>NC_081299.1:89067812-89691406 GCF_030435805.1 Mustela lutreola | reverse complement strand
GTTGGCTCCACTCTGAGCAAGGAGCTTAAGATTCTCTCCCTCTTCCTCTGCCCCTTTTCCACCTCTTCTCTCTCTCTCTCAAAAAAAAAAAAAAAAAAAAAAGTTTCTTTGAAAAGATCAACAAAAAATGGCAAGTTTTTAAGTAGGTTGATTAAGGAAAAAATAAAATACTCAGATTACTAAAATAAGAAATGAGGGGCGCCTGAGTGGCTCAGTCAGTTAAGTGACCAGCTCTTGGTTTCATTCAGCTCAGGCCATGATCTCCTGGTTGTGGAGCCTACATCAGGCTCCACCCTGAGCACAGAGTCTGCTTCAAATCTCTTCCTCTCTCTGCTTTTCCCCTCCCTCTCTTTCTCAAATAAATAAATAAATCTTAAAAATAAATAAATAAAATAAGAAATGAATTGGGAACATTACTATTGACTCTACAGATACAAAAAGGATTATAAGAGAATATTATGATCAATTAGATGACAACAAATTAATTAAACCTAGATGAAATTGACAGATTCCTAGAAAAACACACATTACCAAACCAAATCAAGAAAATAGAAAATATGAGCAGAACTATCAAATTAAAACATCTGTACTCAAAAACCTCCCAGCAAAGGAAAGTTCAGGTCCACATGGGCTCACTGGTAAATTCTACCAATCACTTCAAAAAAGAATTAATAATTATCCTTTTCAATTTCTTCCCAAAAAAGAAGAGGACTCATTCTTATAAGGCCATCGTTACCCTAATAACAAAGCCAAACAAAATTCCAAGAAAAGAACTACAAACCAATATGTCTTATCAATATGCAAGTGAATGCCCTCAACAGCGTACAAACTAACTAACCCCAGGCGTTATATTAAGAGGATTGTATAGCATGACCAGATGGAACTTGTCACAGGAATGCAAGGTTATTTCAACATACCAAAAAAAATCAATGTAATATAGCACATTAATAAAATAAGGGGGGAACCCAGACATGATTATCTCAACTGATACAGAAAACAATTTTGAAAAAATTCAACACCCTTTCTTGATAAAAATCTTTAATGAATTAAGAATTAAAATGAACCTCCAAAACTCAAAAAAGGACACTTGTAAAAACCCCACAGCTCATATTTACAATTATGCAAGACTGAAAATCTTAACCTAAGACCAAGAACATTGCAAGAATGTCTAATGGGACACTTTTGTACAACCTTGTACTGGAAGTTTGAGCTGGAGCAATTAAATTAGAAAAAGAAATAGGGTGCCTGGGTGGTTCAGATGGTTAAGCGTCTGCCTTTGGCTTACGTCATTATCTCAGGGTCCTTGGATGGGGTTTCGCATTGGGGTCCTGCATTGGGCTCCCAGCTCAGCAGAGAATCTGCTTTTCTCTCTCCCTCTGTGTCTCCCCCTGCTTATGCTCTCTCTCTCTCTCTGTATCTTTCTGTCTTAGATGAATAAATAAAATCTTTTGAAAAAAGAAAAAAGAAATAAAAAGCATCTAAATTGGAAAAGATAAAATTAAAGCATCCCAATTTGCAGGTGGCATAATTTAATATAGAGAAAATCCTAAAGAATTCATACAGACACACAAATACTTAGAGCTAAAAAAAGTCAATAAAGTTCAGGATACAACATAAACACACAAAAATCAGTTGTGTTTCTATAAAAATAGTCATAATAATAAAAAAATTGAAATTCAATATCATTTATAATATTATCCAAAATAATAAAATACTTAGGAATAAATTTAACAAAAGTACAGAATTTAAAGTCTGAAAAATAAGACATTTATGAAAGATATTAAATATCTGAATATATAGAAAGAGTCCCATAGTCATAGATTAGAATATAATATTTTTTAAGTAGAATTATGGCCCAAACTGATCTAATCTACTATATTCAGCATAATCCTTATCAGAATTCCAGGCTCCTTTATAGAAATTGATTTGCTTGTCCTAAAATTTCTGTGGAAGGTCAAGGGACACTGAAAAGCCAAAATAATCTTAAAAAGAACAAATTAGGATGATTCATTTTTCTGGCTTCAAAAGTTACTACAAGCTATAGTAATTAAAATAATGTGGTAGAGGCACATGGATAAAAACATAGATCAGTGAGACAGAAATAAACTTATGCATTGCATCTGTGGTCAACTGATTTTTGACAAAGGAACCAAGACCATTTGCCTTGGGATAGAATGATCTTTTCAACATGTGGTGCTGAGACAACTGGAAATCCACCTGCGAAAGAATGGAGTTGACACCTTACTTTATACCATGTATGAAGACCTAAATGTGGGATCTCAAACTATAAAACTCTTAGAAAACCTAGGAATAAATATTTGTGACTTTGGACTTGGCAAGGATTCTTAGATATGACAGCAAAAGCACAAGGAAGAAAATGTAAAAAATAAAGCGTAGCACATCGAAATTGAAAGTTTTTGTGCATCAAAGAATATTACCAAGAAAGTGAAAAGACACCTAAAGAAAGGCAGAAAATATTTGCCAATTATATAACTGATAAGAATATTTAAAGAATTGTTAAAATACAAATGATTAAAAACATGCAAAGTTTATGAATAAACATCTCTCAAAAAAAGATAGATGAATGGCTACCAAGTACATAAGATGCTCAACATAATTAGTCATTAGGGAAATGCAAATCGAAACCACTTTTAGCCCAATAGAATGAAAATGCCATGTAATAAGTGACAAGGATGTGGATGTAGAAAAGTCAAAACTTTTACATTGTTGGTGGAAATAAAAATGGTGCAGTCACTTTGGAGAATAAACCAAAAGTTATTCAGATTTTACATAGTGTTCCCAATTGACCCAACAATTTCACCCTACATATACATCAAAGAGAAATGAAAATAAGTGTGCATATAATTTGCACACATGTTGACAGCAGCAATATTTGTAATTGCCAAAAAAATGGGAACAACCCAAATATTCATTAAATGATGAATGGATAAACAAAATTGT
This sequence comes from Mustela lutreola, assembly GCF_030435805.1. NCBI lineage: Eukaryota > Metazoa > Chordata > Mammalia > Carnivora > Mustelidae > Mustela > Mustela lutreola. The sequence goes on along the minus strand of NC_081299.1, from coordinate 89,688,445 downwards.
GCTGTACCCCCACAGTGCAGTATGATTTGGCCATAAAAAGATCGAAGTGCTGATACATGCTACACCATGTATGAATCTCATAAACACATTAAATGAAGGAAGCCAGTTGCACATGACCACATATTATTTCATATAAAAAGGACAAAATAAGCAAATCTATAAAGACAGAAAGTAGATTGGTGTTTATTTAGGGCTGAAGAAGAGGTGGTATCTAGAGTATGGTTTTTCATTTTGAAACAACCATTAACACAATTTGGTTGTGTTTATGGTTGTGCAACTAAGTCAACATACTAAATGAAATTGAATTGTACGCTTTAAGCTGGTGAATTTCATGGCATATGAATTATAGTGTAATAAAACTATTACAAAGATTAGTTGCCTATGTGTGTCAGTGTATTTCTAGATTTTCTCTTCTTTTCCATTGATCTATTTCTGTATCTTGATGTTAAAATGACACTGTCATAATTCTGTATAGATTTATAATGAGTTTTAAAATCACGTTGGCCCTTTGACTTTGTCCTTATGTTTTGAAAATTATTTGGCAATTATAGGTCCTTGGCATTTCTGAATGAATTTAGAAACAGCATGTCAATTTCCATAAAAAGACTACTGAGATTTTTTTTTGACTACTGAGATTTTAATAAGTATTTCATTTATCATTTACTTTAGAGAGATTTGACCCCTTCAAAGTATTAAGACTTCTGAGATGTGACCAAGTTACCTGTCTCCTTTTATTTAAGCCTTCTTTAATTTAACGGCAATCAGTGATTTTTTAGTTCTCAATGTGCAGGTCTTGCACGTTTTCTTAAAATTTATCATACATTTGATATCACTATAAATGTTATTTTTTTAAAAATTTATTTATTGATTTATTTATTAAATTTTTTATTTTTTATAAACATATATTTTTATCCCCAGGGGTACAGGTCTGTGAATCACCAGGTTTACACACTTCACAGCACTCACCAAAGCACATACCCTCCCCAATGTCCATAATCCCACCCCCTTCTCCCAAACCCCCACCCACCAGCAACCCTCAGTTTGTTTTGTGAGATTAAGAGTCACTTATGGTTTGTCTCCCTCCCAATCCCATCTTGTTTCATTTATTCTTCTCCTACCCACTTAAGCCCCCATGTTGCATCACCACTTCCTCATATTTTTAAAGATTTTTATTTATTTACTTGACAGACAGAGATCACCATTAGTCAGAGAGGCAGGCAGATAAAGAGGAAAGGAAGCAGGCTCCTAGCCAAGCAGAGAGCCTGATGCCTGGGTGGGGGTGTGGGGGGGTCAATCCCAGGACTCTGGGATCATGACCTGAGCTAAAGGCAGAGGCTTAACCCACTGAGCCACCCAGGTGGCCCTATAAATGTTATTTTTATGTTAATTTATGTTAATTTCAGGCAGTTTATTACTAGTATAGAAATACATATTCATGTTATATTCCACAACCTTTTTATATTCATATTATTAGTTTTAGAAACATTTCTGCAAATCCATCATATTCACTACATAGATGATCATGTTGTCTGCAAAGTAAGATAGTTTTACTTCTTCCTTTCTGTTCTGGATACTTTTTTCCCCCATATCTTATTACACTTATTAAAACCTCCAACACAATACTAAATAGAAGTTGTGAGTGGACATACTTTTCTTTTTCCTAATTTTACAGGGAAATAATTTAGTTGTTTGCTCTAGAGTTGATGTAGATGCTTCTATCAGACTGAAGAAATTCCCTTTTTCTCTTAGTTTGCTGAAAGTTTTATTAGGAGTGCATTTTGGACTGTATTCAATCTCTCCTGCATATATTAAGATGACTGATATTGACTGTGACTAATCATAAACAAACTCTGGAGCTGGATATGGGACCATATTGACCTCAGTCACATATTAAAGGAGTGGGCACCTAAACAAAATTAATCCAGGCATTGGATTTGGGGTAGGAACCAATAGCAGCCAGTCATCTGATTTTATTAAAGCCACTTTCTTTTATTCCCCCAAACCTGTCATCCTGCCGGAATTTAAGTGTCCAGAATATATTCTTTTAGACTTCTGCTTTTATATATTTCCAGTTTACATTCTTACTATCTCACTGTGCATGATGTACTTATAATCATACTTTAAGTCTTAAAAGATATGTGAAATTCATTAGAAAAATGTTTATACAGAGTTAGTGATTTATTTTTCAGGTTTCTGTGTTGTGCTTCTTAAGACAGAACATTAATACTAAAATATGGATAGTACTTTGGGAATTAGGGACATAGCATCATAGCACCAACTGGAAACTATGTAATATTCTTCAAGGTGTTTAGAAATTTTCTATTTCCCTGGGAATCACACTATGCCAGGTCATTCAAAATTATATTTTGGATAAGAATGTACTTCATTAAATTAACCTTCCAATCTAATTTATGGAGAATACAAACATTTTTTCTTGGTTTAAATATTGAATGAAACATAAGTCATCAGAGTAATGATAACTATCTACTAGAGAGACTTTACCTGTAGATAATAAGCTTACCTTCAGGAATTAGATTTTTGTTGTCTTTTATTCACAACCTTTCCAAATATTTAGGGATGCCTGGGTGGCTCAGTTGGTTAAGCAGCTGCCTTAAGCTCAGGTCATGATCCCAGGGTCCTGGGATTGAGCCCCTCATCTGGCTCCCTGCTCAGCGGGGAGTGTGCTTCTACTGCTCTCCCAGCTTGTGCTCACTCACTCTTTCTCTCTCTGACAAATAAATAAAAATAAAATCTTAAAAAAAAACCCTTTCCAAATATCTAAAAGAAGGAATTAATAGTGTAATGATGTGCTGATAATGTGACTTGAAAATAAAATTTCTAGGGAAAATAAAATCACAATTGAATGTGAAATAAAATCATGGATTTTAGAGACCATTTTTGTGACTAATCCTTGGATATTAGAAATGACAATAAATGAAAGCCTTAGTTTAACTAAAATATTCCATAAAGAAAAGTGATGTAGCACAGTCAACAAAAGAAAGAAAATCCACAAATGTAATAGTAAATACAAAATGAAGAGACATCCCATACTCAGCATGTAAATTGATATCATCATTGATGGGACTGCAACTGCAATATTGTGTCAATTCTGGGGCACTCCAATACCAGATTTATGTAGTAATGCTGGAAAAAGTCCAGGAAGACAACAACTGAATAATGAGAAGGGAAGACTGATTTATGGGGGGACATTAAAGCAAAATAATATTTATAGTGGGGCAAAGGGAATATGAAAACGATCTGTAAATATTTAAAAGATCTAAATAACAAGTAGAAAAGGAATTCTTGAGGAGGAAGTAGAATTAGAAGCAATGCAATCTAAATGAAAAGTGGCAGGGTTATTTATGCCAAGTAAAGATTAAAACACACACATAACTTCCTGCCTGGACTACTAAGCAGAATAGTCTCTCTTCTTAAGCATTAAATGCCCTCCTGCACAAAACACTAAAATGTATTATTTTATGAATTACCTATGAATTGACAGGCAGATAGCATGAATTATTTTATCAAAACCCGGATGGAAAGATACAGGATATGTTGTCTGACTCACTGTCTCAATTTACTGAGTAGGAATCCATTTTTTGTTTGTTTCTTTGTTTTGCTTTTGCTTAGGAATGTAAAGTCGTACTGTTTTTAAAATTCTTCACATAAGATGGTATTTATAATGACTGGGAATGGCTCATCAGTAAAATGAGAAGCAAGCAAGGAGAATTTATATAGAAAGCTGTGCCAAGATCCTACTCCAAGAGAAGAGGATGAATGATTGGCATTTAAGTAGACCTACAGATGGTAACTTCTCCAGTGTAGTGTTTCAGTGCTGCAACTATGAATCCGGCCTCTTAATTCCTTGAACTTCTCTCCTCCAATTACCTTATCTAATGCATGACTTGGTAACACAGTCCTGTATTTATTCCTTCAAACTTCTCACTATTTCTTACTAATCTTTAAAAAACAACAAACAAACAAACAAACAAACCCATAACAACAAAAAACTTGATTTAAGGTATTCCACCCATTTAAAGTCAATTCCCACAGCCACAACCACTTCCTGTAAAAGTGTTTCTCAGCATTTTTTCAGTAACTCTCAGCAGCAGCCCCAACTTCGTATCTTTATTTCACTTTTCCCAAAGCTTGGATCCCTTTGCCCAATATTATAATCACAACTTTGCAAAGACCCTGAAATTCTTTGGATATTGCTCCCTTCCTTGTAGTCTCTTGGAAAATAAAGCTCTCTTTATATCCAAACTTTCTTGACTTCACACCTGAATGTGGATGTGCTGAACATATTTTCAAAGTTTGCTATATGTGGAAGACATTAGTATAGTCCGTTATCTCTATCTTCTGCAATAGATGCATGTGCAGATAGATAAACTTTCCACCATCTTACACCATTATGGCAGGCTGTGCCTACATCACTAATTTTTCTCCAGTTCACTGTTAGCAGAAGTGGTGTTTTCATACTTTGTCTTTCTTTTTTTCTTTTTTTTTTTTTTTACTTATAAAAAATTTTAAGCAAATGATCTTCCTCTCTTTCCCACCGCCTGGAATAAATTTGTTAGCTATACTCGAACATGCAGATAAAGTCAGCCCTGGAGAAAAGCCAAGATTAAGTTTGGGAAGAAACTAGGGCATTGAATGATTATCAGAAGCAGAATTAGAATTCCCTACTAACCTGGGGCAATCACCTCAGATCTGTCAATGGAAAGAGCAATAAACTTACAGCTTTTTAAGCCACTTTACTTTCAGGATATCTCAACTAAATTTTTCAGCAGAATCACATTATCTCCACTATCATCATCCTCAACATGTCCTTAATGTTGCCAAGCCATTTTTCTATATTCATCCAATTCCTTCATCTTTCCACTGCCTGTGTGATGATTTCAGACATTGTTTTTGCTCCTCAGGCATACAGCAATCTTTCTCCATCCTCCCATTTATTTTATAACTTTGCATTTTATTTCACTGAAGAGAAGAAAAAGAATCAATCAAAAGAGAACTAAAATTCTACATCACCATATCTTACTACCTATTACAGTGTCTTATAATGGGTTGGTTTTGTTTAAGCTTATTTGTTTAAGCTTATTTCACATATAATCAATCTAGTGATTGATCTAATTTAAGCCAATTTCACAGATAATCAATCTAGTGATTTTCTCCTATACTATATTATTTCTTCAAATGTTTGCCTAATTACAATCAGTATGAATACCTGCAGTTAGATAACCCATCAGAAATAAAAACAACTTTATTAATGACCTCTTTTTTTTCTCTATTAGTTTCTCTATATTTCTCTTTTTCAGAGATATTCCGTTGCTTAAATTACAGTTAAGAAGGTATAAAAAGTTCTTTCATATATTGAATTTTCTTAATATATGGCAGATTCTTTAACTTACCCAGAAGAAAGTAAAAAATGTATAATAGCTATTATTCTTATTATTTTGAACTTATACATTGCATTGAAATAAGTAAAAATGACATCTTTTCCAATTAATACAAAGATAAATCCTAAATAACATCATAGAGCAAATACGTTCTTTGCAGATCAATTAAAAAACCCCTTTTATCATTCCATTTCCTTAAAATGTATAAAATCCAAATTTTGTGAAATGGTAGTTCTGGTCATTAATAATCTAAAACTATCCTTATTTTACATCTGTATCCCCCATTAGTCACCAAAATTAAAACCTTTCCCTTATTGTTGTTGTTGTTCAGACTTTCCTCTATGTTGTCCATGCAAAGGCTATATATGCACTTCACCTAACCATTTCTCTGTCTTCTCCAGTACCTAGAATACCATCTCCTTCCTTTTACCTTCTGCACATCTCCCAAGTCAACCACAAAAAATGTGCTCACTATTCCATTATTCTGTATTACCAATTGCATACTAATTTCACAATTGAGTATAAATTAAAGTGTGGCATCTTTGTCATTTAATTTGTATGAATGTATACTATTTTCACAACAAGTTTTGAAGTCAGGGGAGTATCCAAATATGAAATTAAGGATAATTGAAGGATATAAAATATGTAAGGTCAATTGTGATATATAAATCAAATAGAAGATGCTTTAAAGCTTCATAGCAAATTAAGTTAGGGCCCTATATTCCCTTAGAAGACAGACATTTGCTGGTGGTTTTGGGTGGAGAATGACATGATCAATGTTGATTCTTGATCACATTATTTTGAAAAATACTTGTATAGCCAAAGGAAAGTGCAAAGTGGAATGTGGAAAGTGGAGAATAAAAGAAAATGCACCTGGAATGGCATTTAAAAATAAGAAGGAAAACATCCTGAATGCAATGGAACAATAATTAGAACCTCTCTTCAAGACTGAGGTACTTGCTTTCCTAACCATGTGGACTGTTGGCTGTTAATGGCACAAAGCTGATTTCCTCAAGTGGAATAACCATATCCTAAAGGAAGCTTTTCTTAAAGTTACATCTTCTTCCTGAGAGTAGGGGTCACCTGCCAGTCTCACCTCATCACTGTGTCAGATAATAATCTCTGGCTAACTTTAGCCAGGAATGCAAAGTGTTTCTATTAAAATGTTACTGATCGGGGTGCCTGGGTGGCTCAGTGGGTTAAAGCCTCTGCCTTCGGCTCAGGTCATGATCCCAGGGTCCTGGGTTTGAGCCCCACGTCGGGCTCTCTGTTCAGCAGGGGGCCTGCTTCCCTTCCTCTCTCTGCCTGCCTCTCTGTCTAATTGTGATCTCTGTCAAATAAATAAATAAAATCTTTAAAAAATAAAAAAATAAAAAATAAATAAAATGTTACTGATGCTATGATTGGATAAGATACTGGTAGAAGTGAATACACAAAAAGAGACAGTTCTCAGGGAGTTGATTCTAAAGGATTAGTAATTTTAAACATGGAAATTAGATGATTCCAACTAGATATAATCAATACACTAGAGAATGACAATAGAAGCTCAGGGATAATGAGGTTTGACCAAAAAAGAGCATGTTGATGATTCTATGAGAGTAGGTACAGAGTGGGTAAAGATATTTGTATTACTTTCTAACACCACACAGTATTGACTACAAAAAAGTCTCTAAGTAATGAGTGAACAGAAAGACTTACTGAGTGATATTATTAGAGTTTTACATGAGACATCCCAACAAAGCATGATGACAGATTGGCAATGGTGGCAAGAAAGTAGGCTTTTCACTGACCCCACAGCTGTGATCCCATACATAAGGAAAGTCCAAAGCAAATATATAACTAGTCAGAAAGAATGATCAATGTTGAGTCTACAGTATAGCATCATCCCTTGAGAAGATCAACCACTTATTTCATGGTGAGATTGTTGAATTGGAAGTCTTTCTTCAATTCATCTTTATTGGAACTCATATATATTTTAGTTATGGCATATCACTCTTTTTCAGAGGGCCCTAACCAGCTGACGGCTAACTATTTGATTCGCTGATAGGGAATCACACATAACATTGCCCCAAAACTAAACTCTAATTTACAAAATGGTGTAACCACTCTGGAAAACAGTATAGAGGTTCCTCAAAAAGTTAAAAATCAAACTACCCTACAATACAACAATTGCACTATTAGGTATTTACTATTAGGTATTTACTCAAACTCAACACCTGAAACTAATATTATAGTGTATGTTAACTAACTGGAATTTAAATACAAATATTTTTTAATTTATAAAAAAAGAAAGAATATATATACAAAGAACAGAAAAATTTTAAAAACTGAAGCAACAGTTTTCATAAGATATTTTAAAACCCAGAATGTATTAAATTATAATTCCAGGTTAATAAGTTTGCACTTTTGATTAGGAGAACTACTGATAACATTACTAGAACAATGAAGAGAGTAGGGCTTTTTCATTAATTATGCCTCTTTTGCTGCAGGCAACAAAAACCAATTTGAGGGGAAAATAACTAATAATTCAATAAATTAGAGAAGACTTTCTACAAATAGAGCTGTGTTTCACAGAAATCCAAGGTAAGAATGAAGTTCTTATATAAACTCCAACAGCATCTCTGCTTCTTTCTGTAGGTTTGCTCTTGTTCTTTGTGAACCATTTATGTTGGCTGTCAGTCCACAAGAAACACTATAATCACTGTAGCATCCAGCTGTTCATGTGAAAATTTATATGAGGAAAATAATCCACAGCAATGGATTCTAAATCTGTCATGAAAGAAACATTTTGGTCTAATTTATTATGGCTAGAGGTGGACAGTAGGCATAATTTATTATGAATAGAAACAGACACTTGTAAATTAAAAATTTAAAAATTCCAGAAACCCAAAAAATTTTTAAAAAGTCAAAACTAGTTGTTGACTCATGGACAAACACCCCAAAACCTGACTACTACAATTCAAAATTTACTTTCTTATCTTAACAGCAAATGCTACATTTAAAAGTGTTTAAAAGCTGGGTAAATTTATTTGAAATTATACAACATAAAACATAAAAAGAAATAAATTGACTGTGAACAATATTTTTAAAATATTTTTGCCTATGTAAGGAAATATTAAATACACTGTATTTTTCTAATGACTTTAGGTAGATTTTGAGAACATTTTTTCCACCTTTTAAAATTATACTGACATCTTGAATGCCTTTTAGAAATATAATATCATTTATTAATTTAACACTTATGAATGTATCATTGAATCTAAAGAGAAAGCTATTTAAGAAAAATAGAAGATATTTAAAATAAAAGATTATTTTTCCCAGAAAGTAGATATTGTGATTGGTCATAATCTGTCAGGGAAAATATGGTTTTTAATTTATCTGTGAGTTAATTATAATTGTAGCTTGGTTTTTCAGATAGAAAAAAAAGGTTCTCATATATTTATTCAAAGGTACCTTAACTTGAGAAATTAACCAATTTCTTAAGGATGGGAAAAATTAAAGTACCAGTTTTCCACTCTCTTAGGTTATAACCTTGGTGCTACAAAGCTTTTGCTTAGAAAAATTACTTAATAAAATTCACTCAACACACACGCATCCAAATAGCATATTTGTCTCTGTATTGACAAAATATTTAAAAGAAAATCATGTCATTAGTAAAGTCCATTTGAAATTTCAGTAACATATCTAGAGACAAAAGAGCTTATACGACATCATTCTTCTCTTTTATCAGATACAATTTATTTGCATTTTATGTCATGTTCACTTATTCCAATACTCTGAATATTCTTCCTGCTATTTGAATTTGTGCTATTCTTTATCTTTATTTGAACATTTTCAAACATAATTGGACAGAGTATCTTTTATATTATATATGTTATGTACTTGTCAATATAAAATCTGAAATATTAGTTTTAGATAATTTTAACAATGTTGTCATGTGGAGAAACATATTTTAAAAAATATAGATCTGTTTATTTAGGTGTTCAAAAGAAAAATACATAGTAAAATGGTATTAAAACATATTATAGTCCCAGTTAAAGTAATTATTTGTCATGTCTGTAGTAGAAGGGATTTATTTTGCACATGAATCCTTGGGTGTTCAAAGGCAAATCTATCTCTTAATAGAGTTTTGTTGGTTGTTGTTCTGTTTTTGTCTTCTAACGCATACAGAGGTTTGAATAAAATGCCGTTAAACTGGATTAATGGCTTTCAGTGACATGGAATATATTGCTTGAGATAAATTTCACCAGAAGAGAAAAAGATCAAAGTTGGATAGAAACTGACTAGTGATAAAGCTCTTATCAAAACCAGAGTTGATTTTATATGTGGTTGGATATCAGTAAGTTCAATACTTGGACAAGCGTATCAATCTACAATAACATACTGCTTATGTTATTGCATTATCTGAATGACAATTTTAATATGTGTGTACGAAAAGACACTATATAAAAAGATCATGCTAAAATCTGCTAACGATTGGTAGTGTTGTAAATTACATTTATTCAGCACTTAAGTACTTACTGTGTGCCAGGTATCAGACACCATACTAGGAATGAGTATAGGCAAGGCACACAAGGTCTTTGGTTTCATGGATACTAAATTCTAATGAATTATGTTCTCTCTGACCAATTTGTTCTCATCTGACAAACAGTCAGCAGACATTTTTGGGGAAAAGGCCCAGTAATATATATTTTAGGGTTTGCTCACCACGTAAGATATCGGTCATCTTCTTTTCACTTTTTCTTACCACTAAAAATGTAAAAATACATTTTTAGCTCATGTACATTACAAAAACAGGCCACAAATGGTTGTTTACCAGCCCCTGATCAAAAATATAATTCAGCGCCACCTGAGTGGCTCAGTGGGTTAAAGCCTCTGCCTTCGGATCAGGTCATGATACCAGGATTCTAAGATCGAGCCCCACATCGGGCTTTCTGTTCAGCAGGGAGCCTGCTTCCTCCTCTCTCTGCCTGCTTCTCTGCCTACTTGTGAACTCTGTCTGTCAAATAAATAAATAAAATCTTTTAAAAATATATTCATATATATAATTCATGTATTTGATTAATAATAACAGTAGGTTTAATTCTTTTCATTATCTGAAAAATTTGGATGCTAACTCACACTCTTTTCCATTCCAAGGATAGTCATCATTTTGTAATCTTACAATTCTTCCCATTCAATATGCTGGCCTTTAAGTTGGACTGGATATAACTGATTTCAAGCCCCTTCCAGTTTTCTTTCCTATGTTGCAGAGATAGGACATTTCTTTTAGTTTCCCTTGATATTAATTAGGTTCTATATTGTAGCTAAGTTTCAAAATTTTATTGCTTTCCAAATTAGAAAAACAGCAGTTAAGCAGAGGCCAACTACCTGCTATATTAGGTTGTTGGGCAAGATTGTGGATGTCACAATGATGAGTCACTCTGGAGATTTTGGAAGATGGTGCAGTACCGAAAGCTGCTGGGTTTCACTTTCCAGTGTCCATGACATTGTGGAAATTCTGGTACTAATTCCTGATTCTGGGTTCCTGAATTTCAGGTAAAGCGTGCATAGTTGACCCCAGTAGTGGCTGCAATGACCATTTTGTTTTCTGTGCTCACAACTGTGACAGAGATGATAACAGAGGCCTGTTCTCTTGTTTTCTGGCAATCATTTGAGAAGCCCCAGCCAGAAGCTAACTTCTTTAAAACCTCTAATAACTTTATAAGCATCCATTTTCCTGTTTTAAATAACTGCTGTAATACCTAAAATAGTTTATCTTCCTTTCCATATATCTTTAATGACAATCTGTGGTATAACTGGAAATGGTAGTGGGTAAATATGACTCAAAGATGGAAACTGAGATTGATTATCTGACATTCTTGGGTTTTCAGTGAGACTCAATTATCATTGGGAAAGAGAACATCAGTAATTCATGGAATGCAACAGGAAAATACTTAAATTATTATTCATAGTCATGTGGAATGAAATACTAATGTGATTGGCCATTTTATTGCAAATAAATAATGTAAGCTACATGAGGAAGGGTGGCAGTTTCTGTCCGAATTGGAGAAGTTGAAGAAAAAAAAGGCAAGCTCAGAACTTTAAAGTCCTAGTTTAAAACATGATGAAGAACTAAAAAGATTTTATTTTTGTCCTGAAATAATTTCTTTGACATTAGCCACAGGAGTGACATACTTAAAATTACATGTAAATCTGATGCCATGAGTTGCTGAGTTAGAACATCAGTTGAATTTACAAATATTTCTGGGTATCCCACAGAAAAAAAAGTCGGGCACAGATTTGGAAACAATAAAACTCCAATCACTGGAGTTGCAGAGACAGGACATTTCTTTCAGTCATTTTTAGGTCAATTCAGTTGATACTAAGTGTCCAACACCATTGCCAGCATATGCAGCTTTACAGCAGATCCTTAAAAAGTGCACCTGGCTTGCCTAGAAACCCTGTAATTACCTCACTTGAACTAGTGACCTAACAAAAGACATTTTCCTCATGTTGCTCCCACTCCTCTTTTACATATGAGTTAGATCTCAGAAAATCTATGAAATGTTCCTTAAAATGAAATGAGGTTTTGCTTATTTCTTAGGTTAAATCATATGAAATTATATTTCGCTATTTTTGACCTGTAAATATGACATTGTATATGTTTCTCTCTAAAAATTAACATATGCATTAATAATACATGTAACATATCGAGTAAGTAAAGATAGAACAGGTAGTATAGATTCTAGCTTTCGTTTGATATAAATTATTGATGTAAGTATTGATATAAAGTATTGATAAATAGTTTCTGAATGTAGTGCATTAGTTTAAACAGCTACTTACTCAGTTGATAGTTTGAAATCTCAATTCAAGAACAATTCATACTGGAACGCCTGGGTGGCTCAGTGGGTTGAGCCTCTGCCTTCAGCTCAGGTCATCATCTCAGGGTCCTGGGATCAAGCCCCACATCAGGCCCTCTGCTCAGCAGAGAGCCTGCTTCCCCCTCTCTCTGCCTGCCTCTCTGACTACTTGTAATCTCTGTCAAATAAATAAATAAAATATTAAAAAAAGAACGATTCATACTAAAAAGTATTTGGAGGTCAAAGATACCATGGCTTAATGTTGAGGAAGAAATTCATATGGGCATACAGAAAAGTTCTATAGTATGACTTCACACAACTTTTCTTATCTGAGAGAACACTGAAAAAAATTTTCAACAAGGCAGTAGGATTAGGGAATCACCAACATTTTTTCAAAACCCTCAAGTAGCTTTCCTTTGTAGATTGGAGATAAGAGTAGGAGAAGCTTCCATGGAAAATGGGCTCCCTGAATCAAAGGAGCAGATGTGTTGGGTGGCAGAGTCTAAATGGCAGCATCTAACCAGCCAAAGAAAAGTCAGAATGGGTATAATAATAGGTAGTATAACTAGAGAGGTAATTGGAAGATTGCACCAGAAGAACCATTGGTGATGCTGAATTGATCTCCAGGTACCTATAAAAGATATAGCTGGGCAATGAACAAGTTCTAACATATCTACAAAATAGCTACAACAAAATCTAAATGTGAAAAAGGGAAGCTTGAATCATTACCATGATGAAGATCCATGACACCAACCTAAAGCATTTTGAATGGTACCACCATAAGTTTTCACTAAAATTATTCCACCCTGTCTTCTTCAAAGGCTCATATATACAGGAGTGATTGTTTTTGAGGGAGAATGACATGGGTAAAGACTACATCCTGGATTTGAGGTATTACTAATATTTTATTTTATTTTTTAAATATTTTATTTATTTTTTTGTCAGAGAGAGAGAGAGAGCGAGAGAGCGAGCACAGGCAGACAGAGTGACAGGCAGAGGCAGAGGGAGAAGCAGGCTCCCTGCCAAGCAAGGAGCCCGATGTGGGACTCGATCCCAGGATACTGAGATCATGACCTGAGCCAAAGGCAGCCGCTTAACCAACTGAGCCACCCAGGCCTCTCAGTATTACTAATATTTTATAATGTAGGAAACCAAAATGAGCCTCCAGTTCAAATGGGTATCATGGAATTCAGAAAGTGAATAGAATTTGGACATAAGTCCATCTTGCAGTGTACTCTGGGAGTGAAGATATGGAAACTCACCCATTCTGGATGTTCTTCTAACTCTGAGGTGTGTGTCAGAAGAGAATGTTCCCGACATTAAAATCTACTTTATTTATTTGTATGGCCTATGAGGAAAACAGATGAATCTTGTAAAAACAGCAATATTATCATAAATATAATTAGATGATACAACCAATGGAAGAAGATTCTCTTGGTATCTCTTATTTATTGGAGCAAATTAGCCTACATCTTTTCATGGGGTTCACTACCACTGAGCCAGCTAATGTTTGACTTCAAACTGGAAGGGAAAGGAACACAATCTAATTATTTGTCATTAAGTCCACAATATGTGGTTCCATCATAATTTAGTTCCATACTTTCTCTTTCTTGCCTCTACACTGAAAACACCAAGAAAATGTGACCTGAGGAACAAGGAGTAAAAAGTACCTTAGAAGTCTCAGTAATATCTGTATATGTTAGAAGGGGGAGAGAGGCATCAAACAAATTTGAAGATCTATACTTCAGTGTAGTTTTGAAGAGACAGAATTATGGAGCATGCCAGAATACTTCTAAAATGGAAAAAAGGAAAGAAAGAAAAAGAATTTGCTGCTCTTGTACATGTCATAGAAAAATTTATAAGGTCTCCACTGAATTCAATGTGCTATACATATCACTATCTGTATACTGATCTCTCTCAGGAGGGAGGAAGTGTGTGTCTTGGAAAAATTCCTAGAGGAGAATAATTCTATCCATCACCTTATGGCATGGTGCAAGCAGTTCTGACCTTGAGCAGATCAAATATTGCTTGAAGTGTCTGTGGCAGATCAGGATGCTCTTTGGAGACTCAAGCACTTTCTGAAAGGAGAGACATAAAATGTGCTTCTAGGGTATTAGAGCATACCGTGTTTGGAGACTTCATATTTTCCTATTGAGAAACAGCTCTTAACATTGTTATTGGGAGGAAGTGATCACCAGACTATGGAACAACAGAACCCATGCTGACTGACCTGCTTATCATGACCTAAATTTTATCTGACCTAATAAATCATGAAACTGACTATGCGCAATAGCATCCCTTCTTCATTGGAAGTGTATTCAAGATCAGACCTAAGTTCCTGAAAACGTAAGTAATGTTCATGAATATGGAGCTTTTTCACCTAGTTCACTTATTTCCATAATAATTCCACATTTCCTTCATCTACATACCCATGAAATTGTTACAAATATTTAGTTTCCTAGGGAAGGGAGAGAAATTTGGTTTGTAGGTGGTTCCGTGTGACACCCCTGCAGGAAGTGGAAGGAATCAGCCACATAGCACAGGGCCACATCACGTAAAAATCCGGGTAGATATCCTTACAATGAGAATTTTAGACCTTAAAGTAAGGATGGGAATAAGCTTTCTCTCTCTATTTTTTTATTTAGGCAAAATACAGGTTGATATCTATAAACCACTTGTTTTAAACTTGGATTCATACTTGGATTTAAACTTGGAAAATAATGTCTTAAATGAAGATTTAAATTTTGTTTACATTAGTATTTAGAGATGTGTGGCCTTGGAAGAAAGCCATATAACTGAACAAATGTTCAAAGCTGATTTATGTAGTTTATGAGACAAATTAGCAATAGTTACATAAAAAAGGGGTAAACCAAAGAAAGAATTATTCATTTTAGAGTGAATACTGTGCAGGAAATAAAATACAAGTGTAAACTGTATGTGGATCAGAAAACTCAAAGCCATAATGATTTTCTTACCAAATAGACCTATAGATTCAAATAAACCCAGAAGACATTTTTGTAGCATTCGGCAAATTTATTCTAATTTTTTATGCAAATAAAAATGCTGTAGAAGATACAAAACAGCATTGAAAAAGAATAAATTCAGATGGTATACATTGCATAAGTGTAAGTATTATAAAGTAAACAGAATAAATAAAACTACCAACAGTAGAAATCAGAAAAATGCAGTAAATACCTAGAAAATCTTAAAGATTAGAATAAACTTCTTATCAAGTGTACATGGACTCAAGTGTCTTAGGCCCTAAAAAGAGCTTCTGCAAATTTCAAATGACTGAAATCATTCAAAATAATCTCTCCTGAGTGTGATAGAATTAAACTGGAAAACAGTAATGAAAAGATATATATAAAATCTCTTACTGCCTAGAATTCAAACAATTAAACAACTTTAAGTAATGTATAATTTTCAGAGACAGCCAAATTTTAGAAATGAACTATAATAAATCTGGCATGTCAAAACTGGACAGTTGCTGCTAAAGTAGTACCCAAAGAAATATTCATTGTATTAGATCCATATATATGAATAAAAAGTCTTGAAATCAATGATTTCAACTTAGTTCTCAAAAAAGCTAGAAACCTTATACCAACTATAACTCAGAAATGTAGAAGTGACGTCAGCATTCATGGTGAGAGAAGACATCCCTCGTTTTTGTTCCTCTTTTAACAACTAAAATTTGACATTCATTTACAAACAAAAATGCCCCCTTGGGACTTGTGGATTCCAACATTGTAGGCCATGGGACCGGGAGGCATCTCACCCAGCTGTGCAATGGATAGTAGGCAGAGAGACCTCAGTATAGACTGGTATGCACTGGAGCCTGTGAACTGGCTTCAGCTCCTCTTGGACAGGTGTGGGTACACCTGGGAATGCCTGACTTATGCAGACACCCGCAGACTAGATCCTGTGTAGAAGTCCAGATTTTCAGAAGAGACATTTCAGCATACTCTGCTGGAGTGTGTGTGTATGTGTGTGTGTGTGTGTGTGTGTGTGTGTGTGTGAATTTGGATACATTGGAGTGGGTAAGAGGAAATTTGCCAGCATCACCATTCTTCCCAGATACATGTGACTTCCTTTCACTTGAACATTTATAGGCAATTGTAGAATTATTAATTGACCTGTTTTCAATATTGTGTCTCAGGGAGTAGGGAAGCTTGAAGAGAGGGAGAGATACGGGGTTAGCCAGTCAATGGTTAGCCAGTCAGAACACACCCAACATTTATGGATTAAGTTTGCTGTCTTATATGGATGTGGTTGATGGCACCCAAGTTACAGTAGCAACATCAAAGATCACTGATCATAGATCACCATAACAAATATAATAATAATAAAACTGTTTGAGATATTGTGAGAATTACCAAAATGTGATGCAGAGAAACAGTGAGTAAACGTTGTTGGAAAAAAATGGCACTGATAGAATAGAAGAATGGTGATGCTGGCAAATTTTCTCTTACCCACTCCAATGTATCCAAATTCTCACACACACACACACACACACACACTCCAGCAGAGTATGCTGAAATGTCTCTTCTGAAAATCTGGACTTCTACACAGGCTCTAGTCTGCGAGTGTCTGCATAAATTAGGCTTTCCCAGGTGTTCCCACACCTGTCCAAGAGGAGCTGAAGCCAGTTCACAGGCTCCAGTGCATCCACAGTCTATACTGAGGTCTCTCTGCCTATTATCCTCAACACAGGGTTGCCACAAATCTTTATTTTGTTTAAAAACAAAAGAACTATGGCAAAGCACAGTGAGCATAGTAAAATGAGATAGGACCATATTGAATAATTAGTGATGAATTAATATCTTAAAAATAATTTTTTTTTAATTTGATCTTGTCTTTAAGGAAAACTTCAGACAATTTTGATGGGATAGACAACTTCTTTGAAAAACACTAATAATTGATATTATTAAAAATCTGTATAGATATATTTCTGTTAAATTGATTAGTAATTAATATAGTCCCATGATCATTTTCTCAAGTATATCCCATCTAATATGTCATATTTACTAGCATAAGGTTGGCTTGTGTTTTTATTATCTTTTAAATTCTGTAAGCTATCTAGTGACAACCCTCTTTTTTTCTGATATTGATGAATGGTCTTTTCCTTCTTTCTCTCTTGATCAATTGCATTCAAAGATTTCTATGGCTTCTTGATGAATTGACACTTTTGTCATTATGAAATATCCTTCTCTATCACTAATGGAACATAATTT
This sequence comes from Mustela lutreola, assembly GCF_030435805.1. NCBI lineage: Eukaryota > Metazoa > Chordata > Mammalia > Carnivora > Mustelidae > Mustela > Mustela lutreola. The sequence goes on along the minus strand of NC_081299.1, from coordinate 89,670,973 downwards.
ATTTGATATTAATATAGCCCGCTTGTAGTTAATGTCTGACTGATATACCTTGTCTCATTCTTTAACTTTTAATCCATCTTTCTCTTGTTATATAAAGTGAATTTCTTCTTGCAGAATATAATTGATCACTTTATTTTTTAAAAGATGTTTATTTGAGAGAGAATGGAAGTGAGAGAGATCACAGAAAAGGAGAAGCAGACTTGCTGCTGAGTTGGAAAGCCTGATATGGGGCTCAATCCCAGGATCTGGGACGGTGACCTGAGCTGAAGGCAGTCGCTTAACCGATTGAGCCACGCAGGCGCCCCTAATTGATTCTTTTAAAAAAATATAGTCTGACAACCTCCGCTTTATAATTGGTATGTTTAACCTACTTATATTTAATGCAGTCACCATCTTGGTTGAATTTAAATATATCATTTTGCTTTTTGTTTTTGTCCCATTTCCCCCCATCCTGCTCTTTATTTTCCCTTTTCCTTATCTTCTTTTGCATTAGTTGACATTTCAAGGAAGAACCAAATTTTTTTCTAGTCATACAGTATTCCATTCTTTTTTGGAACAGCTGTCATATTTTGAACCAGAGCCTCCCAAAATGCTATTCTTGAAATCCTTCTTCTTTGATACTGTGGAATTATTGCCTAAGCAAAAAGTGAGTCTCTACCTATAAGCCCTGTTCATAGAAATATTTCAGTCAATACCTCAGGAGTTCTGCACTTCCAATTTTTGGACATAACATGAGAAAGGAGGTCAGAATTTTGAAAAAAAATTAATAGTATGAAGGTTTTATATGTTCCCTTGATATTGCATTGCTTTTTCATATTCCTTTTATATTATCTTTTAAGTCTTAAACAAAATATTAAAACTGTAATTTAAGACTTTATTATAATTCATGACATACTTTTAGCAAGTCTTTAAAAATATTTAGTAATTATCCAAATGACTAAGTTTGTATATGTTAAATTTATGTTGTAAGTAACTTTAAGAAACATCTGAATGCTATAGAATACATTTTACTCTAAAAGAAAAAAAGGCATTCAGCTGAATCATAGCTTGATTTAAGATTTTACTTAAATTTTGACTTGGGTCATAAATAAACATGATTTAAAGGAATCAAGTCTCTCTTATAGTAGAACACATTATAGTTAGTGTGTTGAAGTTCTTGGCTATGAATGTGTTTTTAGTCCCAAAAGACTAAATTTAAATTTAAATTTCTTTTTAAAGAATGTGAACAATTACACATTATGATAGGACTTACTTTATGGCTGCTAGCTCTTCCTTTTTTTACCTGGGTTTGTTACAGCTCTGGTCCTCTGTTTTCTTCTGATGAAATTTGATGATATAATCCATGTAAAGACAACAAGTAGAATACTGTGGTTTTTGTAGCCCTGCAGTAAATGACAGCTTCTTTTATATTTTATCACTTCCAAAATTTTTTCACATTTTAGAATATCTAAAACTGAGATGGTTATTATAATTGATGTTTATGATGCACCTTGAAATGATACTGTTGATGCTAAATACACTAAAAAGGTCAAGATGTGTGTGTGTATTAGTGTAAAGTGGCATATCATTCTAAATACTCTGTCAGATCTGTCAAAAGAATTCTTTCAATAATCACAGAAATCAGTTGCATTTCTCTACACCAACAGCAAGACAGAAGAAAGAGATATTAAGGAGTCAATCCCATTTACAATTGCACCCAAAACCATAAGATACCTAGGAATAAACCTAACCAAAGAGACACAGAATCTATACTCAGAAAACTATAAAGTACTCATGAAAGAAATTGAGGAAGACACAAAGAAATGGAAAAATGTTCCATGCTCCTGGATTGGAAGAATAAATATTGTGAAAATGTCTATGCTACCTAAAGCAATCTACACATTTAATGCAATTCCTATCAAAGTACCATCCATCTTTTTCAAAGAAATGGAACAAATAATTCTAAAATTTATATGGAACCAGAAAAGACCTCGAATAGCCAAAGGGATATTGAAAAAGAAAGCCAACGTTGGTGGCATCACAATTCCGGACTTCAAGCTCTATTACAAAGCTGTCATCGTCAAGATAGCATGGTACTGGCACAAAAACAGACACATAGATCAATGGAACAGAATAGAGAGCCCAGAAATAGACCCTCAACTCTACAGTCAACTAATCTTCGACAAAGCAGGAAAGAATGTCCAATGGAAAAAAGACAGCCTCTTCAATAAATGGTGCTGGGAAAATTGGACAGCCACATGCAGAAAAATGAAATTGGACCATTTCCTTACACCACACACAAAAATAGACTCAAAATGGATGAAGGACCTCAATGTATGAAAGGAATCCATCAAAATCCTTGAGGAGAACACGGGCAGCAACCTCTTCGACCTCTGCCGCAGCAACATCTTCCTAGGAACAACGCAAAAGGCAAGGGAAGCAAGGGAAAAAATGAACTACTGGGATTTCATCAAGATCAAAAGCTTTTGCACAGCAAAGGAAACAGTTAACAAAATCAAAAGACAACTGACAGAATGGGAGAAGATATTTGCAAACGACATATCAGATAAAGGACTAGTGTCCAGAATCTATAAAGAACTTAGCAAACTCAACACCCAAAGAACAAATAATCCAATCAAGAAATGGGCAGAGGACATGAACAGACATTTCTGCAAAGAAGACATCCAGATGGCCAACAGACACATGAAAAAGTGCTCCATATCACTCGGCATCAGGGAAATACAAATCAAAACCACAATGAGATATCACCTCACACCAGTCAGAATGGCTAAAATCAACAAGTCAGGAAATGACAGATGCTGGCGAGGATGCGGAGAAAGGGGAACCCTCCTACACTGTTGGTGGGAATGCAAGCTGGTGCAGCCACTCTGGAAAACAGCATGGAGGTTCCTCAAAATGTTGAAAATAGAACTGCCCTATGACCCAGCAATTGCACTATTGGGTATTTACCCTAAAGATACAAATGTAGTGATCCAAAGGGGCACATGCACCCGAATGTTTATAGCAGCAATGTCCACAATAGCCAAACTATGGAAAGAACCTAGATGTCCATCAACAGATGAATGGATCCAGAAGATGTGGTATATATACACAATGGAATACTATGCAGCCATCAAAAGAAATGAAATCTTGCCATTTGCAACAACATGGATGGAACTAGAGTGTATCATGCTTAGCGAAATAAGTCAAGCAGAGAAAGACAACTATCATATGATCTCCCTGATATGAGGAAGTGGTGATGCAACATGGGGGCTTAAGTGGGTAGGAGAAGAATCAATGAAACAAGATGGGTTTGGGAGGGAGACAAACCATAAGTGACTCTTAATCTCACAAAACAAACTGAGGGTTGCCGGGGGGAGGGGGTTTGGGAGAAGGGGGTGGGATTATGGACATTGGGGAGGGTATGTGATTTGGTGAGTGCTGTGAAGTGTGTAAACCTGGTGATTCACAGACCTGTACCCCTGGGGATAAAAATATATGTTTATAAAAAATAAAAAAAATTAAAATTAAAAAAAAATCTCTAAAAAAATAAAGATGAATCAATTCTAAAAAAAAATAATAATTACAAAATAAAAATTTGGCAAAAATCATATTATAATTAAATTAACAATTACTATTTAGTGGTACATAAAATAGTGGTGTGAATTATATTTAATAGCAACTTCAATTAGATGAAATACAGTATAACTGATAATTACGGTTATACTACAATGTGTAAAAAAACTCTCATTCTGTCAGGAAATACTAATCTTAGTAAGCAGTTGATGAACATTAGTTGTATCTAATAGTATGCTGAGCTTTAACTGACAGTTTATCATAGTGGCTAGAGTTAGAAAATCTGTATTGACATCTCCCTGTGTTTCATAGCTGTATGACCTGGGGTGTTATACTTAACCTCTGTGCATCAGTTCTTGATCTGTTAGAAAATAGATAATTTTACTCACCATGAAGGATTATGGTAAAATTAAATAAGTAAACCTATGAATAAGAAGAGGAATAGTTATATCATATTTACTACACAACAAATGTTAGTTATACATGTCATTCATTAGGGTAGTGATTTTTAAATACATAGTTTCTCTTAAACTTTATTCTCTGTCCATCTTAGATAAAACTCTGATGCCTTAATATTATCCTTGAGAAATGAAGCTTTTATACTTTTATTCTGTTGCTAGTGCTTTGTCAATATTAGTTGAATAATGTGTCCTACAGTACAATGGAATCAAAAGAAGGTACCTGCCTTCAGATAAAAATATAATTTTGTACTAGAAAAAATATTTGGTTAATGCTGGAATATTTTACTGGCATGTCTTTGAATCTATACTCTCTGAAAGGTACATACAGTTGGATTAAAGTAATATTCTACTTCATTAGTTAAAGTTGAAACTTGGGGATTTCATTTGGATAAAATATTTTATATATCATTAATTATTATATTGATGTATTAATTATATTTTATTAAATATATTTTATTTAAAATAAAATTAATATATTAAATATTTTATATGATTATATCAGGAAAAGAGTATTAAATATGTGCCCATATCTACAAAGTTTGTCTTAAGTTTTACTTTTTAAGGGAAAAGAATACATGAAACAGGCAGATTCTATACTTTTGTTTCTTTAGTTTTTTCATAGCACAGTAAATGAGAAATCTGTTTTAGGCTATTATTACTGAAATGTAATGGAATAATACATGTATTTTGATTTATAAAGTCAACAAAGTCTGTGAATTTTAATAATATTTGGAGGGGAATTTATCTTGTCATACTTATTTTAGTAGTTAAACATGCATCCATAATAAATAAGGAATAACATAGTGTAGTGAAATTGAGCACTGTATCCTGGTTAAGAGGACTGTCAGAACACCCCTGTTTTTGTGAATCCATCTAGACAAAGAAAGTACACCATCATATCATAGCTGTTTTGATAGGACTATTGTTACATGTTAGATGTTTTGACAGTCCTTATAATAATGTAAAACACGGTATTTTATTACCAAATAGTCAACGTCTCTGACACATTGTCCCTGAAAATTGTTCTTTCCTGAAGTTTAATCCATGCAATAATCCAGAGAAATTAGGTTATAATATAAATGAGTAAGGGATATAAAATTGCAGAAACAAAAAAAATTGTATTTTGCAGATGATATATGCTTTAATATAAGCAAGAAAGAGAAATATGCATGCATGTATATGTATGTATAAATGTAGTAATTATAATTGTTGACTTACTCTGAAGAAAATATAATGGTCAGAGATCAGGTTTAGGGAAATTGTTTACATGGGCACCAGCATGAAAACAAATGTGCTCCCACCATTTCCTCCCATGCTGTATTTGTCCAATCTAGATTCAGAATCCTAAGGATAAGTCTGATAAATCTACCTTGGGTCTCCTGTGACACCTAGTTTATAGAACCAAAAATTCTATGAATAAGAATTTCATGGGGCATTTAGGTGGCTAAGTGGGTTGAACCTCTGCCTTCAGCTCAGGTCATGGTTTCAGGCTCCTGGGATTGAGCCCCATGTGGAGCTCTCCGCTCAGCGGGGAGCCTGTTTCCCCCTCTCTCTCTGCCTGCCTCTCTGCCCACTTGTGATCTCTCTCCCTGTCAAATAAATAAATAAATAATTTTTTAAAAAAGAATTAATGCCCCCAAAGTTAATTGGGGTTGCTATAGGAAGAGGAATTTGATACTAGGTAAAAAGCAAGTGACAAAAATAGCAAAGTATCGTGAGATTAAGAGTCACTTATGGTTTGTCTCCCTCCCAATTCCATCTTGTTTCATTGGTTCTTTTCACAGACCTGTACCACTAGGGATAAAAATATATGTTTATAAAAAATAAAAAATTAAAAAACAAACAAAAAAACAACAAAAAAATGCAAAAAAAAAATAGCAAAGTATCACTGAAGTTTCTCAGCTTGACCACAAATTAAAAAGCATACTTACAATGAATGATAGATATAACAAATCTAGCCAAAATAAAATAATAATAGTCAGCATAGAAGTTAATAATCATACAATATACAAGGGCTTTCACAATTCAGAAAAGCAAACAAATGAACAACCAACAAAAAATGTAAAAAAAAATCCCACAGTGTTCAAAACTAAGACACTATGTGGTTCTTCTGTATTCTTTCTGAGCAAATAGCCTTGCTTCTTACTCCAGTAAAAATGTAGGACTATAGGCTGTTCATTATCTCAATGTCCTGTAACCAGAGCATTAAACTAACTTACATCCCCACTGATCCTTTACTCTTTCTGTCCTTTTAAATGTCCTAATGGGAGGTAGCTCCGAAACCACCTTGATTCTTCACTCTGTCGATTTCTCCTGTTCCCCCTTTCCTTTCTCATTTCCCTCTGTCAGTGTTTTGTTAACACTAAAATATATTTAAATAGTGAGACTTCTGGAACGCTAAATGATGGGATAGCAAACCCTCCAAACTAGACTTACCAAACCAAAGAATGAGCAGAATACAAATAAAAATAAGAGGAAAACTACAGAAACTGAGAAATAGTGCAAACTACATATTATAAACTCTAATAAGACGTTTTGTCAATGAGTGGAGGCTGAATAATGAAAGGATGACACTAGTAGCCAAAACTTAATTCCCATTTCCAAAAATCATTAATAAAGGATTTTGCGTAATAAGTCTTGTCACAACCGACAAACGCAATGTAATTGAGAGGGTTGGTTGGAGTGACTGGTCCCCTCCTGGCGGTGTCACAAGTACTCCAAGTGGAGATTCTTTTTCCACTCTGGTTGCACAGCAATCCTTGGTCATAATGATGGGACATGAAGGAAAATTTGCAACATTTCTCTGATCTCACTTGCTAAGAAATAGGGTGTTCACTTTTTGATATTATATAACAGGAAATGCTATTAAGATGAATAATAAAACATAGAAGGGTAAGGTCTGGAGGAAGATCAGGCTGCAGGAGAGACAACTGTCATTGGATGTGTATTTTCCTTCCATGAGATAATTGTCTATTACTTAGTGGCATAAATGCTAAATCAGTAAAAAGAATTCCTTTGGGGTTTGTTAGATTAAAAAATAAAACTTGTTTCTGCTGTTTGGTCGTGCTGTCTGCAGTTTGTCACTTGCCAGCAGCAGTGCAGAAAAAAACTAAAAATGTGAGTGGCCCATTATGTCTCTTGAATCTCTAATCAATTACTATGAGTACCTATTTTAAGAGACAATGTGCCATCTCTAATCCAATTTTATTGCTAATTCATAAAGTGTCACTGAAAAATTTGGTCTTGGAATAATTTCAGAAATAGATACTTGATGAGGAGTAGAGAAGTCAAATAAACCTGACCTGTATAAAAGGTATCAACTGGGGCAAATGTTTTTGAAATAGCCTCTTGTTTACCTTTGGATGATTTAAATATTGAAACCCCTCTTATCTAGACTTTGACAGATACTTGTTTTTCTTATCGGAGATTGATTGATTGATTAATTTCCCAGCTTTATTGAAATAGAATTGACCGATAAAATTGTACATACCTTAAGTGTACAACATGATAGACGTATACAGTGTGATCATCTCAAGCAAGTTAAAAAACTGATACATCATCTCCCGCTGTTACCTTTTTTTACCCCTTTGTGGTGAGAACGTGTAAAATCCATTTTCTCGGGCGCCTGAGTGGCTCAGTGGGTTAAGCTGCTGCCTTCGGCTCAGGTCATGATCTCAGGGTCCTAGGATCGAGCCCCGCATTGGGCTCTCTGCTCAGCAGGGAGCCTGCTTCCCCTCTCTCTCTGCCTGCTGCTCAGCCTACTCGTGATCTCTCTCTCTCTGTCAAATAAATAAATAAAATCTTAAAAAGAGAGAGAGAGAGAAATTTCAGGCAGGTGGTAAAATCCTTACAGGTGTATCGTATTTACACACTAATGTGTTACTAGAGATTATGAGGTCATGGAAGAAGACCCTGAAAGATCTTCAGGCAGACACTACCTACAACTTCTTTCTAGCTATCCATTGCAATATCAGAAGGAAAAATAAAGGATTAAAGCATGTAATGCTGTAGTGATATATGGCAGAAGAGAGTGAAGGTTCAGTTATTATAATTGTGGATTTGCTTCGAAAGGACTTAGAGAAACAAAATAGAACCTCACCTAAGTTGTTATGTTCTGAATGACTGTACCTGGTCCCAGCCCCCTAATTTCTATGTTGAAAAACCTACTGCCAAAGGTGACCGTATCGGCGGTTGGACTTTTGGAAATGATTAGGTCATGATGGTGTAGCCCCCACTGAATGGCATCAGTGCCCTCACAAAAAGGCTCCAGAGAGTGAGCCTGCCATTTCCACTGTGTGAGGACAGAGAAGTCTTTGACCTGGAAGGGGGCCCTTGTCCAGCAATGCTAGCACCTTGATCTTCTAGATTTGTGAGATCCTGTAAAAATCTTTTAGATTTTTAACCCACTGAGCTACCCAGCACCCCCTAAGCAATTGCCTTTACTGGCAGTCAAGGAAGAAACTGCTTCTCCGTCCATATAATTGGTGTTGATTTTAGTAAATGAGTTCAAGAAAGTGAAATCTACTCCTGAATTCTAACTTACAGGACAACTTTAATCTTTGGTGGTGCTAAGTGTAGGTTCAGTTTATTAAAAAATGAAAGTGAAATGAAATTCGCCTCTAGAATTGTGAGAACAAAACTGTGTAGTTTATAAGCTATCTAGTCTGTGGTATTTTGTTATAGCTACCCAAGACATAATGCAATTTCATCCTTAAAAAAATAATAAAAATAAAAGACAAAAAAGAGGAAGCAAAAAAAAAAAAAAAAAAGAAAAAGAAATAATAAATGAAACATGAAATCCTTCTGTTGATACAAAAGCAAAATTTCATGACCTGGCCATTAATAAAAGGGAAACATTCAATTTCTGGTATGAAGTTAAAGTAGAGAAGCTTATTGTCAGTCTGGATGTGCCGACTAAATAATTACATTCTGCATTAAATGTAGAATGAGTGTTCCTTATGCTTCTTAACAAAACCATTCTGTTCCCCATGAGTACACTTAAAATAATTTAAAAATAGCATAAGTACCAAAGAAATTAATTTAAATGGGTTATTCAGAGAGTGCCATCTGCTGATACAATACTGAGAAATTCAGATAAGAGGAAAGTATGTAAGATTCATTGATTTTTCTGAAATATGAGAATTTATGATATATTCCCAAGAAAGAAAGTAAATGTTTGGAAAAATATCTGTCCCACAATTGAAATTCTCAAACAAATCTATTTTAGAGAAAGTTGGACTTTGACTTAAAAAAAATCTCATTTTGGAGAAAGCATTTTGAGTGAAAGAAAACCACATTTTCCTACTACAGTACCATTATCCTCTCTCACCATAGCTACAAATCCTCTAAAATTATTATCATCAATCTTTTATTTCATTAATATTTCTATGTGTACATTAAACAGTCATAGTTTCTACAAGGTAACAAAGAAAAGAATAAAAATAATTCCAACATGCAATGTAATGTAGCATTTAATTGGACAGGTGAGTCAGACAAATCTGAAATGGAAACAAAAGGATTAATTTAGAGATTAAAAAGCAAAATATGAGTACCAAGTGAATTTAAAATGGATGTATATAAAATCAATCAGAGAACTTGATATCCTGGCATGCATATGTACTCCTAAAGAAGATAGGAGAATCTCACGAGTTAATATTGCATAATAGTTTTACAATGATGTACAAACCTGGAAAAACCCCAGTCGATCTCATGATAAATCTCTGTGAGATTTATCCCATCTGCCTGTGGGATGTGCTGACGGGCAGCCGGGTTAGCCACATGTTCGCTCACCGTGGGGATGTCACCTCCCTCACCTGTACCACCTCCTGTGTCATCAGTAGATGCTACTTTCCATGGATCAGCTCAAGTCCTATTGGATGGATAAACCAAAGATTTACATATTTATGAAATGTATCTGACCTCATTTATATTTGGCTAATGAATACCTAAAATTCCAGAATTTTTAAAAACTTTGATATCAGCCTTTGCTTAGTGTTAAATCACAAACACTGTGGCACTTATTTCTCTCTTACATGAATAAATTAAACAGAATATGAATTTTGTCAGAGAAGAGTAGAGAACACATAAAGGTGATAGATTTGGGAGGCGTATTTGTAGCCAAAGGTGCTTTGAATACTGAGTTTAGATCAAAACTCTTCAAAGTGTAGGGATAGAGGGCACATACCTTAATACCATCAAAGCCATCTATGAAAAACCCACCGCAAATATCATTCTCAATGGAGAAAAACTGAAAGCTGTACCCCTGGGGATAAAAATATATGTTTATAAAAAATAAAAAATTAAATTAAAAAAAAAAAGAAAAAGCTAAAAGGATACACTTTAGGAAATTAAACAAGCCCCACATCTATGTATATTGATTAAGCTGTGCTTAATCAATATTATTAATCAATATTATTCTTGAATAAATTCAAGAATTTTAAATAAGATCCAGGGAGTAGGATATGAATGGCCATTACACATAATTGTGATTAAATATATGTTCTATATGTTCTAGAAAGAAATTTCTTATTCACTGTCCATTGACTGAAGGGTTTCTGATAAAGGAAGATGAAGAATCACTGGGGCTCCTGGGTGGCTTGATTGGTTAAGTGTCTTCCTTTAGCTCATGTCATGATCCTGGGGTCCTGGGATCAAGAGTCCTGGGATCCAGCCCCATGTTGTTGGGATCCCGGCAGAGCAGGGAGTCTGCTTCCCCCCCTGCTGCTTGTGCATGCTCACTCTCTTGCAAATAAATAAATAAAATCTTAAAAAAAAAAAAAACACTGGTTAGAGGTTCTGCAAGTATCAAAATATTACATGAATTTTACTCAAAAATATAAAGCCTTAAATGTGTAATACTATCAAAGTATAATTTTTAAATGTTAAAGATTCTAAAAATGGCACTTTAAACAAATATAAAATGAACATGTTTATTGCCTCATTAATGAGAGAACATGTAAGATTGTAAACAGGTGAAAGGGGTATTAGATGAAGTTATAGATTTCATCAGGAAACACATTTCAAGTTGGAGACAGATCTGGTTAATGTGCTGCCAGCAAAGATGACAATATTCTACAAAATTATTTTTGCACCTGGCAAAGATTATTTGTATTTCTGCAGCACCCAATGTACACGTAACTAGGCAAACTCACAGAATGAGGGTATTCAGTTAAAGTGAAACAAAATTTTTTTAATTAATTAATTTATTAATTAATTTATTTATTTTTAATAATTTTTTTATTTTTTTTAAACATATATTTTTATCCCCAGGGGTACAGGTCTGTGAATCACCAGCTTTACACACTTCACAGCACTCACCAAAATTTAATTTCTCTAGATAATTAAGTAGATATTTTAGAGAATGCTTAAATAGAAAATTCAAAAATGCCCAGTATGAGAGTAGAAGTACTGGTTGTATTGTTTTTTGCATTATCTGCAAGTTTGGGGTAGGTTCCATTAACAATATTTTCTTTGATTCTTCTTAATAAAAAAATACTCTGATTGGACAATGTTTAGTCTAAATAAAACTTGCCACATTTGTTATTTTTAAGAACATAGCTTATTTTATTGATTTTGAATAAAACTATTTTCACATTATAACATTATCTTCTTTAGATTGAGCATCTTATATATTTATACTCAAGATGTATCATCCAGGTTCAACAAACTATGACCCTATTAATTGGTCACCTGTATTTATAAATAAAGTTTTATTGAAACATAGCCGTGACCATTCATTTACATACTGTCTATAACTACCTTGGAGTAGTCAGTCAAGAGTAGATTCCAATAGTTACAACAGGAACTATAGGCATACATGTCTAAAAGATGTATTATCTAGGCCTTGGGAAAATACTGACCAATTGCTAAAAGAATAGATTTATGAGATTTTACATATCAAAACTTGGAACTTACTCAGTTAAAAAATAAAGAAATTCCTAAAACTTTCTACCAAAACTCTGAAGGAAGTAAAAAGTAATTCAGACATTTTTAGAGAATGAAACTTGTCAGTTTCGGATGACTCTTTACAGAGTCTTATAAGTTATTCCACACAGAACCTCACAGAATATATGATCATGGGTTTTTTTGGGCTCAGGTTCTGATTCTCAATTGTTCAGTTTTAGATACCCAATTTTTTTGGTATTACATCCAAACAGTTTTTTAATTAGAAAACCCAGATTATACCCTTGATTCGTTTTTCTTGTTCTATACCATAGTTACCCTCTAAACCCAGATCAAAAGGCACAAGACAGAGATTTGTCACTTTGAGTTTTCTGAACTTAAGTGAACTATTCATTTTCTTTTAAAAATTTTAGTTTACTAAGCTACATATTATGAATTATATGTCTATATAAAGCATTACAGTGATGTTCAAAATTTAAAAGTAAAGCACTTCTACAGTGAATCACAGGAAAGTGGTTAATGCTCATTATTCATTGTTTTTATTTAATTATCCTGTCAAATGTGAAACTATGACTGCTATTAAAGATATCTTTTAAATATCTCGAAGTTACCTGAATCTTAAATCTCATAGATACTGCCTTACATAAAGCATCCACCTTGTTTACTTGGGTTACCATAATCTTTTTAAAACTTCAATCCTATAGTATTTATTTTAAAGATTTATTTATTTATTTGAGAGAGAGAGTGAGCATGACAGGAGGAGTGACAGACATAGGGAGAGGGAGAAGCAGGTTCCCTGCTGAACAGAGAGCCCTACTCAGGACTCTGGGGTCATGACCTGAGCAGAAGGCAGATGCTTAACCGAATGAGCCACCCAGGCTCCCCAAGGCATACAGTTTTTAAATTATTGTATCTTGACGAACTAAGTCTTATTGTACAGTGGCCTCTTTATCTCTAGTTATGGTATTTTCATTGAAATATATTTTGTCTGATATTAATATAGCTATTTTGGCTTTCTTTTAGTTGATTTTTTTCTTGTTATATTTCCTCCCATGTTTTATAGTATTTTTTAAGTATCTATAATCTATTCAATACTCTGCAGACATAGTATTTTTAAATACACATATTTCTTGCATAATGGCTTAACAGATTTACCTAATGGTCTCCACTTAATTCTTATTGTTCCTAAAATGGTATCCAAAGAATTGAATATGCTTACAAAGCTGCTCAATTATATAAATTATATCTCAAATGTATATTTGTAATTCTCTAGGAGTTATTTCCTACATCTCTCCAAGTTCCACATAGAATAATCAGCTAAGTTCTTTTTCTGGCCCATAGCACTTTTCAAAGTTACTAAAAACCATGTGAGTTTCTATAAACTGGGCTTTGTTTTTTGAAAAGTTAAAGTCTCTGAAAAGCCTGGCAAATCTGGAAGCCTGTCCTCTTGTTATTTTTCTCCCCAGTAGTCTCTAGTCTAGCTTTGTCCTATCTTGAGCCTCAGGGTCTTTTAAGGAATGAGACTAAGCAGTTAGATGACTGAAGAAACGCATTCATTATTAACTATTTTCAGTAGTCATATCTATATCTTTGCTAATTAATCCTAGTAAAATATACTATACTAGATCTTATACCATGGCAAAGGGGACCATTTCTGGAGGAATATGAACCACATAAATTTTGATCTAACTGAATGTTGAATTTTCTTGACTTGACAGTGACATGAATCAGATAACCAACAGATAAAATAAAAATTTTAAAAATCACTTTTATGTTGCTGATACGAACAAACATAGAGTTTTGTGGGGTTTTTTTTTTTTTTTTTTTTTTGATACTCTCCCTCTCACTCATTCACTTCATCTAACTAATCACCAGTCCTTTTCAGGTTGTCCTCCAATGTATATCAGCTTTGCTCAGGTCTTCCTATTTTCTGTGTGACTGCTCTTCCACTAGTTTGGGCATTTCCATCTCCATTTTTGTTTTTGTTTTTGTTTTTCTTTAAATAGTTATTTACAAAAGAGAAAGAATGGGTTGTTTTTGTTTAAAGTGCAGATGCAAACATCTGAGTCTCCTCCTTAAAACCTTCTAGTGGTCCTCAACCGGACATATAACAATATCCCAGATCCTTAATATCACCAATGAAATCAGGCATATTCTGACCTATAAATTCTCCAGATTTGAATATTTGAAGCCACTTTTGCCCTTGTAACAATTCAGTCACACCAGACTCATATGCTTCCATATCCATCAAACTCTTTTCACTTCAGGGCTTTTTCAAATTGTGCTTCTGCTCTAGAATGTTTCTCAACTCAAGCACACATTTTCTGCCCAATTCATACCCATCCTTCCAGACTCAGCTTAAATGTCATTTCATCAGAAAAGTTTTTTTATGAATCCCTCTTCTAAATTATGTCCACTTGTAATACCCTCTCAAAGTACATTGAATACTTTAGCACTTTATTATGATGCTTTTGTTTTTTATTTCTTTAACACTTTAAAAAAATTAAAACCTACTTCTTCCCCAGTACTGGAGAATAAGCTCAACGAGATCAGGTACCCTATTTCTATTTTATTATATGGAAAACTAGACTAACAATTAAGATCGATATAATTAGTGTGTATTGGGAGCTGGAGACATTTACAAATGACATTAGTTAATCTTAAATGCTCTATGTTATCTTCAGGTCAAGACTGCGATGTGATTTATAATAAGAATTATGTGTTGGTCTCTGCCTATGGCTGCTGACACAGGGCTCCTAAAACCCTTATATTTTCTTAAGTGATAATAACATGAGGAACATCTCTTGTTCTAAAATTTGGTCTTTGACTCATTGCTGACACTAGCCTCCTGAAACCATTATAATTTCCTGGGTGATAGGAGTATCTTTTATTCTAATGAGCTGACTCTTGCTGGTATCCTAATGGCTCCTGGATGAGGCTGGTCACAGAAAAGAACAAGCCATAAGTGGGAATTTTTAGCCCCACATCCCAATCTCTTGAGAAGGAAGAAAGACTGAAAATAAAGTTAATGATTGATCATGACTACATGAGGAAGTGTCTATTAAATCCGGAAGTACAGGGTTCAGAGAGCTTCCACTTTGATAAACACATCTATATCAGGAGGATGAAACACCCTGACTTCACAAGGACAGAATGTTCTGTGCTCTGGATCCTCCCAGACTTCACCCTGGCTCTTGATCTGTACCCTTTATTATGTCCCTTAAAAAACTGATAAACATAAGTAAATGTTTCCTTGA
Source organism: Mustela lutreola (assembly GCF_030435805.1). NCBI lineage: Eukaryota > Metazoa > Chordata > Mammalia > Carnivora > Mustelidae > Mustela > Mustela lutreola. The sequence goes on along the minus strand of NC_081299.1, from coordinate 89,655,798 downwards.
GTGCTGTGAACCAACTCTAACGAGTTAATTGAGGCTGAATAGGGGAGACTCCATGATTACCTCCAACTGGAGATTATATTTATAGCCAAACTGGACAGAAATTGTGGGTAAGCTGGAGACCTTGAGATTGGGAACAGTCTTGAGTGACTGAGCCCTTATCCTGTGGAATCTGACATTATATCCAGGTAGATAGTGTCAGAACTGAGCTGGATTTTAAGACAATCAGATGGAATAACAAAGATTTCTCGGTGTGGGGGGAAAAACCTCCACGTATTTGGTAACTACAAGTATCAGAAGTGAAGTGCTCTTTGTGAGTCGTCTTACATTTTGGCAGTAAAGGAGACACACAAGAAAGAAACACAAAGTAGGGAAAACTTTCCCTCTACAGGAAGTGCAAAACTAAGTTTTTCTAATTTAAAGAGGTTAAAATAATCCACAAAAGTAATTTAAACACTATGTGAAATAGATATTGTGACATTTAAATTTTTATTATTTCTCAAAAATAAATGTAATGAAAACTGTCAACTGTGTATATCCAAAAGCTCATTTCATCATCCTTGGGGAGAAAATCTAATTACAAATGATCCAATTAATAAATATTCTCTCAATTTAGTTTCTACCCAATGTGAGAAATAGGAGATACATGTGTGTGTGTGTCTACATATATACTATACATATATGCCTGACCATAGGGACCATTTAGGACCATAAGGGCTTTTCAAATGTGCAAATTTCTACCTGTACATATTGCTCAAATATGCATGATTTTGAGAATAACATTTTTTTGTTTTAATAGTTGCACATTTTCAGTGAAATGGTCTGCCTTTAAAACCACTTTTATTATGAGAGAAATAGGTTCTGGGTCACAGCAAGTTACCAGGACAATATCAAAATCAATTTAAAAATTTACATAAGCAAGTCATAAATTTCTTTTCACATGAATGTTAAGCAGAATAGCACTAAACAAGTGAAAAAACCCCTTTTAAATGATATTATGTTACATGTAGGTCCTAAAATTAATATTCTTACAAGGGAAATAAATCTCATTCATTTCTCAGGCTTATTGAAAGTTAAATAAGGGACATATAAAAGGACAATAAAGGTAATTTAGAGTTATTATGACATCCACAATTGTAACAAAGATGTTTTCCACCTCCCACAATTTTAAATGACCTAATACATGTAAAGAATTTGAGCACCCTAATAAGCACTTACTAATTGTTAACTACTTCAGAAGTATTATTCTAGATATTCTCTTTTTGTTCTTAGTACTCTACTACTGGATTTCTCTTAAAATTTTTGTCAATAACAACCAAGAAGCATTCCTTTATCCTATTGACAGCATACAGAGAAAGAGTGGCTATTTTATTTTATTTATTTGAGAGAGAGAGACAGGGGGAACACAAGCAGGGGGAGAGGCAGAGGGAAAGGGAGCAGCAGACTACCCACTGAGCAAGGAGCCCAATGCAGGGGATCATGACCTGAGCCAAAGGCAGACGCTTAACCATCTGAGCCACCCAGCTGCCCCAAGAGTGACTATTTTAGAAGCTAGGATGACAGTCTTAGCATTCTTGGAGATCATTCAAATTTCCGTGGTTGGAATTGATAGCATGCTATAAGGAATTTTGAAAGTTAGAGGAAACTATGCAAAAATATAAAAAATTTACTTGTGAATGGATGAACAGTATGAAAAGTGACTTCAACTGATTCCTTCTTCAGGTCTATGACCTTCCCTCTTTCTTCTTAATAATACTCCTGTTCAAAACAAAATATTGGGCCCAAAATGGAATTATTTATGCTAAGTTTCATGTCACTAAACTGAGATTTAATACTTCATTTAATGTTTTGGCCTATCCCAGGAAGGAATCTTAAACCAGTCAATCAGGAGTTACCTGGTCAGCACTAGTGAGGTAATCTGCCTGATAGAGAGCTTTACTGTCCCCCAAGGAAGGTGACCTGTCAAAATCAATTTGTTTTTTGCTAGTATAACTCCCTTGCCCCTTTGCCTATAAAAGCCTTTCATTCTGTATAGCTCCTCAGAGTTCCTTTCTATCAGCTAGATGGGATGCTGTCCAATTCATGAATTGTTGAGTAAAACCAATAAGATCTTTACAATTTATTCAGCTGAATTTTGCTTTTAAACATTTCTTATACCAAGATTATTAGGCTCACAGCAGGCTGCAACTCTGTCTGCCTAATGCCTCCTGTGTGTTCAGTTGAGTTTAATTAGTGCCTTTGAGTGGTAATGGTACTTTGCAAGGTAGAAAAAAAAAAAAGTTGCTAAATCAATCCCTGGTGTTTTGAAAAGTAACTATATTATCAAACCATAGAAAGGAATCTAACTAAAGTAGTTTCCCTTATGTATGGGGGTCATTCCAAGACCCCCAGTGGATGCCTAAAACCACAGATGGTACTTAAAACTCTGTACGTTATAATTTCCCATATACATACATACCTATGATAAGCTTAATTAATAAATTAGGCAAAGTAAAATATTAACAATAACCGATAGTAAAATAGAACAATTTTAACTATAGTGAAAGTTAAATGAATATGGTCTCTCAGAAAATATCTTATACTGTACTCGCCTTTCTTATTGTGATGCTATGAGGTGCTAAAAGGCCTAACTGATCAGATGAAGTGGGGTGAATGATGTACCTTCTGATGATGGGACCGATCTTCTGATGATACATCAGGAGAATCATCTACTTCCAGACCACTGTTGACCCCAGGTAACTGGAACTGGAAAGCGAAACCATGGTAAAAGGGGCAGTACTGTAGCTATTCAAAGTACTGAATTTTTTCCAAAAGGATTGTTACTTGAAAGATAAATTATTCTCGAATGTAAAGGACTGCCACATGGCTCATCATGAAACTTATTCACTTATTTTTTTTACACATACTGATCAAGCACCTGACAAAAAGGATGTACCTTTCATCACCTCAGGGAGATTAAAAACAAGGAGAAGAGATAAAATTTGTGCATTAATGACCATAAAATAAAACACTTTTGTGGTACTAAAATAACAATTGTAAAACCAAGATAAGATAATAAAATATCACCTTATTATTTATAAATAAGAAATATTAAAACTCTAATTTTTATATTAAAAAACAAAAGTGTGCATTGAAGAATAATATAAAATAAAAAGAATTTATAAGAAAAAATTAATGGAAGCACCTGGGTGGCTCAGTGGGTTAAGCCTCTGCCTTTGGCTCAGGTCATGGTTTCAGGGTCCTGGGATTGAGCCCCACATTGGGCTCTCTGCTCAGTGGGGAGCTTGCTTCCTCCTCTCTCTCTCTGCTTGCCTCTCTGCCTACTTATGATCTCTGTCTGTCAGAAAAATAAATAAAACTTTTTAGAATAGTAATTCATTTCCCTTATATTTTCTGTATATGCTAGCCAACGTTGTCATAAGTACCAAATATTTGCTGAGTTTTCAACCTTGTCAGGAATTGTATAAATGTGTATCCAATATAGATTTCATCAGTAACATGAAAATATTTGATCCTCTGTATTCATGTCAAGAAGGGTGGTATTATGCATATAGACATAGAGTTTACCAACATTTGTAAAAATTATAGTAGATATACATGGAGAAAGAAATTAAATGTAAATATATCAAAATAAGCTTTATAAATAACAAAATAATAGAAACATAAATAAAGTATATAAATGCATGTATTAATGCTTTATACATGCTATGCTTTTATGCTGTAAATGAACAATGACATCTATTCATTGTTAGTTGTATTTTTTATGTTTTTGAACATTTTGGTGATGTTATCCTCCTATAGATGCATCAGTCTTCTGCTGCATAAACACAAAATTAGCATCTTAAAACAACATACACTTATTATGTCACAGTTTTTGTGAGTCTAACATCTAGGCATGGCTTAGTTGAGTCCTCTTCTTACCAGGCTGAAATAAAGGTATTTTCTTTTTTTAAGATTTATTTTATTTATTTGAGAGAGAGAGAGCAAGAGAGGGGGGAGAAGGTTGGAGGGAGAAGCAGACTTCCTGCCAAGCAGGGAGCCTGATGAGGGACTTGAACATGGGACTCTAGGATCATGACCTGAGCCGAAGGCAGAGGCTTTAACCCACTGAGCCAGGCAGTTGCCCAACCAACTGAGCCATCCAGGTGTCCTGAAATAAAGGTTTTATCAGGTCTGTATACCTTTCTAAAGCTTGGGGTCCTCTTTCAAGCTCACATAGTTGTTGTCAGAAGTTGTATCATACATAGTTCAGTTCAGTGAAGAAACCCAGTGTTTTTCAAGCTAATAGCAAGGCCTACTCTTAACCCCAAAGGCTGCTCCCAGTCCTTGCCATGAAGTCCTTTTATGGGCCTTGTCACAATGTGAGGTTTCCTTCTTCAAAGTCAGGAAGGCTCTCTCCAGTTGGCTAAGATAAAATCACAGGTGTGATTATTTCATCACCTTTGCTTTATAACCTGGAAGCAGTCACAAGTTTAGCCATCATCCAAGGAGCCATTATGGATCACTTAAGAGTATGACTCATTTAGAGTCAACTTGAATTCTGCATACCACAATGGCTAACCCAATGATGTATTTTATGTCTGCTTTCCTTAGGTTACTGTTTTGGTTTATAATAATTTCAGAAAATGTAATTATAGACTTTTAGCATTTAATTTTAAAATTAGCTGTTATTTTATGATTTATTATGTTTCATTTTGGTTTTGTTTTTGTTTTTTTACTTCAAGACACTATTTTTTCTTCATAGGTTTTACTTTTGATGTTATATTAATAAAGTTTATTTCCCATCCATATATATTTAACCATCTAATAAGTTGATTTTTAAAAATATTTTATTTATTTATTTATATGGCACACAGAAAGACAGAGAGAGCACAACCAGTGGGAGTGGCAGGCAGAGGGAGAGGGAGAAGCATGCTCCCCTCTGAGCAAGGAGCCCAATTCAAGGCTTGATCCCAGGACCCATGGATCATGACCTAAGCCAAAGGCAGAAGAAGTTTATCCAACAGATACCTAGGTGCCCCTGATATGTTCAGTTTTTACATATAAACATAATTTGCATATTATTGCTTCATTTTGTATTTATGTGAGATAAAAATATGTTACCTCAGAGTAAGACAGTTATAATATGGTTTCACCCATACATGGGATATAAGGAATAACATAGAGGACCATAGGGGAAGGGAGGGAAAACTGAATAGGGAGAAGTCAGAGAGGGAGACAAACTATGAGAGACTCTGGACTCGGGAAAACAGAGGGTTACAGAAGGGAGGGGGTTTTGGGGGATAACGTAGCCAGGTCATGGATATTAAGGATGGCATGTGCTGTGATGAGCACTGGGTGTTACACACAACTAATGCATCATTGAACACTAAATCAAAAACTAATGATGTACTGTGTGTGGGCTAACTGAACATAATAAAAAGAAATCTGTTATCTAACACCCTGTGACTCTAGGATATGGTAAGATTTCTCACATAGGATGCTGGAACAGATAGGAAAAAAAAAATAACAGAAAAATAATAGCAACATGGTAGATTTAAACACAGTTGTAATGATAATGACATTACATGTAAATGGTTAAAAGTAGAGATTGTCAGGCTTGATTTCAAAAAAAAGAAACAAGACATAACTATATGCTGTCTACAAGAAACCCACTTTTCATATAAAGACATAGATAGCTTAAATGTACAAGAAATTAAAAAGATGTACCGTTTTAGCACCAGTCAAAAGAAAGATTAAGTGGCTACATTAGTTTCAGAAAAAAATAGATAAGAAAATAATATTACCAGGAATAAAGAAGTTCATTTCATGATGATTAATAGGTCAATTCATCCAGATGACATAGCAATACTACATGTTTATGTATGTAATAATAAAGCTTAAAAATACTTGAAATTAAAACTGAAAGGAGAAATAGACAAATCGACAATTCTAATAGGAGATTTCAACACTCCTCACTCAATAAGTAAGACAAGTAAAAATCACAAAAAGTATAGAACACTTGAACAACACTAATAACCAACTTGACTGAATTGACATTTATAGAACATTTCACCTAATAGATAAATAGACACTTCTTTTCAAGTTTACATGAAAAATATAGTAAGATTATATTCTGGATCACAAAACAAATATTTTTTAAAATTTTTAACTTATTATTTTAGGGGCCCCGAGTGGCGCAGTCAATAAGGCATCTACCTTCAGCTCAGGTCATGACCTGAGGTCATGGTCCTGGGATCTCAGAGTCCTGGGATCAAGCCATGCATCAGGCTCATGCTTTCTAAATAAATAAATATATATATATATTTTTAAAAAGTTATTATTTTAATACAGTTGGTTAACATATAACATGAAACAAATATTAATATATTTTTAAAATTTGAATGTGTTCTGAGGATAAAGTAATTACATCTTAAATAAAAGACATAGAGATGCTTGGGAAATACCCAAATATCTCAAAAGTAAAAAACACCCACACAGGGAATCAACATTAATCATGACACCATGAGGGAATGCATGGAGCCACTTCCCTATAAAACTAGTAGGAACTATTTAAAAAGATCAACTCAAAAATGGCCTCTGGAAATGGCCTTAGGGTGATCAGCAAATAGAAAAAAAATATTTTCAGAAAGCATTTACAAAAATTCAGTAGGAGTGACAAGAGTCTGTGGTATTTGAACCAAGACCACTCAGGACTTTGTTGAAAATAATAGAGCAATCAGTTGCAATTAGTCGGGTTTAAGAGGTATGGCATAGAAAAGAGAAGAAGACAGCCCTACCAAAACCACTGCCATCCCATGGTGACTCTCTGGAATGCCCAAAGCTACACCTCCCAATGGAGTATCAGAGTCTGAAGATTGTGAGAGGAAAATAGATTTTGCTGAAATAATTCAGTCAGTGACTAAATAAACAATGACATGCTCTAGGGGAGGGCAGTCCCAAGTTGCTGTAATATATAAAATATCCAATTAAAAAATGATACATGCAAAGAAACAGTAAAATATGACCCATATACTTGGGGAGAAAAAAGCAGCCAACATAAATTACCTGTGAGAGGAACCAGATGTCAGCGTTATCTGAAAAATAAACACTTGAAAGTAGCCATAATAGACATGTTCACAGACCTAAAAGAAAACATGATTAAGAAAAAAGGAAGGTATAAAACAATGTCACATCAAGTAAAAAATACCAACAAATCGTAATTATGAATAAGAATCAACTGAAAATTCTGGAGTTGAAAAGTACAGCTGAAGAAACTCATGACAGGGGCTTAACAGACATTTGAACTGGCAGAAGAAAGAACATGCAAAACCAAAGATAGATGAATAGAGATTATGAATGTTGAAGAACAAAGAGAAGAGAGAATGAAAAAAAAACCTAAAATGAGTGTCAGAATGTGGGACACTGGGTGCCTGGGTGGCTCAGTCAGTTAAACATCTGCCTTTGGCTCAGGTCATGATCCTAGGGTCCTGGGATCCAGCCCTCTGCAGGGAGCCTGCTTCTCTTTCTTCCTCTGCCTTTTCCCTCTGCTCATACTCTCTCTCTCTAATGAATAAATAAAATCTTAAAAAAAAAAAAAAGAGGAAAGAAATGTGGGACACCATTAAGTGCATCAATGGAGGCTTACTGGAAATACCAGAAGATAATCTTCCTTTTTAAGATGTTGGAGGAAAAAAGAGAAAACTAAAACTAAAGCAAGCAGAAGGAAAGAAATAATAAAGTTTGTAATGGAAGTTAATTAAATTACAATACAAAAAAAAAATCAATAGAGAAAATTAATGGAACCGAAAGCTGCTTCTATTAAAAAAACAAAAAACAAAAAACAAAAAATAAAACTAACAAACATTTAGCTAGATTGACTATGGAAAAGAGAGAAGACTCAAATTTCTAGAATCTGAAATGAAATAGAAGACATTGCCCTTGATTCTACACATATACAAAGGATTATATATGGAATCCTATGGACTCCATGAAATTAGATCACTTAGATGAAAAGGACAAATTCCTAAGAACACACAAACTATGATAGCTGATGTATGAAAAAGTTGACAATCTTAATGGACCTATAAGAAGTGAAGTAAATGAATCAGTAATCAAAAGCTACCCATATAAGAAAGAAGAAGGAGAGAGAATTCAAAAAACAGACTCTAAACTATAGAGAACAAACGGGTGGTTACCAGTGGGAAGGGGGTAGGAGGTATAAATAGGTGAAGGGAATTAAGGAGTGCAGTTATTATGATAAGCACTGCATAATATATGGAATTGTTGAATTACTATATTGTACAATTAAAATGAATAGAACACTGTATCTTTACTACACTGGAAATAGACAAACAAACAGAAACTACCAGACTTGGATGGCTTCACGATTGGATTCTACCAAACATTTTTTTTTTAAGATTTTTATTTACTTATTTGACAAGCAGAGATCACAAGTAGGCAGAGAGGCAGGCAGAGAGAGAGGGGGAAGCAGGCTCTCCGCTGAGCAGAGAGCCTGAAGAGGGACTCGATCCCAGGACCCTGAGATCATGACCTGAGCCAAAGGCAGAGGCTTTAACCTACTGACCACCCAGGCACCCCTCTACCAAACATTTAAAGAGCTAATACCAATTCTTAATAAACTGTTTCAAAAAAATAAAAGAAGAGGAGATTATGTATCTAATCATTCGATGAGAACAATATTACCCAGACACCAAAACTGATAGAGACAAATTTTTTGACACACATTTAATGGGATATTTTTTTTTAGCAGCAAAAAAGAGCAACTGATGCGTAAAACAACATGGACGAATATCTGAAGCAGTATCTTACTAAAATACAACAGTCAAATAAAAAAGAATGCAGACTGTATGAATGCATCTGGAAAAACGTCTAAAAGGTAAAAACCTATTTATAGCAATAGAACAGATCAAAACCTATTTATAGCAATAGAACAGATCAACATGCCTGTGGAAAGAATGTAGAGAGGAATGGATTGCAAAAGGCACAAAAGAACTTTTGAAAATTATAGAAATGACCACGATCTTGATTATAACAATTTCACCACTGTATTTGCATGTCAAGCTCATCACATCAATTTGCATAATTTAAATATGTACAACTTATTTTTTTTTAATTTTTTATAATTTTTTTTATTTTTTATAAACATATATTTTTATCCCCAGGGGTACAGGTCTGTGAATCATCAGGTTTACACACTTCACAGCACTCACCAAAGCACATACCCTCCCCAATGTCCATAATCCCACCCCCCTTCTCCCAACTTCCCTCCCCCAGCAACCCTTGTTTTGTGAGATTAAGAGTCACTTATGGTTTGTCTCCCTCCAAATAACATCTTGTTTCATTTATTCTTCTCCTACCCACTTTAGCCCCCATGTTGCATCACCACTTCCTCATATCAGGGAGATCATATGATAGTTGTCTTTCTCCGCTTGACTTATTTTGCTAAGCATGATAGGCTCTAGTTCCATCCATGTTGTCGCAAATTGCAAGATTTCATTTCTTTTGTTGGCTGCATAGTATTCCATTGTGCATATATACCACCTCTTCTTTATCCATTCATCTGTTGATGGACATCTAGGTTCTTTCCATAGTTTGGCTATTGTGGACATTGCTGCTATAAACATTCGGGTGCATGTGCTCCTTTGGATCACTACGTTTATATCTTTAGGGTAAATACCCAGTAGTGCAATTGCTGGGTCATAGGGCAGTTCTATTTTCAACATTTTGAGGAACCTCCATGCTGTTTTCCAGAGTGGCTGCACCAGCTTGCATTCCCACCAACAGTGTAGGAGGGTTCCCCTTTCTCCGCATCCTCAACAGCATCTGTCATTTCCTGATTTTATCATTTCCTGATTTCCTGATTTTAGCCATTCTGACTGGTGTGAGGTGATATCTCATTGTGGTTTTGATTTGTATTTCCCTGATGCCGAGTGATGTAGAGTACTTTTTCATGTGTCTGTTGGCCATCTGGATGTCTTCTTTGCAGAAATGTCTGTTCATGTCCTTTGCCCATTTCTTGATTGGGTTATTTGTTCTTTGGGTGTTGAGTTTTCTAAGTTCTTTATAGATTTTGGACACTAGTCCTTTATCTGATATATCATTTGCAAATATCTTCTCCCATTCTGTCGGTTGTCTTTTGATTTTGTTAACTGTTTCCTTTGCTGTGCAAAAGGTTTTGATTTTGATAAAATCCCAATAGTTCATTTTTGCCTTGCTTCCCTTGCCTTTGGCCATGTTCCTAGGAAGATGTTGCTGCGGCTGAGGTCGAAGAGGTTGCTGTCTGTGTTCTCCTCGGGGATTTTGTTGGATTCCCTTCTCACATTGAGGTCCTTCATCCATTTTGAGTCTATTTTTGTGTGTGGTGTAAGGAAATGGTCCAATTTCATTTTTCTGCATGTGGCTGTCCAATTTTCCCAACACCATTTATTGAAGAGGCTGTCTTTTTTCCATTGGACATTCTTTCCTGCTTTGTCGAAGATTATGTTGACTGTAGAGTTGAGGGTCTATTTCTGGGCTCTCTATTCTGTTCCATTGATCTATGTGTCTGTTTTTGTGTCAGTACCATACTGTCTTGATGATGACAGCTTTGTAATAGAGCTTGAAGTCCAGAATTATGATGCCACCAACTTTGGCTTTCTTTTTCAATATTCCTTTGGCTATTCGAGGTCTTTTCTGGTTCCATATAAATTTTAGAATTATTTGTTCCATTTCTTTGAAAAAGATGGATGGTACTTTGATAGGGATTGCATTAGATGTGTAGATTGCTTTAGGTAGCATAGACATTTTCACAATATTTATTCTTCCAATCCAGGAGCATGGAACATTTTTCCATTTCTTTGTGTCTTCCTCAATTTCTTTCATGAGTACTTTATAGTTTTCTGAGTATAGATTCCGTGCCTCTTTGGTTAGATTTATTCCTAGGTATCTTATGGTTTGGGGTGCAATTGTAAATGGGATTGACTCCTTAATTTCTGTTTTTTTTTGTCTTGTTGTTGGTGTAGAGAAATGCAACTGATTTCTGTGCATTAATTTTATATCCTGACACTTTACTGAATTCCTGTACAAGTACTAGCAGTTTTGGAGTGGAATCTTTGGGGTTTTCCCCATATAGTATCATATCATCTGCGAAGAGTGATAATTTGACTTCTTCTTTGCCGATTTGGATGCCTTTAATTTCCTTTTGTTGTCTGATTGCTGAAGCTAGAACTTCTAGTACTATGTTGAATAGCAGTGGTGATAATGGACATCCCTCCCATGTTCCTGACCTTAGCGGAAAAGCTTTCAGTTTTTCTCCATTGAGAATGATATTTGCGGTGGGTTTTTCATAGATGGCTTTGATAATATTGAGGTATGTGCCCTCTATCCCTACACTTTGAAGAGTTTTGATCAGGAAGGGATGCTGTACGTTGTCAAATGCTTTTTCAGCATCTATTGAGAGTATCATATGGTTCTTGTTCTTTCTTTTATTGATGTGTTGTATCACATTGACTGATTTGTGGATGTTGAACCAACCTTGCAGCACTGGAATAAATCCCACTTGGTCGTGGTGAATAATCCTTTTAATGCACTGTTGAATCCTACTGGCTAGTATTTTGGTGAGAATTTTCGCATCTGTTCATCAAGGATATTGGTCTATAGCTCTCTTTTTTGATGGGATCCTTGTCTGGTTTGGGGATCAACATGATGCTGGCCTCATAAAATGAGTTTGGAAGTTTTCCTTCCATTTCCATTTTTTGGAACGGTTTCAGGAGAATAGGAATTAGTTCTTTAAATGTTTGGTAGAATTCCCCCAGGAAGCCTTCTGGCCCTGGGCTTTTGTTTGAAGATTTTTAATGACTGTTTCAATCTCCTTACTGGTTATGGGTCTGTTCAGGCTTTCTATTTCTTCCTGGTTCAGTTGTGGTAGTTCATATGTTTCTAGGAATGCATCCATTTCTTCCAGATTGTCAAATTTGTTGGCATAGGGTTGCTCATAGTATATTCTTATAATAGTTTGTATTTCTTTAGTGTTAGTTGTGATCTCTCCTCTTTCATTTATGATTTTATTCATTTGGGTCCTTTCTCTTTTCTTTTTGATAAGTCTGGCCAGGGGTTATCAATATTATTAATTCTTTCAACGAACCAGCTCCTAGTTTCCTTGATTTGTTCTATTGTTTTTTTGGTTTCTATTTCATTGATTTCTGCTCTGATCTTTATGATTTATCTTCTCCTGCTGGGCCTAGGGTTTCTTTCTTGTTCTTTCTCTAGCTCCTTTAGGTGTAGGGTTAGGTTGTGTACCTGAGACCTTTCTTGTTTCTTGAGAAAGGCTTGTACCGCTATATATTTTCCTCTCAGGACTGTTTTTGTTGTGTACCACAGACTTCAAACCATTGTATTTTCATTATCATTTGTTTCCATGATTTTTTCAATTCTTCTTTAATTTCCCTGTTGACCCATTCATTCTTTAGAAGGGATCTTTAGTCTCCATGTATTTGGGTTCTTTCCAAACTTGCTCTTGTGGTTGAGTTCTAGCTTCAGAGCATTGTGATCTGACAATATGCAGGGAATGATCCCAATCTTTTGATACTGGTTGAGTCCTGATTTAGGACCGAGCATGTGATCTATTCTGGAGAATGTTCCATGTGCACTAGAGAAGAATGTGTATTCTGTTGCTTTGGGATGAAATGTTCTGAATATATCTGTGATGTCCATCTGGTCCAGTGTGTCATTTAAGGCCTTTATTTCCTTGTTGATCTTTTGCTTGGATGATCTGTCCATTTCAGTGAGGGGAGTGTTAAAGTCCCCTACTATTGTTGTATTATTGTTGATGTGTTTATTTAATTTTGTTATTAATTGGTTTATATAGTTGACTGCTCCCACGTTGGGGGCATAGGTATTTAAAATTATTAAATCTTCTTGTTGGACAGACCCTTTGAGTATGATATAGTGTCCTTCCTCATCTCTTATTATAGTCTTTTGCTTAAAATCTAATTGATCACTTTAAATCTGGAGGTGTCTTTGGGCTTAAAATGAGTTTCTTGGAGGCAACATATAGATGGGTTTTGTTTTTTTATCCATTCTGATACCCTGTGTCTTTTGACAGGGGCATTTAGCCCATTAACATTCAGGGTAACTATTGAGAGATATGAATTTAGTGCCATTTTATTGCCTGTAAGGTGACTGTTACTGTATATGGTCTCTGTTCCTTTCTGATCTACCACTTGTAGGCTCTCTCTTTGCTTAGAGGACCCGTTTCAATATTTCCTGTAGAGCTGGTTTGGTGTTTGCAAATTCTTTCAGTTTTTGTTTGTCCTGGAAGCTTTTAATCTCTCCTTCTATTTTCAATGATAGCCTAGCTGGATATAGTATTTTTGGCTGCATGTTTTTCTCGTTTAGTGCTCTGAAAATATCATGCCAGCTCTTTCTGGCCTGCCAGGTCTCTGTGGATAAGTCAGCTGCCAATCTAATATTTTTACCATTGTATGTTACAGACTTCATTTCCCAGGCTGCTTTCAGGATTTTCTCTTTGTCACTAAGACTTGTAAATTTTACTATTAGGTGACGGGGTATGGGCCTATTCTTATTGATTTTGAGGGGCGTTCTCTGAACCTCCTGAATTTTGATGCTCATTCCCTTTGCCATATTGGGAAATTCTCCCCAATAATTCTTTCCAGTATACCTTCTGCTCCCCTCTCTCTTTCTTCTTCTTCTGGAATCCCAATTATTCTAATGTTGTTTCATCTTATGGTGTCACTTATCTCTCGAATTCTCCCCTTGTTGTCCAATAGCTCTGTGTTCCTTTTTTGCTCAGCTTTTTAGTCTCTTTCATTTGGTCTTCTATATAGCTAATTCTTTCTTCTGCCTCTTTTATCCTAGCAGTGAGAGCCTCCATTATTGATTGCACCTCATTAATAGCTTTTTTGATTTCAACATGATTAGATTTTAGTTCTTTTATTTCTCCAGAAAGGGCTTTTATATCTCCTGAGAGGGTTTCTCTAATATCTTCCATGGCTTTTTTGAGCCAGGCTAGAACCTTGAGAATTGTCATTCTGAACTCTAGATCTGACATATTACCAATATCTGTATTGATTAGGTCCCTGCCTTTGGTACTGCCTCTTATTCTTTTTTTTTGTGGTGAATTTTTCTGCCTTGTCATTTTGTCCAGATAAGCATATATGAAGGAGCAAGCAAAATACTAAAAGGGTGACAACAACCCCAGGAAAATATGCTTTAACTAAATCAGAAGAGATCCCAAATCATAAGGGGGGGGGGAACGGGGGATAAAAAGATGTTCAAAAAGAAAGAAATAAAGAAAGTAAAAAAGAAAAGAATTAACAAAAGAAAATGAATAAAGTAAAGTATAAAAAGGAAAATATATATATATGAGATAAACTAGTTAAAAAACATTAAAAAGGAAAAGGGTAAAGGTTAAAAAAATTTTAGCAGAAAAAGAGAAAAAAAAAGAAAAAGAAAAAAACTAAATTAACTGCAAGACTAAAAAATCACAGGGAGAAAGCCATGAGTTCCATGCTTTGCTTTCTCCTCCTCTGGAATTCTGCTGCTCTCCTTGTTATTGAAACCACACTCCTTGTTAGGTGAACTTGGTCTTGGCTGGATTTCTTGTTGATCTTCTGGGGGAGGGGCCTCGTGTAGTGATTCTCAAGTGTCTTTGCCCCGGGTGGAATTGCACCGCCCTTACCAGGGGCCGGGCTGAGTAATCCGCTCGGGTTTGCTTTCAGGAGCTTTTGTTCCCTGAGCGCTTTCCACATAGTTCCGGAGGACGGGAATACAAATGGCGGCCTCCTGGTCTCTGGCCCAGAGGAGCCAAGAGCCTGGGGCCCCACTCCTCAGTGCGCCCTCAGAGAACAGGTCCCAGTTATTCCCGTCTGCCTGACCTCCGGCCGCGCTCCGAGCTCACCGAGACTGCGACCAGTTCAATGTAACCCCGAGCTGTGATCTTACTGTCGGCTCTGTCTCTGTAACCGGTTTTCCCGTTCCAATAGCCGCAAGCTCTGTGACACTCCGATACCTCCAATCCTTCTGTGACCTTGCGGAACCTGAGGCCACGCTGACTCCATGTGGGCTTCGCCCCTGTTTAGCCTCTGGAGTGATGTCCCTCAGCGGAACAGACTTTTAAAAGACCTTATTTTGTGCTCTGTTGCTCTGCCGCTTGCCGGGAGCTGGCCCCTCCCCCCGGGGTCTATCTTCCTGTCGCTTTGGATTCACTTCGCCATTCCTACCTTTCAGAAAGTGGTTGTTTTTCTGTTTCTAGAATTGCTGTTCTTCTCTTCGATCTGCCGATGGATTTGCAGGTGTTTGCAATCTTTAGATAAGCTATCTAGCTGATCTCCTGCTAGCTGATGTAGTCTCAGCCAGCTACTTCTCCGCCATTTGACTCCTCCTCCTAAATATGTACAATTTAAATATGTCTCCCATTCAGTGAGTTATCTATTCAATATCTTGGTGGTTTATAGTACATTAGTTAAAAAAAAGAAAGAAAGAGAGAGAGAGAAAGGAAGGAAGGAAGGAAAAGAAAGAAGGAAAGAAAGAAAGAAAAAAAAAGAGAAAGAAGGAAAGAAGGAAGGCAGGAAGGCTACAGATATTTACAATCCAGTGAAGGGAGAGAAAAACAAAATTGCTGTTATTTAAAATTCCAGGACAGAGTTCACATTTTTTAACACACCAAGTTAAAAGAAAAAAAAAGAAAGAAAAGAAAAGAAAAGAAGTGAACACCAAATGGTAGAAAGTGTCACAGCTATAGCATAAAGGTACTCCAAAGTTACCTAGGGACATTTGCCTCCCTTACATTATCACCAGATGTTTATATATATAGTATTATCTTCCTCATGTCCAAACTTGTGTAAGCACAAGTCTTTCCTGTAGTGATATCAATTCTTTAGATCAACTGTAGTGTGGCAAGGCTTCTTTTTTTTTTTTTTTTAAGATTTTATTTATTTATTTGACTCAGAGAGATCACAAGTAGGCAGAGAGAGAGAGGGGGAAGCAGGCTCCCTGCTGAGCAAAGAGCTTGATGCGGGGCTAGATCCCAGGACCCTGAGGTCACGACCTGAGCTGAAGGCAGAGGTTTAAACCACTGAGCCACTCAGCCACCCCTGACCAGCCTTCTTTACTACTTTCCCCTTTTATAAATCTTCCAAATATGTATTTCTCCCTGGCACGATTCATAGGATAGATATCCATTCCCAGGGCTTAGCCACAATTCCACTATGTTCTTTTTAAATCATTATAGAATTGCCTCTAGTACCAATAAAGACTTTTCCTAACAGTTTGCAAGGAATATTTTAAAGAAAGTTGAGAAGGCAAAATCAACTAAGCAAGTTTCAGGTTTAACCTGATGTTGAATTAACTCATTGCAATTAAATTCAAACTCTACCCCTAATTTATACATCAGAAAAAACATCCTCAGGTTGTACTTTAGATTCTATAGACGATTTAGGATTTTCTAGAATAGCAGGTTTGACTATCATAAATTAAGATCTTCTTCAGCTTGTAACTCCAGGACTTCTCAATGCCTCAGTCCATATTTATTAGTTTCTCTTCCAAAAGAAGAAAAAGCAATTTACTAACAGGTGAAACACATTAATATGCTTTAAAATTTCTTCAACTCCATAGGAAAAATAATGGAGCTAAAGAAAATTGTTATTTTGATTTCATAGCATAGCAGAGGAGATAGTGTTCTTTTGAAACTGTACAATGGTACCTGAAGATTGAAGCAAAAGTCTATTACAATATCAGCAGGGCAGAGACATAATATTTTATAGAGTTATTATTTGAGCTGCCAAGAAAGGAGTTGCTTATAGGTATCTATTATATTGGGAACATTCTATAGTTGGAGAAATAGCCAAAATATTAATTTTCACCAAAGCTAGTTTTATTATATCCATTTTCACTATAGCAGTGAAGTGTAATTTCATTTTTAGTCTAGGAAAAAAATTGCCAATGTGGTAGGAGAAGGTTTGTGATGGAAGGTGTGAAAAACAAGTCGAGAGCATTGGGTTTTAGACTACTTTTTTTGCCTAAATTTTAGACCTTGGATAGCTATTTAAATTGACTTAGACTATCTTTTCACAATAATACAACTGGGACACTGGACTAGATAATTTTTATGGTCCCTTTTAGCACTCATAATCAACAAGACTCATTGATATCTCCCTCTGGGATGATGATGTGACTCTGTTAAATGCAAATGCTTACAACATATGGGTGTCCATTTAAGAATCTTGTAACAAGCTGTTGCTCATCCACTTGCCTAACACTTCCTAACTATGGCCAAATGAATGCTCCCAACTGAAAGATCAAACCAGCTTTTCTTACTGCTTAAAAAATGTAGATATTCTTTAATCAGGCTCTGCCAAGTTTTAGGGTGATAATATCTTCTCAGTGCTTGCAAACACCTGTAGTCACAGGTTTTGTTACTGTTTCAATTGCCCCTTTGTTGCTTACTGTAGAGAGCAAAATGGAGTCACCCATGTCAAGCAGTGATGTAAGCATCCAAGGGTGTTGCAGCGAAGAACAGATCTCACCAAAACCAGCATAGACTGACAACACCCAGAACTGATAGCCAGCAGAATCAGAGGAGACCTGCAAAGGTCCAAGACTGATTAAAGTCCTTTGAAAAGGGTATAAAGGGAGGACATTTGCAGCAAATTGTCGGACTCTCCAAACACTGAGCTTTTCACATCTGATGGTCTCAAAAAGGCAAATGCCACAGAAGGCTCTGCCTGCTTGATCCTTGATCGCAGTACATAACAGAGATCCCTCCACTGCTTGAACATAATAAGCAGCATGGGCTGAGAGATGGCCTGGACCAGACTGAGGGCTCATCTCAGCTGCACTCGGGGACTGACTTCACATTTGGTTCATTAACTTTTCAGCCTTTGTTATTTCGTGTTTGTTGTGTGTCTATTTTGTGCTTT
Source organism: Mustela lutreola (assembly GCF_030435805.1). Lineage (NCBI taxonomy): Eukaryota > Metazoa > Chordata > Mammalia > Carnivora > Mustelidae > Mustela > Mustela lutreola. The sequence goes on along the minus strand of NC_081299.1, from coordinate 89,637,883 downwards.
GGTTTTGTGATGTGTAGGAATGCAAGTTAAATGCGTAGTATAATGCCATTGAGTTTGAACTCCTGAACCTGTTTTAACCTTACTCTATGACTGAATAAAGCTGACATTGTGGAAAGACCCAGGCCATACGTGTGTCTTCATAGGGTGTTCATGACACTTAACTTGGCTTGTGATTGCTTGTCTTTGATCTGGCCTAAATTTCCCTAAATTTCCTAAATTTCTCCTGTGGCTTCCTGATTCCAGCTTATCACTAATGTTGTCTACTGATCTCTTGGACATGGATATTTGCAGCTGTCCTGCTCTTTGTTTTTTGTTCCCCTCTGAGATTCTTGTAGTATGGTGTGCCTTTCAGTCTCATCTCCAGAAAAATTCAGTAGAAAATAGTCATTTTGCAAAGGATCAACGACATAGTCACTTGATTTTTAGAGGAGTTGATTTAAAATCTTGAATGAGACTCTCAGAGACTACATTTTGCGATTGGCAGAGAACAGATTCATTAGCCAAGGAAAATAATGGCAGAACGTTTCTATCAAGAAAATAGGTGAGGGGCACCTGGGTAGCTCAGTGCGTTAAGCCTCTGCCTTCAGCTCAAGTCATGATCTCAGGGTCCTGGGATCAAGCCCTGCATCGGGCTCTCTGCTCAGCAGGGAGCCTGCTTCCCCCTCTCTCTCTGCCTGCTTCTCTGCCTACTTGTGATCTTTCTCTGTCAAATAAATAAATAAAATCTTTAAAAAAAATAGGTGATCTGACTTTAAGACACACGAATCACATTATATGGTCTGATGGTGACTGAGTAGTGGTGATAATCAAAATTATAAAATAAAGTAAAATAAGATTAATAAAACTGGAATTTTAATTGCCTTTAAAGTAAATCATATTAAATTTTTCTTTAATTTATCATTCATCCTGTGTACTAATTTTCTCTTAAACTTATTTTTGTGTGAATCATACTTCGTTTTAAATTTTTTTTTTATTTTAACTCCTGCATCATTTATGCTTCTTCTTTTGTTGGAAAAGATTTAGTTTGTAATTATAATGCTGGCTTGAAACACTCTTTTCAAACCCTAACCTTTCATTACAGCTTTTAATGAATGTAATTTCATACCGAGTTCAGTAAGTTTTTAGAACTTCTTGTGGGTAAGTTGAATGATGTGAAAAATTCTGCGGATTTTTTTTGAAGGAATATTTCAGAATTATTGGCACTTAGGTAAGAACACAATGTATTTCTAGACTACATCTTAATTCTGAAAAAAATATATCATTTTAGCAATCATAGAACTGTTGTATTTGATAAGCTTCCTATTGTATGTGGCTGTTAATTGTTGAATTATCTCATTACTTCATTTTAAATGGTAAAACAACAAAGCCCCAAGAGACCAGTTTTTCTACATTCCCACATCCTTTAATGTTTGTTATTGTTAAAAGTTAGTAATTCTTCATGGCATTTTCTTTTACACTAAAATCTTGAATTAGTGATCTTTTTAACCACAGTGGAATCCAGAAAGCTTTTCTGGTATTATCTCCACTCTCCTTTCCACTCAACATTAGGAGATTCAGGGTTTCAGAGTCAGTAGAAAAGTTAAGCAGTGTTCATTGGAATAATGCCACACTTACTTCTTTCCTTAACTGTTGCTGTCACACACACACACACACACACACACACACAAAGGAACAAGGTACTAATCTCCAAAGACATTTAAAAATAGTTATTCATCATATTGCATTTGAAGATTTACAATTGTGGTACCAATGTAATATAAACCCAGGAACTAATCTTGCTAACTATGTGAAAGTAGTTTGAGGCTTGATGTATTGATCTGATTTGGAGCTGGTAGATAGAGAGAGTCAAATGGGCTGAGGGTCCAAATAGCAAAATTCTGAACGAGCTTGTGGTGGGAAGATGTGATTGAGCATTTGCTTCTGCTGTAGGTGCTCCAAGCAAAGCAGGATCTGTGGGCCTTTGTTTTTTGTTTGTTTGTTTGTTTGTTTGGTTGTTAGTTTTCTTCCTTGCTTTCTAAGCAGAGAAATTGGGGTAGCTCGGTCAGCATATGAAATGGCCTATAGATAGGAAAAAAACCAGGTCTGTCGTTTTATCATACCATGATCAAATCTGCCTAAATTATATTCAGATGCAATGTTTAAATTTTATCCTAGAGTTGGTAGCTTTTAGTGTGCTGGTTATAATTATTTCTCCATATGTCATTTTTCCCCCAATGGGCCTATAGCCATCTTGAGGACTCTCATTTTTGGTGAGTCCTCTCAAACTTGTAGATACTGTTGTCTTTAGTTATACAGAACTGGAAGACCACACACAGAGGCAACACAATTCAATGTACACAATTCAAGGCTACCTTGTGAACTGTATCCATAATCACCACACATCCATACATAAATTACTCTATCTTCCTTTATTTCCTCTACAACATAGGAGATATAATAATCTATCAACTTTATAGAGTTGTTGCATAATTAAATGAACCACCAATGTAAAGAGCCTATCAGTAGACACACAGCACATTATCTATAACTTTAACCAACAGTTGCTGCTCTGTGCTAGCAGTTATCATCTATAGTTATTGCATTTGTCATAATATGGTAGAACACATCAGATGCTGTGATAGGTGCTTAGGGTATAACATTGAATAAGAACACTTGCCTCTTTGGAAATTCCATCTTATGGGAGAGTGAGATGAAGTATTTTACACAAAAGAGGCTTATAAAGAAGGTTGAAGGAACATGAATGAAGGTTAAACCTACCTAATAGTGGCAAGCATAGTTTTAGAAAGAAAGTGATATTTGTTATGTGATTCCAAAGTATATCAAGCAAAGATAAAAAGGGGACCAAAGGGCTGAGAACACTGGAATGTGTACTCTATGGGGGGATCATTGAGTAATGTAGAGTTTGGAGTGCATGCTTTATGGAGTTGAATCTGGGGATGCTGATTGACTTATAAGTAAGCCATAAGGAAACAATGATCTCTTGAATGTTTCTTAAACAATAATCAAAAAGGGCTTACATTATTATTAAAGACATCACCAGTGGATTTCATATGCATACTTTACAAATGTTCTTTCCTCTTTGTTTAAGATTTTATTTATTTATTTAAGATAGTGTGTGTGCATGCACAAGAAGGACCAGGAGCAGGGGGAAGGGCAGAAGCAGAAGGGGAGGAAGAAGCAGGCTCCTGGCTGAGAAGGGAGCCCTACAGGGGGTTGGATCCCAGGACCCAAACTGAGATCATGACCTAAGCTGAAGACAGACACTTAACTGACTGATCCACCAATACCATAAATCATCTCTATATAAAGAAAAAAGGAAAGATATCTGTCAGGAATTTATCTCTCAGTTTTTTAAAGCAGAGTTTTCTAAATAAAAGTAAAAGCGCTTCCAAGAAGTGAATGACACTTTTCATTTTAATTAAGGTCTTAATTAAAACATAGGAGGGGCATCTGGGTGGCTCAGTGGGTTAGAACCTCTGCCTTTGGCTCAGGTCATGATCCCAGGTTCCTGGGATCAAGCCCCGCATCAGGCTCTCTGCTCTGCAGAGAGCCTGCTTCCCCCCCACCCCCCGCCTCTCTGCCTACTTGTGATCTCTGTCTGTCAAATAAATAAATAAAAATCTTAAAAAAAAATAAGATAAGACTATGTGACAATTGAACATTTTATTATGAAGGAGAGCAGAATTTGCCACTCGAAAATATGCCTTTTTTGGTGTAAAGATTATCTTGAGCAGATTATTCTTAAGAAACAGGAGACATAGGGAAAAGTCTGAAAACCAAATAGAAGTCACCCTTTTGTTAGAAACATTTACATTTATAAAGGAAATCTCCAATTGTAATGGTCTCTCCTGTGTACCAATAAGAGGATAACTAAATCTCCAGACCCTCTTATTAATGGAGAACTGTAACTCCTGAACTGGCACCACCAAACTCAACACCTTTTGCCCTTAGCTAGAGATGGTAGTTAAAGTGACAGCTTGGGCCACTTGAGAGAGTTACTCAGTTTTCTTGCTTATCTCCCATGTATTCAGGAGTTATATATGTTATTAAATTTATGTGTCTTGTTCTCTTGTTAATTTGTCTTTCATTACAGGAGTATCTCAGACAAGAACTTAGAAGGGTAAAGACAAAAATTATTTTTCCTCCTTTACACTTAAAATAGTATTTCAATCCTATTTTTGAAATACCTGAAAATAAATTATTTTGACCTCAGCAAATGTTGCCAAATGACCTCAGATCTTGATTCTATTTTTCTCAAGTTCACAAAAACAGTCTATGTCTAAAAAACTCTAGCTTTGTGATTATAAGTACTTCTTTTTTAAGGATTTTATTTATTTATTTGAGAGAGAGAGAGAGCAAGAGAGAGCACAGAGAGAGAGGGCTTGATTGCAGAACCTTGAGATTGTGACCTGAGCCGAAGTCTGACACTTAACTAAGCCACCCAGGTGCCCTAACTCTAAGTATTTCTATGTACAATGCTAAATGTGAGTTTTAGTTTAGAATTCCAATTGTAAATGTCTCTCCTGCCCAAAAGTGTTTTTTCACTTAGGCGTGTTGCATGTGTTTCTCCCATTTATCCTGATTGGTGTTGAAACTCTCTGACTCATGCATCATTCTTGTATTTGTCCACTGACACCTCACTACCTTATTTCCATTCTCTTGTATTCTATTGGAATTACTGTGCCCCACTTAGGTGATTTACATCCTCTTTGTTCCTACAAATGTATATTTTATCACGGGTTTTTACATTTTTCTTTTATTCTTTAATATTATATGGTGAAATTCATATGTCATTTTTAGTCATGGTTTTCTTTTCTGTTCTTATAGAGATAAAAACTCAAATTTGCCTGCTAGACTTACTATTGTAAAGATAGAGTTTTATAGCTCTACAAGGTTCATTGATACTTATTTGATGCATAAAAACTTCTTGCAGTTCCATTGACAAAAAACAAGTCACTTGACTATTGGCTCTAAGCATGGTAGTGTTGAATTGAAAATTTAAATCATTTATTAACATATAGTGATATTTAAATCACTTCTTATATCAGACTGTAAAAATTACTTTATATTCAGATAACATTCAAAAATGTTAACACACTTTAAGAGAAAATAACATGGCACGTTCTTATTTCTTGTCCTTGATATTTTGACACTCACACAAAACATATATAAATAGATATGTTAACCTTCAAAATAAAACTGCCACCAAAAAGAAAAAAAAAGGCTTTATTGAAGAATAACAGAGAATTATAATCCAGGACAAGCTAACTATGGAAAAACTGTAGGTAAGTCTGAAGAACAAAGGAAAAACCCAACTCTTGTATAGAGGACAAGGGGGATGTTGGGAGGCAGGTTATAAACAAAAAGGCCCTTGGAGTAAACTGAGAATTCGAAGTATATTGGCTTTTCATTGGGAGAGTTACGACAGTCTCTTATTGGCTGAGCTATTTCCAGGAGAGGAGGAAAATCTTTTTTCCTCCTCCTGGGGTAGTGAAGTAGTATCTAAAGTAGCACGGACTTGAAAGATTAGTCTCTTCCTGTTTAGGGAGGCAATTACAAGAGGTAGGGTGTGAGAGCTCCCCCTCCTGGCCTCTGGACTCCAGTCCAAAATAGGTTTCCTTTTAATAATTTTTATAGATAAATACATTTATAAATTTTTATTATTTACAGTACTAAAATCTGGGGCACCTGGGTGGCTCAGTCGTTTAAGTGTTCCTTCAGCTCAGGTCAAGATCCTGGGGTCTGGGATCCAGCCCCAGTTGGGGCTCCCTACTCAGCCAGAATCCGCTTGTCTCTCTCCCTCTGCCCTTCCCACCCTTTCTTGCATTTTCTCTCTCAAGTAAATAGAATCTTAAAAAGCTAAATAAAATAAATACTAAAATTAGTTTATACCATGGTTATTACTAAATCTAATGGTAGACACTTAAAGCTCATTTAAATTGGGAGATCAACTTTTTCTACATTTCAGTGTTGTTTATTTGTTGATACTTTTTCTCTCTTTTTCTTATTTTTCACACTGGGTATTTATTTTAGAAAGTAAATTGAAGGGATGCTAATGAAAAAAAAATCTTGTTTAATCTAAGCACATCTTTTTTTTCTTTGCTAACTTCAAATTTTAGGTTTTACCACTCCATTGTATTTATAGGACAATTTTTATGAACAGTAGCTTTCATCTAACCCCTTATTAGATTCGATACTGAAGAGGATCTCTACTTGCAGATGGCCCCACTGATTTCTTTCTTTTTTTTTTTCTTAAGTACAAAGTATACCTTAAATTTAAAAATGTGTGGAGGTTGACAAATTCAGATATTTGAGAAATTAATAATCCATAAAATGAATATACCAGTCCTAGGAATACAGATGAGAAGGAAGGATCATCAGGATTGAGGATGTTGTCTTACTAACTGTTCCTTTCTTCCACCAGAAGTAAAAATCTCCAATGGTTTGAGGGAGGAAGTCCAGGGTTTTGAACCACTTTACCTCATTTAATATGTTGGTTTTCTTCATAAAATTTTCACAGCAGTTCCCAGAGTTGGTCCTCCTTAAGTCTCCACTGGAAGTGTGATTTCACTTCCTGCTAATACTACCTACTCTGTATTCTCTATTAAAAATTAAATAAAAATACTTTTATTTTAAAAAGTTTATATAAGTATGAAATATATTTTATTATAGAGAACAAATTTAAAATACTAAAGATAAAAGAAAATAGATTCAGTCAGATCTTTCCAATATTGTTCATAACAGTCATTTTAGTTGAATGGAAATATTTTTTGTATCCATCACTTAAAAATTCATAGAACTATAATCTGAAATTAATATAAGTACAACTGCAAAGCAAAAAATTGCACAATGTCTCACTTTAAAATATGTTCTTTTATTTTTTTTTTATTTCATGAATGTTTTCTACCAAATATCATTTTTTAAATGGTTTAAATCGTGGGGAAGAAATCCCACCCTGTTGTTCTTTAGCTGGTATTCCATACCAATACAATATGATCTCCATTATAATAACCTACTTTATGAAGATTAAATGCTTTTGCAATTCAAACATGGTAAAATTGGCTTAAAGCAAAATCAAACACTAGTTTGCTGGTTCAGAATTTGAATAGTGGAATGAGAAATCTCTCTTATATTGCTATTGTGCACTGGTCAGCTAAGAAGTAATTGCTTTTTATAAGGCAAATTTGCTTTTACTTTTCTAAGGTAATGAAATGAACCTGAAACATTTCCTTTGAAATCAAAGTCACTATCCCTGAAATGTCACCAGAGAAATTCCATCATATAGTTTCAGCAAACACATAATGAGAAAGTTGGGCCTGGCGTTGATTGACAGAATTCTATTAGAAAGCTTTCTCACACATTCTTCTGTAATTATCTATGTTGTAAATCAATACTGATATGATTTCTTCATATTTGTGTGCTGCTATAATGGAGGAAAACCTGAATCATGTGTGTTTCTGGGAGAAGTAGCTAAGGCAGAAATGTTCTGAAGTGCTAACATGCCTCCAACTAGCCTGGCCCGTCTGTGATACAGTATAGAAATGCAAAAGTATCTGCTATGACAAATAGTTTTAAAAAGCCCTTAACAGAAAAGATACATATAAAAATGCATATAATTATTAAATGTATAAGGAGAAGATCAATTCTTTAGCAGTATTGATTTAAATACAAAACCAAAAATAGAAGTTTCTGGAGCACCTGGGTGGCTCAGTGGGTTAAAGCCTCTGCCTTCGGCTCAGGTCGTGATACCAGGATTCTGGGATTGAGCCCCACATCGGGTTCTCTGTTCAGCAGGGAGCCTGCTTCCTCCTCTCTCTCTGCCTCTCGGCCTACTTGTGATCTCTGTGATAAATAAAATCTTAAAAAAAAAAAAAATAGAAGTTTCTTTCCAAATGTGACAGTGTACATTGGTTACATTCTTGGCTTATTAAAAATTAAATGTAATTTAATTTAGATGTAGATAATACACCCATCTAAAATCTCCATATGTGCTGAGTATGAGTGTGTAAATTACAGTAATAGGAGCGTTTAGTGGGATTATGATGATCTGGAATGTAAATTTAGTCATAACAGATAATGGGTAGGATTTAACATTTCAAGATTAAATAAAAGATAAAGACCAGCAATAGATAAACAAGAAATTTTTGGATGTGTTCTGTGTTTAAATATTTCTGTGAAGTGGTATTTTAGTAATTATTTATTTGATTTCCTAAAAAGTATGTAAAGTTTATGATAGTTGTATTACACAGATTTTTTAGAATATAAACATCCATAGGTGTTTTAATTTAAACAGCTTTTCGGTATATGATTTAGAAATAACTTCTTTACCTGAGAACAAGTTACTACATTTAATGATTTAGTGGGCTGGTAAACAATTTTCTCTTAGTTCTTTGCAATGTCTCAACCTTGGTGAACTATTTTGTAAAAGCATGACATTAGTATCAATGAGTTGTGTGAATGAAATAGAAAAAGTATAACTGAAAAGACAGTAAAAAAGCACATGACAGCAGTCAGTGCAAATACTTTTTTGCTAACGTCAAATCATTACTCACTCATATTTTATATACTTACTGAATTTTCCATTACGTAATGTTACATACAACTAAAAGCATATGGTTAGATATCTCTGCATACTCAGGTAGCTACTAGGATCCAATCTCTACAAATTACATATTATTTGGTTTCATCCCAGGAATTATACTCAGAAAGTTCTACTTCATTGATTTAATTCACATGTAGAGATATTAACTCTTACTTTTCTTCTACCTAAAAACTGAGCAAGACATACTTCTATTTCATACTTCCAAACATGATATTTATAATTAAATGATTTGTTGACTATAAACATTTATATCAATAATTAAGTTCAAAATTATGCAGCCCCAGTAGAAATAATATACCCATACCAAAGATCATTTTCTCTAGGTAACTGCTCATATATAGAAACTTCTTCAAAATGCCTATGTGCTTAATCTGCTACTATCTTTAATACCAATTTGTTCTTCAACATGTGTATTTATATAGAATAAACATGGTAGTGTAAGAAAAGAGCCTTTATAGGAAAATAGACATGGGAGAGCATGGCACTAACTGTGTGATATGATATTGATCAAGTTCACGTAACTTCACTGAATCACAGTTTACTTATACTTAAAATATGATAACAGGATTAGTAATAGTCTCACTTCCTTTATTAATCTCAGTTGCCATTACTTTCATTTGATATATATTCTTTCTTGATATGCCTAGGTGATTTTTTACATTTCCCAAAGCAAATTATTATGTTTTCTTGGATCATCTTAGCTACAAGTCTACATTGAAAAACTAATGGATATAATGGGAAAGGCCTGTGGCTACAAAATGAAAACAAATTAGCCAGGACATGGTTTGTACAAGATCCGTACAGACATTTTGAAGACCTGACTTCAAAATGGTTTTTCAGTCTGAATGAGGCGATCAAACTGAATTAATGGAACATCATCATTCAGATAACTTCTATTGATTGCTTATATAAAATGCACATAAAATTATACTACCTGTCCCAAACCATAATGTGCACGGAAGTGTAAAATATTTCATTTCAAGTGTAATCTGAAATTTCACATATGGAAAAGTGCTTCATATATTCTCAAACAAAATCAGATGTTTTTCTTTGAGAAGCAAATTTCTAGACAGGTCAGAGTCATTTTTTTTTTTTTCAAGTCAATTGTATTATTTAGTTGTTTGAATCCCATTATCAAAAGGGGCACTCACTCAGCATGTTGAGTGCTTTCTCCAAAAGGTCATTTTGTGATGACTATAGAAGTATCTTCTACAAACGCTCAAGTAAATTGTTGAAAGGAATAAAACCACTTAAAACACTTGATTCTCAATTTTGTTTTCAAATGAAATCAGTTGGTAATATTGTCCAATGTGTTGATCTTAACTCTGCTCTGCCAAGTTGATATTTAAAAAACAAAGGTAGTTAGACTACCTGCATGGAAGAAAGCTAAAGTCAAAGTCAGTTTAGTTCTAATTGCAATCTCCAATCTAATACACATGCTTTCAGTGCATAAGAGGCTCTGCAAAGATCAATTAATTGCCATGAAGTCTTGAGATAGCTAGATTGACCAGGAAAAAAACAAACAAACATTAGCTTAAAAGATATTCTTGAGTGAAAAATTAGATTTCCATAGTCTGAGAGCACTTTCTGTTGCCTGCATTAGATGTCCTCTTTGTAAAAAAGTTGTTTTTTGGTCATACTTATGTCACATTCTATTTTGGCTCTCAGTCAGGATGTTCAGGATTTTATATTTACTTAAGAATCCCAAATAGGAATTCAAAAGAAGTTGGGTTTTTTTTTTTTTTTTTTTTGCCCAATTGAGGTAAATATTCATTCAGCTTTAAAATTTGTACTTTGATTCTTTGCTAAGAGAAAATAATTTTTCACATTAGAAACAAAAAAATGATAACTATACTTTGCAGACATCTGCCTAATAAAGCCTATTCAAAATGCTTTGAGCAGATTTACCTATAGGTGTATTTTTGACATAATAGATGCTAGAGTGTTGCCTTCAATGGGCCTTCATTGTATTAACAAATGTTCCAGGGAGCGCCTGGGTGGCTCAGTGGGTTAGGCCTCTGCCTTTCGCTCTGGTAGTGATCTCAGCATCCTGGGTTTGAGCTCCACATTGGGCTCTCTGCTCAGTGGGGAGCCTGCTTCCCCCTCTCTCTCTGCCTGCCTCTCTGCCTATTTTGTGATCTCTTTCTCTTTCAAATAAATAAGTAAAATCTTATAAAATAAAATCAAATAAATATTCCAGGTTTTGTCTAGCAACACTTGCCTCTAAATCTACCTTGTCTAATAGGACAACAACTACAACAGCTTTCTTTTGGATACTATTTGCAAACTTAATCTTTTTCTATGTCTCTATAGTCTTTCTGTTACCTTAATTTTCAGTTAAGCCCCTTGAGAACGGCATACACAGGGTTTCGTGTACTTATAGCTTATCTAACAATCTTAGCTTTTTAGTTACATTTTAAAATTTAATATATTTTAAATATAATTATAAATAAATAAAATTACTGATTTATTTCATTTGACAAGTCTCCTGTCCTTATTCTCTATTTCATACCTTCTACTGTAATATCACTTTTTCCTTCCTTTTTAATCTTCTGAGTTAGTTGAATAATTATCTATATCTTCTTTTAGCAACTTATTTTGTGTACTTTTCTTTCCTTTCTTTTTGGTTTTTATTCTATGAATCACAAGAAAAATTTGATATATCGATATGATTTATAACATCTACTAGAAATGGAAACATTTCCAACACCTAAGTATATCCTAATAAACTGCTTTAAAAACCAAGGTAAAAGATCTTATATTAAATCAGAAGGAAAAACACCTGCCAGGAGCAAAACTAAGACTGACAGTTAGTTTTTAGCAAATATGAAGTAAGCCGGAAGGAAACAATAAGACATCTTTAAGTAGTGAAAGAAAAGTTAAAATGTCAATCTAGAAATTTATGCCCTGTCAAAATATTCTGTAATATTTGAAGCAAAATAAATGCATTTTCAAGAAAAGAAATACTCAACAAATTGATGGCAACAGTGTCACACAAACAAAAAGATAAAATCAAAAAGAAATTGGGAGGAAAAAATTCTACAACAAAGTAGAGGTATGTAAAAAGGAGTAAGAAGCCTTACAAAGAGTAAATATATTTGAATAACTGTTAAGTAGACAAGAAAATAATAATCTCTAATATAATTTAATACATGTAGGTTAAAACTCATGAAAAAATGTAAACATCTGGAAGTACATTAATTCAGTTCAAGTCTACTAAGGTCCCAGTATTGTTTTAGAAAATGTTGAAATAGCAATGCATTGGTGTCTCAGGCCATGATCCCAGGGTCCTAGGATTGAGTCCCTCATTGGACTCCTTGCTCAGCAGGGAGCCTGCTTCTCTCTCTGCCTGTCTTTCCCCGTACTTGGTGCATGCTCACTCTCTCTCTCTCTGAAAAATAAATAAAGTAAAAAAAAAAAAAAATCTTAAAAAAAAAAAGAAGTGGTAAAAGTAATAATTTAAATAAGAATGTAGTAACTGAAGTATGTATATTGTAATTTCTCAAGTAACCACTAAAAGAAGAGTATGGGTGTATACACGTGTACCCACAAACATACATAAAATGAAAACTGAGTGAAGGGAAAATAGAAAAATAAAAATATTTGTTTAATCTATAAGAAGACAACCAAGAATACAAGAGAACATAAAAAGGGAAATAGCAAGACCACTATAAATTGAGAAATGTCAGTGTTTATATTAAGTTAAAATATACTGAAGTAATAATATCAGGAATAAAAATAAGATATCTACATAGTTCTTACAGATATTGAAAATCATAATAAGATATTTTGAAAATCCTATGGTAATATATTTGACAATTAAATAATTAGATACATCTCTAGGGGAAAAAAAGCATTATAGGTGATGTGAATATTTTATTTTAATTTGAAGTTGCACATAAAAGCAGGTTGTCAAAGAAATTTCCAGTCCTAAATGGTCTCATTGTAATTTTTCCCAGACACTGAAGGAAGAAATTCTATGGGAAAATAGAGTATGTGAGAAAACTTAGCTCATTCTATGAGACCATTGTCACATTGGTAACAAAATTTTACGAGGACTTTTACAAGAAAGAAATACAAGCCAGTCTTTATCTTAAACTTAGAGGAGATCAAAGTGAATGTTATAATAAATTATACAGAAATAATACTGTGCCTTGACTTAAATGGGTTTAGTTCCAGGTCACATGATCATTTTAATATTAGAATATCAAGCAGTATATTTCACCATATTAACAGATTCAAGGACAGAAACAATTTCAGTAGATGCAAAAAAGCATGTGACAAAAAAGAAAAACATAGTAATACAACTTTCTTCAGCAAACTAGGAAGAGTAGAGAACATCCTTAATCTGATAAAGAGGTTCTGTAAAACAAAACAAAAAGATTACACAAAACCTTACAGAAATTTGCATGCTGTTTACACAAGTGTGTTTCCTTTTGTGAAAATTTCACACATTTGGCTTTTGACTGATCATGTTGTTGTGAAAGATAAGGAGCAATTTTACAGTGACAAAGCTGAACATACTTTCTATTCCTTCTTTAAAAATTTTGTATACCAGAAGGCACCTAAAAGGCTACTCCGTACCTACTGAGGTCCTAAGCAGCCTGCCATTGTGACAGCACATTTTATAAACAACCATAGATAACACTCTTGGCTATCAGAGACGTTTATCCTGTACCTTCAGACCCATTGTTCTGCTTTAGTGGGGTCTTACAAACAAAAACAATACTTGCCACACTTAACTGCAGGAGTCTAATATGTTTGATATTTTTTTCTCAGAGTTCATTATGTTTGCCTTTGTTTCTAATATTTTGATGCTGGTTTTGTGTTTTGAAGGTGTACACAGAAAGTCTTAGGAATTTTTTGCCTTTCGTGAATGAAAAATATATTAAAAATGTATGGAAGGCACTAACTAGTATTTACCATCTGATCTTTTTTAGAAGGGTATAGTCTGGTTAAGAAAGAAGAGCTTCATATAAGTTGTATATGTATATGTATTCATATACATTTATATGCGCTATATCCATGATTTAATATCTCTAAAATATGTCACATTTTAAATATTCAGTCCTACCCCCAAATTTTGTTTATATATAAAAGACAATTTTGCATGCCCAGTTCTATGCTCATTTATATTCATCCAGCTCCTTCTCTCCAGCCCCTAATGTGTTGTATGTGTTAAAGCAACTCAAGTTTCTAATATCCTTATCTGTGTTTGCCAAATTCACTGTATACTCTGTTATGAGGAGGGAATAAAAGAGAGTTTACAAATCAAATGATAAAAGTGAAATAAAGTTCTATATGGAATTTAAACATATATTGCCCTTGGACTACACTTTGGTTATTATACATCTAAAGTCCCTAAACACAAGCCATGCCATGTTGGAGAAAATGGTTCAGTGTAAGTTCTGAATCTAAATGGACGAAGGTTTAAACAAACAAATAAACTTGTTTTCTGGGGAGGATGAATTTTTGTCACTTATGATTAAAGTGACTCCTTTGTTCCTACTAGTTTTGTTTCAGTTCTTTTCTTTTCTTTTCTTTTCTTTTTTAAGAATTTATTTCTTTATTTGACAGAGAGAGTCAGCGAGAGAGGGAACACAAGCAGGGGGAGTGGAAGAGGGAGAAGCAGGCTTCCCGCCCAGCAGGGAGCCCAATGTGGGGCTGAATCCCAGGGCCTGAGTCAAACGCAGGGCTTAAGGACTGAGACACCCGAGCACCCCCTACTAGTGTTTTATTAAGTTTCTTATGTAGCTCCTACATGAATTATGCAATCAAACGTCAATTTGTCAAAATAACTAGTAATTGCTTTTCTTCTATGAGTGCACTAATGTGTGCAAGTGCCAATATTCCTAAAATAGTTTTCAGATAGGAATCTTAGTATATCTCTGTAATTTTACCACTAAAAAAACTGAAGTTCTTGTCTTTCCTGGTGGTCGTTTTCGTTCTACTTTCCTTCCTCTTTACCCCTCATCCTCCTTTCCGCCTCTACTTCATTCTGGTAAGTCCTCTTGTCTGCATAGTTAGCTGATACTTTACATGAAGAACATGCTTGCAAATTTAGGTTAGAAAATCTTTGTTCATCAGTCTGCACTATACTCAGTTCAATACACACTCCGTGTTAGGCTTTGAAATGGGTACAAAGATAAATCAGATTCTCTGGGGCGCCTGGGTGGCTCAGTGGGTTAAGCTGCTGCCTTCGGCTCCGGTCATGGTCTCAGGGTCCTGGGATCGAGTCCCGCATCGGGCTCTCTGCTCAGCAGGGAGCCTGCTTCCTCCTCTCTCTCTCTCTCTGCCTGCCTCTCTGCCTACTTGTGATCTCTGTCTGTCAAATAAATAAATAAATAATCTTAAAAAAAGAAAATTCTTAAAAATCAGATTCTCCAAAAAAAAAAAAAAAAAAAAATCAGATTCTCTGCCTCATGAAACTTATGATCTATAAGGAGTGTACTAATCTGCAAGTCTAGTGTAAGATAATATATTCAGTGGGCCATAAAACAGAATAAAGGCTGTTCAAAGAAGAAAAGGTTTCTTCTGAAGAGGACATCAGAAAATTTTCAAAGAGTGTGTTATTGGAACTGAGCCTTGAATAAACAGCAAGGTATGGAAAGGGATAACATAGTTTTAGGTACATAAGAAAATGTTAGTATGATTTTACATATAAAATCAATGAGGAAGAACTGTAAGTGTACAAGCTATGAATGAAAGGTCAGCGTGAGGTACTACATTTGTTGAAAATAAAGCTTATTTAAGCTCGTAAAAATATTTTTACGGTTTCACAGGTGTATAGATACATCAAAACTTACCAGATTTTACCCACTAAATACTTGGCAGTTGATTTTATATCAGTTATGCCTCTACAAGTTGGCTATTTTTAAGGCATAAAGTATCTTTCCACATCAAAATTTCAGTATTTAAAAAAAGACAAATTTAATGTGGGCTTATTCTGTTGCACTCCACAGAGCCTCAAAAGCAAAAGCCTGATTTTTTTAATAAATGAACAAATAGACTATTTCTTAGCCTTAGGTACTGTGTTTCAGTTTACTGAACTGATAGATATAATCTAATAATATAGAATATTTTTAACTGTTAGTGTTTATTAATAAATGGTTTATTCCTGTCTTCTCATTTTACATTTGCTATACACACTTCAAGTGGCATATTTCAATAACGTAAGATTTACCCAGAGGAATTTTTCTTAACTTGCAGAGTGTGGATGACATCAATGACTCTTCTTTTAGATGATTTCTATGTTATATGCATTGTGCTTTCTCTGTAAACAAAAAATCGAAGTGTTTATTCATAGGATGAATTTGAAGATTTTTCAAGCCTCTACTTTATTGATGTTTTCCTTCCAGTGGTGACATTTATATTCTAGGAGCTGGAAGGAAAAACATGCTGAGAAATGCTTATTCTAGGCAAGCTGTAAAATGAGATATATCTCACCTCCGTGATCAAGAGGTTTTTCCTCTCACTAACCTCAAGTCTGTAACACTCTTGCCTCCTTTGCCAGATTGCAAGTTCTGAATTAACCTGTTTGTCCAGTGATCAAAATTACCTGGCACTTCACTCTGCTACTTCATAGGGCTATTGTGAGGGAGAATAAGTTTCATTTATGATGGTGATAGTTAGCTATATAATACCATTATAAGCATTTTTTCCTACACTGCTCACCCTTAGAAGCATCATGTATGGTAATTAATAAGCCTCATTTTATAGGTAAGGAAATTAGAGCACCCAGAGAACTTAGGTAAGTTCCCAAGCTCACAAAGCCCACAAAATCCAGAACTGAAATTCAAAGAGGCTAGTCTTACACTTGATCATAGGTTATACCGTCTTTCAATAAATTGGAAAAATATAAATCAGTATATTAATTAAGAAAGTCTCCTGTGCATAATGTAATGCTTTAAACCTAGATAAATCTAAAAATTTTCAGAAGTTTATTTAATAATGCTGTTAATTAGAACTTTTAAAAACTGTGGCATACCAATGGAAAAATTTGTTTTATTGTGTTATACCTATGGTTTTGGGACATGCTTCTGTTGACTAAAATCTAAAACAGCCTACTCAGCCAATAATTGGCTTACCCAAAACTCTGATACACTTCTTGCATGTTATAATTGGCTTCTCTTTATCATATTCATTGGTTCATAACCTTCTTGGGAGTTTCCTGGAAATAATCTGAAAGCAGCCCCCATATATGCAAGGCAAGGAGAGGGTGCCTGGGTGGCTCACTCAGTTAAACATCTGCCTTCGGCTCAGATCTGCCTTTAGTTCTGGTCATGATCCTGGGGTCCCAGAATCAAGCCCCATCTAGGGCTTCCTGCTCAGGGGCTGCTCAGCGGAGAGTCTGCTTTTCCCTTTCCTTCTGCCCCTCCCTTTTCTCCTGCTTGTGTGCACATAAGCTCTCTCTCTCTCCCACTCTCTCTCTGTCTCTCTCTCTCTCTCTCTCTCTCTCATAAATAAATAAAATATTTATTTACTCCAGATTGGTAGGTGGCAGGCTTTTTTTTTTTTTTTTAAGATTTTATTTATTTATTTGACAGAGAGACACAGTGAGAGAGGGAACATAAGCAGAAGAAGTGAGAGAGGGAGAAGAAGGCTTCGTACTGAGCAGGGAGCCTAACTACCCAGCCGGACTCTGAGATCATGCCCTCAGCCGAAGGCAGACACTTAATGACTGAGCCACCCAGGCACTCCAAGTAGGTGGCAGTTTTAATGAACAAGGGAATTTACTTACCAGGCTTGTCTTTGGCAGATGTGAACTGAATAGTTTTCTGCACCAGTCCACCAAATCTTAAAAGTTTGTATATAAAAGCCCTCACTAGATTTAGTCACAAATATTGTCCAGAGGTTCTCAACACCGTGTTGCTTTCTGAGTCCTTGAAAGTGGCCCCCTCTGTAGGAACGGTGGACAACATCATCATTTCTAAGAACAGGTAAGAAGCCTCAATTGTCCAAGCCTAACTCGAGTGTCAACTGGTGGTCAGGTCTTCTTGATGATACCCACCAAATGATACCCTCCAATGATACCCACCAAATCCTGTCAGTGAAGTGCCATCCGTTTGCAACCATGCTCTACCACTTCACCACTGACGTGCTCTTTAAGATCCATTATCCTGGACTCTTGTGACTAAGACTGACCTCTTTGCTTCCTTGCTTGTCTTCCACAGTCTCTTCACTGTTCTGCAACTGGAATTGAAGTGACTGTCATTGCTTTGCACAGCCTCCCCTATAAAACTCCAAAGTCTTTACAATGTTCCCTGAGCTTCTCAACTTCATTGTCTTCCTCTTTCATGTTTTCCAGCCACAAAAACCTTTTGTTCCTTTAATAACCCAGGCATATCCTTACCTCACAGTCTCTCCACTTACTATTTCCTCTACCTAAAATATTCTTAATACAACTATTCACATGACTCTCTCCTTCATGCCACTTAGGTCGTCTAACTATACATTTACGGTTGAGGGAAACAGATCAAGTAACATACCAAATGACAGAAAGTGTGTATGACAGTTTGTGACACAGGCTAGATTAAAACTTAACGTCCCCAAACAAGAAAATAATCCACTATAACAACTTACATCATAATATGTTAGTTGATATTTATTTTAAGTTCATTCTTAATTTGAATTTACATAGAACTTTATATATAATTTATAGTCCCATTTTTGTGATTATTGCATGTCAGCTTAATTTTTATTTACAAATAATAATATCTAATGATTGGAAGAAATCATAGAGATTAGACCAGTTTATTCTAAGGTTTAAAATCCACTCTAAAATAATGCATATAAATACCATAAAGCTCATGAAAGCTGTCAGTGATGGGAAAAATCATTACTTCATGAAGCAGCTAATTCCTTTTGCTGGAACTCCTGATGCAAAATTCTTCCTTATATTTAGGTGAAATCTTAATTCCTTCATTTTCCCCTTTGTTGTTATTGTTGTTTAAGTGTAATTTTTATTGCTTTCAATAATAGTAATGTGTGTATTATGCAAATCTTGTTTAAAATCTAATTTTATTTATTTATTTTTTTTTTTGAGAGAGAGATTGAGGGTGGCAGAGAGAGAGAGAGACAGAAGCAGGCTCACTTCTGAACAGGGAGCCCACCACAGGGCCCAACACAGGACCCTGGGGTCATGACCTGAGCTGAGGCAGACACTTAACCAAATGAGCCTCCCAGGCACCCCAAATTTTATTAATAATTTTAACTTAACTAACGATCAGTACTGCTGTTATGGCCAATTTCTGAATGACTATAAGAATAGTTTAAGAATTATTTATTAGTTCTGCCCCTCAGATATTGCCCACATATAATATCAAATTCTCCAGTCTCTAAAATTTTGCCCTTCTCCAAGTCTCCTAGAAGATAAGATGCCATATGCAACAAAGACAGGCTGTCTAAGCTCAGGACATTCAGGAACAACCCAATCAGCCTTCAGCTGAGCACAGATGCATGAGTGAACCCATTTGAAATCACCTGAACCCATCCCCCAATCAATCTACCCATAGATCTTTATGATCATCGTCAGTTTATTCTTCCATGATCATGGTCAGTTTATTCTTCTATGCTGCTGAGGTTTTTGTGGTTATTTATTAAATAGCATTGTGTGGCAATATATAACTAATACAAATATAGAGTTTAATTGGTTAATAAATTTTCATGTGATATAGACTAAAATGTGATGTTGAAACTAGAAAATAAATATGAATTTTCTGCTCAAGATGATGGCTCTTTTTTCAAAATTTAAAAGACAACTGGTAAAATCCATTGGAATTTATGAACAGAACACACAGGTGAAATTTCTGTGCAGGAATTATTTGAAAGCCTTTCATGCTTTAATTTATTCAATGGATATTTATTGCCAGACAATAGAGATGCAAAGCTGTTGCCAACATATGTGTGCCAGGAAAAGCCATGGGAAATAGATTTAATCATTTCCTCATCAAAGGAAGTTATCAAATTTGTTTTGCATAAGCATCAAAATGGGTGCTTGTTAAAAGTTGGGAATATAATAACCAATTTCAGACTGAAATTTTTGTGTTCAGTTTAGAAATTGCTATGGCAAAGTGACTAGAGATGATTCTAAGACATTTGGTTTTCAGATTGCACTTTGAGAAACACAGATTATTAAATGTACAAGTAGACCTAAAATTTTAAAAAGACCATTGATAGAGCTCTGAAGAAGAAAACTAAGATATAAAATATAGGAAGAAAAGTAACGAAAAACAAAATTGAAGAGGATAGTCTTAACATTGTTGTTCAAATATCAGCTTTCAGTGAGGCTTTCACTCACCACTTTATAAAAAAGTTCAACCATCAACTCTTTCTAAGACACTTTCTAGCCCCCATTCCTGCTTTATTAAAAAAAAATTAAAAATTCAGTTGTCTTTAATTTCTGACATAATAGATATTTTATATCTAATAGTATATTTAAAAAATTTATTTTTCTGGGGCTACTACTGTGTTGTATGAGAGCAGGTATTTTGTCTACTCATTGCATTATCTCTAGTACCCAGAATAGAATCTGACACAAATTAGATTCTCATTATTTAATTGTTGAGTAGTTATGAGGCAGAAGGAAAAGCAGTGTTTTGTCTAGAAGATCTTTGTCTTTCCACAGCTAACAACCTTTGCACCCAATTGTCATCAAAATAAACCTTCATATAGAGGGAATGCTTCTTAAAGAGAAGTTAAAGAATAAAGAGAGCAGAGATAACAATATTGGCAGTACTTTCAGTTCTATACCTAGATGGCTTGCTGCCTATTTTACTGATTTAACTAGAGAGTAAATTCATGGATGTTTTGGGATATTTTAAATATAGACATTTTGGTAGGTAGAATTCCAAAATGTATGAACTTTCATGCCCTAACCCCAGGAATATGACTATGATAAAATGTCACATTTGTAATATTTCCAATGTAACTAAAATTACTAATCATTTGACTTTGAGTAACTAAAAACAAGGAGATTATCCAGAGGAGCATAGTCTAATTACATGAGATTTTAATTAAGTCAGAGAACTTTTTCTTTTTGGTTGCAGAATAAGAAGTCAAAGAAAAACGAAACATGGTAAGAGTTTGACACAGCACTGCTGTTTTGAAGACTTGGAAATCCACATGAGAAGAAATGACCCTGAAGGTTGATACAACAATAAAAACATGGTGCATTCTTTTCTTCTTCTTCTTCTTTTTTTAAAATCACATTTTTAAAGGCAACAAAAACTCTTGGAAACAGTAAAGAATAAAGTGCTAAAAATCCATAAATCAAAGAAGTTGAGACCTTTCCCAAGGTAAGTTAACAATATTCAACCATTTTTTACTGGAGACATTTTCAGATTGTGGACAAGCATAGAAACTCTAGAAGGAAAATGGCAAAGAAGAAACTCTACTTTTTAGTAGTTCAATAAAAGTGATAACCTGGAAAGTGAGGGGACACAGGAGACTGGGAAAATAGAAAACAAATCTTCCAAAAAGCACAGTAAAATCACACCTGTGATATTTGTGAAACCAAGATGTGACTGAAAGGGCACTTATTTTAAAAACATTGTCAGTAAGACATATGCACAACTGTGAAGCCACAGGGGCAGGGGAAGACTGTGGAGTTAGGGTAAATCCTTGACTGGACAGAATTGAATCTCTTTAATCTTTTAAGGTAAAGGATATTGACTTGGAAAGCTCTCAATCGAAAGTCTGTGGGAGTCATATTTAGGAAAAAAGACAAACCAGGTGTATACAAAGTCTTTTAAGACTTCAACAAAGACCAACTCATCTGAATTTTTTATTCAGTTTGGGTGGTTAACTCTTCAGGTACTTGCCTTACAGAGGAAAAGGTAAACTTTATTAAATGGAATATAGTATCATCTAGGACCTCTAGAATTGTCATTGCACACTTATTGGTATTTAAAAAAAGTTTTAAACAGTCTATGAATAAAAGAAAATATGAACAACAATCAAGAAAAGGGCAGAGAATAGATGCATATATTAAAATGAACACCAAAGATCCATTATATTCTAGAATGCACATCTAAACACTTAAAAATTACTATGATTAATGTTAAAGAACATAGTGAATAAATAGATGAAAAGTTAATGAAATTTACCCAAGTATTAGACTCTCAAGAATAAAAAAAGAATAAGTTGACACTACAAACAGAGAATAAAATGTGATATCTAAAATTATGAATAGTGGATAGTTTTAAATGGATGCATTAAAACAAAATGTCAGTTACCTAGGAGAAAGTCTATAAAAAAATACACAAGCTGAAGTAGTGAGAAAAAAAATGTAGAATTGAACAGACCATATGAGATATTTTGGACACTCTTCAATGGTCTATTATAATCATAATCAAAGTCTTAGAAGGAGAGGAGAGAAATAATGGGGCAAAAGCAATATTAAAAGGAATAATGGCTATGAAATTTTTTAAATGATAAAAGACTCATAAGTACAAGAAATCTAATTATACCTTAAGCATAATATACAAAAAGAAAGTGTAACTAGGCACTTCACAGTAAAGCTGTTGCAAAGAAAAGACTAAAAAAGTAAATCCTAAAAGCCAGCCAGAGGAAGAAAGATGCCTTGTGTTCAAAGAAAAATCAGTCATAAGAATGGCAGCTGTCTTCTCACCACTAATGATGGGAGTCAGGAAGCAGTGGACTGACATCTTTGTTTTTCCAAAGAAAAAATACTGCCAACCTAGAATTTTATAACAAGTGAATATATTCTTATCCTTCAAAAGTAAAAGTGAAATAAAGATGTTTGCAGGCAAAAACTTAGGGAAGCTGTCAATATTAGGGACCTAGTTAAAAATAAAAGACTAAATTAAAGCCAGATCTTCCATCAGGCAGGAAAAAAACTGATCTAAAATGTGGACATAGAAATATAGAATGGAATTGAAATACACCACAAAAGTTAAATAAATGAGTGTACAAAACAATTATAGAAAGTCCTGTGAAGTTTAAATTATATGTAAAAAAACACCTTCACAACAATAATACAAAATGAAAATGGGTTTTAAAGATTCTAGTTACTAGCAAGATAGGGAATGTAGAAAAATAATAACTTTATTAGACTATAATTAGGCATCCATAATTTATATTTATAAAAGCCTATGTATATTAATATACAAATCACAAGTTATTCAATGAAAATAAAATGAAATAATAAAAATAATAAAATAAATCGATCTTGAAAAAAAATTCTGCTCTTCAAAAGACATCATTAAGAAAATGCAAAGGCTAAAGTCAGACTGGGAAAAAACTAGTAATCCATTTAACAGACTAATAATATGTGTCCAGAATATCTAAAAACTCTTAAAACTTAGTAAAAAGAAGATGAACAACCTCCAAAAATGGGTGAAAAATTTGAACAAAAGCAGTTCATAAAATGAAATATATACATGCCAATAAACACATAAAAAGACATTTGACATAATTAGTTATCAAGAACATGTCAACTTAAAACTGAGATTCTATTCCACTCAACTATGGTTAAGTTGGAAGTAAATTAAAATATCTAAATATGCCAATTGTCAGTGGGGACATGAAACAACAGATTCTCTTTTAAATGTTGATGGGAATGCAAAATTTTAACCACTTTGGGTATATCACTGGTAGTCATTTTTGAAGTTAAATATAAACCATTATTCTACTCTTAGGTGTTTCCCCAAAAGAAATGCTAACTTTTTCATACAGAAAGACTTATGTGAAGAAGTTCATATTAACTCTACTTAATAATCATCAAAACCTAAAGGTGAATGGATAAACAAATTGTGGTATATCAATACAATAGGATTCTACTCTGAGTTAAAAAATAACTAGTAATTTACATAATAGTATGAATACATCTCAAAATCTTTATGCTGTGTAAAGAAGCCAGACACAAAATAATTCAGGTTTCAAGTTTCTATTTATCTGAAAATCAGCCAAATACAAAACAAATTTAATAGTAACATGAAATAGATTATTATTTCCTGGTACCAGAGGTGTGATAAGTTGACTGAAAAAGAAGCATGATGGTACCTTCCTAGGGCGAAGAAAGTGTTCTACATCTTGATTTTGGTGATAGTCATGAGTATGTGTATTTGTTAGAATTCATGAGACATATGAAATATGGGTGCATTTTAAAATATAAATTATACTTCAAAGTAGATTTTTTTAAAAGATAACATGTGTTAAATAGGAAACAAGCTGATAGCTATAATCATTGTCATATCAATTATTTAATAAATGGAATGGATTTAATACTACAAGTAAATGGTTAAACTTTTATTTGATATTGCTTATTATTTTTTAAAGGATTTATTTTTATTTTTCTTTTAAAGATTTTATTTATTTATTCATGATTGAAAGAGAGAGAGGCAGAGGGAGAAGCAGACACCACTGCTGAGCAGAAAGCCCAAAGCGGAGCTTGATCCCAGGATCCTGGGATCATGACATGAGCTGGAGTCAGACACTTAACCAACTGAACCACCCAGGTGCCCTATATATTGCTTATTAAACACAGACTTCAAAAATAAGAAGACAGAATATTGACAGTAAAATGTTGAAAAACAACCTCAACAAATTTCAAATAATTTAAATCAAGCAGACTTAAATTCATTTTACAAAAGAGTATATTCATATGGTCTGGCTGAACATGACTACTCAGTCATCCAGTTATTTGTTTTTATTGCTACTATAAAATATTGCCACAAATTTAGTAGCTTTCAATAACACGAATGTATATCTAACAATTCTGTAGGTTAGAAGTCCATCATGGGTTTTAATCAAGGTGTTGGCAGTGCTGAGTTCCTTTCTGGAAGATCTAGAGAATCATTTCCTTGCCCTTTCAACTTCTCAAATTGTCCCCATTTGTTGGCTCTTGGACTCATTTATCCATCTTCAAAGCCAGCAAGTTTGCATCCCTCTTTAAGTGTTCTTCTGGAATCACATTTTCTTTCCACTCTGAACTCAGACAGGAAAAGTTCTCAGACGTTAGGGATTCTTGTGATTAGGTTGAGCAGACCTAATAATTCAGGATAGTCTCCCCATAGTAAAATCCTTGATTTAATCAAACCAAAAATTCTTTTTGCCAAGTAAGGTAACATATCCACAGGTTTCAAGGATTAGGATGTGGACATCTTTAGGGGGCATTATTCTGTCTAACACATCCAATAAATCCAATGTAAGGTTTATATCTAACAAAAAGCATGCATATGTTAACCAAAAGATAAGTACTGGACTGTTCATAACTACACTATGCATAATAACTACACAACAAATTTACCCAAATGCATATCAGAAAAAAAAATGGATCAAAAATTGTACTATATTCAATGGAACATAATATGGAATAGAATGCTATCCAGAATAGTATAGAACAATGACAAAAAAAATCCTTAACTATGCGTAAACATATGGGTGAGTTAAAGAGAGACATAATGTTGAGCCAAAGAAGTCAAACACAAAAGAGTATCTATGCATTTTTATTTAAAGTACAGAAACCGATAAATCTAATTTATGCTCTGAATGGTCAGAACAGTAATTATCTAAGAAGTGATACAGTATTAATGAGATCTATTAATACTATTGTTTCTTGGTATGGATGTGTATTGAACAAGTCTGTTCAATTTGTGAAGTTTCAGAAAGTTCCCTTATTTGCATGGTATGTGTTTATTATAGTTAAAAAATATAGTTTTTATTTTAATGTTTTTTAAAGATTTTATTTATTTATTTGACAGAGATCACAAGTAGGCAGAGAGGCAGGCAGATAGAGAGGAGGAAGCAGGCTCCCTGCTGAGCAGAGAGCCCGATGCGGGGCTCGATCCCAGGACCCTGGGACCATAACCTGAGCCAATGGCAGAAGCTTTAACCCATTGAGCAACCCAGGCACCCCAAAAATATAGTTTTTTAAAAACCCTATATCCTTTAGATTTAGTTTTCAGCACAAATAATAATATATGCCATTTACTAAGCTGTTACAGTATATGAAATGCTATGGTAAATACCTCTATTTCTCAAGCCAACCCCACAATTTTGCTGTGACTTTCATTTTTCTGTGAATTTAAGTAACTAATGACTAATGCAAAACTGACAGTGTCTGAACTCAATTAAAAAACCTTACAAATTTCGTTTCCAAAGTCATGTTTGTTCAGATAGATACATAGATAGATATATAGATAGATCCTGAATGTATTTATTTAAATATTGGAATTACTAGATATCTAAAAATTCCATAGATTATATAGATGTAAATATCTATCTATATACATATATATGTATTTTAAATGTATTTACATATCATATTTGCTAGAAATGTAAAAGTTCTGAAAATTCAATTACAGAATAATCACCTCCAAAAATGTCCATGCTCTACTTTCTGGAACCTATGAATATGTTTTATGACATGAGAAAGGGGGAGAGGGATTAAATGTGCAAATGGAATTAAGATTGCTAATAAATTGACCTTAAAAAGATTATTCTGGAATATTTATGTGGACCTAGTGGAATCACAAAGTGCTTTAACACGAAAGAGGAAGGCAGAAAGAGGAAGGACAGAGTCAGAGATGTGAGGATGCTCCATTGCTCTGTTAAAGAAGGGGATCCCCCCAGGAGACCCCCCCCATAGAAAATGAGGGTTGCCTCCAGCAGTTGGAAGAGGGAAGGAAACATTGCCCCCTAGAGCTTCTCGGTGACACATAGGCCTGTTGATGACCTTGATTTTAGCCCCACAAGACCCATTTCAGATGTTGGATGGACAGAACTGTAAGGCAATAAATTAATGTTTTAAGCCATGAAATGTGTGGTAATTCATTATATTAGCAATAGGAATAATGCATTAAGATCATACCACAGAAAATTTGAAGTGAAAGCTTTACTAGTTATGTGTATGCTTCCATCCAATAGGTAAGACAGTGCTCTCTAGAGAAAAAAGTTCACAACTCAAAAAATTATAGATAACCCTTTAGTTATGTATTTGAAACAATCTGAACAGCAGTGGTTTTCTGTGGCATGTGATTTACTAAAGAAGGCAGTCCATTGTCTCTAATATCAGAGATAGTTCTGTTGGGGTTTGGGCTACTTGAAAAGAAGAACCCTACATTGTGAAAAAGACTAAAACTTGTAGAACCTGGAGTTGATAATGAATTGACTGAAACAAGTTCCAGTTAGAACACATAGCAATAGATAACAATTCAACTAAATATTTCTAAAATTCTATAAACATTCTGTGAATGTTTTGTGCTCTGAATAGCAGAGTCCTCAAATTATTTCAAATCCCAAGTTGTAAACTTGTTAAATACAGAGTATAGTGCAAACTTATCACTTTGATATAGCTAAATGATTCATAGATGAATATACTCAAAATATTCTGAGGTCCATTAAACATTAAGAGTTTTTTAGATTAGAGAATTGGTTCCTTTTGGAACAAGAAGGTGTAGACATGGGGCACCTGGGTGGCTCAGTTGATTAACTGACTGCTTTCTGCTCCGGTTGAGATCTCAGGGTCGTGGAATCGAGCCCCACATCAGGCTCCCTGCTTAGTGAGGAGTCTGCTTCTTCCTCTCCCTCTCCCTCTGCTCCTGGCCCTGCTTGTACTCTGTCTGTCTCTCTCTCAAAGAAACAAATAAAATCTTAAATAAAAAAAAAAATAATAGACATTCCTAGCAGCAAAGAGCTGAGGGGTAGCAACTCCAGGAAGCATTGGCATTATAGGAGGTAGGTTCACAATGCTTCAGTAGTCAACGTTTAACTATTGCTGTAGTCAACAAGAAGTCAGCCATGGAAAAAGCTGAAGTTGTAGATTCTGGAAAAACCACATGAATAATATAGCTTGATCTTATGGTCTGAAAAAAAGTGAAAGGTAATGCTTCAAACTGAAATATCCTACTATACAATGCATAATTTCATAGAGGAAGAAGAATTATTAATATGTAGAGTGGTCATAAAATACATCAGGAAGAAAATGGCTTATTTAGCTCTATGCTATGATACTATTTAGACTCCCAAAGGTATGTGAAGAAGTGCAATCTGTCCAAAAGTTTCAATGTCCAGATGTGACCTTCACAAATTTAATTTCTTTTATTCTTCTGAGGAGCTGTCTTAAATTTTTAACTGCCCCACTTTGACACCACCTGCCTGTACATTGTTAGCCCCCAGAAGGTTCATTTCACTGATCACTTCAGAAACCTAGAGTCTTTTCAATGAAAGGGAACATACTTTTTCCCCAAAGGGACAATGGCAGTCATATCCTTTATCTGAATAGCAGGAAAAGATTAATCAATTCCAACACTGGGCTGAGGAATCAAGCACATCAATTTAATATAAACAAATAAATATTTAAACATACACTCCACAGACAAAAAAAATAAAAGAAACATATATGAAGACTGTAGTATTGCAAACCTAGGATATTCAAATTAATAGAAACACCTAAATTGAACAAAGATGACAGAGCTGAGGAAGGATATAATGCTCAAGTTACAATTTATGTGGCACAGAAGCATAATCCTTGAACTGACAAGCTTAATTGGGACTTGATTATAATACATATATTTGTATATACATATACAAGTATGTGTGTGTGTATATATATATAATTAGTCTGCATTTAACTGAAGTGGAATGATCATACCTAGTTATTGGAATATCATTATTATTGAACTTGAAGTAATTATTTTATTACTTCTATGTCATTTATTAAAATGAATAAACACAATGTTTTTATATGTCTTCATGGTAATGCTTCTTTTGAGGTCATAAGGAGAACTGAGGGGAGAAATACCACAGAAGGTGAGGCTGAGGGAAATTTTTTTTTTCCACAAAACTATTTCTTTTCAATTTGAGAACAAAATGAAGTCCAAAAGTATCCTCTTTTGAAGATGTAATGTATATAAGGATTAAAAAGGGTAATCATTAAAAATATTGTTTGGGGGGCAGGGGAAGGAAGCTGGGACCTCAGCCACTGAGGCCTCAACCCATCATCCCTCCAAAGACGTTGCCAGAGGATTTTGGTCTTGCCACAAGAAAGAATTTAAGGACAGACACAACATCGTGGATTAGCAGTACAAGCAGGAAAGTTTATTAAAGTGAAAGTACACTCTCCAGGTGTGAAAGTGTGTGAGCTCCAGGGAGAGCTGGTTGCTATCTTTTATTGACAGTTGTTAGCAAAGAGGTGGAATATTCATTTTTTGAGACAGAAAAGGGATTCCTTGGAAACAGGGTGGTTTCTTCCAGGAATGCGGTTATGTGCTTTTTCTTCCCTATTTGGTCAGGGGTTTCCTGTCATGGCACCTTTAGGGAGGAGATTTTAGTATGATAATGTAGTATAATGAAGGAATAATATGAACTTTGTCCTGCCTACTTTGTCAGCCGTGTTGGGCCTCTCTGATTTGATCCAGTTTTTTGTGGTTTGGTTTTGGAGTGTTGCCAGGACAGGCCCCTGCCTTTCTCATAGTTGGTCATGATTTACTGGCCTCTAGGCATCTTGTTGAAACCTAACTAACTGTTAGAACTCTATCAAAAACGTGTTTTCCCCCCACAGATACTTATATTTGCTCTATCAGATGAAGATTCATCCTTCACATCTATACATATAGATACAGATATATTTCTGTTAATTTCTAGAGGAAAGTTAAGTATCAAGGTCTCCAATGGTAAAGCAACAGTTACAGTTAGAAACTGTCAGTAGAAACTACCTCAATGTAAAATAAAGAAGCAGTAAATCCAACACCAAAAACATATGGGCTAGGTTGCATTCATGGAACATGGAACATGGAGAATTCAAATTTTAATAAGATGCTGAACAAGCTACCCTTCTTGTAACCCAGGAGGAATAGGAAAATTTTGAGATGTGTTCTGAATTAATATGTGAGATGAGAGTAGAGGCTTTATCCTGCAAGAAGCAGGTTGTGGAAGGTAAGATAAGAAAGAAATCAGTGGAGTTTGCTTTGCTTCTCCCCAGCCATTGCCTTGGAAGAATGAGTTACATCCCATATTAGCAGGAACTCAACTCTCCAGTGCTAGAGTACTCCAGAGTAAAATCAGAGCAATAGGAAAGCCCTGTAAAAATGAAAAGCTGAGGAAAACAATGGCACTAGCTAGATGAAGACATGTGATTTTCTTCCCTCTCCAAATCCTCAGAGCCTTGTGAATTACAGCACATCCAGTGTTTCAGCTTCAGCTGAAGCTCTGAAAACAAAGATCTGATCGGAGGAGATATTTTCCAGGATTCAAAATAATAAACTATTCTGATGCTGGGATAGTGGGGTTCAAGGGTTCATTTATAGTTTCCTACATCTGGAGTTTATCAAGCTGACCTACACTGAAGTCTGACCTACTCCCAGTACTCACAAATTTCATCAAGATAATCCATGCTTTGCATTAAAGTTGTTATAGAGCTGAAAAGCTGGTGAGGACAACACATTGTTTCTTAGATGGTCTATTGTTTAAGACAAGCGATTTGTAGGACATATCCTTGAGATCCTTAAGGGGGCATTTTTCTAACAGAATAGTTCCCTAAGGAAGCATTTTATGCCTTTCTGACATTTTACATAGTCCCATTCTGCACTTCACCTTTGCTCTAAAGTCTTTTCTTAATTTGAAAACATGGAAAGGCCTGGAAACGTGAAACTTAACTTTTTTCTTTAACTCAGTAAGTACTGTGCTTTTCTATTTCTTATAACTTTTACTTAAAAATGGAGTAATTAATTTTCAGCTCATCCTTCTCTTCTACCATTTTATCATAGCCAGTAAAAAATTTCAAGTAGTGCTTTAAACATTCTACCTTGAGATCTTCTTAGTTGAATCACCAGATCTTTTTTTTTTTTTTAGATTTTTTTTTTTAATTTATTTGACAGACAGATCAGAAGTAGGCAGAGAGGCAGGCAGAGAGAGATGAGGAGGAGGCAGGCTCCCTGCTGAGCAGAGAGCCTGATGTGAGGGTCGATCCCAGGACCCTGGGATCATGACCTGAGCCGAAGGCAGCAGCTTTAACCACTGAGCCACCCAGGTGCCCCGAATCACCAGATCTTTAGTCACATTTTCTATTTTTTCAGGTAACCATAGGTGATAGCCTTTTTTTTTTCGAGTCCCTCCTGACTACCTAATTAAAATCCGACCTCCTCCAGCTTCTAATAGCATGTTCTTCACATTCTTTTAACCTTCTACTGATCTCTTCTTTACCAACACCAAGCTTCTGCTAAATGACTTCCTGAATCCTTTTCACTTTTATTGGCATCTCCAAACATTGCTCCTTTCACCCAGCCACCTGGTCTTTAAGACACTTCCAGGTCTTTTAAATTTTTGCTGCAAAAAGAACACATTTCCAAATACCAAGAAAACCACCCTCGAACTTAGAGGCCTAATAAAACATTTTTTTCTCATAAATATGCAGTTTTGGCGGCTTAGCAAAGAATATTTCAATTACACTCAACTCAGCACAAGATGACAAATTAAAATATATAGTTGTAATTGTAGATCATTGTGCAAAATGTTCCCCTTGCATATCTATCAGCTTTGCTTCATGTATTGTAAAGCTCTTTTGTTGTATGTGTGACCATTTAGGATTGTTATGTCTATATTAATTGATCCCTTTTATGAATAGGATATGAATTCCTTTATTTCTGGTAAATGTCTCTTCTCTGAAATCTGCTTTAATATTAACATATCCACTTCAACTTTACCTTTGAACTGTATATGTCTTTATATTTAAGTCTTCCATTTTTTATTCAATCCAATAAATTGGGCTTGGAGTGTTACATTCAATGTGGTTATTGACATGGTTAGGTATAGATCTATTATTTGTTGTTGTCTGTTCTTTGCTTCATTTGCCTTTTTTCTTGCTTTCTTTGAATTAATTTAATATTCTTATGATTCCATTTAGTTTTTTTTCTTGGCATTTTGGTTATAATCCTTTGTTTTGTAATTACAGTGGTTTCTCTAGAGATTATAGCATTCATCATTGAGCTAACAGTTCCGTTCTAAGTGATATGATACTTCTTCAAGGCAGTGTAAATACTGAACCTTGCAAGTGTATGCTCTGATTTCTCACCTCCTGGTCTTTATGCTTTTAGGGGGGGTGGTTATAAACTTTATATATACATTTGTTCTAAATTCCACAGTGAATTTCTGTTGTTTTTATGTAAATATTATCTTAAATAATATATTACCTTAAATAGGTTTAAGTAGTAAAAATATATATTATATATTTACCAAAGGAGAAAGTATTTCTGACACTCAACTTTCCTTTATGTAAAACCATATTAGCATCTGGTGACATTTTCCTTCTTCCTGATGGATTTCCTATACATTTCTTTTTTTTTTTTTCTATACATTTCTTATGAGTCTTCAGAGAATGAATCTTTTATTTTTATTTTATTATCAAACACCATCTTAAAATTATTTATTTTTGAAATATATTTTCACTGAGAATGGTTCAAGGCTGGCAATTTTTTTATTTCAGATGTATAAAGTTGTTGTTCCACTGTCTTTTCATTGGAATCATTTTTTTTAAAAAGATTATATTTATTTATTTGACAAAGAGAGATCACAAATAGACAAAGAAGCAGGCAGGGAGAGAGAAGGGTAAGCAGGTTCCCCGCTGAGCAGTGAGCCCGATGAAGGGCTCAATCTCAGGACTCTGGGATCATACCTGAGCCAAAGGCAGAGGCTCAACCCACTGAGCCACCCAGGTGTCCCATCATTGGCATCATTTTTTATGATCTTTACCTTTATTCCTTTGTATGTAATGCATGTTTTGCTCTGGCTGTTTTTAATATTTTCTACATATCCCTGGATTTCAGTGATATGCCGGTGTTTTCTTCATGTTTCTGTGTTTAGGGATTATTGTGCTTCTTGGATTGTGTTTGTCATTTCATCAGTTTTGGAAAATTTATTTCCTGTTATATTTGCAATTATCCCCCTCCACAGGTGTGTTCTAGGCCACCAGGAGTTGTCCCACCATTCACTAATGCTCTTTACTTTTTTATTCGTTTTATTAAATTTCCATTTTTCATTTTGAATAAATTCCACTGATATGTTTTTAAATGCACTATTCTTTTATCTTGTAATGCCTAAGCTGCCATTAAGCCCATCAAGTGCATTTTTCATGTCATATTGTGTAGTTTCATATCCAGAAATTTGATTTTAATGTTTTTTAACCTTCCTTCTTTTTTTTATATCTTCATCTTTACTTATATATTCTATCTTTTCTCTAACTTTCTAACATATAGTAAGTATTTTAAGGTGTTTTGACTGCTTGTTCTATTATCTGTGTTACTTCTGAATCAGTTTCTCTTAATGACTTTTATCACCATTCTGGCTTGAATTTGAATACTTTTTTGGACAGCAAACCATTTTTTATTGGATGACAGACATTGTGGATTTTACCTTGTTGAGTGATGGATATTTTTGTATTCATATAACTGTTCTTGAGCAGTAATTCAATACTACTATAAATGCCATTGGATACAGTTAGTTTGATCCTTTGGGGGTCCTGCTTTAAAAAAATAAATGTAAGTGAAAGTAAACTAATCATTCTTCACTACCAATCTAAAGCCCTTATAAGTAATCTACTCTTGACCTCATGAATTATGAGATATTCCAACCTGCCTGATAGAAATAGGCAACATGCCAACCCCATGTGAGTGCCAAACTCTGTTCCCTCTAATCCTCTCATTAGGTTCTTTCACTGGATTTAGGCAATTTCCTTATACATATGCACAGATCAATACTTTACTGAATGCTCAAAGGACACTGTCCACATCTCTGGAGTTCTCTCTACAGGTCCCTTTTCGCTGGCACTCTGCCCTGGAAATAGTAGCTGACTGCCTTTCCTCAGACTCTCTATGTCTTCAACTCTGAATGTTTGCTGGGTTTTGCCTGGGTTCTTTTTCCTTGTGCATTTCCTGAAAATTCTCTTCAGGCAGGAATCTGAGGCGATAACAGATCTCAATTTTTTGTTTCTTGAATCTCAGGAATTATTGTGCTTTGTTGTCTGATATTCAATGTTTTGCAAACCATCATTTTATATATATTGTCTCCTTTTCTCTTCTTGTTTCAGGTGGAAGAATAACTTGGCCCCTTTTACTCCCTTTTGGTTGATTTACCTCATCGCATTTCTTTCAAAAGTAACTCAAGATAAAGCAAAAAAGCAAAGAACTTTTCTCAAACTTGTAAGCCTTTTGTATTGAAGTAAGTGTTATATCTCTGTTTCCCTCAAATTTTTGGATTCTTTAGTCATATTCACTACTATTTCACTTTCTTTCACTTCCATGGCCATCACTCCACTGACTTCATTATTTCCAAAGTTATCACAGATACCTTTACTGCTAAGAATAATTGACATTAATCTGTCCTTACCTTGCTTGAGCTCTTCCAATAACTGAAACAACCAACCATTCTTTTTTATTTATTTATTTATTTATTTGACAGAGAGAAATCACAAGTAGACGGAGAGGCAGGCAGAGAGAGAGAGAGAGAGGGAAGCAGGCTCCCTGCTGAGCAGAGAGCCCGATGTGGGGCTCGATCCCAGGACCCTGAGATCATGACCTGAGCTGAAGGCAGCGGCTTAACCCACTGAGCCACCCAGGCGCCCCACAACCGACCATTCTTTAAAACATCATATCCCTTGAAACTCTACTTCCCTGAACATTCCATATCTTTTGTGAATCTTTATGGATTTACCTGTCTTTTCTTTAATTGTAGTCCTCAGGGTTCCTCACTAGATCTTCATCTTCCCCTCACATTTTACATTGAACAGTTGCATTTCATCCATTTACCATAAAATGATGATTATCAAATCTATGTTGATACGCCATCCTTGTTTCTCATTTGTTGCTTCTGATATGACTGCAAACCTGAAAAATAGCATTCATCTTACCTTTTTTTTCCCTACTCATTTATAATTAGTTAATAAGCAATTCTGAAAAATCTGGCTTCTAAATTTCTGTCACTCTTCCATATGAATTCCATGTATTTTCTTTAGAATCCCTCATTATTTCTTGAATTGCTTAATATAAATCTTCCTAATTAATATCCTTGTCTCCCTTTTTATATTTCTTTAACTTGTTCTCTACATTGTAGCCATAGTTATCTTTCTATAACAGCTGTTTGATCATTTCACTGCCCTCCGTAAAACCATTCAATGTGTCTCTGTTCCTTTTCGGTAAATATCCAAATCACTATATCTGGCCTAAAAACACTTTGCATGGTAGAACATTCCTCCTGTTTTCATCATATCTCATCAATGACCTCTCTTTTCAATCTATATTCACCAAATTCAGTGACTTCAAAGACATGCTTTATCTTGTTTTCATTCCTATGCACTTATATTTGATATGCCTGAAATACTTTTCACTGTCTCATTCTGTCACCTTTTATCTTGCAAATACACATTCATTTCTCATGTTCCAGATTCCTCCTCAAGGCAATCATCACTGATGCTCAAATCCCTATTAAATGACTTTCTATGTATTCATGTAATATACTTGGCTTTACATATCATATTATGTATCATTTGACTAATTGCCTTTTCTTCCCTGTTTTGCTTCAGTAAAGATAGGCACTGTATTTTATTCGCTGTTGTAAATACAGCACATGATGCAGTACCTACCACATAGACATCCCTCAATAAATATTTTTAATTATCAAAAAGTATTTAACATCTGCTATATATCAAAAATTGTTCTGGGACGCCTGGGTGGCTCGGTTGGTTGGGCGGCTGCCTTCGGCTCAGGTCATGATCCCGGCATCCTGGGATCGAGTCCCACATCGGGCTCCTTGCTCAGCGGGGAGTCTGCTTCTCCCTCTGCCTCTGCCTGCCATTCTGTCTGCCTGTGCTCGCTCTCTCCCTCTCTCTCTCTCTCTGATAAATAAATAAAATCTTTAAAAAAAAAAATTGTTCTAAGCATTTAAATTACTTCAATGACAAAAATCACTGCCTTACGGACATCTGGTTGGCTCAGTCGGTAGAACATGTAACTTTTGATCCCAGAGTTGTGAGTTCAAGACCCACATTGGGGCTTTTTTTTTTTTTTTAAATCACTGTCTTTATGGAATTTGCATTCTAACTGGATACACAGACAATGAAAAAGAAGCATAATAAAAATATATTGTTATATTGTAACATTATAAACATTACAATAGAAAAATCAAACAAACCAAAATTTAGAGCATGGAAAGATCAGGGAAAGAGAATGGGTGACGGAGGGGAAGGATTCCACATAGTACTCTTTGAAAAGGTGAAAATCAGCAAATATCTGAAGGAGTTGAGGTATTTTTATCTATGTACATATATAAAGAAAGATATGCCAGGGAGAAAATATCAGTAGAAAACAAACACTGAAAATAAAAGTATGACTGCTGTGTTTGAACAATAGCAAGGAGAGGCGCCTGGGTGGCTCAGTCATTAAGTGTCTGCCTTTGGCTGGGGTCATGATCTCAGAGTCCTGGGATCCAGCCCTGAGTGGGGAAATCCCTGCTCAGTGGGGTGTCTGCTTCTCCCCCTCCCACTCTCCCTGCTTGTATTTCCTCTCTTGCTGTCTCTCTCTGTG
The DNA here is from genome assembly GCF_030435805.1 of Mustela lutreola. Lineage (NCBI taxonomy): Eukaryota > Metazoa > Chordata > Mammalia > Carnivora > Mustelidae > Mustela > Mustela lutreola. The sequence continues at coordinate 89,601,748 of NC_081299.1, read as the reverse complement.
TCAGATAAATAAATAAAATCTAAAAAAAAAAAAAAAAAGAAAAAGAAAAAAGAAAAGAAAAGAAAAATAGCAAGGAATTCATAGTGTTTGGAGGAAAGGTAGCAGAAGAAGAAATCAGAAAAGTAACAGAGATCACATAATTTAAGGACTTTAACTTTTACTCTGAGTGAAATGGGAAACCAATGCAGAATTCTCAACTGAGAAGCTGTATAATTTTACTTATGGGTTTAAAGAGCTACTCTAACATTTGTGTTGAAAATTAACTTCATAGGTATAAAAGTAAATATGTTTTCATCTTAAAAGCTATATTAACTTTCTATTGCTCTGATAATAAATTAATACAAACGTCTTAAAACAACACAAATACATTGTTACAGTTCTAGAAGTTAAAAATTCTGAATCCATTTTACTGGGCTAGAATCAATGTGTTATAAGGGCTATGTTCTTTGTGGAGGCTCCAGGGGAGAATCTGTTTCTTGTCTTATCCAGCTTCTAGAGGCTGCCTGTATTTCTTGACTTGTGGCCCCCTTTCCAGCAGCGGCATCACTCTGAACTCTGCTTCCATTATTACATCCTCTGTGACCTGTTCCATCTTATAATAACCCTTGTGATTGGACCCACCCACACAATCCAGAATACTCTCTCCATCTCAAGATTCTTAATTTAATGACCTAGTCCAAGGCTCTTTTGCCATGCACGTACAAAAGACCAGATCTGGAGTATTAAGAAGTTGATTTCTTTTAGGAGGGGTATTATTTTGCCTACCACAGAAGACTATCCTAGTAAGCTAGCAAAGTTTGCAGATAGGAACAGAGCTGTAGAAACAGATGCAATAGAAAGATGAATTCCCAGAACTAGAAGTGGATATAGTTTTTATTTAAGTATGACAAACATTTGGTAAAGTACAGGAATCATAAGTGTTTATTTGATTAATTTTAATATGTATAAATGTCTATGTAACAGCTCTTAGATTGTTTTATAAAATATTTCCAGAATTTCACAAAACCCTTTCATTCCTTGCCCCAATAAACCACTCTCCTCAAAACACACACACACACACACACACACTACTACTTTTGTCATCTATTAACACAGATTTGTTTTTCTTATTTTGAAATGCATGTAAACTAGACCATACAGAGTTTCTTGTGTCATTTTTAAGTTTAAAATTATATCTTGGAGATTCATTCATTCATGTCATCACTGAGTAGTATTACACTGCATAAATATATGACAATTTATCCAGTTATTAATGATATTCAGATTTGGGCTTTTATGACTAAGTATGGTATGAACATTCCTGCATGGGTCCTGTGGTAAATATGAACTGAAACCCCTTCCCACACCATAAAAAACAATTTCACATGGATTATACACCTAAAAAGAGTAAATATTCTACAAGTAAACTAGAGAGAATCATTACCACACTATAGAAAGGTTTCTCAGCAAGAAACCAAAAATAATAGCCACGAACAAAAGACTGGATAAATTGGTTGTATTTCAGAGTTAAAGGCAATGGGATTTCATGACCAAGGGAATGTGGCTTGTGAATGAGAGAGAATCAGGTTTGCTCCTAGGTTCAGCCTGCATAGCTAGAAAGGTAGAATTCAAGGAGACAATTTGGAGCTAAGTTTTTAAAGATGGTCAGCCATTTAATTTTGGACATATGGGATTAGATATGTCTATTAGATACTCAAGTGGAGATATCAGATAGACAATTTTCTATATGACTATGGCGTTTATAAGAACTGTCTCAACTTTGGACAAGAGAATGTGTAGAATCACCAAGATGTTACGTGGAGATAGAGAAGAAAATCGAGGAACTTAAATCCAAGCTATTCCAGTGTTAAGAGGCCTAAGGGCAGTGGGGGGTGGGATCAGAGGAGAAATAAAAAAAAAAAGATGAATAAAATAAAACCAACTAGTCTTCTGTAAGGGCCTATTCAGCCAGGGCAGCCCCATCCCAGTTGAACTGCCATTTTGCTGTAAAGCTTAAATTGACCTTGCCCCTCCCTCCCCCAGGGGAACTTACTTAAAAGCAAGTCCAGGAAACCAGTCCCAGGTAACAAAATCCAAGTACAAGAGTGGGTCAGGCCAGGTGGAGGTATTCAATCAGTGGGGGTGCATACTGTCTCCTAGCTACCAAGGAGTATGGGCCCCCCACCTTTGGAAGCCAGGTAGCGCCAATCCTACCCAAGGTGTGATAGGCTGGTTCAAATGTCTACTAGGGTAAATTGTAATTCAGTTTGTCACCTAACTTCACTGTGGAGTTTCCTGTGTGTGTTACAATCTTATTGGCCACCTGTGTGTGGCCAGGCCCAATCACATGGCCTTTGCTCTATAAAAGTTAGTCTGGAAAGCAAGGAGGGGTGGCCTCGACCGGTCTGTTTGACCATCAGTCTGATTCCTTATGCTTGGTGCTAAATAAAGCTTTGCTTGACCTTCGCTTTGTATCAGTCTTGCTCCTTTAATCACGGACCCATTATCGGGGTACCCAATTTTGGGGGGACCCAACACTTCCAAGATAAGAGAAGAAATTTAACATGGTCTCTAAGGACTGATAAAATGTCACTTTGTGCTAAATAAGATAAAGTCCGACAGTGTGGGGATCATGGTAATGTTTATAAAAACAGGTCCAGGGGCCTGAGTGTCTCACTCAGTTGAGCATCCAGCTTGGTTTTGGCCCAGGCCATGATTTCAGGGTGGTGAGAGCGAACCCCATATCCAGCTCTGCATTGAATTTCGAGCCTACTTAAGACTTTCTCTCTCTCTCTTTCTCTCTCTCTGCCCACCCCCCATGCTTGCTCTCATCTTCTCTTGCTTTCTCACTTTCAAATAAACAAATAAATCTTAAAGACATAAAAATAAAAAGTTTCAATGGAAGGATGGCTGCAAAATCCTGTTTGGGAATACTGATGGGAAAATGAGACTAAAAGAATTAGAGAGTGAATATAATCAGTGGCAGTAAAGAAATGGGGCATTATTTGGTGATGAAATTGTGCTCAGAGAAGATTTTCATGTCTTTTCTTTTAAAGATTTTATTTATTTATTTGTCAGAGAGAGAGAGAGAAACAGGCAAGCAGGGGGAGAAGCAGGCTCCCTGCTGAGTAAATAGCCCAATGCGGGTCTCCATCCCACAACTCTGGGATCATGAACTGAGCCGACACTTAACTGACTGAGCCACCCATGTATCCTGATGATGAGGGAACAGAAAGCAAGCTAAGGATGAAGGAGAAGTGGACACCCTGCAATCTCCCCCCAACCCCCACTCTTAGGTGGAGCATGTGTGACACTTTTCCAGGAATCTTCTATCTTCATGTTAATGCCTTATTAGAGGGGGAAAGCAACCTTAACCTGACAATGGTAAGGCCTCCCTTATCATATAGGTCCTCTTTAGCATATGAAAGTTCTTTTGAAACCTCCCTTTTTCCTTACCTCCCCCAGCTGCATGTCTATAATCAGCCACCCCTCATAACCCCAGTGTAGCAGCTGTTTCTGTCCATAGGTCCTGGCCTCGTACTTTAATAAACCACCATTTTGCACCAAAGATGTCTCAAGAATTCTATCTTGGTTGTCGGCTCCAGACCACACTTAATATTTCAAAACTCCATCACTGAATGAAAAGATGAGAGGGCTTTGGATAACAAAGTACTAGTATGGTGGGAGAAAAGTTAGTTTGAAGAGTGAGTGGATTGTAAAGATAGGAGATGGTTATTAGGGATGAGATGTAGATTATGGAATGATTAGAATTTTTGGTAAAAAAAAAAGATCTAATTTATGAGCGTGTAAGTATAAGGCTGATGTAGAGTACTGGATCTTTGGAGGAGGGGAGTTCAAGAGGTTAGAATCTAGGATATGGAAGATTTTATCTATGATGTGTATTTGGAAAGTTCCCTGCACATCTATGAGAGTAGTATTGTAAGGGCCTATGCAGCCAGAGCAGCCCCACCCTGGTTGAACTGTCATTTTGCTGTAAAACTTAAATTGACCTTGCCCCCCCCCCCCACCCAGGGGAGCTTATTTAAAAGCAAGTCCAGGAAACCAATCCCAGGTAACAAAGTCCAAGTACAAGGGTGTGTCAGGCCAGGTGGAGGTATTCAATCAGTGGGGACACATACTGTCTCCCAGCTACCAAGGAGTATGGGCCCCTGCCCTTTGGGAGCCTTGTGGGCGCCAATTCTGAACTAGGTGATAGGCTGGTTCAAATGTCTACTAGGGTAAATTGTAGTTCAATTGGTCGCCTAGCATCACTGTGGAGTTTCCTGTGTGTTTTACAATCTCATTGGCCACCTGTGTGTGGCCAGGCCCAACCACATGGCCTTTGCTCTATAAAAGTTAGTCTGGAAAGCAGGGAGGGGTCGCCCTCTCTCTGTAAGAGGTGTGGCCCCGGCCGGCCAGTTTGATTCCTGATGCTTGGCATGAAATAAAGCTTTGCCTGACCTTCACTTTGTATCAGTCTCACTGCTTTAATCATGGACCCATTATTGGGGTACCCAATTTTGGGGGGACCCAACAGTATTCGAGAGAATGACAGTGAGACAGGACCTAAAAAAAAAAAAAATCGCTGAATTGTTGGGGTTAATGAAGAGCATGAAATCACAATACCTACCTTGCTAAAATATAACACTGAGGCCACTGGGAAGGAGGGAAGGTTTGGGAGATGGATGTGGGCCTTTGCCCAGGCCTGTGTGACCACTGGGCCATAGGAATGCCCTGGGGAGTTGCCTTCCCGGAAGCTTTCTTGGCCCAAACAGCTGCCCTGTGTTGTATTCATTGTCCCCTAGGCTATTTTTAGCATAACTCCTAGAATGCAGATTAGCATAGTATCTTTCCCATAAACAGATCCTCCTAGTTCCAGTAAAACCCTTTGTGACACTTCACATTCTTGAGAAATAAGATGATAACTCTTTCAGTGATAAGGATTTGTGATTATCCTGAAGGACCAGTAAAGGCGGGAGCAAAGAAGAGCAGAGTGTCTTCCTCTGAATTTTGAGCCCCTTGCCTTCTCTCTTTCATAGCAAAGTTTGGAGTAATCTTTCATCCCTTGGTCGGGGCATTGCTGGCCATTCCCAGTACTCAATAATAAAAACAAATGGTCCAATGGTTAGTTAGAAAGAGCAGTATCGATCGGTTATTATATCATCAAATGATGTGAGATTCAAAACTGGATAATTTAGAAATAAAGAACAATTTCCAGAAGACAAAAATGAGCTAACAAGACACTTACAGCACCTGAGAGCCACTGGAACAAGTGGTAAAGGAGGAAAGAGCCCCAACTTCAGAGGGCTTCCGCGACACAATATCCTTAGAGGAGCTACAGAGAGGGATGGCCATGTTTTTATTAGATTAGCAAATTAAAGGAGAATTCAGAGAAGAATTTAATAACAAAAGCATAGAAAGCCAGATCCAAGTTTGAGTGTGGGGTGAACATAGGGGACAGAATCGGGGATGTACAGGGCTTCAAAGGGATTAGATGTGAGGATGAGAAGCAAAAGATGACCTGGGACTCAGGGGCCTGCTATACTCACGGTTCAAAGCAAGGAGTAAGATCATGATGAGATCAGTCTTGATGGATCCAAGGAAAATAGAGGTAAAGATACTGACCGAAGAGACTTAGCTTGAGAATGGATGGTGGCAGTAGAAAGACCAAGCCTCATGCTTGTGGTCCTCTTTACTCTGCTCTCACCTGTTACTCTTCAGCCCTCATCACGGAGGAAGACGAATGACTTAGTTGTTAAAAAAATTTATCTTTGGAAGAGGAAAACCTACACAATATCTCAAATCCGATGGAATGTAATTTCATACAAGGGTAGGTAGATATTCTAAAAGATCAGTGGCTTTTAGGCTACTGTAGCAAGGCTTTTCTTACCTCCCATTTAATGTGAGAAAAAGATTTTGTACCACTGTATCCTTGGAAACCTCCACGAACAGCTATTTCAGGGAAGGCAGTCAGCTTAACAAGACACTGTGTTACCCAGAAATTTCATTTCTAGTCGAGAGAGGTCAGCTCTGTTTCCTAGGTGGCACATTCTTCTTGATTTGTCGTGGGGAATATAATCTCTCCTTCTCCGAATCAATAATACAGCTGTCTGGGGCAAAGGAGAAGCAATGCTATAACATCTTAAGACCAACCAGGGAACATACCCAATGAAGAAGTGATGGATGAACTGCGGAATTCTTTCCAAATGATGCTTTGGAGATGAGCTTCTCTGTCACCTCTTACAAGCTACCATTTAAAAGAGTGCACGTAAATAAGTGATTTTTTTTACAGTAATAAAAAAAAGAGTAAATGAGAATGTGGTGATGGAAGAAATGTCACCATGATACTGAAGACTGGAAAGTGGCAAACCCCATCACAGATTAAATCACAAAGAAACAGAAACCTGAAGAGAACGGAGATGAAATCATTGGCCACAAGCAGTGTTAGTTAAGGAAACAAAGGAAAAAGATGTGAAACAGTCAAACTGAACAGAAACATTGTTATTGGTTTCTAAGTTTTGTGTGGGTGTGGATCAAAATGCCAGCGTCACAGCAGCCAGCGAATTATGGAGTACACAGAGAATTTGAGAGGGCAGCGATTTTGAGAAAGTTTGTTCTAAGGAGGATCTTGAAAAGTTATCATTTACTAGCATAAAAATATCTTCAGGACAATTATCAAAAGAGGGATTAGATATCACTACAAAAAGGAAAAGTTTTGAGATTTGAGATAAACTTTTTATTTTATTATTATTACTCTTTGTTATTTGTAGGTATTTTCCATCACTGGAGCAGAACAGACAATTTAAATATTAACAAGTAGAACATTCATCAGAAAATTCTGGAAGTGGAAGAAATAACCCTAAACTGAGACACAGCAAGGACAATTGAAACCATATTATTAAAAGAAGAAAAAAAATTGAAACCATATTATTAAAAAAAGAAAAAAAAAAAAAAAACAGGGTACCTGGGTGGCTCAGTCGGTTAAATCATTGCCTTCATCTCAGGTGATGATCCTGGAGTTCTTGGATCAAGTCCTGCATTTGGGCTCCCAGCTCCACAGGGAATCTGCTTCTCCCTCTGACCTTCTACCCTCTCTCCTTCTACCCTCTCATGCTCTCTCTCTCAAAAAAATAAATAAAATCCTTCAAAAAAAAAGCTTATATTCTTTCCAGGCAAAAGACTGACACGTTATGGTAAATTTGGAAAAAATTAAAAAATGAATATTATAATTATATTAATTTAAGAAATTAGAGAGTTTGGAATCACATGAAAACGCTATTACCACATGACAGCTAATACAACGTTTAGAGATTCTTAATATTTTGAAGCAGCAAAGAATAAGTATTAACAACTGTATTGTTCTTGGAACTGTTTTAGGTGCTCTAGGGATATAAATATTACCCAAAGTATAGTATTACTATCACAGAGGTCATGTGCAGCTCCTAACAAAGCTATGTGCAAGCTTAGAAAATGAGTACAGTAGTGGAAAAATGAAAATGACCATTTTGTGCATGAAATGAAAGATAACTGGGAGATATTCACATTAATGATCCTGGACAATGGCTTACACAGCATAGGCAACAAACATGTTGAAGCCCAGGAAAAAAAACAGTATGATATATGAATGATTGTGTGGTTCAATACACATAGCACATAGTATATGAGAAGCAGTTTGGAATAAAGTGTGCTGTATTTGTACTGTACTTCAGTCCTGATTACTATTATTATTTTTTCCCAGAGCCATTATACTGCTGTATAGTCTTAAGAAAACCATTTATAATGGCTGCTTGGGTGGCTCAGTTGGTTAAGTGTCTGCGTTTGGCTCAGGTCATGGTCCCCGAGTCCTGGGATCAACTCACTGCATCTGCTGGATCCCTGCTCAGCGGGGAGCCTGTGTCTCCCTTTGCCCGTGGCCACTTCCCTTCTGAGGGGAGGGGAGATGAGTGGAAAGTGAGACGCGGATTGGTACTGGTTATGAGTTTTTTTTGTTGTTTGTCTTTTGTTCACTACATTTATCAAATATGTATTTACCTACTTGAAATAATCAAATATACCCTGACCTATTTAATATCTAAGAATGATTTAGCAATTAATTGGTGTAAAGTTCATACATGTAATAAATTAATTATATGTTTGTACAGAGTGGAATATTTAATGATATCTCTGTGTCTCAATATGAGTAATGGTGAGGAGTAGAATGCCATGGAAATAAAAAAGCATGGCAGAAGGATAGACTCACAACAGACCCTTAGGGTATGAAAACCACAAAATAACAATGTATGGATTACAAAGTCTTACATAAATAAAATTCCAATAAAGAGGAAGAACATATAAACAAAACTCATTATAGTGGTTTTCTCTGTCAAAGGTGAAGGAGATAATAAGATGAGGAGAGAAAAAAAAAGAGACAAAAAGGGACAGAACTGTTATCTTAATGCTCCATTTCCTGAGCTGGATATTGAGTAAATATATGTTAATTTCATTGCAATAATATATGTGTTACACAAATTCTGTGAATATGCTTTTATTTGCACTTCTATTTAATTAAAGTAATTTAAAATTGAGTGAATGACTTCACAAGTAATGACAGAATAAATAAAATAAATAGTTCACAAAATTATTGTATGCTATATCCAATATAAGATATAGGGATGGAATTTTTTTGAGGATTGAGAGGCAAATCTGGAGTAATAGGATTAATTTTAGTAGATTGAAATTTGATTTTAATAAAGTTTAATATCAATAGGAACCTACTTTCTATTAAAAATGACTATTCTATACACTATTCTGTAGTATTATCCTAGGCCACTTAAGAACTTGTAGCTCTCACATATAGTATCATATCATCTGCGAAGAGTGATAATTTGACTTCTTCTTTGCCGATTTGGATGCCTTTAATTTCCTTTTGTTGTCTGATTGCTGAGGCTAGGACCTCTAGTACGATGTTGAATAGCAGTGGTGATAATGGACATCCCTGCCGTGTTCCTGACCTTAGCGGAAAAGCTTTCAGTTTTTCTCCATTGAGAATGATATTTGCGGTGGGTTTTTCATAGATGGCTTTGATGATATTGAGGTATGTGCCCTCTATCCCTACACTTTGAAGAGTTTTGATCAGGAAGGGATGTTGTACTTTGTCAAATGCTTTTTCAGCATCTATTGAGAGTATCATATGGTTCTTGTTCTTTCTTTTATTGATGTGTTGTATCACATTGACTGATTTGCGGATGTTGAACCAACCTTGCAGCCCTGGAATAAACCCCACTTGGTCGTGGTGAATAATCTTTTTAATGTACTGTTGAATCCTATTGGCTAGTATTTTGTTGAGTATTTTCGCATCTGTGTTCATCAAGGATATCGGTCTATAGCTCTCTTTTTTGGTGGGATCCTTGTCTGGTTTTGGGATCAAGGTGATGCTGGCCTCATAAAATGAGTTTGGAAGTTTTCCTTCCATTTCTATTTTTTGGAACAGTTTCAGGAGAATAGGAATTAGTTCTTCTTTAAATGTTTGGTAGAATTCCCCCGGGAAGCCGTCTGGCCCTGGGCTTTTGTTTGTTTGGAGATTTTTAATGACTGTTTCAATCTCCTTACTGGTTATGGGTCTGTTCAGGCTTTCTATTTCTTCCTGGTTCAGTTGTGGTAGTTTATATGTTTCTAGGAATGCAACCATTTCTTCCAGATTGTCAAATTTATTGCCGTATTGTTGCTCATAGTATGTTCTTATAATAGTTTGTATTTCTTTGGTGTTAGTTGTGATCTCTCCTCTTTCATTCATGATTTTATTTATTTGGGTCCTTTCTCTTTTCTTTTTGATAAGTCGGGCCAGGGGTTTATCAATTTTATTAATTCTTTCAAAGAACCAGCTCCTACTTTCGTTGATTTGTTCTATTGTTTTTTTGGTTTCTATTTCATTGATTTCTGCTCTGATCTTTATGATTTCTCTTCTCCTGCTGGGCTTAGGATTTCTTTCTTGTTCTTTCTCCAGCTCCTTTAGGTGTAGGGTTAGGTTGTGTACCTGAGACCTTTCTTGTTTCTTGAGAAAGGCTTGTACTGCTATATATTTTCCTCTCAGGAGTGCCTTTGTTGTGTCCCACAGATTTTGAACCGTTGTATTTTCATTATCATTTGTTTCCATGATTTTTTTCAATTCTTCTTTAATTTCCCGGTTGACCCATTCATTCTTTAGAAGGATACTGTTTAGTCTCCATGTATTTGGGTTCTTTCCAAACTTCCTTTTGTGGTTGAGTTCTAGCTTTAGAGCATTGTGGTCTGAAAATATGCAGGGAATGATCCCAATCTTTTGATACTGGTTGAGTCCTGATTTAGGACCGAGGATGTGATCTATTCTGGAGAATGTTCCATGTGCACTAGAGAAGAATGTGTATTCTGTTGCTTTGGGATGAAATATTCTGAATATATCTGTGATGTCCATCTGGTCCAGTGTGTCATTTAAGGCCTTTATTTCCTTGCTGATCTTTTGCTTGGATGACCTGTCCATTTCAGTGAGGGGAGTGTTAAAGTCCCCTACTATTATTGTATTATTGTTGATGTGTTTCTTTGATTTTGTTATTAATTGGTTTATATAGTTGGCTGCTCCCACATTGGGGGCATAGATATTTAAAATTGTTAGATCTTCTTGTTGGACAGACCCTTTGAGTATGATATAATGTCCTTCCTCATCTCTTATTATAGTCTTTGGCTTAAAATCTAATTGATCTGATATAAGGATTGCCACTCCACTCCAAAACTGCTAGAACTTATACAGGAATTCAGTAAAGTGTCAGGATATAAAATCAATGCACAGAAATCAGTTGCATTTCTCTACACCAACAGCAAGACAGAAGAAAGAGATATTAAGGAGTCAATCCCATTTACAATTGCATCCAAAACCATAAGATACCTAGGAATAAACCTAACCAAAGAGACACAGAATCTATACTCAGAAAACTATAAAGTACTCATGAAAGAAATTGAGGAAGACACAAAGAAATGGAAAAATGTTCCATGCTCCTGGATTGGAAGAATAAATATTGTGAAAATGTCTATGCTACCTAAAGCAATCTACACATTTAATGCAATTCCTATCAAAGTACCATCCATCTTTTTCAAAGAAATGGAACAAATAATTCTAAAATTTATATGGAACCAGAAAAGACCTCGAATAGCCAAAGGGATATTGAAAAAGAAAGCCAACGTTGGTGGCATCACAATTCCGGACTTCAAGCTCTATTACAAAGCTGTCATCATCAAGACAGCATGGTACTGGCACAAAAACAGACATATAGATCAATGGAACAGAATAGAGAGCCCAGAAATAGACCCTCAAATCTATGGTCATCTAATCTTCGACAAAGCAGGAAAGAATGTCCAATGGAAAAAAGACAGCCTTTTCAATAAATGGTGCTGGGAAAATTGGACAGCCACATGCAGAAAAATGAAATTGGACCATTTCCTTACACCACACACAAAAATAGACTCAAAATGGATGAAGGACCTCAATGTGCGAAAGGAATCCATCAAAATCCTTGAGGAGAACACGGGCAGCAACCTCTTCGACCTCTGCCGCAGCAACATCTTCCTAGGAACAACGCAAAAGGCAAGGGAAGCAAGGGAAAAAATGAACTACTGGGATTTCATCAAGATCAAAAGCTTTTGCACAGCAAAGGAAACAGTTAACAAAATCAAAAGACAACTGACAGAATGGGAGAAGATATTTGCAAACGACATATCAGATAAAGGACTAGTGTCCAGAATCTATAAAGAACTTAGCAAACTCAACACCCAAAGAACAAATAATCCAATCAAGAAATGGGCAGAAGACATGAACAGACATTTCTGCAAAGAAGACATCCAGATGGCCAACAGACACATGAAAAAGTGCTCCATATCACTCGGCATCAGGGAAATAGAAATCAAAACCACAATGAGATATCACCTCACACCAGTCAGAATGGCTAAAATCAACAAGTCAGGAAATGACAGATGCTGGCGAGGATGCGGAGAAAGGGGAACCCTCCTACACTGTTGGTGGGAATGCAAGCTGGTGCAGCCACTCTGGAAAACAGCATGGAGGTTCCTCAAAATGTTGAAAATAGAACTGCCCTATGACCCAGCAATTGCACTACTGGGTATTTACCCTAAAGATACAAATGTAGTGATCCAAAGGGACACATGCACCCGAATGTTTATAGCAGCAATGTCCACAATAGCCAAACTATGGAAAGAACCTAGATGTCCATCAACAGATGAATGGATCCAGAAGATGTGGTATATATACACAATGGAATACTATGCAGCCATCAAAAGAAATGAAATCTTGCCATTTGCAACAACATGGATGGAACTAGAGCGTATCATGCTTAGCGAAATAAGTCAAGCAGAGAAAGACAACTATCATATGATCTCCCTGATATGAGGAAGTGGTGATGCAACATGGAGGCTTAAGTGGGTAGAAGAATAAATGAAACAAGATGGGATTGGGAGGGAGACAAACCATAAGTGACTCTTAATCTCACAAAACAAACTGAGGGTTGCTGGGGGGAGGGGGTTTGGGAGAAGGGGGTGGGATTATGGACATTGGGGAGGGTATGTGATTTGGTGTGTGCTGTGAAGTGTGTAAACCTGGTGATTCACAGACCTGTACCCCTGGGGATAAAATATATGTTTATAAAAAATAAAAATTAAAATTCTCAAAAAAAAAAAAAAAAAAAGAACTTGTAGCTCTAAGGGAACTCACAGGACTTTTGTAAATCATCTGTCTAGAAAGAATTAAAACTTGTCATCAGGAGTTGAAGGATCATCTAATGCTGCTTACCCTGAATGTTAGTAGTACTGGCTCTGGTTCTGACATTATAAATACAATCTTGAGGAAGTCATTGTCTCCTAACTTTTTAAAATGTATTCAGTATCTCATCAAAGCATTCTCTAAAGATTCTATGTATTTCTGAACTTCTAGGGTATCATGGATTGAAACTGTCTCTTTTGGGATGACCTTAGTTTTGGTGGGGAGAGGAACCACCTTGATTTTTAATTTTTATACTGATACTACTCTGAGACAGAATGCTATTAGGTTTTTGTTTTGTTTTGTTTGTTTAAGATTTTATTTATTTATTTGACAGGGAGAGAGCAAGAACAGTCAGGGGAAGTGGCAGGCAAGGGAGAAGCAGGGTCCCTGCTCAGCAGGGATGTGGGACTCGATCCCAGGATCCTGGGATCATGACCTGAGCCAAAGGCAGATGCTTAACTGACTGAGCCACTCAGGCGCCCTGTTTTGTTTTGTTTTTGAAGATTTTATTTATTTATTTGAGAGAGAGGGCATGTGAGAGAGCAAGAGCAGGGGGAGGGGGAGGGGCAAAGGGAGAAGGAGAAGCAGGATCCCTGATGAGCAGGAAGCCTGATTTGGGACTGGATCCCAGGACCCTGGGACCATGACTTAAGCCGAAGGCAGCCACTTAGTGGACTGAGTCACCCAGGCATCCTGCTATTAGGTTTTTACCTACATCATTCACTGAGAAAATGCAGTGTTAAATAAGGATGCATGGTTTTTTTTTTTTTTTTTTTTTAAAGATTTTATTTATTTATTTGACAGAGAGAGATCACAAGTAGGCAGAGAGGCAGGCAGAGAGAGAGAGAGGAGGAAGCAGGCTCCCTGCTGAGCAGAGAGCCCGATGCGGGACTCGATCCCAGGACCCTGAGATCATGACCTGAGCCGAAGGCAGCGGCTTAACCCACTGAGCCACCCAGGCGCCCAGGATGCATGTTTTAATAACTCATTGACTAATTGGGGCTAGTAACTCAGGAAGTTATATAGAGAAAACAATAACAATTCTATGTAATACAAGGGCTAAAATGAAGTATTTTTGATAATTCATTGCCCTGCTATATTCATATTCAGTTTAGGATTATAGTCTCAAACCATTATACATGCATCTACAATTTAGTATTCAGAAAACATGCTGGGTAAGCTTAATTAATGTCCATAAGACTGTTGGAAACATCATTAAATTATCTTTATTTTGTGTATTTACTCTGTTTTCGACTTGAAATGTATTGTCTATATCTTGCTTACAGCTTTTTTCTTGGAAAATGCAGATTAAGATGTAAATGAAACTGATTATACAAAGCAAAAAAAATAGCTTTATTATTCTAAAAGAAAACAAAATTAAGCTATATAATTGCAGACTCATAACATGCATCCACAATTACACAAGAGAAAACATTAAAACCTACAGGTAGTAGTGTAAATAAAATTATTACTTAGCTTATGCTTACATCTATAATTTCTTCAGTTCTGGGTGAGCATTAGATAAAATACCTGTTCTCTTAGCAATTATTATTGCTCTATTAGTTTGTTTTTTTTGAAATTTTTCTATTATTTTAAAAGAAAAATGGTTCAACATTCCAAAGTGTGCTTATATTAGTAGAAATATTTAATTTGATTTTAAAATGTTGCCATTATCTATTCCAAATACTTTGAGCTACTTCCCTATAATAATAATTCTCCCATTCTCCCATTTTCCTAAATATTTTGAGTATTCAGTTGTTTTTTAGAAATGCATTTCTAACTTGAAATCTAGAAGATATTTATACACACATAGGTAATATGCATGTATAGATGTAAGTATATGTATGTGTATAAGTGTATGTATGTATATGCAAAAATGTATGTATACACACAGATATATACATGCATGTATATACACCCAAACACAGGAACACTTACACACACACACCCTACTCTTTGTTTAACATATTTTTTGGACTAAGAAAATAAATGTTAAAAAATCAGTAAGTTTAAGTGGATATTTTGAAAAATGAGATTTTTCAGAAAATAAAGAATTTTTGTCTCATAGTTTACAATAATTTGAGTTTACAAAAATAAGTTTCCATAAAGTATGGAGAAGGAAAATGTCTTTTTTGGTGAACCAGCTTCCAGTCTAATTTTTATTTAAGATGAAAATTGCTAGCCTTTAATATATCAGTTTAACTTTAAGCATTTATTATCAATACATATATATTTGGAAGTATTTATGTAATTAATATAATTAAAATATAATTTAAAATACATTAAAATTATTCAAAAATGATTTCATCTTAACCATAAAAATTGTCTGAAACTAAAAAAAAATACAATTATTTTCATCAATTAAAAAGTGATAACATGCAAATATGCCCATTAAAACATCTCCCAACCCTTCTTCACTCCCCACACAAACTCATGTGTTGTAATATTTGGAACTTAACACACTTCTGAGCAATTTACAGGTTAACAGAATAAATCATAATAAAATAATTAGAAATAAAATGATGATAAAGCCCAAAATGTCAAAACTGGGAAGTAATATAACTAGAAAAGCATTTATTATTACAAAAAAGTTAATTATAAGAAATTGAAAAATTAAAAAGCAGAACAAAATTGCCAAATATACATAGAGAAAGTAAATAACTGCTGAAGTAAAGCAGAACATAATAAAATGAAAAACAATAACAAAAACTATCTGGTAGAGTTGATAAAGAATAACTGGAAAAACTGGGAAAATTATCATAAAAAGAGCACTAATATATAAGATGAATAAACAAAATAAGCAAGGCTTCCAAATAACTTTATGCTGAAGAGCTTTAAAATTTAGAGAGGCTCCAGCCCCTGGGTGGCTCAGGGTTAAACACCTGCCTTAGTCCAGGTCATGACCCCAGATTCCTGGAATCAAGACCCACATCAGGCTCCCTGCTTCATGAGGAGGCTGTTTCTCCCTCTGCCTGCTACTCTCCCTGCTTCTGTACTCGTGCTTTCTCTCTCTCTGTCAAATAAATAAATAAAGCCTTAAAAAAAGGAAAAAAAAAACATTTAGAGAGGCTCTACAGGTCTCTAGGAATAAAATATTGATTACACTTTTCCAGTTATAGATGACCTTTTAAAAATATATTAAAAAGAGAAAGTGTTTTCAATTCATACACACATGTACAGATAGTACCCACAAAGATAGGCACCAAAATGAGATGTTCTAATGACTCTAATTCCAAAGATAAGAGCTATTTTATACAAAATCTTCCACAATATTAAGAAAAATACATATTAGGTATGGCATATATAGAATTATTCTAAAAATATCAGTGTCAGTACTTAGTAAGGATAGCCTAAGATAGTTAAAGAATAATCACACTTATAAGCACAGGTGCAAACATCCTAAATAAAATAATAACAATTTGTAATGTAAGCTCTGAGTTTGTAGGTGTACAGTAAGATGTATTTGCAACAAAAAATAAACTTAGGAAATATGAAATAGGACAACTGATAGTGTTTAATGACTGAATTTAACCTACTGTCATTTGCTGTAATTATTATATAGTTAGAAATAATCCATTACTTACAAAATTTTGTAGGAAATCATATAATCATTCTAATTGACACTAAAGAAACTCAAAAATTCAATATTAATGATTAATGTGAACTCTTTGCAGACTAGTGAAAAATAAGAACTTCCTTACATGATAAATGTATCACTCAAAAATACAGTACAAAAATTCTACTTAATTATGTATAATTTACCTTAAAAGTAGGAACAAGAAATGATGTTTAAATTACTGCTAACATTCAGTATCTTGTGAGTATTCTAAGTAATGAAATAAGATTTAAAAAATCAAAGTATCAAGATTGGGAAAAAATTAAGAAACAATCTTATTTACCTAATCATGATTTATATGATGCTTTCTGCAAGCCAGATTATTTTGCAAGTACTTAAAATATTAACTTCATAACAACTTTATGATGTACTTACTATTTTCATACTTATTTATAGATAAGGAACTTGATATAGAGGGAGGTTAACTGACTTATCCAAGGTAACGTAACTATTAAGTTTTGGGGCTTGAATCCTGACTTCTAGTGGACCTATTACTTCCAGTATACATATTCTTAACTGTATACATGGTTGCTTCTCCTTTATTTGCAAACTGTGTGATCATATACATAAAATTCCATAGGGTCACAGTGAAAGATACTGGAACTAATAAGATAGGCTAGAAGAACAGCCAGATTAAAGGCCTAAATAGGTCTCAGAGGTGCCTGGGTGACTCAAGTCATTTAAGTGGCTGCCTTTGGCTCAGGTCATGACCCCAGAGTCCTGGGATCAAGTTCCACATTAGAATCCTTGCTCAGCAGGAAGCCTGCTTCTCCCTCAACCACTCCCCTTGCTTGTATTCCCTCTTTTACTGTCTCTCTTTCCGTCAAATAAATAAATAAAATCTTAAAAGAAAAAATAAATAGAGGCTTAAATAGGAAAAGGCCTTAATAATAATTGAGATATTGTAATAAAAACATTCCATTCATAAAAAATAATTATAAAAACTGTAAATTTCCAGTGTAATAAATTAATAAGAAATGTGAAAGAAATTTATTACAGAGAAAATTATCAAAAAAATAAAATATAGAAGTACTTGAATGGGAGAAATGAAATGTTTAAGGGTAGAAGAGAGTTTTAATATTTAAAAATGACTTCCCTTCATGAATCATTTATAAATTTTATGTAACCCTGCAGAGTCTCAAAAGAAAGTACAAATGTTCAAGAATAATTAAGACAATTTTGAGAGAATAAGACACTCACAGCATGTTCCGTATCTGACAATATGTATACACAGAGTGTTGACAGAATATATGACTAGATTAATTGAAGAGAAAAACACCAGAAACAGATTAATACTCAAGCAGATATTTTTCTACACAGATAAGGAATAAGCAGTGTTGATGAAATAATCTGTTAGGTGGTTTTGAGACAAATGATTTTTTATGTAGAAAAATTTGAAAACTCTTTGTGATACCGTAAACAAATATTAATTCTGGAAGATCCTGATATCTAAAAAATTATGAAACTAACTTTAAAATCATTAGACATAAAGAGCAGAAAATATGTTTATCTTGTTCTATCTTTAAAATAACAGATAAATACATATATCTCCTTAATAGACTCATTAAAAATAAATATAGGATATACATTGTATATTCACTGAATTAAACTTTACATTTCAGTCTATAATTTCTTCTGTTAGGCAGAAATAAACTTTTCTTCCTGAGAGCTACCACGTGTCATGCAAAGCCAACATATTCATTCTATTTCAGAATATTGAACTTGGAAGACAATTTCTATTGTGGAGGACATCATGTGGACATGTTTAAGTAGGATTTACTTGCTCCTGAGTAGGAAAAGTTTGTTCAGTGCTAATGAAGAGGTTCAGAATAGGTACCCCTTCCCCCTGACCCCACAAAATGACATTTGGCATATGGATTATTTTAAGCCAAAGGCACTTGGCTCCAAATGGGCTCAAGAGAAGCTTCTGTCCCTCCCTTAACCACACAGGAGTATCTCAATTGCCAGTCTTTCTGAGAATAAGGGTTATTAGCAGAGATAAATGTTTTCTGAGTGACCCATCTATATGGCAAGGCAAACATCTAATTACCAAATATCCACTCTTCTTCTCACCCTATGAAATTCATTTATTTCCCCTAAAGTCCTAGGTTCCTACCACCTTCTTCTTGTTTCAGAATGACAAGTATACCTCACCTCATTTTGTCTGACTGACTTTGGAATTTCCAAGTATATGTGGATTCTCCTTCATATGCCTATTAAATGTGATTTTCTCCTGTTAATTTGCCTTATACCAATTTGATTCTCAGTCAGCAAGAAGGATCTTTGAAGGGACAGGAATTCTGGTTCCCCAACACTAATACTTTAAAAAAATGTGACATCCTCCTTAATTGGGATCATTAATAAAATCCCCCCAATGTTATCTGTGTTTAAATGCTCACAGATTCCTTTTATCTGATTAGAGACAATATAAAAAATAGGGAAGTACAAAGGAATTCTAAGAATTGGATAGAGATTTTGGGTAAATAATATAATTTTTATTCATTATCTTTCTTTTTTAAGCTCAATTAGAAGAGCAAAGTTGTACATTTTAGCATTGAAATTTTAAACAGCACTATATAAAACAATCCCTGTTTTACTACTCTCTACCCTCCTTCGATGGCTACCATTTTCAAAACCTTAAAATTACTTTCTGGCCTCTACTTATAATTATTCTAGAATGGAAGAGTAAGGAACTCAGGAGGATCTTCTCCCAGAAAAAAGAAATATTAACTGGTTAAAATTATAAAAACTCTCACCTAAAGTTTTGGGACATTGTCCTACAGACATGCAACAGATGGAGAAATGGGAATATGAGATGCCCCTTTCATCATTAACCTCTCACTCAATCACCCACTGAGGGGATTTTTAATCCTGTTACCACAACTTTAGGCTCTCCTTGTTTGAAAAGGGATGGCTCCCCCAAATAGACACAGAAAGACTCACAGAAATTAAATCTGTGTCTCTTTATTGGTTTTTTGGCTTCCTTGTGTTGGTTAGCAGACAATGAAAGAAAATAACACACTGGCAGGTGTAAGCAACCCCGATCATATTGAGGAGGTATGGTTGCTGTCCCCGGATGGGACAAGTTTGAAAGAACATTTTGGACAAGTTTGAAAGAACAACCACAATAGCCAAACTGTGGAAAGAACCTAGATGTCCATCAACAGATGAATGGATCAAGAAGATGTGGTATATATACACAATGGAATACTATGCAACCATCAAAAGAAATGAAATCTTGCCATTTGCGATGACGTGGATGGAACTAGAGCGTATCATGCTTAGCAAAATAAGTCAAGCAGAGAAAGACAACTATCATATGATCTCCCTGATAGGAGGAAGCGGAGATGCAACATGGGGGCTTAAGGGGGTAGGAGAAGAATAAATGAAACAAGATGGGATTGGGAGGGAGACAAACCATAAGTGACTCTTAATTTCACAAAACAAACTGAGGGTTGCTGGGGGGAGGGAGGTTGGGAGAAGGGGGGTGGGGTTATGGACATTGGGGAGGGTATGTGCATTGGTGAGTGCTGTGAAGTGTGTAAACCTGGCGATTCACAGACCTGTACCCCTGGGGATAAAAATATATTATATGTTTATAAAAAATAAAAATTAAAAAAAAAGAAGAACAAGTGGGCCACTTGGATTGTATATTTATAAGAGAATGAATAAAGCTTGAATGACAGTAATCAAAAAAAAAAAAAAAGACTGGGACATCTTTCAGTGATTCCTATGCCAGTTCTAAACTGTAAATACATTACCACAGCCACGGTCTGAGCAAGATATATGATCCTGAGTCAGTCCTCAGGCAAATCACTTGGCACTAGAGAAAATAGGGAGTGATGTACAAAGATGTGTGAGTGAAGGCAGGAAGTAATCGAGGAAGAGTGGTAGAGGAGGGACTTACTGAATATCAGTTTTAGCCTTGAGAATGACTGCAGCAAATGAAAATACAACTTCTCTCTCCAACCTCCTTTTAACATTTAAAAAAAATACATTCCGAAGAGCCCTCTGGAAAAATCCTTGACAGGTTGGAGCAAATGGAATGTAGATGAGAGTGGATTGTAATAAATATCAGCATTGTGCCCAAATTCTCTGTCTAAAGCTGTTCTTGTGCCACAATCCCGTCCATCCCCATGGCCTATCATTTCCAGTTGCGAACAACTGCCGCTCTTTGTTGGAGGATGGGCCTCAGGCTTCTGGAACCTGCTTTGCCTGCATTCAGGAAAGACACAGAAGTCCCTAGGGCTTTACAACCACCTGGTAAGTCCTAGACCAATTTCTGACAGATGGAGGAGCGTAAGGACCCCAGTCCCTTTGTCTCAGGTCAGGATAACTCGGAGTTCCTGTTATGTGCTAGATCCCTCTGATAACAGACTGAAGTTTCCATCTGTGAGACTTTGCCTAAGACAGACCCCATCTTGGATTCATCCCTTTTATTGAGTTTCTCTCTTTCCCTATTGGTTTCCCCCTGAGGATATTTCTATTAGAAACCATGCACCTATTGTTAGGTCCGTTATTAAACGAAATTAAACTGAGACAAGTGAAAGTTATTTAAAACTTTATTCTACGCCAAGCATTAGAAGTAAACAAAGTTGAAGTTATGCAAAGCTTTAGACTATGCCAAGCATTAGAAATCAGACTGACCGGCCAGGGCTGCTCCGAAGAGAGTGACCCTTCTGACCGGCCAGGGCTGCTCCGAAGAGAGTGACCCTTCCCAGTCTTACAGACTAATTTTTATAGAGCAAAAACCTGGCCACATATAGGTAGCCAATGAGACTGTAACATTGTATAGTCATGTTAGGCCATGTGTGGGTGGCCAATAGAATTACAATTTACCCTATAGTAGCTGTTTGACCTAATCTATTACTCTGTTCAGAATTGGTGCTCAAGGTTGCCGCCCAAACAGCGGGGTTTACATTCTTTGGTGGTTAGGGAAAAAGTATGTGTGTTTCTTACTGATTGGATGCCTCCACCTGGCCCGACTAGTCCTTGTATTCTGGTCTCTGTTATTAAGAGGGAACCGGCTGACCATATTTTACTGGCTTCCCAGACTTGCTTCTGAGTAAATTTCTCTAGGGGGGCAGGGCTGGTTTAAGTTTTACTGCACAAACAATAAAATGGCTTTTAACCAAGATGGAGTCACTCTGGCTAAATAGGCCCTTAGACCTATGACTGCTTTTCTTGAGATTCTCGTAGATTACTCCAGTGAATGAGAAGGAAGGCATTAATCTGCCCAAGCCCAGATATAAATAGCTTCTTCCTCTTTCTAACCATACAATTATCTGAAGCCCTTTAAAAGTAACTGACCCTTCCAAATTAATGCCAATATTATAACCTATCTACTGTGATATTTTGATTTATAATAAGAAATATATATTTGTGCTTCATCCCTTTTTCTGGCACAGAGCTCCTAAAACCCTTGTAATTTTCTAAGTGAGGAGCCCAACAAAGGTGTCTTTTGTTATGTTAATGAGGTGACTTTTGAACCAGCCAAGGATGGAGGGCTGAGTGCCAGGAGAAACAACCCTATGATTAGAGGGTTAGAACTTCCAGTCCCACCTTCCTGACCTTTGAGGAGGGGAGAGTTTGGAGATTGAATCAAGTGCCAATGGCCATGATTTAATCAATTGTGACTATGTAATGAAGCCTCCACAGAAACCTAAAAGAACAGGTTTCAGAGAACTTTTGGGTTGGTAAACACATGCATATTCCAGGAGAGTGGTGCTCCTGGGAGAGGGCTTGGAAGTTCTGCACCCTTTCCTCATGCCTTGTCCCATGCATCTTTTCCATCTGGCTGCTCCTCAGTTATACCCTTTTATAATTAACCAGCGATTTAGCAAGTAAAATCTTTCTTTGAGTGATTTTTGAATGAGCTGCTTTAGCAAATTAATCAAACCTGCGGAGAGCTCTGGCCATGAACCTCTGATTCATAGCGAGCCAGCTGTTACCCAGACTTGTGACTGACTAACTTCTGAAGTCCAAGGAGGTGATAGTTGGAATTTCCAATCTATTGCCGATTGGGCTTGGAACTGGCAGCTGAAGTGGTGGTGATGGGGGACAGTGAGGGCAGTCTTATTGGACTGAACCCTTAACCTTTGGAATCTGGTGCTAACTCTGGGTAATGTCAGAAATGAGTGAAATTCTAAGACACCCAGCTGGCATCTGGACCATTGTTTATTGGTCCCCTGCACAAATTAAAATTGGGATCTGGATACTTTTATATTTAATCTTATTTTAATCTACAAATATATTACTAATCTTGGTTTTTTCGTCAGTATTGTTTCTTAATTATCTATATACATTTTTACTGTTACATGCTATCCTCTGGATAATTTATTAAAACATAATGTCCAGTTACATACATGGTTTTTGCCTTTGTTGTTACAGCTGCTAATTAAAGGATAACGTACATTAGAAAAAGTGGAAAAAAAATTCCTAAGCATGCAGCTCAAAAAACTATTACAAAGTGAATACAAAGATGCAACTAATAACTAGGTTAAAAAACCATAACTTTGCCTCACTAAGAAGTCCCTTTCCTCCCTCTTCCCATATACTCACTCTCTTTCTCCCCATCTTATTGACTATTTCAAAATGACTGGTTTAAAATTATATGAAAAATTGAATCATACAAAATATTTTATCAGCTTTTTCACTTAAGATGTTTATGAGATTTATCCACATTTTAGCTTGTATCTGTAGTTTATTGTTTTTACTGCTATACAATATTTCCCATGTATGAGTACACCATCTTTTACTTACCCTATAACATGTTTTACTGTTGATGGGTTTACTTTCAGAATTTCTGTATTATAAAGAAGCATTGTTCGCATCTTTTGCTGTTTGGAAACATTTCTTTTGAGCAAAGACCTAGAAGCAAAGATTTGCTGAATCACAAAGTAGATATTGACAAATAATTTTCTGAAGTCATTGTGTTAGTTAGAAGCTAGACCGGGGGAGGAACTTCCTGAGGCAGAGTCCCAAGTCCTTGGAGGGGAATGATAGAAACATTAACTGGAGGCAAGAACAGTGGTAAATAAGCTGCACATTAAAAGCTCATGGGCATTAACATCCTGACCTCATGGCTTCCAAGCACTTGAGGCAAACAGATCAAGACCTACAAGTGTGGAGGGGAGGGAAGGTGGCCTAGGTGGTGCATTGGGTTAAGCATCAGTTCTTGATTTCAGATTAGCTGTGGTCTCAGGGTCATAAGATTGAGCCTTAAGTCAGGCTCTGTATGCAGCATGGAGTCTGCTTGAAATTCTTTCCTTCTGCCCTTCCCTCTGCTCATGTGTGTGCTATAATAAATAAATAAATAAATAAATAAATAAATAAATAATCAAACTTTAAAAAAGAAAGCTACAAGTGTGGAACCTATGCTCTCCTTTTCCACCTCTACTTCAAGGTAACCCCTAGACTCATAATAATACATATGTATTGCAGTTATAACCCCCCCTCCACTGTGGAGGAAGTCTCCCATGAGAGTTCCAGTACAACCCTGTAGCGTAAACCACCCCCCCCAAGCTGTGGAATGAGTCCCTCAAAAGACTTCACTGTACAACCCAGCTCCTCCCAGCTCAGAGAGACCCAATTAATATCCAACCCCCAAAACAACCTAGGGGCCAGTTCCACCTCACAGAAACGGTTCACTCTCCCACTTGAGACTGTACTTTTCACTTTAATAAACTGCTTTGTGCTTGCTACTTTCCTTCTGGCTGTCTTTAATGGAGCATGGATCACCACGTAAATCTTCTCATGGGGAAGTCAAGGACTGAGACCTCCAGTCACACAGCACAGACTCTCCTACTGGTTACTGTACCAATTTACACCCTTTGCTAGCAGCTACTGAAAATTCTTCTGTTTTTACATACTTGAGAAAACTTATATTGTAGGTTAGCCTTTTGAGTATTTGTCATCTAGTCTCATTTGCAGTTGGTCTCATGTGGTTTTAGTTTGCATTTCCCTGATAATGACACTAAATCACATTTTTGTATGTTTATTGTCATTTGGATATCTTCTGCAAAAGGCCCACTTAGTTTACTTGCCATTTTTCTAAAGCATTATATGTCCTTCTGCTTTGTTTTGTTTTGTATTGTTTTGTTGAAGACCCCTGTCATTTATACATATTACAAATATCTTATTCCATTCTTTGGCTTCCTTTTTTGCACAGTTATTAACACATTTTGAGCAAGAATTCTTAATTTTAATTCCAGAAAGCTTATTGGTTTTATATCTAATATGTAGGTCTGTAATCAACCTGGAATATTGAAACATGAGTATGCAGTTAACACCTCATCATGTTTTGAGGATATCACCTTACCTCTAGTTTGCAATGGTATGTTTTCCTTAAATCTAGAAATGAAATGTGTGTGGGTCTATTTCTGTATACTCCACTTCATTCACTGGTCTATACCTTCTACCCTCAGCCCTATAAATCACAGTAACTTACATACAGTGTATCTGTATTCCTGGTAACTCAGAGAATAACTCCAAATTATCTTACCTTTCAGGAGTATCATGACTATCATTGATTCTTTGTATTTCTTTATATGTTTCAGGTTTAGCTTGTTAAACTACCTTTTGTAATCTTTATTTTTGACTTCAGTGAATCAATAAGTTAATTTGCAGAGAAATAACACTTCAAAAACCGAGTCTTCAAATTGAGGGAAATGACATATAACTCTATTTATATTTCTTCTCCAATATTATTCAATAATATTGAGTTTTCCATATAGAGGTCTTATACATTTTCACAATATTTGCTCCTAGATACTTAATAATTTTGATGTTATTATAAATAGTATCATGTGTATAATTCTTTTTTAAAATGCATGGTCTGATTCCATTTAGTTTTTGTTTAAGATATATATACAAATAATTCCTAGGTAATTATTTTTTTCAAAATTATTTGGTAGTTTATTATCTCCAGTTTGTAAATTCACCTTTCTTTTTTTCTTTCTTTCTTCTTCTTCTTATTTTAGAGACAGAGAGAGTTGAGGTAGGGGAGAGGGGAGAGGCAGAGGGAGAGAAAGAGAGATTCCCAAGCAGGCAAGCAGGCTCCACTCCCAGCACAGAACCCAATGAGGGGGTTTGATCCCATGACACTGAGATCAGGATCTGAGCCGAAGTCACGGACCAGATGTTAAACAGACTGAACGACCCAGGTACTCCTTTTCTTTTTTGAAATATATATCTTTTGTTTTAAGATTTTATTTATTTAGAGAGCTGTGCACACATATGAGCAAGGGGAGTGGTGAAGGGAGGGGAACAGAGAGAATCTCAAGCAGACTTCATTCTGAGCTCAGAGCCCAATGTGGGGCTTGATCCCATCACTCTGAGATCATGACATGAGCCGAAATCGAGTCAGACGCTTAACCAACTGAGCCACTCAGGCACCCCAAACATGACAATACATTTATGCAATATTTTGCATCAGATTTGTCAAAATCTGGTATTTTCCTGATGTGTTTTATTGAATGTCACAGACAGTGTCTTCTTTTATGTATGAGGCTTTTATTTATTTATTTATTTGTTTGTTTATTTTAATTTAAAATTGTGATCTCATTTTTTCCAGGAACTTTATTTGTAGGGACACTTTATTTGTAGGGACACTTTATTTGTAGGATCCCAGGTTGAGCCTGGGTTCTTTCAGAAACTATTTGCCTATGCTTTGTTTCAAGTCCCTGCAAATGCTACAATAAATTTAAAATAAATTTTGCAGCTTGATGTCTTTGGAACACTCATTCAGCTATATGATAACTTCATGAATTTTCTAACATGACTCAAACTTTTATTTTTTTAGTTTTACTAATATACTATTTATCAAAATGCACATTTTCTGCATGACCAGCTTTGATAATTCTTTTTCATGATTTATTTCATGAATCAGATTAACTAGATCAAAGATAGTTCATATTATCAATTCTATTACATAGACACCAGCAGTTCATGAAAATGTGATTTTTATGTTTTAGATAATGAATTGCTAATTTAATTGGTTAAATGCTTTATGTAGCATTATAATCTTACACTTCCTTAATTAATAAGACAATTAAAAGTTTCTCATATGTTCATCTCTCAACATATTTCCTCTATGGTGGATTTTGTATTACTTTTCACATTATAATTATTGTGCCTTTTTAATAGTTACTTTTGTGAATTAAGATGTCATTACAAAGTACCTTTTCTTATAGGTTGTTTCAGCAGTAAAGGTCTCCCACTGCATTATGATATCATAGTTTCCCTTGAAAGCCTAAACTAACTGTTATTTAAAATTACTATTTCATCTTTTAATATTTTACTGCACTGTTAAATCCTAAACATTAAATATCAAGCCTTAAAAACTTAGTAACAATATGTATTTCACTTTTCAAAGTTGAGCCTATTTTTAAAGGATTTTTTAAAGTAAAGAGATGTTTTATGGCTACAAACTGATCTTAAGAGTCCAAAAAATAACCTGCCTTTGAATTTTAATTTTAGCACTACCACTTAACAGCTTTTTTTTTAAAGATTTTATTTATGGGCATTCTGGGTGGCTCAATTAAGCATCTATGTGATCCTCTGGTCCTGGGATTGAGACCCCGGTTGGGATCCTTGCTCATTGGAGAGACTGGTTCTCCTCTCCCTTTACCCCTCCCCAGCTTGTGCCCTCTCTTGCTATCCCCCCCTCTCTCTCTCAAAAAATAAAGTAAAATCTAAGGGGAAGGGCAGAGGGAGAAGGAGAGAATCTTAAGCTGACTATGCTGAGTGCAGAGTTTGACATGGGACTCACTCTCACAACCTTAAGATCATGACCTAAGCTAAAACAAATAGTTGGATCCTTAACCCACTGAGCCACCCAGGCATCCCTTAACAGCTTTTTAAAGTATAAATTGTGTGAGGGAAATAATCTATTGGGCCTATACCAAAATAAAAAGCTTTTTCACAGCAAAGGAAATCATTAACAAACAAGAAAAGCAACCTGCTGAATGGGAGAATATATTTACAAATGATATCTCTGATAATGGGTTAATATCCAAACTTATAGGAATTGCATCAAATGTGTAGATTGCTTTAGGTAGCATAGACATTTTCACAATATTTATTCTTCCAATCCAGGAGCATGGAACATTTTTCCATTTCTTTGTGTCTTCCTCAATTTCTTTCATGAGTACTTTATAGTTTTCTGAGTATAGATTCTGTGCCTCTTTGGTTAGGTTTATTCCTAGGTATCTTATGGTTTTGGGTGCAATTGTAAATGGGATTGACTCCTTAATTTCTCTTTCTTCTGTCTTGCTGTTGGTGTAGAGAAATGCAACTGATTTCTGTGCATTGATTTTATATCCTGACACTTTACTGAATTCCTGTATAAGTTCTAGCAGTTTTGGAGTGGAGTCTTTTGGGTTTTCCACATATAGTATCATATCATCTGCGAAGAGTGATAATTTGACTTCTTCTTTGCCGATTTGGATGCCTTTAATTTCCTTTTGTTGTCTGATTGCTGAGGCTAGGACCTCTAGTACTATGTTGAATAGCAGTGGTGATAATGGACATCCTTGCCGTGTTCCTGACGTTAGCAGAAAAGAAATAGACCCTCAACTCTACAGTCAACTAATCTTCGACAAAGCAGGAAAGAATGTCCAATGGAAAAAAGACAGCCTCTTCAATAAATGGTGCTGGGAAAATTGGACAGCCACATGCAGAAAAATGAAATTGGACCACTTCCTTACACCACACACAAAAATAGACTCAAAATGGATGAAGGACCTCAATGTGAGAAAGGAATCCATCAAAATCCTTGAGGAGAACACAGGCAGCAACCTCAGCCGCAGCAACATCGTCTTAGGAACAACGCCAAAGGCAAGGGAAGCAAGGGCAAAAATGAAGTATTGGGATTTCATCAAGATCAAAAGCTTTTGCACAGCAAAGGAAACAGTTAACAAAATCAAAAGACAGCTGACAGAATGGGAGAAGATATTTGCAAACGACATATCAGATAAAGGACTAGTGTCCAGAATCTATAAAGAACTTAGCAAACTCAACACCCAAAGAACAAATAATCCAATCAAGAAATGGGCAGAGGACATGAACAGACATTTCTGCAAAGAAGACATCCAGATGGCCAACAGACACATGAAAAAGTGCTCCATATCACTCGGCATCAGGGAAATACAAATCAAAACCACAATGAGATATCACCTCACACCAGTCAGAATGGCTAAAATCAACAAGTCAGGAAATGACAGATGCTGGCGAGGATGCGGAGAAAGGGGAACCCTCCTACACTGTTGGTGGGAATGCAAGCTGGTGCAGCCACTCTGGAAAACAGCATGGAGGTTCCTCAAATTGTTGAAAATAGAACTGCCCTATGACCCAGCAATTGCACTACTGGGTATTTACCCTAAAGATACAAACATAGTGATCCAAAGGGGCACGTGCACCTGAATGTTTATAGCAGCAATGTCCACAATAGCCAAACTATGGAAAGAACCTAGATGTCCATCAACAGATGAATGGATCCAGAAGATGTGGTATATATACACAATGGAATACTATGCAGCCATCAAAAGAAATGAAATCTTGCCATTTGCAACAACATGGATGGAACTAGAGCGTATCATGCTTAGTGAAATAAGTCAAGCAGAGAAAGACAACTATCATATGATCTCCCTGATATGAGGAAGTGGTGATGCAACATGGGGGCTTAAGTGGTTAGGAGAAGAATCAATGAAACAAGATGGGATTGGGAGGGAGACAAACCATAAGTGACTCTTAATCTCACAAAACAAACTGAGGGTTGCTGGGGGGAGAGGGTTTGGGAGAAGGGGGTGGGATTATGGACATTGGGGAGGGTATGTGCTTTGGTGAGTGCTGTGAAGTGTGTAAACCTGGTGATTCACAGACCTGTAGCCCTGGGGATAAAAATATATGTTTATAAAAAAAAAATTAAAAAAAAATAAATGGCAGAAAAAAAAATATCCAAACTTATACAATTTAGCACTCAAAATACAAATAATCCAGTTAAAAAATTGGCAGAAGACCTTAATATACATTTTACCAAACAATACATAGAGATAGACAACAGACACATTAAAAAATGCTCAACATTACTCATCATCAGAAAAATGCATATCAAAACTACAATGAGATATTTCTTCACACCTATCAGAATGGCTTTGATAAGAAAGACAAGAAATAAAAAGTGTTGGTGAGATGTGCAAGAAAAAAAAAATCCTCATGCATTGTTGGTGAGAATGTTAATTGGTATAACACTGTGGAAAAACAGTATGTAGATTCCTAAAATAAATCCAAATAGAAATACCGTATGATCCAGTAACTCTATTACTGGGTATTAACCCAAAGGAAGTTTGGGTAAAACACTAGTTTGAAATATATAATATATAAAATATATAATCCTTATTTTTATTGTAGCATTATTTAAATAACCAAGATATGGAAGTAGCCCAAATGTCCACTGATAGATAAATGGATAAAGAAGATGCGGTTATATATATATATACAATGGAATATTACTCATCCTTAAAAAAGAATGGAAGCTTTCCATTTGTGGTAACATAGAGGATCTGAGGGTATTAAGCTAAATGAAATAAGTTGACAGAGGAAGACAATCCCATATGACCCACTTACATGTGCAATCTAAAAAATAAAACAAATGAACAACAAACAGAGTAACAAAAAAGAAAGACTCTTAAATACAGAGAATAAACTGGTGGTTTCCAGAAGGGTGCTGGGTGGGGAGATAGGAAAAATAGATTAAGAAGATTAAGAGGTATAAACTTCCACTTATAAGATAAGTAAGTCATGGAGATGAAAAGTACAATATAGGGAATATAGTCAATAATAATGGAATAAACTTGTATGGCGACAAATGGTAGTGAGCACTGAGTAATGTACAGAATGGCCAAACCACTATGTTGTACACCTGAGACTAATATAACAAATATGCTTTATATGACAAATATACTTTAATAATAAAAAATTAGAGGGAAATAAGACTAAAATATTAAAAAATTATAGGTTGCTCTGTATCTAACTTTAGTTTCTGACTTTTACAACAATATATAATAATGTGTTCAATTATTTGTTCAACAAATGTTTATTGAGTAGTCACCATGTGCCAAGGACTGTTATAAGGTCATAGAGTGAATAAAACATACAAAATCCTATAGAATTTATATTTTATTAGTCTTAAAAAGAAAATTAATAGAATATTATGTACTATGTTAAGTAAAATTGTATTATGAAGAAAAATAATACAAAGAAAAGAAAAAGAAAGTTATGGAAGCTACTTTTTTGGTTGGACAGTCAGAGAAAGGCCCACTGGGGAGGTGATCCTTGAGCAGATCTCTAGACAAAGTGGGCACTGATCTGTACATGCAGCCATTAGAAAACTAGTTTTGTGGGGGAGAAAGGGAAACAGCGAGTGTAAATTTCCTGATCTGGAACTATGATTAGATGTATAGAAAAATCAAGAAAACCAGCAGCTTGATAAGAGTGATGAAGGATGGTAAGGAGGTAAGGATTGAGAAAGGGCAGACCCAGGTTTAATAAGTCATAACAATGAAATAATTGGGGGACGTTCTCCTAAGAATTGTGGAAAAAATTATAAGAACAAATTACATAAGAAAGTGAATATTTAATTAGAATAAAAATGAAAAATGTTATCTACTTCTTTATAGATTTTATTTATTTATTTGAGAGGGAGAGCAGAACGGATTTATTTATTTGAGAGAGAGAGCACTAGCGGCGGGGGGGGGGGGGCAAAGGGAGAGGGAGAAGCAGGCTCCCTGCTGAGCAGGGAGACCAGTGAGGGTGGATCCTAGGACCCCAGGATCATGACCTGAGCCAAAGACAGATAATTAACCAACTGAGCCATCCAGGCATCCCCATTATAGATATTAAAAACATAATACTACAAATATTTTCCCCCTTAACACAAATAAACATAGCTTTGTGCTCTGTGGCACCCTTAAGACATTTTAGGATTTTTCATATATTTATCTAGTCTGTAAACCCATCAAATGCAATATCTTTCTTGCTGAAAAAAAGTTACCAACTACAGAATATATTCAAACCCTGGTTTTGGAACAAGAAAATGTGGATGAGGATCTGATCATTTGACTATTCTTACTAAAAATCATGTGTTTACACATATCTGCTTGGTTTGGTTCTCTGTAAATATAAGTGGAATAATATTGTAAAAATACTTACTTTCCATGAAATCTTCGTTTTTTAAAAGACCAAAATAACAGAATTATTGTACTCCTCAAAAGATACATAGAATTAAGTTGCTCCTTACTTTCACATGTATGCTTTTGATTAGCCAACTAATATGTCTCTTTATTAATTTTCATCTTCATTCTGCTTATAATTTTCCAGTTTGGGTGCATCTTGATCATTTGTTTTTCTGTTAGTTAATTATCATTTCATTATCTACAGTTTTTGGCTATAGTGATGTTTTCCTTTACTGTTATGATATTGAACATGAGAGTTTTTGGTTTATAAAAAGAGGCTTTTGTTATTTCAAAGTTTTTGGTAACTTTTTTCTTTTGCCTACTTATGCTTTAAGTTCTACTTGGGTAATTCTTTCCAGTCATTTTCAAAATGTGGTTTAAGTGCTAATGAAGGAACATATAAAATTTAATATGAAGACATAATCAGCAGCCTTTAAAATTTTGAGCACATTTATATTGAGTTGTGTAATCAAATTCCTCTTAGACTATATACCTTGATTTATTCATAGCTACTGGAGTTTTTTCACTGGTACACTTGTTAGTCAGTTGTATCACATTAGCCTACGGTATTATTGGAACTACCAGCTTCTATGAAGAGAATTGGTGAATCAAATGTGCTAATATTCAAATCTATATTTTGGGATGTGTGAAAGATGAGACTTCACAGACAGACATCTTGTTATTTGTAGTAATGGTACTAAGCTTATGCCCTATAGCAAATATTTTATGGAAATACAATAGAAAAATGTCCACAGGCTTGTGTGGCACTGATAGTTTAAAATGCTGCGTTGTTCAGAATATTCTGAGAAAGAGAATTTCATTGTTACTAGATATTGATGGGATTAAATTTTCCATGAAAAATCTTTCACATATAATGATTTTTTAAGTTTCCAGAGTGTGCTTCTGGCCTTAAAATGCACTTAAAATTTTGTTTCTTCTCCGTCCTCTGCATATTTCATATATTTTCATTGTCAAGAGCCTGAAGATCTAGTCTTTTTGCAAAAAATCTGATACTACAAATTTGGGCCATGGTACTAGGTAAGTCAATTTGGTGAGCCTCAGAACATTATCCTCCTAGATATTACTCCCTCTGAGGATTACCAGTAACAACTTACCTGTATTTGGAGGTATTTTGTAACCCAACAAAAGAAAATTTTTCAAGTCAACTTTCTAAATTCCAAAAATTCCCACAGTCATTCCAACATCACCAGCAGGAGGAAAAGTTAGAAAAGACAGTAGTCTTAAATTTATATCGTTATAATATCTCTCTTTTGCAAGTTTTATTTTTAAAAAACATGAAACTGTTAAAATGCACTGCTGGGGACCCACACAACAGAGAAGGAGTTTGTGCAAGTGAGGTAACCAAAGCTTATGCTTCATTAGCCCCTCAGAAAATTGTCATACTGTGTGAATTGGAAGACAAACCCAGTGGTCAAATTGTATTAGGACATGTAGGCAATGTTCAGGGTTTGACATTATATAGCAGTCATAGAATGTTTAAAGAAATTGCAAGTACGTGCTCAGTACGTGAAAACAGTTAAATAATTACATAATCATTATTCTTAGACCATAAATAAACTAATATAATTACTATTTTGGCATGCTTTCTAGAATCTACCTACACACATACACACTTATGAACATCTATGTAATTCCATACTCAGTGATATAAATTTTAATGTGTTTCATTTCTCTCTCACATATATGTATATGCACATGTACACATAACATATAACATGCCTGTCTTCTGGGATGTATGCTGCCAACTTCACAAATTCTCACATGGCAGAACATGACAAGAAGCAAATCTCTAGTAACTTTTACAAGATTACTAATCTCATTCACTAGGGCTCCACTCTCATGACCTCATCTACTACTAATACTAATTTGTCCCTAAAGACCCTACCTCTTAATATCATTACAGTGGTTGGTAAGTTTTTGACAGGAACTTTGGACAGACACAAAACATTTTTCCACAACAGACACAAACATTTGCCCTCTTAGCATGCTTCAGCTTGACGCCAATCTTTTCTTTTTCCACATATTTATATTTCTACCTCATATCTGTATTGTCTTAGAATTGATAAAATACCTAGAGAAGGGTCAGGGACCTGAGAAAAACCTTCCCGTGGCACAAAGAATTCTTCAGATTGACTGATGTGATGAGTTGATAATATACATATAACTTGTTTAGTGCCATAGTGTAAATTGATATAAGTTGAGTTCTGCCCATATAACATATCATATTTTGTGCTTTTCCACATTTGGATTTTTCAAAACAATGAAATTTTAATATTCTTAGATGAAAGTTTAGACTATAAATCAAAGTCAAAGTGATTTTCTGGTTTATGTCCTGTTGTGTGGGAGGGAACTGAAAGTTATTTAGAAACTGTCTAGGTCTCTAATTACATTGTTTTTGCACAATTTTTAAATTAATCAAATTTTCCACTTGGACTGAGTTTGGGTAGAATTTTTTTTTATTAAAATCTAACAAAAACAGAGAAATAAGGCAGCAAGTGGGAGATATATAGAATTATTACTGGAAATATAGCCCATGGAAAACAAATGAAAACAATATAAGTTTAATCCTGAAATGAAGAAAGCCAGTTCTTGTATAAATGATCATCTTCTCTATATTTCTACTTTATAACCACTGTGTTAGGATGATAAATCTGTTATTTCAGAAGAAATCCAAGTCTGGAAAAAGTATTACACGCTAAAAGTTTGGGTTTTAGTGTCCATGTAGGGGAAGATAACATATTTCAAGCTTGCATGAGCTGATACAAATAAATTCAGAATCCTTAGTGAAAGGAGGTCTGAGAAACTTGGCCTATTACCTCTAGTAGGAGATATGTAAGATTGCTACAGCTAAGGCTCTGAATAGGACAAAATCTCCCAAGAAATCAGGATTTCAAACTTAATCCTAACATAAGTCTGAAAATATTTAAAAAAAAAATTCATGGTCTATGATGGAAGATACACAAATTCCTCCATAATACCGCATAATAAGATAGTGATTTTTCTGGAGCCCAGATTAGATAAAAAACATAAAAATTTTAAAAGTAAATTTTCCATAATTTAGACCCCATGACAAATCACTCTTTCACACACATAAGCATAGAAACAGAAACACAGATATAACAAAATTTGCTTAAAATAATTAATTATATGCATTTAAACTTAACATATTTAAGTCAGATTGGCAATTGAATTTTTTTTGAACCTCCAGGAAACTACTGTAAAAGTCCAAGATGAGAAAAAAAGTGGCCAACAAACTAAAAATACATCATCATCACAGAAGTACAATTGGTATAGGATTTTTAAAGAATTATATTTGATATATGGCTATTATCTTTGATATGTCAATAATGTCACAGGTATTACAAAACAATACTACAATTTAGACAAATGACCAGTCCTTCAAAATAGCTTCTATCATAAAAATATAAATGCATTTTTTATGGTCTTATTGATTCAAAATAATTTTGGATTTTATATTTTTGCAATAAATTTATAAACCATTTTACTTGTTATAGTTAAAGTCTTTATTGTAGCATTGTCAAATACTTTTTTAGAAAAAGATTTTATTTTTTATTTGAGAAAGAGATAAAGTATGAGCATACTCAGAGGCAGGGGCAGAAGAAGGAGAGGGAGAGGGGAAGCATATTCCCCATTGAGTGGGGAGGCCAACTTGGGGCTTGATCCTGGGACCTTGAGATCATGACCTCAGCCAAAGTCCGACACTTAACCAACTGAGCCATCCAGGTGTCCCCATTGTCAAGTACTTTTTAATACTTATTCCTTTCTTATAGTTCTGTCTACAAGATAAAAGCATTTTGTTTGACTGCAAGTTTAATATAAATAACATTTTTATGTCTTTTCCTAGGAGCTGCTTTACTTTTTGTATACTCCAAAGATTTCTTGAGATTAAAAACAAGTGAAATTAATTTAGAAGAACATGCACTCAATGTAAATGAAAACCATACATCAAAGAGTGATTCATTAACATTCTACTTATAGCTTCAGGCATTAAATCATCATCTTCAGGGCCAGTCACCTTATATTAACTACCAAACTTGAAGGAGATGCTGGTTCTTCCTTTCCAAAATTTGTCCTAAGATTTCCATTTGGTTATGGACATCAACTTCATGATGTGGGTGGCAAAGTACAAAAATATGGTGAGTCAACTCTGTCATCATCACACCTTTCTTAGAACACTGTAGTAAAAGGTTTTAAGCTCCTATGGATACTTTCTTTAGGCAGAATGGCTTGGCCTTTATTTTGCATACCTAATTTGCATACCCAATTTATAGTTTCCTACCTTCCCACTTGTCATGACAACTGGAAGCTTGGTGATCTTGTGCACATTAGCAAAAGCACAACTGGTTAGCACATCAAGTCTTAGTCAGGGGCATGAACTCAAACCATGCCTCTCAAACCATGAACTCCCACAGTGAGCTGACACTAGGCACTTATGGCCAATTATAGCTTATTAGAGCTTCTTTTACTGTGTGCTTCATTGAAAAGGAGGTGTTAATTAGTTCTGAGCATCTGAAAAGTGCTCAGAAAAGAAAGATAATCATAAATTATTTTGAGTTGTCTATCATATTTAATCGCATATAAAAGATCATACTTCTCATTATGTAAATACTTCATGATAAAAGCTAAAAGTATGAAAAGGAGAATTAAAAAAAATCCATTCCATCCAACTGTTCTTTTTCTCTAGGTTTAAGCAATTTTATTATACTGTGTCTTTGTTTAGTTGCTTTTGTATTTCATGTTCTTATTCCTTGGTACTGTTTGACCTTCTTAGAACTGTGGGTTTGTAGTTTTCATGAATTTTAGAAAATTTTTGACCTTATTTCCTCAAATATTTTCTGCTCTCTCCCTCTTTGGAGCCCACATTTTATGTAAACTAGGATGTTTGAAGTTGATTTACAGTTAACTGGTGTTCTCTTCTTTCTCTTTTCTCCCTCTGTTCCATTTCACATACATTCGATTGCTCTGTCTTTGATTTCATTAATTTTCCCTCTATTTTTTAATCCTTACTATTTCCCCATAGTCTATTTTCATCTCCAGAAGTTTCATATGACTATAAATCTTCTGTTTTTATTTAATGTTTAGTCTTTCTTGTACCTTGTTGAATATAAGGAATATAGTTATAATAGCTAATTGAGTGTCATTTTTTTCTAATACTATCACATGTGTTATTTTGGAGTCACTATCTACTGACTGATTTTTCTCCTCATAATGGACCACATTTTATACCACTTTGTGATGCCGGTAATTTTTTGATCTGTTGTCACACAATATGAGTGTGTGGATGACAGATATTTTGTACCTATATTTCCTTTATGCATATACTTGAGATTTGTTCTAGGATTCAATTAATTGATACTTCTGATACTTTTGATGTTGCTTTCAAGTTTGTCTAAAAGAACCAGAGAAGCTTTTATTTTAGAGCTAATTGTGCCTCACTCTTGACACAACATAATTCTGGGTAACTATTCTGTGTCCCATGAATTATGATGTTTTCTACTATGGCTTGGGGGAACAGGAACATGAACAGATATAAACCTTGGGGTTTTTATGCACTTAGGTGTCCCCCACTTTTCCCTATAGCCCTTAGTATTTTCCTCATAGGTATGGGTTGATCAATATTCAGTTGAAGACTGTCTTTCAGTTGAAAGACAGCTTTCTTTTTGTGAATCTCTATCTAGACTGTTATACTATGCATCTAATCACAAGAACAAAAAGAAAAAAGAATGAAGAAGCATGAAGATAGCTTGGGATGGGAGAACATCAAGCAACCAATACCCACAGAATAGAGGTCTCAGAAGAAGAAGAGAGAGATGAGGTAGAAAGCTTATTTGAAGTAATAATGGCTGAAAACTTTCTTAAAATATAAATATTGCAGGGTAGAATAAAAAATGTAGAGCTTTAGAATGTATTCAAAATTAAGATATCATCTTAAAATAAACTGTCACCACTCTAAGATGTTTTAAGTAAGAATCATGGTAACCAAAAACCAATAGTAAGTAGATCAACAAAAGATAAAGGAATCTAAGCATATCATTACAGAAACCCATCAAATCATAAAGGAAGAGAGCAAGAGAAGAAGAAAGCAATAAAGGAATTATAAAATAGCCAGAAAGTAATTAACAAAATGGCAACAATAAGTCTATACCTATCAATAATTACTTTAAATATAAATGGATT
Source organism: Mustela lutreola (assembly GCF_030435805.1). Classification (NCBI taxonomy): domain Eukaryota; kingdom Metazoa; phylum Chordata; class Mammalia; order Carnivora; family Mustelidae; genus Mustela; species Mustela lutreola. The sequence continues at coordinate 89,563,920 of NC_081299.1, read as the reverse complement.
AATTCTCTAATTGAAAGATATAGAATGACTGAATGGATAAGAAAACAAGATGCAAGCATAAGTAGCCTATAAGAAACTAACTTCAGCTTAAAGACATAGACTAAAAGGGGAGGGTGGAAAAAAGACATTGGTGCATATCAAAGCTAAAATAAAACTGATATAGCTATACTCATCAGACAAAATATACTTTATGACAAAGACTATAATAAGAGACAAATCCTTAAGTAATGATAGAGCAATCAATCCAACAAGAGGATGTAAACTTTGGAAATATTTATGCACCCAAACTAATGGCACCTAAGATATAAAGCAAATATTAACAGATTTAAAGGGAGCAATAGACAGCAATGCAATAATAGATGGCTTAAATTCCCCACTTTTTTTCAATGGATGGATCATCCAGACTGAAAATCAATAAGGACACATAGGACTTAAACCACATCTCAGACCAGAAAGACTTCACAAGCATTTATAGAACACTGCATCCAAAAAAAGCAAAATACACATTCTCCCCAACTGCACACAGATTGTTTTCTGGGATAGATGATATGTTAGGCCACAAAACAATCTTACTAAATTTAAAATTATTGAAATCACATCAAGTATTTTTTCCAACCACAATGGTACAAAACTGGAAATCAGTTATAAAAAGAAAACTGGTAAATTTACAGATATGTGGAGATTTAAGAACATGCTCCCGATGGATTAGACAATGGATTAGACAAAAAAAAAAATCAAAAGAGAAATCAAACAATATTTTGAGACAGAAGAAAATGGAAATACAGTATGCCAAAAATTTATGGGATGCAATAAAATCAGTTCTAAAGAAAAGTTTATAGCAACTAATGCATGCATTTAGTTTTTTAAGGAAAAAAAATCTCAAATAAACAACCTAAAGTTTCACATCAACTAAGAAAAAAAAAAACAAAATGCGAAGTCAGAAATTAAAAAAAAGAGACATTACAATTGATACCACAAAAGTACAAAGGATTATAAATGACTACTATGAACAATTATATGCCAACAAATTGGATAACCTAGAAGATATGGGGAAATTCTTAGAAACATACAATCTAACAACAATCAGTCATGGAAAATCTAAACAGAACAATGAATAGGGAGGTTGAATTACTATTCAAAAACCTCCCAAAAACAACAACAAAAAATGTTCAGGACCATAGAGTTTCACTGGTGAATTCTACCAAACATTTAAAGGAGAATTATTACCAATTCTTCTCAAACTCTTTCAAATTAAGTAGAGAAAAGAATACTTCCAAACTCATGTTATAGGGCCAGCATTACCCTGATAACTAAAACTAGACAAGGACCCTACAAGGAAAGAAAACTAGAGGCCAATATCGTTAATAAACACTGATGCAAAAATCCTCAGCATAATTTCAGCAAACCAAATTCAGCAGTGCAGTAAAAGGATCATACACCAAGATCAAGTGGATTTATTGGGGCATCTGAGTGGCTAGTCAGTTAAGCAACTGCCTTTGGCTCACGCCATGATCCCAGGGTCCTGGGATTGAGCCCTCCTCAGGCTCTCTGCTCAGTGGGAGGCCTGCTTCTCCTCTGCCTCTGCTTACCCCTCTGCCTACTTGTTCTCTCTCTATCTCTCTATCAAAATAAATAAATAAAATCCTAAAAAAGAAAAAAAAAAGTGGGGTTTATCCTAAGAATTCAAAAGTGGTTCAATATCCACAAGTCCATCAATGTGATATATTACTTTAACAAAATGAGGGATAAAAATTATATAATTATTTCTATAGATTCAAAAACAGCATTTGACAGAGTTAACATCCTTCATGAAAAAAAAACTCTCAGCCAAGTGGTATAGCAAGAATGTTATCTAACCAGAATAAAGGCCGTGTCTAAAAATCCCACAGCTAACATCAGACTCAACCATGGAAATCTGAAAGCTTTCCCTTTAAGATCAGGAACAAGACAAGGATGTCTACTCTTACCACTTTTATTCAACATAGTATTATTATAAATCCTAGCAAGAGGGATTAGGCGGGGGGAAAAAAAAGATATCCAAATCAGAAAGGAAGAAGTAAAATGGTCTCTATTTGCAGATGACATAACAAAACCCTAAGGAGATCACCAAAAATTATTAAAACTAACAAACGATTGCATTAATGTTGCAGGATACAAGGTAAGTATACAAAAAATCAGTTGCATTTCTATACACTAACAATGAACTATCACACAGAGAAATTAAGAAAATGATCAATCTCATTTATAATAGAATCAAAAACAATAAAATAGTTAGGAATGAATTTGACCAAGGATTGAAAGATCTGTACACTAAATACGACAAGACAATAATGAAATAAATTGGATACAGAAATAAATGGAAAGATAGTCCATGTTCATGGATTGGAAGAAATCGCATTGTTAAGTTGTCTATATTACCTGAGGTAAACAATAAAAATATAGTGCAATCTTTATCAAAATCCAAGGGTATTTTTCTTTTTCTTTTTTTTAATTTAGTTTTTTTTTTTATAAACATATAATGTATTATAAGCTCCAGGGTTACATGTCTGTGAATCGCCAGGTTTACACACTTCACAGCACTCACCAATGCACATACCCTCCCCAATGCCCATAACCACACCACCGTCTTCCTACCCCACTCCCCCCTGCCACTCTCAGTTTTTTTTGTGACATTAAGAGTCTCTTATGGTTTGTCTCCCTCCTGATCCCATCTTGTTTCATTTATTCCTTTCCTACCTCCCAAACACCCCACTTTGCCTCTCAACTTCCTCATATCAGGGAGATCATATGATAATTGTCTTTCTCTGATTTACTTATTTTGCTAAGCATAATAGCCTCTAGTTCCATCCACATTGTCACAAATGGCAAGATTTCCTTTCTTTTGATGGCTGCATAGTATCCCATTATACACACACACACCCCACATCTTCTTTATTCATTCATCTGTTGATCTGAACATCTGATCATCTAGGTTCTTTCCATAGTTTGGCTATTGTGGACATTGCTGCTATAAACATTCAGGTGCACATGCCCCTTCGGATCCCTACGTTTGTATCTTTAGGGTAAATACCCAGTAGTGCAATTGCTGGGTCATAGGGTAGTTCTACTTTCAACTTTTTGAGGAACCTCCATGCTGTTTTCCAGAGTGGTTGCACCAGCTTGCATTCCCACCAACAGTGTAGGAAGGTTCCCCTTTCTCCACATCCTTGCCAAGGATATTTTTCAAAGAAATGGGGAAAAAAAGCTGTAAAATTTTTATGGAACTACAAAAGACAGTAGCCAAAACAATCCTGAGAAAGAATGAAACAAAATAGACTCTTCAATAAATAGTGTTGAGAAAACTGGATAGCTACATGAAAAAGTCATTCTTTTGAAACTGGACCTCTATCTTAACCATATGCAAAATTCAAACTGAAAATGGATTAAAGATTTATTTTTTTTAAAGATTTTATTTATTTATTTGACAGAGAGATCATAGGTAGACAGAGAGACAGGCAGAGAGAGAGAGGGAAGCAGGCTCCCTGCTGAGCAGAGAGTCCAATTCGGGACTCGATCCCAGGACCCTGAGATCATGACCTGAGCCGAAGGCAGCGGCTTAACCCACTGAGCCACCCAGGCGCCCCTGGATTAAAGATTTAAATGTAAGATCTGAAACTATAACATTTCTACAGGAAAACATAGGGGAAAACTTCATGATGTCGGTTTTAACAATGGTCTTTTGGTTATGACACGAAAAGCACAAGCAATAAAACCAAACTTGATAAGTGGAGCTGTATCAAACTAAAAAGCTTATGCACAGCAAAGCAAAAATCAAAGGAGTAAAAAGGCAACTGCAGAATGGGAGAAAACATTTGCAAACAATATATCTGATAAGGGATTAATATAAAAAATATAAAAAGAACTCACACAACTCAATAGTGGGAAAAAATATATAAAATAACCTGATTAAAAAATAGCAAAGGGCATGTCTCCAAAGAAGACATATGAATGGTCAATAGGTATATGAATTGATGCTCTGTATCACTAATTATTAGACAAATGCAGCTCAAAGCCATAATGAGATACCACCTATACCTGTTAGAAAGGCCATCATCAAAAAAAAAAAAAAAAAAAAAAGAAAGATAGGAACTAGTGAGAATGTGAAGAAATTGGAATTAGGTAAAACATAAACCTGTCTGTCTACTGTGCAAAATAATATGGGGGTTCCTCAGAAAATTAAAAATAGAACTTTTGAGTATATGCTCAAAAGAAGCTGGGTTCTTGAAGAGTTACCTGCAACCACATATTCGTTGCATTTTTTTGCACTACCAAGATAATGTAAACAACTCATGTGTCTATTAAGAAATGAAAAGGTAAAGAAAATGTGGTATACACATACAATGAAATATAGCTCCCCCTTAAAAAAGAACATTCTGCCATTTGTGACAATAATTTTTACATTACTGTGGTTTGCACCACTGTAACAGTGTCAGTTAAAATCATTTTCAAATATTTTGAAATAGGAAAGTATGTCTACACTTTAGTGTTTTCTTTTCCTGTGTACTTTCATGCAAATAATCTTTAATGTAAATTAAAATATATTAATAAGGGTCAAATTGTCTCCATCTATTGAATGAAATTATTCACAAATTACCTGCTCATTTAATCACAGGTAGATATGATTTTTATTAAGGTGACAATCATAATAATTATTACTTTGAAAACCAAGAAAATTCAATATCACATCCTTGAGGGACCAAGGATAATAAATGGAAACTTCTAAAAACTTACCTACTGATAGAATGTGCATATGTCCTGAGAAACTAAACCAGTATCAGTAAAACAGCCATTACAACAAAAAGACATTATATTACCTTGGAAGCAAAGAATATGCTGGAAGATAATGTGTTTCATAATTGTCTATATCATCTTCAGGTAGATTCTGACAAGCATTTTGCTGATGAAAGATGCTTGCTTTTCTTTTTCTTTTTTTTTTTCCTAATTTAGGTCAATGACATATATAGAGAATTGTGATTGATCTAACCTCATATTCCTTGTTGGCCCATATCTGGTATCACACACTGACAAACAAATCCCAGACCATCTGGCTACTAACAGAACAGGTCAGAGGTCAAGGACTGTTTTAGCATAGGATAGTATGCCAGCTGCCTTGTCACAGTCTTTATTGCATTTTCATCTCTGCTATATGAAGGTGTTGCCTAGGAACATTCCAGAAACAACTAGTCTTTGTTTCCTAAAATTGAATCAGCTGAATAAAGTTGACCTTTTCAAGTGTTGCACAAGGGTAAATAGAGCAATTAGAATACAGATATAATATAAGTAAGGAATGGTGCTATATTAATATTCCTTAGTTAACTACACTAACTCTCCTTACACTTTTCAAAAATGCTATCAATAAGATTATTTTGGGGGGCGCCTGGGTGGCTCAGTGGGTTAAAGCCTCTGCCTTCGGCTCAGGTCACGATCCTAGGGTCCTGGGATTGAGCCCTGTATTGGGCTCTCCGCTCAGCATGGAGCCTGCTTACCTTCATCTCTCTCTCTCTCTCTGCCTGCCTCTCTGCCTACTTGTGATCTCTGTCTGTCAAATAAATAAAATCTTAAGAAAAAAAAGGTTATTTTGGGGGGCACCTGGATGGCTAAGTCATTAAAGCACCTGCCTTTGACCCTGGTCGTAGGGTTCTTGGATGGAGCCCTGCAATGTGTTCCCTGTTCAGCAGGAAGCCTGCTTTGCCCTCTCCCACTCCCCCTGCTTGTATTCCCTCTCTCACTGTGTCTCTCTCTGTCAAATAAATAAATAAAATCTTTTAAAAAAAGATTATTCAGCAGACTATTAGAACAAAGAGTAAATCTATCAAAGGACAAGTCTCTTTCAGATACATTCATGGCTATGAATGACAAAAAAAGAAATGCAAAATTAGCAACTTCGTGCAAGGGAGGGTGTTACACTTAAAAAAGATGAAGCTTAAATTAACTTTTGGTCAGCAGTAAGGATTATTGTAATTTTTTTTCTTACAGATTTATTTTTCTTACAGATTTATTTATTTGAGAAAGAGAAAGTCCGAGAGCATGGGACAGAGGGGCAGAAGGAGAGGGAGAGAAAGGCCCAATCAAATTCCACAATGAGCATGGAGCCCCACTCTGGGGCTTGATCCCATAACCCTGAGACCATGACCCCAGCTGAAACCAAAAGTCAGGAGCTCAACTGACTGCACCATTCAGACACTCCAAGGATTATTGGGTTTTTAAAATTACAAATTTATGATGATTGCAACACAAATGGAATTATGATTTATTATAATGTGAGCATTATTTTCTATAGAACAAAGCTGAATTCATTAAAATTGTTAAATTGCAGTGTTGCCACATATATGAATAGGAAATCAATTTCATAATCAAAGATAATCAAACACATTTTAAGAGAAGTTAACATTTTAGTTAATTTAAAAAATTCCTGATTTCAATATAATTTCTTTTTCTTTTTTCTAAAAGATTTTATGTGTTTATTTGACACAGCACAAGAGAGTACAAGTGGCGGAAGTGAGCAGAAGACAGAGAGGGAGAAGCAGGCTCTCTGCTGAGCAGGAAGCCCAATTTGGGGCTCAATCTCAGGACCCTGAGATTATGACCTGAGCTGAAGGCAGAGTCTTAATTTATTGACCCACCCAGGCACCCCATTTCAATGTCATTTCTATTGAGATTTGTTATTAAATTGAATATGTGACATCATGCAACTAGCCCCATTCGAAGGTGATATATTAATGCTAATATATATTAACATGCAAATAGAATATTAATGATCAATGAATAATTTTAAAGTTACCTTACAAACTTTGCATAAAATATTACATCTAATTTAATAAGTATATCTTTTGAAAAGGATTATAAAGAGTAATGGCGGGGAGGTGCCTCACTGGCTCAGTTGGTCAAGCCTCCAACTCTTGGTTTTGGCTCAGGTTATGGTTGCTAGGTTGTGACATCAAACCCTATGTCACCTGAGAGCTTAAGATTTTTTCTCTCTCTGCTGCTCCCCCTACTAGTGCATTCTCTCTCAAATAAATAAATAAATAAATAAATATAATCTTTAAAAAAAATAATTCTGGGGGCACCTGAGTGGCTCATTTGGTTAAGTGACTGCCTTCAGCTCAGGTCATGATCCTGAAGTCCCAGGATGGAGTCCCACATTAGGCTCTCTGCTTGGCAGGGAGTCTGCTTCACCCTCTGACCTTCCTTCTTCTCATGCTCTCTCTCTCTCTCAAATAAATAAATAAAATCTTTAAAAAAATAATGCTGAGTCTAAGATCACTTTGCTTTTGTCATTAATCTAATTTATCAATATAGTTAATATGCTTCTACCATGTGTCCCATTCTGTTCTAAATCACTGGGATCCATAAGTCAATAAACACACCAAAAATTCGTGGAGAGTAAGATTCTTTTTGATATAAAAAATTTGTAATAGTCAACAGGTTGATTTCAGGGGAAAGGAGTAAATGGATATAGAAAAGTAACAGGAAAGGCTATTCATCATTCTATTATAAAAATAAATGAAGATTTGAACACAGTTGAATCTAAAAAGAAGTAATTTAAAAGGGTGACATTTACTAAATCACATAGCTGAAAGAAATAAAAATTATGTAAATTAGCTGATGTAAAATAAAATGAATGATTTATAAATATTCTCATAACCTCTACACATCATAAATATGTATATATACACATACAATTTTATATAATATCTGTAGTCTCAATACATTGCATGCAAATAATATTGTTACAAACTGAATCATATATAAAATGTTTGACAAGACTCATTCTTCTAAGCAGAACTGTGGCAAATCTTTATCCCATGCTCTCCTCCCTTCCTCCTTTCTTTCCTTTTAAGTTTTATATCCATGTCTTGTGATACTACTTTTGTGTTAAAATATCCTAATTTGGGGGCACCTGGCTAGATCAGTTGGTATAGCACATGACTCTTGGTCATGAGTCCAAACCCCATGTTGGGCATAAAGATTACTTTAAAAAAAAATCTTCATGTGTCAGAGAAATTTTCCTCTGTAAATTTAATTAATATAGATAATAAACAGAATTTCATTATTTAGCTAGACTGCATTACACTTTTCAATGTTCTTTTTGATATGCTTTCTTCCTTTCCATAACTACTATTCAAAGAAAGATGGTATATCATGTGCTCTCACTTTGACCCTAGGCAGACTTTTGGTATCTGAGTTTCACAACTAATTATGTCCAGCACTGCCATTATTCTACCATGTTCTGAAAGTTAATTTCAGAATTTTAACTTGGCTTGACTATGGTACCCAATTTTGTCAAACACTGGTCTAGATATTTCTGTGAAGGTATTGTTTAGATGTGATTAACATTTATAATCAGTTGACGTTAAGCAAATCAAATTACCCTTCATAATGTGAAGGGATCGTTCAAGACCCCAAGTGTTAAGAGCAACACTGAGATTCTCTGAAGAGAAATTGTGTCTCAATAATACACCATAGAAATTCCTCAAACTCTTTCTCTTTCTCCCTCCCTCCTTCATCTTTTCAATCTATTTCTCTGGAGAACCCTGCCCTAATAGATGACAAAGAATAGAATAAGAGTGTAAATCCTGAACCTATTTCTTAGTGTATGACTTGGCTTACATTTAACAAATTCTTTATGCCTTTATGCCATTTTTAAAATTTGTAAAAAGGATGTTTTGAACATTAAAAGAGACAATCAAGTGGTGTTCTTAACATGGTGCCTACTACTTAAGAATGTTCAATATTTTTTTTATTTCATTATTGTTTTTATCGTTATATTACTGAGCAGAAAAGCATAGAAGCTAAGTAAATATTGCTTATTTATTATTTTGTAGCAATCATTTAGCTGGAACTCACACAATCTAGGTATCATCTAACATATGGGTTCATATTATTCACTAATGTTAAATCACAGTTGGGTAATAGACAATGCACATTTGAGTTTTCAAAGCAAACTGCCTATTAACTCTCAATTTAAGAATTTAAAACTATTTTAGAAACCAGATTTTCCAGCTCATGACATTTTAACAGGCGTTCAATGGGTAGATAAATGGGGAAGTAAGGAAGATTGTTTGTTTCTGGGCAAATATTTTCCAAACATTATAGTTAAAAAGAAAGTTCCCTAAAATTACTTGATCTACATTAATTTAACTTGGCATCTCCTCCTGTGTTTGGTGATATATTAACTTATTATACTCTTTCCCATATTTGGGTTATGATGAGAGGCTAACTAATCTCCAAAATATTTCTACTTACCTTGCAAAATATATTTCCTTATTCATTCATAAGATTCTAAGTAGAAATAACAGCAAGTTTGACATAACCATCATTTCTAAAATGAATCTGAACTTGATAATTTAGTCTATTTTTTTTTTTCTTTTTTAGAATGGAAAGCAGGTTGGAGGAAACCTGGTTCTTAATTGGTTCTATATCAACTAAAGCAGATGGACCACACTCTGGTCTGTTTCAGAGTCATACATCTCTTTATGGGGCTTCTGCTGACATTAAGGCAAGGGTTATTTGGCAAATAAGTAAGATTCTTCCAAATGATATGAATGGAATTCTTTTGCTTGATTTATCAGTGATAGTGGAAATGAATAGTATCTTCCATGGAATAATTAGAATATATATAATTTGATAGTTTACCAAATAAAGCTGCCTATTTTATTTTTTCAAGGCCAGATTAAAATTATTATGAGAATCTGAGCAAGCACCAGAAAGTTGTGTTATACTGTTTTAATATGCTTTCATGTTACTATAATTTTATAGAAGAAAATTAGGCTTGTGGGATGAGAATGGGAGCTCATGAAAAATATGTTAGCAATGTGTCTATAATAGGAATGTGATTAATTTTAGGTTACTTATAACATTTTGACCAATGCAGTGAGACACATGTAATTTTAAACTCTCCTCCTTACTGTGACACCTTGGGTAGGTTACTCATCTGATCTTCCTGTTCACCTATAAAATAAAGAGTTACTGTAATCAAATCTATCCATTATTTTTAAAGAGCTGCTCACTTATTCTAAAATTACATAAAGTAGCAAAAACAAAACTAGTAACAACAACAGCCTATGTTACTCATCAACTGCCCATTATCAACTATTTCATTTGTAACTACTCATATATTACATCATTTTAATCTTTTTTAAAATTTTACTTAATTTACTTAATGATTTGAGAGAGAGAGAGAGAGAGAGAATGAGTGTGGTAAGTGGCAGAGGGAGAAGCACACCCCGCCCTCCACAAGCAGGGAACCTGATGAGGGGCTTGATCCCAAGACTCTGGGATCATGGCCTTAGCTGAAGGCAGGTGCTTAACTGACTGAGCCATCCAGGAATCTCACATTTTAATCTTAACAACACTAACTTGATATGATAATGTTCATATTTTAGATCAGAAAGACCATTTATCATTTTTCTAGACACAGAGTATTTCTAGTAATGAGGATATACTGCATGTCCTACAAATATCTGTTTGAAAGTCTCTTTTATGCCCAATACTGGAGACAACATTACATTTAGTCATCAAGTCTCCTAAGGCTCCTCTTTGCTGTAAAGTTTTCTCCAACTTTCCTTGTTTTTGATGATTTTTACAGTTTTAGTGGATATTGGTCACATATTTTGTAAAATGTTCCTCAATTGGAATTTGTCTGATCTTTTTTCTCATGTTATTCTGGGGATATGTATTTTGGGAAGATGAACCATAAAGTACTAGATATATTTTAATTAAAAATAAAATAAATGCCAGTCTTATTATATAATATTAAGGGTATATTCTATCTATCTATCTATCTATCTATCATATATATATATATATATATATATGTATATGTATGGGTTCTGATTGTGGTAAAATAATAAATGAAGATTGAATTATGTGGATAAATATTTTGAATTTTTTTAGTTTATGTGCCTAGAGGTTTATTAATTTTACTGATCTTTATAAATAATCTGCTTTTGTTGATTTTATTGTTTTCCTATTTTTTATTTCATTGATTATCTACTCTAATTTTTTTTAAAAGATTTTATTTATTTATTTATTTGACAGACAGAGATCACAAGTAGGCAGAGAGTCAAGCAGAGAGAGAGGAGGAAGCAGGCTCCCCACTGAGGAGAGAGCCCGATGTGGGGCTCGATCTCAGGACCCTGGAACCATGAGCCAAGCTGAAGGCAGAGGCTTTAACCCACTGAGCTACCCAGTTGCCCCATATCTGCTCTAATTTTTATTATACATTTTCTTAGGCTTACTTTAACTCTAAAATAATCATTTTCTAATTTCTTTTTTTTCCTAATTTCTTAAGGTGGAAGCTTAAGTTGATTCTGGATCTTTCTTATTTTCTAATATATGCATTTGATGCTGTAAATTTTTGTCTAATGCTGTAAATTTTCTAATATATACATTTGATGTTGTAAATGTATGCATTTGATGTTGCACATACTGTTTTCAGTGCATCTCATAAATTTTGATGACTTGCACTTTCATTTTTATTTAGGTGAATACATCTGTATTATTTAGAAGTGTGTCATTTTATTTCAAATATTTGGGAATATATCAGCTATCTTTCCGTTATTGATTTATTTATTTTATTGTCTGGGAACATACAATACACTTTACATCATTTTCCTTCTTCCAAACTGTTACAGTGTATTTTAGGGCCCAGAATGTGGTGTATCTTGATGAATATCCCATGTGGATTGAGAAGAACACATATTCTGTTGTTTTTACTTCCAATATTTCTTCTGCTCCATTCTTTATTTCCTCTCCATCTCATATTCCAATTATGCATATGTGATGATTTTTAAAATTGTCCCTCCATTCTTGAATGTTTAGTTATTTTTTTAACACTATTTTTTATTCATTCATTGAATTTCAGTTTTGAATGTTCCTAATGACTGATCTTTTCATTGGTCATGTTGAACATACTAGTGTGTCCTTGAATGGCATTCTTCATTTCTGTTATAATGTTTATGAATTCTAACATTTCTTTTTGATTTTTTAAAGATTTTCAGACTTTCTACTTATATTACCCATCTGTTGTTACATGGTACCTATTTTTTTCCGTGAGATGCTTTAATATATTATCATAGTTTTAAATTCTCCTTTAATTCCAAAATCATTGCCATGTGTGAATTTGGCCTAATGCTTATTTTGTCTCTTCAGACTGTGTTTTAAGTTGCCTTTGGAAAGGCCTTGCAATCTTATATTGAAAGTCGTGCATGTTGCCTTGGACAATGGACACTGACTTTAACAGTTGTTTAGTGTGAGGATATATATTAATCCTGATATGAGTTGGGCTGTGTTTAACGTTTACAGTGGCTATAGGTTACAGAGGCTTCTTATCTTTGTTTTTGTCTCCTTCTTTGTGCCTTTCAAATTACTCCTCAGAGAAATTCTGTATATTCAAGCTCTTTCAGCTATCATATTGAAATTCTGTTCTTGGAATTGTAAAGTCTGGGGCAGCAGAAGTTTTCCATAAACCTCCAAATTAAATCTGATGTTTTAGTGATCCTGTGTCTCAGGCCTATGACCTCAGAAGTGTTTCTCTAATGTTAGAGCCTCTACTTTCCTTCAGTTACGGTGTTCCTAATAGGTTTCCTGCATTCCCTGAACCTTGTTTGCTATGTATCTTTCTGTGCTTTAGTGAGTCAGGAGGTCAAGATCAGGCTGGGGTGAGGCGAATGTTCTTTCCTCATATACGATAAAGTTCTTCCTTTAAAAGTAGAACTTTGTCATAGAAAGTGCTCTGGGGCATATTTATCGCTGATTTCTCTTCTCCTGCCAGAGCAATGAGGGTCTCTTTCTTGGATCTTCATCATTAGAAGATATAATTCCTTTCTAATATTTTCCATTCACCTATTGTTAAGGCAGGTGGAATTTGCTTATTCAATATTTTGACTTGGACAAAGAAGCTCTACTTGGGCCTGTGAAATTTAGTTCTCAGTGTTACTACAATCAGTGGAATTTAGATTTTATCTGACAGAAAAAAAAAGAGAAAATTCCATCCCCAGTAAAGATATCATAGTTCTCTGGGGAACATATTACATTATAAGAAAGAAGCATCAACTAAAAATAAAGGAAATTCAAACAAATTAATTAGAAAAGATTAGGAGAAGAACAGAGGGAGAGGGAGAGAGAATTCCCAAGCAGACTCCCCACTTAAGACCGAGCCTGAGGTGTGGCTTGATTCCAGGACTCTGAGATCATGACCTGAGCTGAACCCAAGAGTCAGAGGCTTAACCTACTGAGCCAACCAGGCACCTCTCATTATCTTTTTAATCTAACTTTAAATGATCCTTCCATTTAGACATAAAATCAGTATATTATTATATTCCATGTGATATATCTAATTGCCTTAGTGAAATATTTTTGCATTGGTAATCCTTTGTTGAAATTTTCAGAACAATGACATGTAGTTACAAAAAAGAAATATTACCTTGAATAAATAAATCCTGTAAAATATAATAGTTTCTGCATTGTCATTAAGGACAGCCAGCAAGGAAACTGAGTTTGCAAATGATATTTCAATTTCTTGGTTCTTCAAAATGCCATTATTGGTTGATTTTGCATATATGACATTCTTTAAGTGTTAGATGTGGAATGTGATTGGATAATATGACAAAGCAAGTAACATTATGTAAATATGGGTAACTTTCTCAGATAGAGTTTTAGCTGGAAGTAGCTCTTAAGCTAAACTTCTCACAATCTCATAACTGTACAAGTTAAAAGCCATTTCTCGATTGGGGCTACAAAGGCATATATTAAAGAAGAGTGAATTTCCCAAGCTACATAAAAGTAAGAATTTCTGCAAGTTGAAACCTATAGAAATAGATGATTACAAACATCTGAACACTTCATAAATTATCATGAAGTTCCTGAGTAAATTAAGTACACATTTACCAGTGGATTAGGGGTATATGCAGCTGAAAATAAAATAAAACAAGAAGGAGTGATGTGAGAAATGGGTCCTAAAGGAGAAGTGAGGCAGTCATAGTTGTAAAAAGCATCTCCCAGAACCCTTTCAAATTAGTCCTAAATAAATTTAACATATATATATATACACACACATGTAGTCTGCAAGTAGACACTGTATTCAGTTCAGAAGTGGCTTTCAATTCTGTTGTTTTAATATTTATCCTCAGAGAAACATGGACTATCTTAATATAAAGAACAGAACTCTGACATTGAGAAAATGCATATTTTTCTATTTTTTTTGTAACCATGTAGTTTTGAAGAGGTTTTTTAAATAATACCTGTTAAATATGAGTCTATTATCTTATTAATTATGAAATGAAAAACTAATTTTATAATAAATTTAAAAATGAAAAGCCTTGGGTAACTGATGAAAAAGATATTCTGTTTTCCTAAGAATTTTTTAAAGAAAATTATTTTAAATAGTTTGTGATTTTAAAATTTTCAAATGTATTATGAAGTTGAAAATCCTTGGCAATCAGGTATATATACCTACTATCTTGGTTTGGTATGTTTCCAAGAAAAATTCACGTAAGGGTGTGTAGTGGTAATACATAAATGAATTCTAAATATCGTTTCTATGATTAATTAGATAGAAATTTAAAACTTATATTATTATGGTAATTGTTCACATTTGCCTATGTGGGGCACATTATAATTTACTTCTCTTTCTTTCTCCGTCAGATTTAGAATATGATTAAACCGGTCGTTTCTTTTATCATTCTCATATACATGAATTTCCAATATATAACTCAGGTTATATTTAGCTCCCAGATATTCCTGCTGCATATGGCTTAAGTATAACTAGAACTTACAAACACATACAGAAACTAATAAAGAGTTTGTAGGTGTTCCAGCCAGTCCTTTAAGGATTCTCTTCCTTTAGAAATGCTTCTTTTTTCTCCCCTTTTAAATTTCCTTTTCCTCTTTTTCTTTTTTTAAGTTTGGCCATGCTAATCTGTTGAATATACTTAAGGGATTTTCATTATCTTATTTAAAAAACTATGTGAAAAACACTTGTAATACAATAGTTCCTAGAGTATAAGCTGTGTAACAGCAGTTTATAATCTTGACTCTATTCTCAATATATAGAATAGTGCCTGGCACAGAATAGCCATTCAAAACTTGTTTGTTGAATTAATATGCAAATTTTAAACACACTTCTACTGTATAATCTTAACACTTAAGTATTTAACTAAGAGGAATGAAAGCATATGCCCATAAAAAGACATATACAGGAATGTTCACAGCAACCTCATTTATAATAGCCTCCAATGGAAACAATACAAAATGTCCACCAGCATGGGAATGAAAAAATAAACCATGCTATATCCACACAGAAGAATACAATTCAGAAATGAAAAGGAGTGATGCATGATATAAGATGCATATATTTAAAAAATAATTATGTGGAGTGAAAAAAGCCAAGCCAAAATAAGTAGTCTTATAAAGTCTACTTGTTTTAAGTAGACTTTATAATTCTTTTAATATAAATTCTAGAAAATGTGTACTGATCTACAATGATATAAAACAATTTACTGGTTGGCTCAAGGGGTAGATTTTAAAGAGGGTGGTATGGACTCTTTTGGGGATGACAGACATATTCATTATCATGATTGTGGCTACAGTTTTAAAATTTGAAATTTATCAAATGTACAGTTTAAATATGTGGTTTATCATAAGTTATATCTCAATTAATAAAAGGAAAAGATAAAAAATATAAAAGCAAAATTTACTGTGAGAGCAACTCAGTGTTGTTGTTGGCTAATAATGGTCAAGCACTGATTTAATGGGAAAAGTACAAATTGTGAGATCTCCAAAGGAATTACTAGAGATTCTTCAGACTTTAACATCTATATGCAATTTTGTTTGTTCTGTGCATTCTGAGATGTCTTTGATAAGAAGCTCTGTCAAGAGACTCTCTCTAAAGCTGTTTCTGTTGTCAGCCCAAAAGAGAAGAGTTAAGAGCAGGTTTATACCTTACTTTTTGCCTGAGCAATGCCTGAGGTTTGAATCTTAATTTCAACACTAACTCAAGGCATTTATAGAATTAATCCAGATCTAAGTGAAACAAGTATCTGGTGAGGTTAACTATGAATTAACCTAGGTTTCTATATCTTAGAGTCAAAGTTATTTATCAATGAAATATTAATGAGTAAACTTTGTGAACACAATTCAGTTGCAGAATAAGTGTTAGTTACATATGAGTCTAAGGGCTACCTGTCTAGCAAGTATAGAAGCTGAAGTGACCTCAGAGGTGATAACTTTCCTAGAAGAATCTGTCCATGCTCTCCCAGTCTATCATGTCATGTATCTATCATGACAATAAGTGTACCACATATGCAGCAAGTGTGGGATAGTCAAGTGGTCATGAGATACCTTCTTTAAAAGTATCCTTTCTATAAGCTATGTAAGCTTTGTCCTGTGTAAAGCCTATTTCAATTCATGAGTTTTAGTTTCAGTTCAAAGCTCAAACCACTGTTGCTGGTTGAGTAGCGTATATAATATATTGACACATGATAACATTTTCCATCCAGTTCTTCAAATATATTGGATAAAGCTAATGAACTCGGTTTACACAAATTTGTTTCAGCCTCTGGAAACTGGGATAATAGCAAGATCTGGCATTATTTACAGCTATGTATGTATCCATTTATTATTCATTTGTTTTCTCTTTCATCTTCCTTTAATTAAAAAAAAAAAAACAACTTCTCAAAATGCCTATTGTATTCCAGACTCTGTTAGATATTATGAGGCAATCAACTGAAGTAACATACTTGCAATATTTCAGAACTAGAAAGAAAACCTCACTTTAAAAATTATCAAATTCTTTTTTTTTCAGTTACCACGGATTTTACTTTGATTTTTATTAAGTTATAATGCACATTATTTTTGAATGCTTACATGAAAGAATATTACAATTGAGTTACATTAGGCAATTTCATATAAGTGATAATAAAATAAAAATGGCTTTACTATGCCATTATTTACCATTTTATGGTTTGCTGTATTTTAATAATATATAATTTTTTTTCTTTCCATTAATGCATTTTTTCAAGCCAACTGGTACTGCAAGTGTTCAAAGAGGTTTTTTTTTAAATGGCTTGATATTTATCTGTTGCTCTAAGATAGACAAATTTAATACAGAAAAATAACACTTTGGGCTTCAAAATGACCCACCTGGATGCAACCTAAACATGATTTCCATGTGGAAGTCTTCTGTTTGAAATCAGATCATTCTGTGTATGTAGGAGAGAGATATAAGCACTGTAAAGTCAAGAAAAATTGTTTAGGCAAGTTGAAAAATGTGAAAAAGCAATAAACACTGGGGACAAATCTTGGCTTAACAACTTATTATTAATTAAAGCTTCTCACACTTACTTTTCCCACTGGAAAAAAATAGACTAATTTATTTAATGATGTTTTTAATAGAAATAAGTTGAAATTTGGAGACCTAAGTTTCTCAAACAAAAACTAAAGGAGTTTATGATCACTGAATCAGTCCTGCTACAAGATATTAAAGGGGACTCTTCGAGTGGGAAAGACTAAGAGCAAAAATGTCAAGAAATGAACAGAGAAAATCCTCTAGAAACAATGACTTTACAGATAATACAATGGCACAAATTCATATCTAAAGTAATTACTTTGAATGTAAATGGACTAAATGTTCCAATCAAGAGACATAAGGTGTCAAGTGGATAACAAAACAAAACCCATCTATATGCTGCCTACAAGAAACTCATTTTTGACTTAAAGACACTTTCCAGATTGAAAGTGAGGGAATGGAAAACCATTAATCATGCTAATGGACATCCAAAGAAGGCTGGGTCAGCAATTCTTATATCAGACAATCTAGATTTTAAACCAAAGATTGTAACAAAAATACCAAAGACTGTAACAAAATATGCAGAAGGGTTTATGATCTCACCATTGTTATTTAACATGGTGCTGGAAGTCATAGCTACAGCAATCAGGAAAATAAAAAGAAGAAAAGAAGAAAGAAAGAAAGAAAGAAAGAGCATCCAGATTAGCAAGGAAGAAGTCAAACTTTCGTTATTTGCAGGTGACATGATATTCAATGGAGAAAACCTTAAAGACTCCACCAAAAAACTGCTAAAATTGATATACAAATTCAGTAAAGTTCTAGAGTATAAAATCAATGTACAAAAATCTGTTGCATTTCAAGGAATTGATTCCATTTATAATTGCACCAAAATCCATAACATACCTAGGAATCAACCTAACCAAAGACGTAAAGGATCTGTACTCTGAAAAATATACAACACTTAGGAAAGAAGCGAAGATGATGTAAAGAAATGGTAAAACATTTCATGCTCATAGTTTGGAAGAACAAATACTGTTAAAATGTCTTTATTACTCAAAGCAATCTACATACTCATTGCAATCCCTACGAAAATACCACCAGCATTTTTCACAGAACTAGAACAAAACAATCCTAAAACTTGTACGGAACTGCAGAAGACCTTGAATAGCCAAAGAAATCTTTAAAAAGAAAAGCAAACGAATCATCAAAAAAAAAAAAAAAAAAAAAAAAGCAAAGCTGGAGACATCACAATTCAAGACCTCAAGCTATATTACAAAGCAGTAGTGACTAAGACAGTATAGTACAGCAAGAAATAGACACATAGATCAATAGAACAGAATAGAAGACCCAGAAATGGACCCACAACTATATGATTAACTAATCTTCAACAAAACAGGAAAAAATATTCAATGGGAAAAAGACAATCTCTTCAACAAATGCTATTGAGAAAACTGAACAGCAACATGTGAAACAATTAAACTGGACCACTTTCTTACATCATATACAAAAATAAATTCAAAATTGATGAAAAACATAAAGGTAAGACAGGAAACCACCAAAATCCCAGAGAAGAACACAGGCAGCAACCTTTCTGGCATTGGTCTTAGCAACTTCTTACTAGACATGTCTCTGGAGGCAAGGGAAACAAAAGAAAAAATGTATTATTGGAAATCATTAAGATAAAGAGATTCTGAACAGAGAAGGAAACAATCAACAAAACTAAAAGGCCTTCAGAATGGGAGAAAATATTTGCAAATGACATATCTGATAAAGGATTAGTATCCAAAATCTGCAAGGAACTTCTCAAACTCAACACCCCCAAAACAAATAATTCAGTTAAAAAATGGGCAAAAGACATGAACAATTTTCCAAAGAAGACATAGAGATGATGAACAGACACATGAAAATATGCTCAACATTCCTCATCATCGCAGAAATACAGATCAAAACCACAATGAGATGTCACTTGACACGAATCAGAATGACTAAAATTAACAACACAGGAAACAACAGATGTTGGTGGGGATGCAGAGACTGGGGAACTCTCTTGCACTCTTGGTAGGAAATGCAAACTGGTGCAGCCACTCTGGAAAACAGTATGGAGATTCCTGAAAAAGTTAAAAATAGAATTACTCTATGACCCAGCAATTGTACTGCTAGGTATTTACACCACCGGGTACAAAAATAATGATTCGAAAGGGCGGGCACCTGCAACCCAATGTTTACAGCAACACTGTCAACAATAACCAGATTATAGCAAGAGCCCAAATATCCATCAACTGACGAATGGATAAAAAATGATTTATGAATATGTAAATAATATTCCATTATATATTATATATTCCATTATATATATTATGTGTTACGTATTCTGTTATATATACAATATCTCATTGTATATAATATTCCATTATATATGAATATAGGAATATTATATATATTTTATATATAGAAATATTATAAATGATAATAATATTATATAGAAATATACATATATAATGGAATATTAGCCATCAAAAAGAATGAAATCTTGCCATTTGCAACATGTGGATGGAGCTAGAGTGTATTATGCTAAGTGAAATAACTTAGATAAAGAGAAATACCATATGATTTCACTCATGTGGAATTTAAGAAATAAAGCAGATGAACATGGGGTGGGGGAGAAGAGAGGCAAACCATAAAACATACTCTTAAAAATAGAGAACAAAGTGAAGGTTGATGGAGGGAGGTGGGGGGGAATGGGCTACATGGGTGATGTGTATTAAGGAGGGAACCTGTTGTGCTGAGCACTGAGTGTTCTATGTAAGTGATGAATCACTAAATTCTACTCCTAAAACCAATATTACACTACACATTAACTAACTGGAATTTAAATAAAAACTTGAAATGAAACAAAACAAAAAAAAACAGAAATTTGAAACAAAACAGAACAGAAGTAGATTTACCCTATGATCCAGAAATCCCACTACTGGGTGTTTATCCAAAGAATATAAAAACACTAATTCAAAGGGATATGCAAAGGATATCCCACAAAAGATGTGCACTCCTCTGTTTATGCAGTATTATTTACAAGAACCAAATTATGGAAACAGTCCAAGTATCCATTGATAGATGAATGGATAAAGAAGATGAAGTACACACACACACACACACACACGAGGGAATAGTACTCAGCCATTAAAAAAGGATGAAGTCTTGCCATCTGCAACAACATGGATGCATCTAGAGGGTTCAACACTAAGTGAAATAACACAGTCAGAGAAAGAAAAATACCATATGATTACACTCATGTGGAATTTAAGAATCAAAACAAACAAGCAATAGAAGAGAAAGAGATGGGGCAAACCAAGAAACAGACTCTTAACTATAGAGAACAAACAGATGGTCACCAGAGGGGAGGTGGGAGTGGCAGGTGTGTGTGTTAAATAGATGATGGAGATTAACTTATCATGTGAGCACTACGTGATATAAAGAATTTTTGAATCACCATATTGTATACCTGAAACTAATATAATACTGTATGTTAACTGTACTGGAATAAAAATAAAAACTTAATAAAAATGAAATAAGTTTTAGAAAATTTTATTCAAATTTTGGTAATAACCTCTAGGTAATGAAAGTAATTTAAAACCCATTTTAAGCAGTGCCTGTATGGCTCAGTGGGTTAAGCATCTGCTTTTGGCTCAGGTCATCATGATCCCAGGATCGTGGGATCTAGTTCTGCATTGAGCTCCTTGCTCAGTAGAGAGCCTGCCCCTCTCCCTCTACCTGCTGCTCCCCCTGCTTGTGCTCTCTCTCTCTCTCTCTGTGTCAAATAAATAAATAAAAATCTTAGAAAAAAGAAATATGTGTTTAACTTTTTGTATAGCTGGAACATACACTGGAAAAAATAACTATTTATGTGCATAAAGATTCCAATAAGTTTTATCATCATGAAATGTGGTCCTAAGAAAATTTCAATTGGATGTTGTACCTTCTCCTTTAGGTTGTATGTCACTATCAGAAATGCATAATTTTAATAACAACATGATCAATGCCAGACTCTGTGTGTATATGGAATCTGCTCAGCTCAAACCTGACTGCAGGTTTTTCCTTCTCTATCATCAATCATTTCAAATGAATGTATCTTCTTCTTTCTCCATCATCAATCATTTTATATTAAGAATGAATCAGGAAGAACTTTTGGCTTATTTAGTATTTTGGATTACAATCATCAAGTAACAGACATTAGAGTTTTCTTTCTTAGCTTCCTTACTTAGATGGCAACTCATAAACACATCATTTATCCTGGTGCTCATGCTTCATAATGTAGGGCAACAATAATTATCTGCATATTAGAGATTACAAATCTATATATAGAAGTACATTTTTGACTGAGTCTACCTTTAGGATAGGTCCATGGAATACTAAAGGTAAAAGAAGTGCTCTAGGAAACTTACCTTATTATATAAACAAACAGTAGAAATACAATGGGTGATACAGATCCAAGTACTATAGATCCATTTTGCAATCAAAGATAAAACATAAAAAGCGCAAAGATAAAACAAAAAAAGCAATATAATGAATAAATGCCAGAGTTAAAACTTTAACCTGGATTTCTATGTCTAATTTAAGATTTTATTACCCATTAAATCTAAGTACCAATGAATGGCATATTTTTGTCAACTTATAGACAAGTCTTATTTTCAAAAAATTGTTTACCAGCTAAATCTGAGCAGAAACGGATATCTTGTGGCCTAAAACCTTTAGCACTGTTTGTCACAGCTTTATCTTTGTTGCTGTAACACAAATTCAAATAAGAGTTTCTAGATTTCATTTGGATCCATTTTGGGGTGGGGAGATGAGATATAGCAGGCAAGTACTATGTCCCTGCAATATTATGAGATAGTAATACTATGGTGTCCCTGTGGTACTCTGTTAACTGGTCTTATGAACCACTTTTGGGTCATATTTCACATCTGCAAGTTTCTTTTTTTTTGAAAATATTTTATGTGTCAGGGACAGGAACTAGTGTAAACCATCATTTCTGAGAGGTCAAGCTACTTGAGTCTTAGCCGTATGTAAATAAATTCTTCTGAGATGCGGTGGTGGAAAGACCTCAGGGGACTTTCCATTCAGATACAGATACAAGAGGCTACACTGAAACTTTTCATGTCACATCCTTCTCTTAAAATTTTTCTGATTATGAATCCTTTTTTTGTTAGCTTCCATGTCTATAAATATTTCTTGTTAAGAAGACGCCTGCCTGAAATAAAGTAGAATATCTCTAATAAAAACCTAAAAAGAACTTCT
This sequence comes from Mustela lutreola, assembly GCF_030435805.1. Lineage (NCBI taxonomy): Eukaryota > Metazoa > Chordata > Mammalia > Carnivora > Mustelidae > Mustela > Mustela lutreola. Next base: position 89,541,302 of record NC_081299.1, on the reverse strand, counting down.
GTCTCAATGAACTATTTACCATTTTTATTATTGGTAATAAGACTTCATCTACAAAGACTCCAAAGTTGCTACAGTGAAAAGGTAGAGATGTATGATATGTGCCCTGGGAAAGCATCTCTACTCTGCTAGCCAAATTGATTCAGCTTCTCACAGTTCTGGGCATGGCTTCTTAAAAATAAATAAATAAATAAAAGTGGCATTTCATAACAAGGATAACCCTTCCAGCTACCCAACCAGAACAAATAGTTCTTAGATTTAAAGGAGAATTGTTTTCTGAGTTGTCTAGTGTGACCTTTAAAGTCCATAGCATTATTTGTGATAGAAAAAATGGAATCACTGAGCACCTTCTCTGAAGCTACCATTGAGACTGATGTATTCTCCAGAATTCCAGGACTGATATTTGAACAAGAATTTGAAGATAGCACTAAGCCAGTTGTAATCTGCATGATGTCCAGATATGGCTAGTAAGTGAAAAGAAAGCAACGGGGAATGTATTGTTAAATTGGTTCAGCAGTGCAATGCTGAAATTAAGTAAAATGACTATTTTAACTGTTGAGTAATAGATAAATGTAAGTAGTGATTCAGTAAAGTGGAAGATGAATCATTAGGCCATTTCATATATGGATGGCAGGCTGAAGACTTTTTTTAGGACACCTAAATTGTGGTCCTGTATGTCAAAATTTTGGATGCTAATTAATTATCATATTAAAACCAAACACAACTGTTATACATGAGCTACAGGCTGCTTTACCAGACAAGGTAAGAGTAGATGAAATAAATTATTATATACATAATGTGTGTGTTCTTATTTAACTGTTAACTTTTTTCACCTGGGTTGGTCCAAATCTTCTAGTCACTGATTATACAATATTCATCAAGACCATGACCCTGGACATCCTTTTTTTGCAGTCAAACTTAAATACATTCCTACCAACTTTAATGTATTTACCATTATGTTGAACAACCCAGCACAAAGAGATTGTAACACACACAACTGTATATTCTAATTTTGTCCCTTGCAAATAAATACTCAGAGAATTAAATATCTTGGACACTTTTGGTCACAGAACAAGGGCACAGCTCTCTTCCCCTAGCTTGCTCCTACTTCTTGCAAGAATCATGGAAAGAACATGATGTGGGGGCATGGTTAGTTACTATTATCCTGTATGTCAAATTTCCTCCTCTGCCAGGTTAGTTACCAAGGATTCTGACTTCCAGTATTAGAGTGGGTTTGCTGGAGTTGGGGGTAGGGAAGAGAACAAGTAAGAACCTTGGGGAAAAATAACATGAGGAGAGGTCTTATGAAGGTCTCCTTTGACTAGTACTTTCGTTTTCTGAGGCAAGTTAACACTCCTCTTTGAATCTCCTTTTATTTCATTTGGGTTGAATTAGTTCTTGTCATTGTCCTAGCAAGTTCTGTTAAAGCAATTTAGTAGCAAACTTTGGAACACATAAAGAGTCCCATTTTAACATCCTTTACAAGTGTCTTCCTTGCCAATACCCTGCTTTCTTTTTGTTTCAAGTTTTTATTTAAATTCTAGTTAGTTAAAGTATACTGTGATATTGCTTTCAAGAGTAGAATTTAGTGATTCACCACTTATGTATAACATCCTTAAGCTTTCTGACCCAAATGGTCATCTAATTTTTTCTCTGGAATTTCTGCTATGAATATTTGTCACAGTCCTGCATTCTTCAGGTAGGTTTATGACTACTTTGAACCTGTTAATAACACCAGATCAGGGGAAAATTATGAGTCACATAGAAATATAAGGGGTTATTCATATATAAGATTTATTTTGAAGAACATGAGTTGCTCTGCTAACCCACAGAAGGAACAGTATGGTGTCTATGATAATCAACAATAATTAAACATTCAAAAAATTGGGTCAATAGAAGTAACAAAAATAAATATGTAAATTGTAAAGTAATAAGTAAGAGTTTTTTTTAAAAAAACATATTCTGTGATTCATTTTAAATTAAGAAATAAGGGACTGAAGCAATAATGAACTATTAAATATACAAGATATTTTTAATTAATAAAGTATATTCACTATTATTTTGACTGATCAGAAATGGTGTATTCAGGCGAATCAATCTGTATAGTGGGCAGTTGCAAAAATTATCTTTTATCACCATTGAATGTCCAAAAAATAAAATATGAAAAATAACTCTTAAAATAAATCTGTAAGTGTATTTTTTTTCTTTTTTTGAATCATGAGAATCTTGCCACAGAATTGTGACTTTAAAAATAAGATGTTATTGTTTAGGAAAATACCAAAACCACTGATAAAACTCTTTGCTAAACTACAGAATGTTCCTTTAGTTATTGTTTAAAGTTCAATAAAGTACCATGTGCATTTGAGCGAAAATATGATGTCTGCTTAAAGAGCATCAGTCAAAAGATTTTACCTAAAGCGTGATATGTAGACAAAGACAATTTTTAAGATAGTAAGATTCACATTAATGATTTTTTTTAAATAGTCTTCAAATAGTCTTCTCTTTGTCTTAAGAGAATAACTTTGTGGACTTATCTTGGTTTCTTTCAAAAGTAGACAATAAACACAGCAGGATAAAAGTGGGATATACACCAATGTAGAAGGCAATGGGGTTTTAAGTGCTATTTCTCTTTAAGAAGAGTTTCTTCAGTCATCGATCATGAAGGTGACCTTGCTGCTCAAAGCTAACTGGGTCCTTAATTGTTTGATTTCTGAAAGTAGATGAGTTAACCCAACCATACTATCAATGTCACATGTATTCTCATGTTCATCATAGGTCAGTAATAAGGCAATGCCAAGCTCTGTCTTCCATTATTAGTCTCTTTGTGTTTTTATATAGTCCTTATAGAATTTTTGTACTTTGGTAAAAGCTTAACTGCACTATTGCTGAGATATATATATATATATAGGAATATATATATATATATATATATATATGAATATATATGTATGAAGATTTTACTTTTCATATTTTATAAATAGATATATATTAATATATCTATATTTATATATAAATCTATAAATTTATAAATTATAAAATTATAAATTTATAGATTTATAAATATATAAATATAATTTATATATATAAATATATTTTTATATATGAAGATTTTACTTTTCATATTTTATAAATAGATATATATAAATATATCTATATATAAATCTATAAATTTATAAATTTATAGATTTATATATAGATATATTTATATATATCTATTTATAAAATATGAAAAGTAGAATCTCCCTTTGTTTAATTTTCTTAGCCATTAAAACAGTTCATACTTTACCAAATAAGTATTTCTTGATCAGTTAATCATTTTAAGTTTGGGAAAGTATGTCATCACAAAAATTAAAGTTGTTACATTTAAAGTATATTGAATGCTTGTTGTTTCGATATTAAGACATCAACTGGGACACTTGGGTGTCTCGGTCAGTTAAGCCACTGTCTTCGGCTCAGGTCATGGTCTAGGATCGAGTCCCACATAGGGCTCCTTGCTCAGCAGGGAGCCTGCTTCTCTCTCTGCCTCTGCCTGCCACTCTGCCTGCTTGTGTGCTCTCTCTCTCTCTGACAAATAAATAAATAAAATCTTTGGGCGGAAAAAAAAAAGACATCAGCTGATAGTGTTTTTTGAGACATTAGTTTTCTTTGTTAAAAAAATAGATATCAGTTCCATAAGTTTTTTTTCTTTACAGATTTTATTTTCATTTGAGACACAGAGAGAGACAGAGCAAAAGCAGAGAGAATGGCAGGCAGAGGGTAAAGCAGACTCTGCTGAGCAGGGAGTAGGAAGCAGAACTCAATCCCAGGACCCTGAGATCATGCCCTGAGCCAAGGGCAGATGCTTAACTGACTAGGCCACCCAGGCGTCCCCCACTTCCATAACATTTTTAAAAAGCAAAGCAACTTATTAAAGGGTCCTTTTTTCAAAAAGTCAGACCTACTTTCAAAAGTATGCATACGGTTTAGTAAAAAATGTAACTATTCTGCAATTTGTACATGCAAATTATCTTTTTACATGGCAAGTTTGTGTATGCAATTATATAGCTTCATCAAAATTCAGCTTTAAATGTCAGAACTTTCTATCTACTCAGAAAACTTTGTATTTCAATTAGACTATTTTAACTATGAAAGATTTTTAAAATATATCAAAACATTACAAATATATTAGAATGGTAGAATTAATGAATAACTGTAATTAATATTTTTCCTCCATTACCAATTTAAGGAATGTATGTGGACTGAGGACTGCTCTAGTGGTAATTGCTTCCTCAGTAAAACAAACAAAAGATCAGAATAAATGATGTCAATGATACAAATAGTACAATTAAGTTAATGAGTAAGAGTAAAATGGATATTCTGGTTACTCTCTCAAGTTTTATTTTATCTTATTTTTAAAAGATTTTTGTTAAAGTTTATTCATGAGAGACAGAGAGAGAGAGGCAGAGGGAGAAGCAGGCTTCCCTGTGGAGCAGGGAGCAGGATGTGGGACTCATCCCAAGACCCTGGGATGATGACTGGACCTGCAGACGCTTAACAAACTGAGTCACTCAGGTGCCCTCAAATTTTATTTATTGAGCAACTACTAGGTATCAGTTACTGTGATATAATTTGGAGATATAGAGAAATAAAATTTGGCTTCACATTCTGAGACCCGTGATTTGTAAGACTGCAATCAGATAATAAAAACAAAATGCTATAGTGATATATCAAGGTATTAACATAGATCTTTAGAATGCTGTTAATAACTTAAAGTAGGTTGGTAAATAAGTCTGACAATGAATATAACTTGGGTTAGTCTTCCAAAGCTGAGTTAAATTTGATACTGATAGGTAGATAAAGAAGTGGAAAGAAAGTTCTAGGTTAAAAGAGAAGTGTAAGCAAAAGCACAGAGAAAAAAAGGCATGATGAATTTGAGGAATATGTGAATTCCAGTTCTGCTGCTGCTCATGGTATGTGGAAGCAATAGGTAAAAAAATGTCAGAAAGTCTGAAGATGAACAAATTTTATAAGGCCATTTTTGTCAACAGAAATACTCCAGACATCACTTTATCAGTACCTAAAGAACAAAAGTCAACAGGGTCTGATATCATCGTCTGTGTATTTGTATGTGTGGATGTTTTGAAGGGTTTTGGGGACAGAAGTAAGAACAGTCAGTCATCTTAGATGCCATAGGAGTGCCAAGAAATAGATAACTAGGAAGGGAAAATGCAGAAAGAGATTTATTAGGGACTCTTCCTCTATTCAATTCATCAAGGAGACCTTTTTATGATCGATATGGATAGGGCTATAAAATGGAAAGCAGTGCCCTGTAGAGGGAAAGAAGAAAAGGTTAAGTAGCCAAGGCACATGCGGGTCTGATGGCACCCTGCAGAAAATTCTTGTTACTCAGCTCACTCCTGGGTATCTAAGCCCTCTGATTTGGTATCTTCATGGTTCAAATACCTTACTCTGATTTTCTTTAAATCCTAATTTCGCTGGATTGTTGCATGTATTCAATATTTTGTGAAAATGTGTTCACTCATCTGACCATTTTTCTGATACTATGTCCTAATGCTTTCTTTCCCAAACAATGGTGCCAGATTATTTTTCATCTTGCCTAGCGCCCTGATCATACTTGTTTTATATCCTATGTGTGTAATTGTTTTATAGGAAGCTTAACCTGCTTTAAATTAGAAAATGGGAATTCTAAAAGATTAATAGGCACTGTCATAAAAACAAGCAAACAAACGAACATTTCTCCAGTCATGACTCATTGCTCACCAATATTTTCATCGTCTTCATCTTTTCCCAACTTGACGTTGCTGTTCGGGTTCACTGCTGTTTGATAAGTGTATTTTGCCATGAATTTTGTTCATATGTGGTACATGGTTGATGTACTGCTGCTCCTTTCTATACTCTGGTATCTTTCTTTCATCCTGACAGATAAGATTTCACAGTTTGCAATCTTTTCTCTCAATAGACTGTTGATATCATTCAAACTTCATGCTTATAACATTCCAGTTGAGAGGTCAGAAACCACTGTTTTACATTTCCTTTGTCCATAACTTCTACTTTCTCTGCAGAAAGCTTGCAAATTTTTCTACTTATCGTTAGGATTCAGGAATGTTGCTTATGTTTATTTGTTCTCTCACCAATCCAGTCTGGAACACAGTGAGTCCTTTCAATCCACAGATCCGATTTTTCTTCATCTTACTTACATTTTCTGCTAATGTTAAGTACTGCCTCTCCTGCATTTGTTGATTTTCATTCTTCCTGGAAAAACTTTATGTTCCAGTGCCAGGTCTCTTCGTTCCCTCACCCAATGTCTCACCTTTCTTTCATCTCTTTATCTCTTTGCAGTTGCTTTAGAGTATCTCATGTACTTGGTTCATTAAGGTATTAACTATTCTAAAAATTTTCAAAATAATAGTAAAGGTCAAGGTCTCAAAAGACACAGAGCAAAAGTCAATGTTGATTTAAGAAGCCAAGGGGCACCTGGGTGGCTCGGTTGTTTAAAGCCTCTGCCTTTGGCTCAGGTCATGGTCTCAGGGTCCTGGGATCAAGCCCTGCATCAGGGTCTCTGCTCAGCAGGGAGCCTGCTTCTCCCCCCTGCCCCACCCCGCTGCCTGCCTCTCTGTCTACTTGTGATCTCTCTCTCTGTCAAATAAAGAAATAAAATTAAAAAAAAAAAAAGAAGCCAAGCTTTAAAAATGCCAATATTTTATAAGAAACTATGCTTATTTTAAAAAAATGAGCTTATGGTAAGTTCATTTAAGATAAATCAACTTTGGTAATTATTTCAAATCACAATATTCATTATTTATAAAGATATAGGTTAATGGCGTGCTTATAATGATGGTGGCAGTTTAATATGTGTAAACTTTCAAAAGGATATTAAGTAGTGTGTGTAGAAAGTTTTTATATGGCATGGTTTTTGACCCAGTTATTTTTTCCTCCAAGTATTTATATTTAAGGAATGAAATGAAAATGCACAAAAGTTATATAAAGATAGTGCTTTTCATAGCTTTGTTCATATTGGGAGAAATGAAACATTTATTACATGTTTGTAGCATATGAAACATACATGTCCTTTCTTCCCTCTGATTTAAAGGAATTTTCCCCAATCATTGTTGGTCAACAATTTGATTATGATGTAAATTTACACTGTTATCTTTAGTTTTATTCTGTTTGGGGCTCATTGAACATTTGTTTCTGTGATTTACACCTCTCGTAATTTTCAGAAATTTTGCAAACGTTATTTCTTCAAATATTTTTTCTTCCTCCTTCTCTCATTCTGCTCCTTTCAGAATGCCACACACATGAATACTATTCTGTCTAATCTGTGAATTAATCCCTATTTAGTTTTTCAGTCCCTTTTGCTCTTTGTACTTCATTTCAGCTAATATCTATCACTGTATCTTCAATTTCACAGACTTCTTTCTGTAGTTTAACCTGCCATGTAGTCCATCCAGGAAATTTTTATTGGATACACAGCAGTTTTTATTTATTCGAGCTCCATTTAAGTCTGTTTTGTATCTTGATTCACTCTCTTACCTGTGTTTTCATTCCCATTCTCGACAATATTTATATTTTTGTTAATTGTTTTTATTGTTTTGTCTGCAAACAGATCATCTCTGTCATTTCTTTCTCTCTCTCTTTTCTTTTTTTTATCTCTGTCATTTCTGATGTGCTTTATTTACTGAATTTTTCTTGTATTACTGGTCATAGAGATACCTGTTTTACTTTGTTGTTTTTTATTCCTGGTAATTTTTGTTGGCTTCTGGGCCCTATGAATTTTATTTTGTTGCTTGTAGATCTTTGTTGTTTTCCTTTAAATAGTGTTGGATTCTTCTTCTGGAATGAAGTTAAGTTAGTCCAGATCAGCTGGCCATTTTATTTATTTATTTATTTATTTAGATTTTATTTGTTTATTTGACAGATCACAAGTAGGCGGGCGGGGTGGGGGGGCTGGGAGCAGGCTCCCTGCCAGGCAGAGAGCCCTATATGGGGCTAGATCCCAGCACCCTGGGACCATGACCTGAGCCGAAGGCAGAGGCTTTAACCCACTGAACCACCCAGGCGCCCCTATTTATTTTATTTTTTTTAAAAATATTTTATTTATTTATTTGAGAGAGAGAGAGAGTGAGAGAGGGCACAAGAGTAGGGTGAAGGGCAGAGGGAGAAGTAGGCTTCCGCCAAGCAGGGAGCCCAATGCGGGACTCAGTCCCAAGAACCTGGGATAGTGACCTGAACCGAAGGCAGACGCTTATACGATTGAACCACTCATGCCTCCCTGAGCTGGCCATCTGAAGTGCAGTTGTCAGAGGGGGAAAGGGAGTGGGGGGTGGGCAGAATGGGTTAGGGAGCAAGGGAGGTATAGCCTTCCAGTTACAGAATGAGTAAGTCACAACCGTAAAAACAGAACATAAAGAACAGAATCAATGATATTAGAATAGCAATGTAATGGTACTGAAATGAATGTGGTATAGTACATCAACTTGTCCAAACACTAAATTGTACATTTGAAAATAATGTAACATCATGTGTCAACTATACTCAAATAAAAATAAGTGTGTGTTTTAAGATTTTTTTTTTTTTTTTCGGGCATGCTCAGGGCAGCCTTTATCTAGGGCTAATTCAGCCCCATTTTAAGGCATGACTTTTCAGATGATTCTTCCCATTGCCCTGTGTAAAGAAGTACCTCTGCTATAGCTGATGGCCATGCAAACTCTTCCCTGACCTGTGTAGGAGCTCTTTGGTTTCCCTCTCCTTTACTGTGACCTTGAAAGTGCCTCTGATAATAAACTACAAAAAATGTATAACATCTCTTTTTTTTTCTCCCCCCTTTTCCCAAGACCTTTGGATACTATTATTTCACACATACTGTCTGGCTTCCCAAATGTTTATGGCAGAAAGGCGATTCTTGTAGCATTTAGTTTTTCACAGGCAGAATAGAGGTCAAAGTGGGAGGCGGTAGTAGATTGGCATCTAATGCTCAGAGGCAAAACCACGGTCGCTACTCTAGCCTTGCCCATTGTCGAGCGGGCCAGTGTTGCAGGATCCTGTGATGCCAGCTTATCTGTGTGTGCATCCAAAGTGAAAGTGTACCTTCTTCAGCTTCTCCTGTGAATGAAGGCATTATTTCCCTGGCTTCAAGGAAGTTCTGAATAAACTATGATTTATTCAGTATCTTTGGAATTAATCATGTTTTTACTCAAATGAGCAGGAGTTGGTTAATTCTGCTTCCTACTAAGAATCTTAAAAGTTATAATGTCAGTCATAATTTTATTAAATTCATGCTGTAAGAAAATCGTATCCTCAAGTCCGTAGGCTTAGGAAACATTTGTCCCCATTCCTGGCATACCATTAGTATTTAGTTTTATATCTAAAGGGCATTTTGGTCGTACTAAATTTCCTCAGGCTACTATACAAAATTGTAATGCTAAGTTATTCATTTATAACTAAATATATAACTGTGACACAAGGCAAATTGGCTTGTTTTGCATTATCATTGATTGCCACCTTTAGAAAATCTGCAAAATGTTTCAGCATATTCTGAAAAACCTGCTGTAAATGTGTGCCATTAGAGCACCATAATTATTTTGTTCAAATATGTAATGGCACCAGGCTAAGCCAGTCTAACATATCCATCTTTTATTAAGGATTATAATATTCAAATTTATTGTATTCACCACTTTCATATACATTACTACACTCAAGAATGTCTGGCCTGCAGAACCACAGTTTCCAAGTCTTTTGGTCAAAGCGCACATATCTATCTATCTATGTTTGGGTTACATTTATTTTTGGTTTTGTTAACATACTCCATTTAGTTACAGTCAAGCCTTTCGGAGTTGGGAGTTATTTTCTCCCTTTATGATTACTTTGCTTTTTGTTTTGTTTATAGTTCTTATCTTAAACCTTTGGAACCAACTTTCTAATCCACAACCAACAATAATAGTAGCTAAGGGCAGAGGTATAATTTGTTTTCATTTTGTTTTGCTTTACCTGACAGAATATTGATAGAGACATTGATTTTCAACCTAACAAAATCTAGGGTTTTTTTTTTTTCTAAAGATTTTATTTATTTATTGGACAGACAAAGACCACAAGTAGGCAGAGAGGCAGGCAGAGAGAGAGGAGGAAGCAGGATCCCTGCTGAGCAGAGAGCCCATGCAGGGCTCGATTCCAGGCCCCTGGGATCATGACCTGAGCCGAAGGCAGACACTTTAACCCACTGAGCCACCCAGAGGCTTTAACCCACTGAGCCACCCAGGTGCCCAAAAAATCTAGCTTTGATAGGTAAGCAGTCAGTCATTTAAATGGTTTCATCACGGAAGAGAATCAACCAGAGGGATTTGCTATTCAAATTAGTCTAAATTTTCTGTGTCTGTGGAATTGCTTGGCTGACTGGCCCAAAGGTAAACAGGAGAAAGCTAAATCAGAAAAAGTAATTAAGAGAGTATGCAGTTTGTTAACAGATTATAATTAATAACAGAAAATAACAGCTGCAGGAATGGGGAAGTGGGAATGGATGGAAAATATATGTCTATTTATTGAGACAAACATTATCCTGCATGCTATATATGTCAAACCCATTTTTAAGTAGGATTTCATATTGTCTCCATTTTACAAATGAGTAAAGGGGAGACAATGAAATTTGCATCAGGTTGTTTAGCTATAGGTTGTACATATAAATTCAAGCAATTCTGCTCCAAATGCCATTATACAATATTAACTTAGGATGAAGTCAAGGGTCATTTGTTACTTTTCCAATATCTTATAATTATAAAAAAAAATTGAGATGGTAAGGAAAACTCATTTCGTCTCTTATTATTGAATAGTATAAAATTGGAGGAGTAACAAATAACTGAACATTTCATACTAAGGTAATACTGCATAGTTGTAAGAAGCAGAATTGTTTGAATTTAGACCTGAAAGCATAAATTATAGCTGATCCACCATATGAAAATTCCATAGCCTCCTGATTACTCATATGTAAAACTGAGACAAAGAGAAGTCTCATCTAAATGTTCATTTTACATATAAGGAATGTCAGAGAATGTGACACATTTCAGGCAGTCAATAAATGTCAGTGTTGTGATGATTATTATCTGACTCAGGGTTACCAGGAAAAAAAAAAAATGCTAGTATCATGAATAAGGAGTGGAAACCCAGTTTTGTGCAGAACTCGATAAATTTATCAGGGTAGATTGTGTTTGAGTTGTTGATAAAATTCCAGGAGAAAAAAATGTAGAAATGTGAGTAAAGAACATGAAATATCAAGCTGGGATTTATTCCTCTCATGTTTGTCTCTATAGAGGTGATGGATAAAGCTTAAAGAAAGTAAGAGATCAACACTGGAACAAGAATAGAAAGAAGAGGACCAGAAAGGGAAGATTTGTAGCACATCAGTCTTGTTTAAACCTAGCCCCTAGGGGCGCCTGGGTGGCTCAGTGGGTTAAAGCCTCTGCTTTCGGCTCAGGTCATGATCCCAAGGTCCTGGGATTGAACCCCGCATTGGGTTCTCTGTTCAGCAGGGAGTCTGCTTTCCTTCCTCCCTCTCTGCCTATTTGTGATCTCTGTCTGTCAAATAAATTTAAAAAAAAAAATTTTAATTAAAAAAATAAATAAATAAACCTAGTCACTACATTATTATCTTGCTACTTAGTACACTCAGCATCTTTGAATTGTACAAAATATTACAAATAAAAAAAAAGGATTGTTAGTACATATATATATATATATATTTTTTTTTACTTATTTACTTTTTATTTATTTTCAGTATAACAGTATTCATTATTTTTGCACCACACCCAGGGCTCCATGCAATCCGTGCCCTCTCTAATACCCACCACCTAGTCTCCCCAACCTCCCACCCCCTGCCCCTTCAAAACCCTCAGGTTGTTTTACAGAGTCCATAGTGTCTCATGGTTCACCTCCCCTTCCAATTTCCCTCAACTCAATCTCCTCTTCATCTTTATATTTTTAGATAAAACAGAATTATTTAAAATGTTGTTTAAAATTTTACACAGTCTAGGGGTGCCTGGCTGTCTCAGTCAGAAGAGCATCTGACTCTCAATCTTGGGGTCATGAGTTCAAGCCCCATTTTGGGCATGGAGCTTATTTAGAAAAATAAAATAAAACATAGTTTTACACAGTCCTTAAAAATCACAGACATGAACAGATTCTTTGATACTTAATGAAAAATTATTGGTAAATAAATCACTGGATAAATTGGTAAATAGATTGGTAAATAAAAGAACATATATAGTTACATATATTATAGAAATTGAGTTTGAATAAATATGTTTTTCTATTTATTTTGACAGAAGCAAGCAGTTCTACAATATTATATTAAGTCCTGAAAATAATCACAATTCAGTGTGACATTTGAATAAAGAAATGAGTTTAATAGCACACATCTGAAGTTGAACTTAGAGTCACTAAATCATGGAATCACATCAAAAGAATCACATTTAAAGAATAAAACCACATTTAAATAATATTTTTAAAAAAACATTCAGGGTTGCCTGGGTGGCTCAGATGATTGTGTCTGTCTTCAACTGAAGTCATGATCTCCAGGTCCTGGGATCGAGCCCTGCTTTGGGCTTCATGCTCAATGGGGAGTCTGTTTCTCCCTCTCCCTCTGCTTCTGCCCCTCCTCCTTGCTCTCTCTCTGTATCACTGTCTCAGATGTATAAAAAAATATTTAACACTTAAAGAAAACCACATTTGACAAAATTTTTAAAAAATGGTTTTAAAGAAATCTGACAGATATTTTCTCAAAACTATAGGGGCTGAAAATAAGTAACCAGAAGCCTTAGATTTATTACTCACTTATGGAGAAAAGTAAGAAGATCCTTGTGGGTCAGTTGCATACCATTCTCAACCCCTAGAGATATTCAATATTCCCAAGGATTGAGGTCACTTTGCCCTTCCATATTATGTAAAAGATATAGGAAAATTTATAAATCTTATATACTACATATAATAATACACATTGTATATATTATATAAATAATAAATTATAATATATATTTATACATAAGCTATAATATATAATTATATGTGAGTCACATATGTAAACTTATAGAGAACTAACCTAGAAAGAGTAAAATGGTAAAGACTATAGAAGATGTGAATGTCATCAACAATGAAGAAGACTCAATACAACATCTGCATTGTACATATTCTTTTCAAGTCTACATTGAATATTTACCAAAAAAAAAAAAAAAATGCCTGCAGTAAGTGTGAACATATTTGTAAAGATAATAAATTATACAGAGTGTGATCTCTGTCTGTAGTGGGACTAAGCTACATGCTAAGCTAGAGAATATAATGTATTTCAAAATTAGGCAAAAATTTCTAAATAATTAGGGGGAGGAGTCAAGATGGCGGAAAAGTAGCAAGCTGAGACTGCTTCAGCTAGCCGGAGATCAGCTGGATAGCTTATCTAAAGATTGCAAACACCTGAAAATCCATCGGCAGATCGAAGAGAAGAAGAACAGCAATTCTGGAAACAGAAAAACAACCACTTTCTGAAAGGTAGGACCGGCGGAGACGTGAATCCAAAGCGACGGGAAGATAGATCCCGGGGGGAGGGGCCGGCTCCCGGCAAGCGGCGGAGCAACCGTGCACAAAATCAGGACTTTTAAAAGTCTGTTCCGCTGAGGGACATCGCTCCAGAGGCTACCCGGGGCAAAGCCCACCCGGGGTCAGCATGGCCTCAGGTCCTGCAGGGTCACAGAAGGATCGGGGGTGTCTGTGTGCCACAGAGCTTGTGGTTGGAACGGGAAAGCCGGCTACAGAGACAGAGCCGACAGTAAACTCACAGCTCGGTGTTACCTTGAACCGGTCACAGGCTCGGTGAGCTCGGAGCGCGGCCGGAGGTCAGGCAGACGGGAGTAACTGGGCGCTGTTCTCTGAGGGTGCACTGAGGAGTGGGGCCCTGGGCTCTCGGCTCCTCCAGGCCGGAGACCAGAGGCCGCCATTTGTATTCCCGTCCTCTGGAACTCTACGGAAAGCGCTCAGGGAACAAAAGCTCCTGAAAGCAAACCAGAGCGGATTACTCACCCCGGTCCCCGGTAAGGGCGGTGTAATTCCGCCTGGGGCAAAGACACTTGAGAATCACTACAACAGGCCCCTCCCCCAGAAGATCAACAAGAAATCCAGCCAAGACCAAGTTCACCTACCAAGGAGTGCGGTTTCAATACCAAGGAGAGCAGCAGAATTCCAGAGGAGGAGAAAGCCAAGCACGGAACTCAAGGCTTTTTTCTTGTGATTTTTTTTTTAGTCTTGCAGTTAACTTAATTTTTTCTTTTACATTTTTTTTTTTTAATTCTCGCCTTTGGGTAAAATTTTTTTTTAACTGTTACCTTTTTCTTTTTTAACGATTTTTTACTAGTTGATGTAATATATATATTTTTTCTTTTTCACATTTTTCTTAGGTGTTTTCTTTTTTTAAAAAATTCTTTTCTTTTCTTTTTCTTTTTTTCCTTTTTTCTTTTTTTTTTCTTTCTTCCTTTTTGAACCTCTTTTTATCCCCTTTCTCCCCACTCACGATTTTGGATCTCTTCTAATTTGGTTAAAGCATATTTTCCTGGGGTTGTTGCCACCCTTTTAGTATTTTACTTGCCCCTTCATTTACTCTTATCTGGACAAAATGACAAGACGTAAAAATTCAACACAAAAAAAAGAACAAGAGGCAGTACCGAAGGCTAGGGACCTAATCAATACAGACATCAGTAATATGTCAGATCTAGAGTTCAGAATGACAATTCTCAAGGTTCTAGCCGGGCTCGAAAAAGGCATGGAAGATATTAGAGAAACCCTCTCGAGAGATATAAAAGCCCTTTCTGGAGAAATAAAAGAACTAAAATCTAACCAAGGTGAAATCAAAAAAGCTATTAATGAGGTGCAATCAAAAATGGAGGCTCTAACTGCTAGGATAAATGAGGCAGAAGAAAGAATTAGTGATATAGAAGACCAAATGACAGAGAATAAAGAAGCTGAGCAAAAGAGGGACAAACAGCTACTGGACCACGAGGGGAGAATTCGAGAGATAAGTGACACCATAAGACGAAACAACATTAGAATAATTGGGATTCCAGAAGAAGAAGAAAGTGAGAAGGGAGCAGAAGGTATACTGGAGAGAATTATTGGGGAGAATTTCCCCAATATGGCAAAGGGAACGAGCATCAAAATTCAGGAGGTTCAGAGAACGCCCCTCAAAATCAATAAGAATAGGCCCACACCCCATCACCTAATAGTAAAATTTACAAGTCTCAATGACAAAGAGAAAATCCTGAAAGCAGCCCGGGAAAAGAAGTCTGTAACATACAATGGTAAAAATATTAGATTGGCAGCTGACTTATCCACAGAGACCTGGCAGGCCAGAAAGAGCTGGCATGATATTTTCAGAGCACTAAACGAGAAAAACATGCAGCCAAGAATACTATATCCAGCTAGGCTATCATTGAAAATAGAAGGAGAGATTAAAAGCTTCCAGGACAAACAACAACTGAAAGAATTTGCAAATACCAAACCAGCTCTACAGGAAATATTGAAAGGGGTCCTCTAAGCAAAGAGAGAGCCTACAAGTGGTAGATCAGAAAGGAACAGAGACCATATACAGTAACAGTCACCTTACAGGCAATACAATGGCACTAAATTCATATCTCTCAATAGTTACCCTGAATGTGAATGGGCTAAATGCCCCTGTCAAAAGACACAGGGTATCAGAATGGATAAAAAAACAAAACCCATCTATATGTTGCCTCCAAGAAACACATTTTAAGCCCGAAGACACCTCCAGATTTAAAGTGAGGGGGTGGAAAAGAATTTACCATGCTAATGGACATCAGAAGAAAGCAGGAGTGGCAATCCTTATATCAGATCAATTAGATTTTAAGCCAAAGACTATAATAAGAGATGAGGAAGGACACTATATCATACTCAAAGGGTCTGTCCAACAAGAAGATTTAACAATTTTAAATATCTATGCCCCCAATGTGGGAGCAGCCAACTATATAAACCAATTAATAACAAAATCAAAGAAACACATCAAAAATAATACAATAATAGTAGGGGACTTTAACACTCCCCTCACTGAAATGGACAGGTCATCCAAGCAAAAGATCAGCAAGGAAATAAAGGCCTTAAACGACACACTGGACCAGATGGACATCACAGATATATTCAGAATATTTCATCCCAAAGCAACAGAATACACATTCTTCTCTAGTGCACATGGAACACTCTCCAGAATAGATCACATCCTAGGTCCTAAATCAGGACTCAACCGGTATCAAAAGATTGGGATCATTCCCTGCATATTTTCAGACCACAATGCTCTAAAGCTAGAACTCAACCACAAAAGGAAGTTTGGAAAGAACCCAAATACATGGAGACTAAACAGTATCCTTCTAAAGAATGAATGGGTCAACCGGGAAATTAAAGAAGAATTGAAAAAAATCATGGAAACAAATGATAATGAAAATACAAGGGTTCAAAATCTGTGGGACACAACAAAGGCAGTCCTGAGAGGAAAATATATAGCGGTACAAGCCTTTCTCAAGAAACAAGAAAGGTCTCAGGTACACAACCTAACCCTACACCTAAAGGAGCTGGAGAAAGAACAAGAAAGAAACCCTAAGCCCAGCAGGAGAAGAGAAATCATAAAGATCAGAGCAGAAATCAATGAAATAGAAACCAAAAAAACAATAGAACAAATCAACGAAACTAGGAGCTGGTTCTTTGAAAGAATTAATAAAATTGATAAACCCCTGACCCGAATTATCAAAAAGAAAAGAGAAAGGACCCAAATAAATAAAATCATGAATGAAAGAGGAGAGATCACAACTAACACCAAAGAAATACAAACTATTATAAGAACATACTATGAGCAACTCTACGGCAATAAATTTGACAATCTGGAAGAAATGGATGCATTCCTAGAAACATATAAACTACCACAACTGAGCCAGGAAGAAATAGAAAGCCTGAACAGACCCATAACCAGAAAGGAGATTGAAACAGTCATTAAAAATCTCCAAACAAACAAAAGCCCAGGGCCAGACGGCTTCCCGGGGGGAATTCTACCAAACATTTAAAGAAGAACTAATTCCTATTCTCCTGAAACTGTTCCAAAAAATAGAAATGGAAGGAAAACTTCCAAACTCATTTTATGAGGCCAGCATCACCTTGATCCCAAAACCAGACAAGGATCCCACCAAAAAAGAGAGCTATAGACCAATATCCTTGATGAACACAGATGCGAAAATACTCAACAAAATACTAGCCAATAGGATTCAACAGTTCATTAAAAGGATTATTCACCACGACCAAGTGGGATTTATTCCAGGGCTGCAAGGTTGGTTCAACATCCGCAAATCAGTCAATGTGATACAACACATCAAGAAAAAAAAGAACAAGAACCATATGATACTCTCCATAGATGCTGAAAAAGCATTTGACAAAGTACAACATCCCTTCCTGATCAAAACTCTTCAAAGTGTAGGGATAGAGGGCACATACCTCAATAACATCAAAGCCATCTATGAAAAACCCACCGAAAATATCATTCTCAATGGAGAAAAACTGAAAGCTTTTCCGCTAAGGTCAGGAACACGGCAGGGATGTCCATTATCACCACTGCTATTCAACATCGTACTAGAGGTCCTAGCCTCAGCAATCAGACAACAAAAGGAAATTAAAGGCATCCAAATCGGCAAAGAAGAAGTCAAATTATCACTCTTCGCAGATGATATGATACTATATGTGGAAAACCCAAAAGACTCCACTCCAAAACTGCTAGAACTTATACAGGAATTCAGTAAAGTGTCAGGATATAAAATCAATGCACAGAAATCAGTTGCATTTCTCTACACCAACAGCAAGACAGAAGAAAGAGAAATTAAGGAGTCAATCCCATTTACAATTGCATCCAAAACCATAAGATACCTAGGAATAAATCTAACCAAAGAGGCAAAGTATCTATACTCAGAAAACTATAAAGTACTCATGAAAGAAATTGAGGAAGACACAAAGAAATGGAAAAAGGTTCCATGCTCCTGGATTGGAAGAATAAATATTGTGAAAATGTCTATGCTACCTAAAGCAATCTACACATTTAATGCAATTCCTATCAAAGTACCATCCATCTTTTTCAAAGAAATGGAACAAATAATGCTAAAATTTATATGGAACCAGAAAAGACCTCGAATAGCCAAAGGGATATTGAAAAAGAAAGCCAACGTTGGTGGCATCACAATTCCGGACTTCAGGCTCTATTACTAAGCTGTCATCATCAAGACAGCATGGTACTGGCACAAAAACAGACACATAGATCAATGGAACAGAATAGAGAGCCCAGAAATAGACCCTCAAATCTATGGTCAACTAATCTTCGACAAAGCAGGAAAGAATGTCCAATGGAAAAAAGACAGCCTCTTCAATAAATGGTGCTGGGAAAATTGGACAGCCACATGCAGAAAAATGAAATTGGACCATTCCCTTACACCACACACAAAAATAGACTCAAAATGGATGAAGGACCTCAATGTACGAAAGGAATCCATCAAAATCCTTGAGGAGAACACGGGCAGCAACCTCTTCGACCTCAGCCGCAGCAACATCTTCCTAGGAACAACGCAAAAGGCAAGGGAAGCAAGGGAAAAAATGAACTATTGGGATTTCATCAAGATCAAAAGCTTTTGCACAGCAAAGGAAACAGTTAACAAAATCAAAAGACAACTGACAGAATGGGAGAAGATATTTGCAAATGACATATCAGATAAAGGACTAGTGTCCAGAATCTATAAAGAACTTAGGAAACTCAACACCCAAAGAACAAATAATCCAATCAAGAAATGGGCAGAGGACATGAACAGACATTTCTGCAAAGAAGACATCCAGATGGCCAACAGACACATGAAAAAGTGCTCCATATCACTCGGCATCAAGGAAATACAAATCAAAACCACAATGAGATATCACCTCACACCAGTCAGAATGGCTAAAATCAACAAGTCAGGAAATGACAGATGCTGGCGAGGATGCGGAGAAAGGGGAACCCTCCTACACTGTTGGTGGGAATGCAAGCTGGTGCAGCCACTCTGGAAAACAGCATGGAGGTTCCTCAAAATGTTGAAAATAGAACTGCCCTATGACCCAGCAATTGCACTATTGGGTATTTACCCTAAAGATACAAATGTAGTGATCCAAAGGGGCACATGCACCCGAATGTTTATAGCAGCAATGTCCACAATAGCCAAACTATGGAAAGAACCTAGATGTCCATCAACAGATGAATGGATCAAGAAGATGTGGTATATATACACAATGGAATACTATGCAGCCATCAAAAGAAATGAAATCTTGCCATTTGCGACAACATGGATGGAACTAGAGCGCATCATGCTTAGCGAAATAAGTCAAGCAGAGAAAGACAACTATCATATGATCTCCCTGATATGAGGAAGTGGTGATACAACATGGAGGCTTAAGTGGGTAGTAGAAGAATAAATGAAAGAAGATGGGATTGGGAGGGAGACAAACCATAAGTGACTCTTAATCTCACAAAACAAACTGAGGGTTGCTGGGGGGAGGGGTTTTGGGAGAAGGGGGTGGGATTATGGACATTGGGGAGGGTATGTGATTTGGTGAGTGCTGTGAAGTGTGTAAACCTGGTGATTCACAGACCTGTACCCCTGGGGATAAAAATATATGTTTATAAAAAATAAAAAATTAAAAAAAAAATTTCTAAATAATTAATGGATAAAAGAAATCATCATGGAATAAGAAAATGTTTAGAACTAAATAAATATCAAAATATGACATGTAAACCTTATGGAAATGAGCCAAAGCCATGCTTAATGGGAAATCTATAGTTTTTTAAACCTTTATTTTATTGTAAAGATATAAAAGGAAAAAAAAATCACCTAAACATTGTGTCAAGAAATTGAAAAATACATGGAAATTAAATGTACCATAACATAAAAATGGAAAAAATAAAATAATTTTATTAAAGTATAAAAATAAAATAGAAAAAAACATAAATTGGTTATCTTAAAAAAAATGAAATGAATAAATTTCTACCATGACAGACCAAGATAAATAGAAAAAGAGCACAACTGATCATATTAATATGCAAAGGGGGAGCACCTGGGTGGCTCAGTGGATTAAGCTTCTGCCTTCAGCTCAGGTCATGATCTCAGGGTCTTAGGATCGAGGCCCCCATTGGGCTCTTTGCTCAGCAGGGAGCCTACTTCCCCCACTCACTCTGCCTGCCTCTCTGCCTACTTGTGACCTTTCTCTTTGTCAAATAAATAAATAAAATCTTAAAAAAAATGCAAAAGGGGACAACATTAGAGATACTACTAGAACGATTCTGAAGATGATATTATGAGTAACTTTATGCAGCTAACCTTGATAATTTAGATGAAATATATAAATTTCCAGAAAACTGTAATTTACCCAAACTGGCAATATGAAACATTTTAAGTCCCAATATTCCTATAAATATTAGAAATATGGACTCTGTAATAAAAAATTTCCTATGAAACTAAACAATCATGGGTCTTCAACAGTGGATTCTACCAAATATCTAAAAAAAAAAAAAAAGCCAATATTATGAAAATCTTTTCTGGTACTGTGTCATATGAGGTGAAAGTATTAAATTTAACATCGCATATTAAGAAAAGAAAATCCCTCTAATTACCATAGTTGACAAATTATAAACAAAATATTAATAATCAGACTAGTATCATCTAAAATTAATTAGTTTTATTCCAAGAATGAAAGGGTAGTTTAATATTTGAAAATCAACTAGTTTCCCATCTGATCAAGCAATCCTGCCCCTGGATATACATACAAAAGAATTAAAATCAGGATCTCTAACCCAAGTGTCCATCAACAAATGAATGGATAAAGAAATTGTGGTATCTATATAGAATGGAATAATATTCTACTTTATTCCACTTTATTCTACTTTAAAAAAATTTGCAATAACATGGACAGATGTGGAGGAATAAGCCAACACAGAAGGACAAATACAGTATGATTTCATTTGCATGAAAGTTATCTAAAATTGTCAAAACTTATAGAAGTAGAGAATACAATAGTGGTTGCCATAAACTGGTGGTAGTGGGGAGTGAGGAAAATGAGGAGTTGTTATTAAATATATATAAAATTATAGACATGATATATGAATAAGTTCTAGAGTTATGCTGTATCACATGATTCCAATAATTAACAATATGATATGGTACACTTCAAAATTTGATGAGGGTGGACTGCATGTTAAGTGATTAGCATGCACACCAAAAAAGGACACAAAAAAACTGGGAGGTGTTGGTTATGTCTATTTCTTTTCTTATATCATGGATGTTTGCATATGTTCAAACTCATCAAATTGTACCTCTTATGTATGTGCAGTTCTCTGTATATCAATTACATCTCAATAAGGGCAGTAAAAGAAAGAAAGTGTCTTACCAATCTAAAGGTAGAAAACCAAAACCAACGAACCAACCAGCCAAACAAAAAACCACAGAATTGAAATTCAAAACCACACATGTATATCTTTACACTTCATCTTGGACAAATTTCACATTGTGAAAACAGTACAGCAAGAATGGTCTTTTCAAAAGATGGTGATAGATTCATCTAGTTGTCAGTATGAGAAAAGATGACAATTGATTTCTGCATTTCACCGTGTACAAAAAGAAATTCCTGACTATATGAGGATCTAAATGTAAAATGTAAAAATGCTAAACTTATAAGAGACATTGGAATAAAAAAGATTTCTACAATAAGACTTGAAATTATAGTACCTTAAAAGAAATGTTAAAATTAAATTAGACAAAACAAACATATAAAAAAGAAATCTCTTCATAAAAGTTGCCATTATGACAGAAGAGTCGTAAGCAATAGGATGGAAAAATATATCTTATATAGAATATAACTATAAATATTTACTCAAGTCAGTCATCAGGAAAATGACAGTTCAAACATCATCATGATTGCTGAATTTTAAACACTGATAATTCTAAGTTTAACATAGATATGGAGTAATGAGAGCTCCCAAGTACCAATGATTGAAGTACAAATTGATACAACCACTACAAAATCATCTCTAAGTTTCCATCATGAATGTTTTGGCAGAATCTTCTAAGGTTGAATATGCAGATCCACGTATACTCAGGCATTCACTCAAACTGAAGTTTGCATGTGAATACTAAAAGACCTACAAATATATCTTAAGCAATATTATTCATAATATCGAAAACAGGAAAGAATCCCATATATCTTTTGACATTTTTAAGGAACTGTAGCACGTTCATAGAATCCAGTCGTGTGCAACAACAAAAATATGACAAATGGAGGGTTGTTGGAGGGGAGGGGAGTGGGAAGGATGGGGTCACTGCATGATGGACACTGGGGAGGGTGCGTGCTGTGAATTGTGTAAGACTGATGAATAACAGACCCGTATCCTGAAACAAATAATACATTATATGTTAACTAAAAAACCATAAATATTCATTAAAGTTATATACCATAACATGAATGAAAAGTACTAGCATAATGGTTAATAGAAAAAATTAAGAAAAAGATACAAATATCTTGAAAAAAGATAATATAGATGTGCCTGGGTGGCTCAGTGGGTTAAAGCCTCTGCCTTCAGCTCAGGTCATGATCCCAGGGTCCTAGGATCGAGCCCCACATCGGGCTCTCTCCTCAGTGGGGAGCCTGCTTCCTCCTCTCTCTCTCTGCCTGCCTCTATGCCAACTTGTAATTTATGTCTGTCAAATAAATAAATAAAAAAGATAATATATAGAGTTAGACATCAAGATGTTATCTGTTATCTTTGTGTTAGACATTACACATGGAAATTCTGGGTGTGGATAGTTCTCTATTTTTTGACCTAGAATGGTGAGAGGAGTGGATTCACTTTGTATCAGTTCATTGATTTGAATAAGTAGGATTTATATACTAGTTATTTTTGAAATTTATATACATATATATGTATACTATGTTTCCTATGTATACATTATGTATATATGCATTAATAACAAATAAGGAAATGGCCAACCAGGTGTGATTCAGAAAACACAATATATAAAGATTTATATAGCACCACGTACATTAAATATTGAAGTGATTTAATACTGAGTACAAAGTGATTACACATGAAATATTTAATGGGAATTTGGGGAATTTACAAATGACTAGAAATATTATGTAAATGTACCCATTGGAAATTTTATGAATGAAAAAGTGGAATTGTTTATAAATAAAAGGTATACTTTACACAGTAAATTAGAAAAACCTGGAGAATAATGAACTAAAAAGTAGATATGAAATAGTGCAAAATTTTTGGCAGACAAGAATTATGGAGAATATGAAAGAATAACTCACAACTATTAAGAGTAGAATGCAAAAATCACATACACTTCATCACGGTTTTGAATGCTGACACTCACTCTTGCAAATCTCCCTTCCTGAGTGTCACAGGCTAAATAATAACCTCCACAGATACGCATGTCCTAGTCCCCAGGACCTGTGACTATGTTTCCTTACATGGCAAAAGGGATGTTGTAAATTTGATTAAGTTAAAAATCTGAAATGGGTGGTTACTCTGCATTATGTAGATGGATCCAGTGTAATTCCAAAGGCTCCTCTAAAAGAGAAGCAAAAGAATCAGATTCAATATGAGGAGATTTAAGCACATAAGAAAGAAGTTAGAGTGATGTATACCAGAGGCCATGAGCCAAGGAGTAAAGGACCCTGCAAAAGCTAAAAAAGGCAAGGAAACAATTTCCTGAAGCCCCTGAAATGAACATATCCCTATAGAAACTTTAATCTAAGACTTCTGACATCAAACATTCTAAGAGAAAAAAAATCGTGTTGTTTGAAGCTGCTGTGTTTGTGGTAATTTGTTATGGCAGCAGTAGAAAGTAATATAGTAAGTTTGCTAAGATGTTCCCATTTAGCCAATTAATTTAAATTCCTATTTAGCTACTAATAGATTCCCATTTTTTAGACAGTGCAAAATCCAAATGGATCAATATATAATCTCATCAGAATTCTAAATATTGTCCTATTTTGTATACCTGTGGCTGCTAATACATCTCATTTAACTAGCTTGTTTGGTCAATGAAATATTCATTTCTCTGTCTTTGTCTTTTTTAGTAAGATAAGAAATGGACTGAAAGGGCAGGTTCTTAGTCCCCTGCCCTACCTTTAATCAGATAATCTTCTATCTTTTGAATACACACTAACCTACTTCTTAACTGATCTTGATTTAAACAAGCTAATGCCCTAATGAATACTTGTTGCCAGTCAGCTACTCCCTAACATGCCTGCACAGTTATGGTCTTGTCCTTCAAGTTTTATGTTAACTTACCAAGAGTCAGTTATGTTTTTTCAAAACCTTTTGTGTTAGTTGTACTTGTTTCTGTAAGTATAATTTTAATGAAGCTTAATTAAAATTATATGAACCAATGCAATATGAAGGCAAAAGAAAAGTGTTTCTACAAAAGCTAAGTTATATGCACTGAAAAGATTCAATAAAGATTGGTGCCTAAAAATATTGTTTAATTAGATGTAAGAAATTAGAGCAAAATGGAAAGCTATCCAAGGAGGATTTGCTTTGCCAACACAAAAATTCATCTCTTAATGACAACTGCAAACCCAAATGCTATATTTTGGTCCTCCAAAATTGCTGATTTTCTATCAACACAGCTTTGGAACAGGGAAGATAAAGCCCATGAACAGAATCTATGACCTTGTTTGTAGGTCCTGACCTGAAAATGCTTCTCCCTCCCCTCCATTTATGTCATTAAAGAAAATTAGAAGCAGTTTGCTTTTATTTGAGAGGGCAAGAAAATGCTGTCAAATCTTAAAGTCTTATTTCAAGAAATATAAACTCTTTATCTCTGTCATAATATAATCTGGAGGAAAACTGTGAGCCTCAAAAAGCATTACTATCATCCTTTATATTGATGATGCTATGTTAATTGGATCTGGTGAATAGGAAGTAAGAAAACTAAATTGTTTAGTAAGATATATCTGTGTCAAAGGTTATGAGATAAATGCTGCAAAATTGTTTGGAAACTATCACATCAATCAAATTTTCAAGAGTCCATGGGTCTGGTGCAAGTCAGGTTTTTCCCTCTAATGTGAGAGAATCATGAACTACCATGAAAAATGACATTATAGTAGGTGGGTCTTTTTAGAGTTTGGAGAAAACATATATCACATTGCACATTTTCTATAACTCTTTTACTCACCTTCCTTGAGGATGTTAGTTTTGAGTGTGGCTGATAGCAAGAGAGGACCCTATAGCAGAGTCAAGTTATAGCACAAGTTTCCCTCAACCATGGCCTTAGAACCGAGCAATTTCAGTAATATTGGGATTACCTTTGGCAGTAAGTAATTGTGATGCATTTATTTCCAAAGATGGTCACTAACAATTTCACCAAAAAATTGTTCATGCCAATCTCCCATCAAGGGATGGAGACTAGTTTTCCTTCCTTTGAATATGGGTTGGACTTTTGATTGGCTCTGGTCAAGAGCATGCAGAGGAAGTAACACAGTGCCAGGTATTAGCTAACTCTTAAGAGACCTGGCACTTCCTCCTTCATTCTGTGAAGGACAACCACTACATAAAAAAATTCATTCTAGACTCCTGAATGCTGCTGACTAAGTGAATTGAAAGAAGGGATTTCAATAGGAACCAATGTGGCTCCAATTTGTCAATTGACAATTTGGTGTAGTGGATAACAAAGGCAAGACAAGGGGGCGAGTAAGACTATAGTTGCAGTCCTAAGTTATTTTAGAGTGCCTCTTAGTAATTCCTTGTCAGATATTTCTCAGGTTAAAAAAAAAAAATGAAAACAACTCTCCCTCTCTCTCTCTCACACACACAGCCCCTAAACACATACAAACAAAATAGCCAACAACTCATAATCATGCCATCAAGTAAAGAACCATGTGCGATTGAGTTACTCATAAAAGTTAGTGGGAACCTGAAATGGGTAGTGGATGAAATTATCAATACTAACCAGTTAAGGGCTTATCTCCCAGCTATAGAAGCAAGGGCAGTAGTGACTAGTATTTTAGGTTTGATATGGGAATATGAGAGAATTGCTATCATTCCAGATTATAAAGTAGCTAATCCTAACTGCACACTATGTATGTTGTGGACGTGAACTTTTCATCTAGTTGAAAGCAGAACTGGGTATTGAGGGTTATGATGTGTGGATAATGTCGAATTTTTCTGTTTGACTGTCCATTCTACTATTAATTATCTTTCCACCCTGCCATCTCCTCCAAGAAGCTGACCTGTATAGATAATCAATAAGAGACCTTAGCTTACACTCTTAAATCCAATGTTATCGAAAGCAATTTTCAGCATATTTGGGAAGAGGAGAGTAAGCTCAGGGTATCAGTTTCTCTAACTCCCTCCCTGTTTGATAGATTTAGGCTGGCTGTGTCTCTTGGAATAAAGCCATGGCCCTAAGTAACTTTTCTCCAATACTCTCTCCTTTTTAGTTTCAGTGACTTGCACTCTTCCTTCATCTCTCATGGTCCTAAGAATGGTGACAATCACTCAAAAGCTAGCCATATTTGTCTTCATTTGGTGCAAAGCTTTGTAAATAACTCCTTTTTTATATCTTCCTTACATATCCTAATTAGCTTCTGCTTTCCTTTCCTGATAGGATCCTGGCTAATATTGTAGTTATTTTAGAGGAGGAAAAGTAAGATATATGGAATAAGACAGAGCCATTAAAATTGACAGAAGTCTAGTTTTCCACACTTTCTTAATCACCCTTAAGAATCACCCTTAAGAATCAAAAATTATATATCACATGACAATAGAGTACAGGAAAATATTTTCTAGATTATATCAAAGTCTTAATTTTTCTTTTAAGATTTTATTTATTTATTTGACAGACAGAGCAGGTAGGCAGAGAGGCAGGCAGAGAGAAAGGAGGAAGCATGCTCCCTGCGGAGCAGAGAGCCCGATGTGGGGCTCGATCCCAGGACCCTGGGATCACGACCTGAGCCGAAGGCAGAGGCTTTAACCCACTGAGCCTCCCAGGCGCCCCCAAAGTCTTAATTTTTATGTATAATTTCTTCCATGAGATTTTTTTCCCCACACACATTATCACCCCCTTCCCTTCTACCTTTTTAAGGCTAGTTTACCAATGTCCACTCAGGCTAATCTCCTTTTGCCTTCTCTTTCACCAACACCTTCTAATCTTTATCCAGTGTAATTGATCTCTGTGCTCTTTGTATTAGTTAACGCCATTGTAAGTAGTAGACCCTGAAATGTTAAATATCATTAGATAACAATGGAGCATCTCCTTATATTTCTTTCTCACACAAGATCCGATGCTGGCTGGGATACCCTCCAAACAGAAATCCTCAGTCCAGTGGTTCAAGTAGCTAGACTGTTTCTATCGTATTCCACTGTCATCTCAACACATAGCATTCATGGTCAATACTGAAAATAATGAGAGACTGAGGAGGTACATTGGCCTTAACTGCTTTTCTCAGGAGGGAGCCATATCATTTCTGTCACAGTCCATGAAACAGAATGAAGCCTGGGTGCAAATTAACTCAAAAGAACCTATGAAATAGAAAATAATGGCGCGCCTGGGTGGCTTATTTGGTTAAGCCTTTTGCTTTGGCTCAGGGTCCCGGGATCCAGCCCTATGTGAGGCTTTCTGATAAGTGGGGAGTTTGCTTCTTTCTCTCACTCTTCCTTTGTACTCTCCCCCTCTCTCTCCCTCCATCAAATAAATAAATAAAATCTTTAAAAAACAAAAACAAAGTAAAATCAATTAAAAAATAGAAGATAATATGGATCTTGTTAAACCTCTTTTCTGCATCCACTGCAGAATGAGTTCTGAGTGTACTATTTTATTATTATATGGTAATAATAAAAGCGTGTCTTCTCCAAGCCTTTAGATATAAACAGTAGAAGGAAAACAGAAAGTTGTACAACTGAATTATTTCTTAAATATTTATATAATTAAGCATACCTCCTTTCCCTATAAATTTCTGAATGTCAACTAAGTACAATTTATAAAGAAAAAATGTGCTAGCTAAAACCTTGTTTAATATATTTAAAATGACAAGAACATTATTCAAAATGCAAATATTGACTGAAGTTTGGTTATAATATTTTCGTTAAAATACTAATGCAATAATATTCTAGTATGGACTTGCCTTTGCTTATTAGTGGATATGCTTAATTTTTCATGACAATAGTAAGTTAAAAATAAATTTAAAAAATTAACCACCTAATCGGCAAAACAAAACAGCATGAAATGTGGTAATACCTCCAAATCCAGTAACCCATCTTGTGATCTAAAGCAAGAACTCTGACTGTGGTATACTGATATTTCAGGACTTTGCTGGATTATTCCATTCAGCTTTTGGGAAAGAGAGCAATTTATCAGACCCTCTTTCCTCTAAACTGCCTCAGCTAAAATCTGCCTTTGCCATTTTTATCTCACTATAATAATAAAACCTACTAGCAGGGTATCAGGACCTTACCCTTCAAAGCTTTTATCTATTTAATTCTGTTTCCCAAATCGGACAGTGACATGATCCAGATGACTGTTACAGAATACCAATCTCTTTAGGAAGACTTCCAAGGGCATATCTGTACAAATTCTGTGATACTTTATACTTCCTCTATGCCTCTACAATCTGAATCCCAAAGATTTTCAGAAAAAAAAAATTCCAAAAATTCAACCTTAACTCCCATAAATTCAAGTGATTTTATTAGATTAGAGAAGATGAATATCCAGGATTTAGAAAAATTAGAGCTTATACTTCCATACTTCTCACACATTCATTATTACTTTAGATCACTGCCTTATGGAATAAATTTTTAAAAATCGTTCCACATTGGAATCAATTTCACACACAGTTACTATTCAAAAGTATGGATCTTGCAATTAGATAAAACTGAAATGCAAACTATAATGTAAAAGTAAACAGGTTTTAAATACATTAACTCTACTTGCTGGTATACTTGTAATTTCTATGGTATTTCCTGAGTGTCATAAATTATAAGCAGATAGTGGTTTTATACACACATGTAAGAGAAAGATAAGGAAAGTCCAATTATGTATTTGACTATTTAATAACTATATATCCTTCTAATATTTTCCAAGAAGGCACTTTTAGGAAATGTTATTACAAGCTAAATTACATGAGGGCAATATTTATTTACATGTACATTGTAAGATTTTTGATAAGACCAAAAATCAAAGAAATTTTTATGTATGAAAAAATGAGATTGAAAAATAGAGCACATAGTCCCTATAAGCATAAAAGTACGGGGTTTCAAACAGAGAATATCTTTTGTAAATCATAACATTCACAATATTCTGTGGCAAGTAAAGAAACACATTCTCTCTTTCCTTTTACTGCAAAAACTGTACACCTTTGTAAAATAAAAAGTCTAGCTCTTTTGATCTCTCAAAACCTACAAAGAGCATGAAAATTCTAATTTCATTTAGTATGATCCTTGCCTACTTGTACTAATTACCATGGTAGTTTCCATTGAGCTGAAATAATTTAAATGTTATTGTTTTAAATGAAGCCTTTGGAAGTGAATAAGGCATTGTACAAATGAATGGCATTTTTTAATTTTAATTTTTAAGAAGTGAAATTAATGACAGCAAGTTAATTTATATCATGATGTTCCTGTTTTTCTCTCTTCTCAAACTCAGATATTCTACCTTACTTAAAACATAATGAATTGTTAAAAAAAAAAGAGTATGATTTGTAGTGTATTTATTTCTCCAAAATAAATTCTCTAAAGGTCCAATATCAAGTTATTATCAAGAAAAGGGATTGCCTTCACTTCACATGCTCATTCTCTCCCATTAATTCAAAAGGCTTATTACAATTGTAGATTTTTGGTTTAGGTCATTTAATTGATTGCTTATTCTAAAAAGCTTTTTATTTGGAAAAAATCTGTAAACTCAACTTCATAGCATTAGTCATAGTTCACTAGTGAGATTAGTTATCATAAATTAAAGTGATTTGCACATGTTTGTATGTATACATATATCCTATATATGTAAGCAAAAATAAAACACGTAATCTATCTTGAACATTTTTTCTTTTGAAGTACCTAAATCACCACTTATTCTGGCAGCATTTAATTCTATTGTTTGAAATTTATGATAAGAGTAAATGAAGGGGCAAAAAATTTATGATAATACAATTTAGCAATTCTTAATTTTCCTTTATTTAAAACTATTAATAAAAATGCTGCAAACTCCTTTATACATATCTAGAGTAGTTGTTTGAATATTTTTATTGCAAAATCTTAGAGGTGTACTTTTGTGACAAAAAAATATGCAACTTTATGCTTTAAAATATACATAAAATTTTGATAAATCACCTTGGAATAAAGCTATACAACTTTGTCCTCCTGCAGCATGAGACAAACATGCCTATATAATCACATTAGGGACATTCATCAATATTGTATATTGTCATTATTTTAAAAAATATTCTGTGATTATTGAAAAAAGATCTTGTGATAGAAAATGTATTGCAAATATCTCTTCTCACTGTGTGGTTTTCATTTTCTCACCTTTAATGATGACTTTTTTTTTTTAATTTAATTTTATTTTTTCAGTGTTCCAAGATTCATTGCTTATGCACCACACCCAGTTAACGGTGACTTTCTAAGAACAAAGGTAATTTTCATTACTAAGTATTTAAGAGCCTCATAGAGGCATAATTGGCACAGAATTGGCTGAACATATCTTAAGTGTGCAATTTGGTAAGTTTGGATATATGTGTGTATCTAAGGAATCGTCACCAAAATCAAAACAATGAATATATTCAAAATCTCCATCAGTATCTTAATTTTCAACAAAAATTATGTGTATATAAGTTATAAAAATGATGATTTGATAAACATAGACATAGTGTAATGATTACTCTAGCCCAAGATTCTACAGCAGGAACTGTAAAATCTTCTCAGGAGAAATACAAGTTCTCCATCAAAGGACAGTTCTACAACGGTTGTGGCCCAAAGGCCTCAAGGTTAAAAAACAGAATTATAAAACTCTGAGAGGAAAAGGTAAGAGTTCTTTACGATCTTGGTAAAAGAAAAGAGGCTTCCAATTGCCTTTTCAAATGATGGGTATTCTATTCTTACTCTTCCTGCTGTGGACTGCTTCTCTTTCGGCTTCAGTTTAAATAACTATGACTTTTAAAGGTCTTACCCAAGTGTATTCCAATACAAATTATCATTGAAGTCTGTTTCTTTAATTCTAACCATACTTGATAATTATATATTTATTGGTTTATATGTTCATTGTCTGTCAGCTCTCTGACGGGAAGGTCTGCAAAGGCAAGACTAAACAACTTCACGATGTTGTCCTAAGGGCCTACTACAATGCCTCAAAGACAGTACAACTTCTTAAGTTTAATGAGGAAACAAATGGTCAAGACTAGGAAATCTTAAAAACAAAGAAACAAAGAAGAAACCCCACCCAACTCCTCATTCCTTTAAATCTTGATATATATTGGGGCTTTAATTTGTACTGTTTTCCTTTTGCAATCTGTGTCTAATTTCTTCTCTACTTTGGCTTTAATTACCATTCTAGATTGATAGCTTCCAAATAATTGTTGCCAACTTATTGTATTTTCTAAGCACTAAGGGAATATATACCACTATTTTCTGGAAATTCTAACTTGGTTATTCCGCTGAAAACTTATTATATTCAGCATGTCTAAAATCGAGCTAATTATCTTCCCTTCCTTGACTTCAAATTCTCTCTCCTCCAATAATCTCTTGATCTCAGGGAATGAAATCAGTGGCTTCCTATTTGTCATTCTGAAGTCAAGTGTTACCTTTGCCCATGGCCTTTGATCACTCTTTGTAATCTACACATACCGTATGATCTCTCTGAAGCGCAAACAAACATAATCATGCAATATCCTTTCTCAGAACTTTTCTTATCATTTCCTATAGGTTAAAGCCCAAACTCAATTTATAGTGCTATGCCTTTTCACAGTCAGCCTCCTAATTATCTATTTGGCTACTGTCTCTGCTACTCCCCACATGTTCTATTCCCTAAATAATCTTTCAACCAGAAAAACTAAAAGTTGATGACTTTTCTTCCAAACCATTAGCCATACACTATTTACTTACTGTCTGTGGTGCTGACACTGGACCACCTCCAATGCTACCGTCCATCTTCTCCACGCTGCTTTTCGTCTGAAGAGGCTAAACCCAGAGTCTGCTTCAAGAGATCCTTGCAAATCAAACTGCTGAATTTGGCCAATAGAAGATACTTTAAAACAGAGGATACTTTAAAACAGAGGAGGAAAGAAGATTTAGGGCATTGATTTTCCTCACTCTCAGGTTATATTTGGTTGTCTGTCTACTTCCCACAGCTCCTGACGCTTTCCATACAGCCACTCAGGGTTTGAGTAATTGGTCTCTTCTCTAGACTACTGAGGCCTAATGGTACTTATAATGTGACCTCTAGAGTACCCTATCCCCCCTGTTGGTTTCCTTTTGTAAATAGTTCCTTTATTAAATTCTTTGAGTTTGATCATCCTTTTTCCTGATATAGTACCTATATCATTCTGGATGATATAGGTACTAACATATGTGTAACTTGGCAAATAATTTTTTAAGTGGAGGGAGTAAACTTTAAAAATGGTGAAAATTCTGAATCTAAATAAGCCTAAACTTACTTTAGGTACTTAGAACTAGGTTTGGTTGTAGAGATTTTTAAAACACTTAGTTATATAGATGTCCGTGTGTTTATTAAAAAAATTTTAAAGTCTACTTTGCTATAGGTCTATGTGTGAAGCTTGTTTTCTGTTACTAATAAGACAAATTTCTGTTTAATTTGGATTGTATAATTTCAATGTCATTTTTTATTTATGCTTTTAAGCCACTGCGTTCTGGTTCAATATGCTATTATTTAATTAACAGAATAAATTATTTGTGAAAATAGAAACAAAGTTGTGGGATAGAAACTGCCACAAACACATAATCAGTTTCCAAAATACAACAATTAGTAATTTCATAGACATTACCTAGGAAAAATCTAACAGTTATATTAAAAGCATTAATTATGGCACTGTATGTTAAAATAAATTTTAAAATAAAACACACCTTCACTAACCATAAAAGCTCTAATTGAATGTAAAATGCAAGAATTAGTTTCCATTCCAGAAAATATCTACAAGCATGATTAATAGAGTTATGACCAAATTTATTACTCATAATTTCAGTCCTAAGGATTAACTTTTTTTTTTTTTCAAAGATTTTACTTATTTGACAGACAGAGATCACAAGTAGGCAGAGCAACAGGCAGGGGCGTGGGGAAAGTAGGCTCCCTGCTGAGCAGAGAGCCCAAAGTGGAGCTCATCCCAAGACCCTGAGATCATGACCAGAGCTAAAGGGGGAAGCTTAACCCATTGAGTCACCCAGGCACCCCCCCTTTTGCATATTAATATGATCATTTGACCCCAAGGATGAACTTAAAGTATAATGCATTACTATTGCTATTATAAATACATCATTAATACATTGTATATATGTATGTATGTATATATGTATTTATTCAAGTTAGTCAAACTCGCTCTCTCTTTCTTTTTTTTAAGTCCAGTGTAATTAATATACAAAGCTATATTAGTTTCAGGTGTACAACATAGTGATTCAACACTTCCATATATTCATCAGTGTTCAAGATACGTGTACTCTTAATCTCCTAAAACAGACCAAAAAACAGACTCTTAACTACCAAGAACAAATAGATTGTCTACCAGAGAGGAGACTGGTGGGAGAATGGATGAAATAGGTGAAGGGATTGACAATATATTTTATTTCATTATTTTATTTTATTTTTTTAATTTTTTAATTCACCACCCTGAGGTCAAGACTTCAATTGATAAGAGTCAGATGCTTAACTGACTGAGCCTCATCCCAGAAATACATTGTATTTTAAATTAATCTTTAGGATTAAAAATTTACAAAAAGAAAGTTAATAAAAATGGTGCTGTCTCTAAATAATACATAAATTTTATTTATTAATAAATGCTAAATCAAAATGCTTTTTGGAAAAAAAGCTATTTTTTTTTTCCCTGGAGACTTGCATTGCATAAATCTGCGTGTTCAGAGTACTCTGCTTGCATAATACTAATGATTTTTTTCTTCTGTTTCAGATGTGCATTTCTTTAATCTCTCTCATATGATGTTATTATAGCTTTTATTCTACTTTCTCCCTCTGCATTTACACATAAAATTAAGTCTATTTTCACAGGGCTGTAGGCATAATTTTTTTACAAATTGATTTTTACCTATGGTATTATTTTTATTTAATATGATTGTAAAATCATATTAATATCTTATTTACCAAACTCAGATCTATATCTACATATTAATGTTGTTTTTAGCTAAGGTAGGGTAAATTGGGATCATGCAGACTTAAACATGGTTGAATAATAATTACCGTATTGTATTGTGATAAAACTTCTCTGTATTTGTGTATCACTGCATTTGAAGTATCACTGTATTGTGATACTTCTCTCTTTACAAGTTAATAGTAAATGCTTCCTTACTTTTTTTGCTTGTTTCTTTTTTTTTTAAGATTTTATTTATATAAAAAAAGATTTTATTTATTTTGAAAGAGAGAGAGCGCTCAAATGGGGGAAGAAGTAGGCAGAGGGAGAAGAGACTCCTTGCTGAACAGGGAGCCTGATGCAGGGCTCAATCCTAGGACGGCAGGGTAGTGACCTGAGCTGCAGGCAGACACTTAAGGGACTGAGCCACTCAGGCATGCCTGTTTATTTGTTTCTTTGCAGTGATTCTTTGTTCTTAGAGGATTTAGAAATTTATCCAGTCTTAGATAATTTTAAAATTTCTAAGATTAAACTAATACTCTAAGATCTAATTTATCTTAGAATATTTAGAAATTTATCTTGGTAGCTTGGAAGCCAAACTACCAAGGAGATTACATCATGATGTACTGCATCTTATTTTAAATGACAATTGTGAGACATTATCACCTTGCAGTAGCTGAGGATAGTTAATGTACTATTACACTTGCTCTAATGCGCCTTGATTTGTCATTCTTGTTGCACCCTCTGTATGGAAAGAACAAACGTTTTTTCTATTAACTAGCAATGGTATGGATATATTGAGTAGATCCATATAAAATACATGTACCATGGGAAAAAAGAGTGATTTTGTGTATTTTTTATAAAAAAATTAAAGTATGCCTGAGATATCAGAAAAGTTTATGTATTTATGAAATACCAAGTCTAAAATAGCCTTTGAGAGTATACCATTTTTAGACTGGAATAAGAAATGTAGTAAGATATGTGAAGTCATACCAAAAGAATTAATCTATGAGGTAATGGGCTTAATAATGAAAAGGGGGTGTAAAGACAGAGGCAAGTTGTAATTCTCTATCCCTCCAGAAGCAAAACTTAGTTGAAAGCGAAAGTCATTTTCTTTGTTCTCAGTATGGTCTTTAGCTCTTTTACCCAAATTGCCTTGGCTCAAGTTTTATGTGGAGAAGTCTTTAAGGAAGGCTTAAATATCTTTTTAGTTTTTAATTTTACTTATATTTTCTTTCTTATAAGCCATATTTTTCTAACTATAAAAGGTAAGATATAAGGTCATAACTTAATTTTTTTTTCTCTTTGTTATATGTTCTTCATTTAACCCTGCAAAACTGAGGGCAGGGACATACTGTAAGGCACATCTGGATGAAAATATTTCTGACATTACAGCACTAAAATTCATAACAAAACAAGCAAATTTTAAAAATAGAAACAAAGATAATGGGAAAGAAGAGAAAGCAAACTGTAAATATCAGTAAAACTTTGGAAAGTGTAAGAAAGACAAAGAAATAAGATAACTTAGCATATCAGATTAAGAAAAAAATAAAAGAAAATTAACTGCCTTCACAGTGGAAAGAAAAAGCAGTGTTTTATAGAGAATCTTAGAAAGCATAGAGAATCAGAGGTTTGGGTAATTTTAAAGACTGAATATTAGAATCTTGAAAAAAGGAGGCTTGATTAAATACCTGGTTGAGGAGATGGTTAATCCACAGATCCCGTGTCAGTCCTATCATCAAGTGGCCAGCCCCTTCCCCAACCCAAGCGTTGGCAGAAGTAAACAGTCCGCTCTTAGACACTGGAACAGATAAAGTGCTAGAATATGAACAGTCAGCACAGGGGAAGAGGAAGGTGATGAGGCACCCTACTAAAGATATGTGGATAAATGGAACATTTTCACAATAAATTTTGATACATCCAAGTTCTTTCTTTTGAATTCTCTCAGAATAATGAAATCCAAGTTTACATTCCCCCGGACAACAAACTGAGAATTCTTTTCTGGGGAAATGAATCTAAGAGCAAACAAAACAAGACAACTCTATACTGAATTTTGGGGACTCTCCAATGAAAGAGCCAGTTTCCTGACCCATCTGTCTGTACGGTAAGGATCACCCATGCCCAGAGAACTTCCAAACTGCATTTTAGTATTCTATTTGTAAGTACTCCAGTGGAAAAAAGTTTACTTTGAAACAGAGAGAGGGACGCCTGGGTGGCTCAGTCTGCTAAGCATCTGCCTTTGGCTGGGGTCATGATGCCAGGGCCCTGGAATCGAGGCCTCCATTGGGTTCCTTGCTCAGAGAGGAGCCTGCTTCTCTCTCTGCCTCTGCCTGCCACTCTGCCTGCTTGTATGCACGTGCTCTCTCTCTCTGACAAATAAATGAATCTTTTTTTTTTTTTTAAGATTTTATTTATTTGACAGACAGAGATCACAAGTAGACAAAGAGGCAGGCAGAGAGAGAGGGGGAAGCAGGCTCCCCACTGAGCAGACAGCCCAACATGGGTCTTGATCCCAAGATCCCGGGATCACTACCTGAGCCAAAGGCAGAGGCCCGAACCCACTGAGCCACCCAGGTGCCCTTAAATCTTTAAAACAACAACAACAACAAAACCAGTTAGAAAGAAATAACTAAGAGAAAAAAGACTAAAGAGAGCAGATACACAGTTGAAATATACTTTCATTACTCAAGATCTCAAAAATCACAGAAATGTACTTCTTGTGGATTTTTATTCAGATGGCCACAAAAGGATTTGTTCCACCAAAATAGGGAATTATTTAATTTGGGAAGACATACGCAATTAAGGAAGACGGATTTTTGGAAAAGCTATTCCAATCCAAAAAAAGAAAGACCTCTCCTAATGAAAGAAATGTTTCCCTAGTCATTTAAAACTATATACAGCAGGCTCACAGTCCAGCCTGAAAAGATGATAAAGGAATGCTGGAGGTTGTTAGAGAAGGAAAAAATGGAATTTGTCATTTTCTTGAGGAATTTTACCTATTTATAACAATTACACTTAGAGTTTGTGGATGAATGTGTTAAATGAGTAGAAAAAAAAATAAACAAAAAATGAAGCAGTTATTATTTCCAGAGAAATAAAAATATTTTCTATGAAATGAAATGCTATTCTATATGGCTCAGCTGTGAAAAAACATTTTCACAGGTATACAACTATAAAAACAGAATGTCAACTTAACAAAAGTGGTTGATATAATTAGTAGGGTGAAAGTAGAAAGTTATGCATATTTGTATTGTGCACTGTTGTAAGAAACTCTGCAAGTCATTACTGATTTTACTTTTTATATCACACACCACATCTAAATTAATGATAGGTTCTGTGAACTCTCCAAAAATTTCCCACACCCCATTAACTATCACCTCCTGTGATTGGGGCAGAATAGCTGTGTTGTGTCTTTCCTGATTCTCAAGATAGAGAGTTTAGATACACCTTCAATCAGGAGGACTTCTTACACTTCCTCAGCAGGGTACTGACCACCTGCACTTTTTGTTCTAGATGCCTGCAGAAAAGGAGAACTTTTCATCTTCCAGCAATTTTTAGGGAACTGCAACAATATAATGAAATACAATGAATTAACAAATACAAAGAATAAGTCACTCAAAAGGGACAGAGTTCCAGAGAGATAGGAAGATAACTCATCTCCAATTACAGAAAAATAATGGGAGACAGAGATGAAACCAAATTTTTAAAAAATGCAGAGGAGAGGAAAATTAAGAATACAAATTAATTCTAGTAACTGAAAATTTTATATAGTAGAAAAAATAAAGTAGAATATAGTTTTAGTAGATTTCTTAATTATTGACCATAAGGATCAGAAGCAAGAAATGCCTTAGTTTAAATTTAAAATGTAAAAATATTAATAGCTTTAAAATTTGGTCTGAGTTGGGTCCCTCAGGCTGAAGTCTTTTACTCTCAGTGGAATGAAGATGCCACTCCATTGTCTTGTAGCTTCAATGTAGTAAACAGATTTCTCAGAAGAGAAAACTGAGAATAACAAATAAAAAGGGAAGAAAATGGTTAAGAGTTGGTTTTCTGTCCTTTTCTAGTCTCAGAAATGTGTGTAGACTTGATCTTTGGTCAAATATTGAATGTAAGATAATTTACAGGTTTACCTACACTACATGCATGACACATGGACTTATATGAGGGACTACCAAACTCATTATGAAGATCAAGCAAAGGATAAATTGTATTGATGAGATACAGGTGTATCAGAGATTAAGGGGTTAATTACACTTCTGAGGGACCTGAGTAAATCACATGTATGATAGCTAGTTACATGCACTGGCTGTTATTGACCAAGATGTATCGACTAAGTATAAATGCTTAAATAACCCTTAAATTAAAGATTTCCCTGAGTGGAGGTAGCCACATACATTCAGATCATCCTGTGGTCAAGGACAGACTGGGGACAGGAGTTGTTCCTTAGAGTTATGGTATTTTGGTTATGTGCATACAATGAAAGCTATGTTATTTCTTAACCCGCAAGTTTTTAAAAACCTAGGTAAAATTAGAGCTGGGTGAAGTTTATAAGTTTGAATGTTAACTCAGTCCTAAGGAACTCTGCTGGTAGAGTAATACTTCAGAACAGAATACTAATCTTTGCAAATAAATAGCAGCCCCGACATGTAATGAGCTTGGAAGTTGTCATTCTGTCCTTAGAGCAAAGAAAAAGCTGAAGAAACAAAAGCCAGGGACTTTTCTTGGACCCATCAGAGAATTGAGTTTGCAGGGCAAAACACTACCACACTACCTCCCAAAACTAGAGAGATAGGCAAGTAAAGATAGTTAAAGCTAAGATCTCCTTACCTGGAGCAGATGCTACTAGAGCACTCAACTGGTAGGAACACAGATTTTCATAAAATTTTCATGAATTTTTGCTGGAGGCTGAGTGTGGGACAGCTTGAGGGCACGGGCCTCAGTCATGGCAACCTTCTTTCCAACTTTCAGTCAGTATCTCTAGGAACATTATCACGTGTACTAGATACTCATCATAAAAAGCCAAGAAAGATCCTTTCCAATCACTGACCCTGGGAGAGAAAGCATGACTGGTGTGAAATATATAGAGGACTCTCTAAAAGAAAGAACTTGAAGGAGGTGACTTTATCAGAGCCTTATCCTGATGGGGGGAAGGAGCATTACCCAACGCCAATTCCTCCAGCTTTCTGGTCTAGCCTGAGAAAAAGGGTTGAAGAAAAGAAACACTTGTGAACATTATAATGTAGGGACACTGGCCCACTGAAAGACAGAGATTTAATCATAAGATTATAGGATGCTTACCTTCTACCCCATATTGTCCCTATACAAACAGAACTTTCCTAAAGTAAGTGGATTATAGTTGAAAGAGAATTAAAGCTGCAAGAAACACATACTGAGAGGAGTTCTTAGAGAAGTCCAAAGGTGCAGGGGAGACAAAACCATTAGATACCAGAATAATTTGAAGCCCCCTAACACCTACAACTAGAGTAAATAAGGAATAGAGCACACTCCTAGCCATATTAGAATAAAGTCTCACCAGAAAGGTCTGTTTATCTCGGTTCCAATTTCCCAAAATATCGTGTTTGTCTTTCAACAAAAAAATGTGAAAGGCAAGACAAACTACTGCCTGAAGAGACAAATCAAGAATTTGAACCAAACTCAGATACAATAAAAATTTTAGAATAATCAGATAAAGAATACATAGTAACTATGATTAATGTGTTTAGAGCCATAGTAGAAAAAGTAGACAACATGCAAAATGAACAGGGAATGTAAGCAGAAAGATGGAACTCAGGGGGAAAAAAGGAAATGCTAGAAATCCAAAATACTGAAACAGAATGAAATGTACCTTTCTTGGGCTGTAGACTGGACCTAGCAAAGGAAGATATCAGTGAGGATAAATACTGGTCAGTTACAAATTCCTCATCTGAAATATAAAGAGAAAAAAATTAATAAATAAAAAGAGGTGACTAGAACAATTATGGATTGTGGGGCAATTTCAGAAGGCATAACATGCACAATTGGAATATAAAATTCAGGATAAAGAGAGAACAGAGAGAAGAAACAATTGGAAATAATAATTGCCAAAACTTTTGAGAAATCAGTGACAATAAAAAAAAACCCACAGCACCATAGCTCAGAGAATATAGTGTAAGGAATTATCAAAACATCTACACCTAGGTATATCATATATTTATTACTTATATATATTTATTTATTTCAGAGGAAAAAAATATGTAAAAGATTTATTATGGGAATTGGATCACTTGATTATGGGTGAAGTCCTAGCCATTATTATATTATAAATTACATCATAATTTTATCAGGAGTTTCACAATATGACACTTGCAAGCTGGAGAAACTGGAAAGCCAAAAGCACAATTCAGTTGAGTCCATAGGTCTGAGAATCAGTGGAGGGGAATGGTATAATGCCCAGCCCAAGGCCGAAGACCTTGTGAAGGGGAGGAGCATTGTAGAAGGGGCAGTGAGATGGTGCTAGGGAAGTTCCAGAGTTCAAAAGCTTGACAACCAGGAGCTCTAATGTCTAAGGGGAGAAGACAGATGACAGGTGTCCCAACTCAAGGAGAGAGAGAGAAAGAGAATTCACCCTACCTCTACTTTTTTGTTCTATTAGGGTTCTCAGTGGATTGGATGAAGACCACCACATTGGTGAGGACAGATCTTCTTTACTCAGTCTACTAAGACAAATTCTAATATCTTCCAGAAACACCCTTATAGACACACCCGGAAATAATGTTTTACCAGCTATCTGGGCATCCTTAGCCCAGCCAATGCTAAGTTGATCCACAGCATTAATCATCAAATATGCAAACTTCAGAAAACCAAAGACAAAGAGAAAAATTTCCAAATAAACTAGATTGGAAAGAAAACAACAACAACAACAAAAACAAACCTTCTCTCACAAACATACAGAAAAAAGATAAGAATTACATTATACTTCTTTTCAGAAACCATACAAGCAAAAAGACAATGTAGTAAAATATTTGATGTGAGAAAAGGAAAAAAAAAAGCCACAAACACAGAATTCTTTATCAAGCAAAGTTATCTTTTAAATTTCAAGAAAAAATAATGACCTTTGTAGACAAACTAAAACAGAGAGGATTCATTGTTAGCAGACATGCCATGCAAGAATTGTTAAAAGAGAAAATATATAGCAGTACAGGACATTCCCAAGAAACAAGAAAGGTGGGGTGCCTGGGTGGCTCAGTGGGTTAAAGCCTCTGCCTTCAGCTCAGGTCATGATCCCAGGGCCCTGGGATCTAGTCCCGCATCAGGCTTTCTGCTCAGCAGGGAGCCTGCTTCCTCCTCTCTCTGTCTGCCTCTCTGCCTACTTGTGATCTCTGTCTGTCAAATAAATAAATAAAATCTTAAAAAAAGAAAAAGAAACAAGAAAGGTCTCAAGTACACAAAATAACCCTATACCTAAAGGAGCTGGAGAAAGAACAAGAAAGAAACCCTAAACCCAGAAGGAGAAGAGAAATCATAAAGATCAGAGCAGAAATCAATGAAATAGAAAACAGAAAAACAATAGAACAAATCAACAAAACTAGGAGCTGGTTCTTTGAAAGAATTAATAAGATTGATAAACCCCTGGCCAGACTTATCAAAAAGAAAAGAGAAAGGACCCAAATAAATAAAATCATGAATGAAAAAGGAGAGATCACAACTAACACCAAAGAAATACAAACAATTATAGGAACATACTATGAGCAACTCTACGCCAACAAATTTGACAATCTGGAAGAAATGGATGCATTCCTAGAAACATATAAACTACCACAACTGAACCAGGAATAAATAGAAAGCCTGAACAGACCCATAACCAGTAAGGAGATTGAAACAGTCATCAAAAATCTCCAAACAAACAAAAGCCCAGGGCCAGACGGCTTCCCGGGGGAATTCTACCAAACATTTAAAGAAGAAATAATTCCTATTCTCCTGAAACCATTCCAAAAAATAGAAATGGAAGGAAAACTTCCAAAGTCATTTTATGAGGCCAGCATCACCTTGATCCCAAAACCAGACTTGGATCTCATCAAAAAAGAAAGCTATAGACCAATATCCTTGATGAACACGGATGTGAAAATTCTCACCAAATACTAGCCAATAGGATTCAACAGTACATTAAAAGGATTATTCAGCATGACCAAGTGGGATTTGTTCCAGGGCTGCAAGGTTGGTTCAACATCTGCAAATCAATCAGTGTGATACAACACATCAATAAAAGAAAGAACAAGAACCATATGATCCTCTCAATAGATGCTGAAAAAGTATTTGACAAAGTACAGCATCCCTTCCTGATCAAAACTCTTCAAAGTGTAGGGATAGAGGGCATATACCTCAATATTATTAAAGCCATTTATGAAAAACCCACCACAAATATCATTCTCAATGGAGAAAAATTGAAAGCTTTTCTGCTAAGGTCAGGAATACGGCAGGGATGTCCATTATCACCACTGCTATTCAACATAGTACTAGAAGTCCTAGCCTCAGCAATCAGGCAACAAAAGGAAATTAAAGGCATCCAAATCAGCAAAGAAGAAGTCAAACTATCACTCTTCACAGATGATATGATACTATATGTGGAAAACCCCAAATACTCCACTCCAAAACTGCTAGAACTTATACAGGAATTCAGTAAAGTGTCAGAATATAAAATCAAAGCACAGAAATCAGTTACATTTCTCTACACCAACAACAAGACAGAAGAAAGAAAAATTAAGGAGTCAGTCCCATTTTCAATTGCACCCCAAACCATAAGATACCTAGGAATAAACCTAACCAAAGAGGCAAAGTATCTATACTCAGAGAACTATAAAGTACTCATGAAAGAAATTGAGGAAGACTCAAAGAAATGGAAAAATGTTCCATGCTCCTGGATTGGAAGAATAAATATTGTGAAAATGTCTATGCTACCTAAAGCAATCTACACATTTAATGCAATTCCTATCAAAGTACCATCCATCTTTTTCAAAGAAATGGAACAAATAATGCTAAAATTTATATGGAACCAGAAAAGACCTCGAATAGCCAAAGGAATATTGAAAAAGAAAGCCAAAGTTGGTGGCATCACAATTCCAGACTTCAAGCTCTATTACAAAGCTGTCATTATCAAGACAGCATGGTACTGGAACAAAAACAGACACATTGATCAATGGAACAGAATAGAAA
The DNA here is from genome assembly GCF_030435805.1 of Mustela lutreola. NCBI lineage: Eukaryota > Metazoa > Chordata > Mammalia > Carnivora > Mustelidae > Mustela > Mustela lutreola. The sequence goes on along the minus strand of NC_081299.1, from coordinate 89,497,727 downwards.
GCCCAGAAATCAACTCTATGGTCAACTAATCTTCGACAAAGCGGGAAAGAATGTCCAATAGAAAAAAGACAGCTTCTTCAATAATGTTGTTGGGAAAATTGGACAGCCACATGCAGAAAAATGAAATTGGACCATTTCCTTACACCACACACAAAAATAGACTCAAAATGGATGAAGGACATCAATGTGAGAAAGGAACCCATCAAAATCCTTGAGAAGAACATAGGCAGCAACCTCTTTGACCTCAGCCGCAGCAACATCTTCCTAGGAACATCGCCAAAGGCAAGGGAAGCAAGGGCAATAATGAACTATTGGGATTTCATCAAGATCTAAAGCTTTTGCATAGCAAAGGAAACAGTTAACAAAACCAAAAGACAACTGATAGAATGGGAGAAGATATTTGCAAATGACATATCAGATAAAGAACTAGTGTCCAAAATCTATAAAGAACTTAGCAAACTCAACACCCAAAGAACTAATAACCCAATCAAGAAATGGGCAGAGGACATGAACAGACATTTCTGCAAAGAAGACATCCAGATGGCCAACAGACACATGAAAAAGTGCTCCATATCACTCGGCATCAGGGAAATAGAAATCAAAACCACAATGAGATATCACCTCACACTAGTCAGAATGGCTAAAATTAACAAGTCAGGAAATGACAGATGCTGGCAAGGATGTGGAGAAAGGGGAACCCTCCTACACTGTTGGTGGGAATGCAAGCTGGTGCAACCACTCTGGAAAACAGCATGGAGGTTCCTCAAAATGTTGAAAATAGAACCACCCTATGACCCAGCAATTACACTACTGGGTATTTACCCTAAAGATACAAACGTGGTGCTCCAAAGGGGCACGTGCACCTGAATGTTTATAGCAGCAATGTCCATAATAGCCAAACTATGGAAAGAACCTAGATGTCCATCAACAGATGAATGGATCAAGAAGATGTGGTATATATACACAATGGAATACTATGCAGCCATCAAAAGAAAAGATATCTTGCCATTTGCAACAACGTGGATGGAACTAGAGGGTATCATGCTTAGGGAAATAAGTCAAGCAGAGAAAGACAACTATCATATGATCTCTCTGATATGAGGAAGCGGAGATGCAACATGGGGGCTGAAGGGGGTAGGAGAAGAATAAATGAAACAAGATGGGATTGGGAGGGAGACAAACCATAAGTGACTCTTAATCTCACAGAACAAACTGAGGGTTGCTGGGGGGAGGGGGTTGGGAGAAGGGGGATGGAGTTATGGACATTGGGGAAGGTATGTGCTATGGTGAGTGCTGTGAAGTGTGTTATCCTGGTGATTCACAGACTTGTACCCCTGGGGATAAAAACATATTATATGTTCATAAAAAATAAAAAGTTAAAGAATTGTTAAAAGAACTTTTTCAGACAGAAGCAAATGATATAAGTCAGAAACTCAGATCTATATAAAGAAAGGAAGAGTGTTAAACAAAGGATAAAGGTTTAATAAGACATTTGGCTCTTCTTATTCTTAATTGATCTAAAAGATAACCATCTTTTTTTTTTTTTTTTTCTTTTAGGGGCACCTGGATGGTACAGTTGGTTGGGCATTTGAATCTTCATTCCTCTCAGGTCATGATCTCAGGGTCATGAGATTGAGCACCATGTCTGGTTCTACCCTCAATGGAGAGTCTGCTTGAGATTCTCTCTCTTCCTCTCTTTCTGCCCCTCTCCTTGCTCTTTCCCTCTCTAATATAGATATATAAATCTTAAAAACAAATAAAAGATAACTGATTTTAAAGTTAGTTCATAGCAACAATATATTGGGTCTTTACAGCATATGAGTAAGTGAAATTAATGACAGCAATGTCATAACAGATGGGAGAGAGCTGTGAGGTAACAACAGTGTACATGATGTGGTACAATGTTATTTGAAGAGGGGTTTAGATTAGTTTAAAATGTTTATTGCAAACTCTAGAACAAGCACTAAAAGCATTAAAAAGTAATATCATTGATTAAAGAGAGGAAAATAGAATTTATATAAAATGTACAAATGAACCAGGGAAAGCTCTAACTTATTCTATAGTGTTAGAATTATATTAATACCCCATCAGCACTGCCCTGATACCAAAATTACAGAAAGATCTTATAAGGAAACAAAACCACAGAACAATATTTCTCATAAGCACTCCACTCATACAGAAGAAAGTAAACATAAATATTTTGTACCATATATAACAAGCACTCATAGTTATGAGTTATGCACTCAAATGCAAAAAAAAAAAAGAATTAATGATAAAGATGTAAAAAAAGGTACAATCTAAGTATCAGGAAAGACTTCCTAAGCAAGACTAGAAATTTAAAGTTTATACAGATAAGATACGGACAAGGATGCAGAGCCAATGGAGGTCTCATACTATTACTGGGAGGCATGTAAAATGGAATAGCCATTTTGGAAAACAATTTGACAGTTTCTTAAAAAGTTAAACATATAGTTACCATATAACACAATAATAACAACCTCAGCCATTTATTTCTATCAAAGAAATGAAAATATATTAATGAGGTGCATAAATATTACATTTAATATGATATTAATATAAACATATTAATTAATGAAATACAAATGTTAGAATTCCCATATTACTATTTCAGTTGCTAATCAGAGAAGTACACAGGAGTGGTGTAGGAGTGAACTGTGGTCAAAGGTCTTACTATGAGGAAAATGTCTGATGTGTATGCAGAACACCAAGGAAGCCGAGGTCTTTTGATAAGGAACAGAACGGTAAGTGACAATTTCAAAAAGTTAACAGGAGGATGGATACATTGAAAGAGCTTTTGTTTTTTCTCTGAGTCTCACAGAAAGGCTTTAAAGAGTTTGGAACAATGGCATGATGCTATCTGAATAATAATCCTAAACATTCCTCTTGGTTGCCATTGGATAGGAGAAAGTAATAAGGCAAGACCAAAAGGTGACCAATGAAGGCACTGCAACAAATTATGAGATAAAAAGTTAGGATGGTTTGGGCAAAAGTAGCAATGGAGATTCTGAGAACTGGTCAAATTCTGGTATACATTTCAAGTAGAGTCCGCAGAATGTACTGAGAAATTGAATATAAGTTGAATTTATGAAAGATGGCATCTGGATTCAACTTGTGCTACCAAAATAATTGAATTGACAGGTTTCAAGAGAATGTCCAGAACTCAGCATTGGACATGTTAACCATAAGAAGTGTATTACAGTGATCTAAGTGAAATACAGAGTAAATAATTGAGTACATAAGTCTGGAAATAAGAGGAGACATCTTGGGTAAGAATGTACGAGTAGGACTTGCCATCATGTAGATGGTAACTGAACTTAAATGAGCTCACCAGTTAACTAAATAAAAAGAAGGAAAGAGGTCCAGTCAGAGTTTAGAGAGAGAGATCTTTACGTACCATAGCAAATAATAAATAATGAGGTTGATCCCATAATATCTGATTCATAAACAATCTTCCTAGGCTTCCTTCTACAACTATTAAATGATACTGGTTGACAGGCTTTTGCCTGCAGATTTAGAATTCTTAGAAAATAATATTCTTTGTATGAAGAACAGCAGGCTTAAAGGAGCAAAAATATAACACATCTCCTTTTGGGTGTCTCAAAACACCATGCAACAATTCTTTGCAAAAGTTGCATTCATTTTCAAAATCTCCTTTTTCCATTTGACACTGGTGAAAATTAGTCTTTATTCTTCTATGTACATACCTGTTTAAAATAGTAAGCCTTTTGATTATTCCTAGAAGCACAAAGTAGTCTTTATGTTATAGGGACAGATCTATTGAGATATAGGGAAAAGAATAAACTGTATGTATGGATGAATGTATTGCTGAAAGTAACTATTGCACATTATATCTCTAATTATTTATTTTTCCCATTTTCTTTTGGATACTCCCTGGCCTTTATAGAAAAGTTTGTTGTTACTTTTCTGATGAAATTTTTCCAATATTAGATTAGATATTTAAAGAGATTTAGATTGAGGAAATGGCCTTTCCTGTAAGGCACATCGAGTTTGCATTTATATGAGCAGATCTGCAACTTTCAATCTGGTTAAACATAAAGTTCCTCTTGGAAGAGACCAGGTATTAGAACTTTCAAAATGTATTATATTAGATTGGTTTCTATTCTACTCAGATCTTATAAAATATCAATTTTCTATGTGAATTTTATTTATAACCCCCAATTTTTTGTTATCATATCGATTCACAATGAAAGAAGCCTGCAGGATTTAAAATATAGAAATACAGTTAAAATATAAATGTCCTTCAGGTAACAGTAACAAAAAAATTAGGGGAAACAACCATGTTCACTGATTTGGTATGAAATGAATTAATATTTATATGACCAATGTGTTTATGTAATTGACTAATTGTTTCAGATCTCAAGTGCAAAGTTGAATAATGCATATTTTAGTTTCAAGAGAACAATTCCAATTTTTTAAAAAAACTTGGGATTATTTAGTCAAGCATATATGTAAAAACTCTGCTGAGCAAGAAGCAGAATATATCCAAGAACCTTCCTAGGTAATAGCCTCTTACCAACCTATGTGTTTCTCCCATTTTTTCCCCATCAGATTTTTGGCTTTATTAATCTCTTTCTTCAAAAATGTTTTCATCATACACACACACGTACCTAGACCATTTTATCTTGCCTATTTCTATCTATGTATCTCTTAAATAGTTTTACTTGTTGAACTTTATAAAACACTGTCATTCTACACCTGATGTTGAGATTTATCTTTGTTGTAGCTTGAAACTGAACTTCATTCTCTTTCCTGATGTAATATTTCATTTTGTGAATACCACGATTTACTGATTCATTCTTACAGCAGTGACTATTTTGGTTATTTCCGTTTTCTTTCCTTTTTTTTCTGCTCAGTAACTAAGGCACTCTGCTACAGTTAATTATTCTAGTACTTATGTGCTGAAATTTTGTTCAGTTTGTAAACTAATGGCTTATAAAATGTGTCAGGTTCAAGTTTAAATATTAATGTCAAAGGCCAAGAACATAAAAAAAGATGCTATAATTATTATGAAGTCATAGCAATCTGATACTGGTTCTGGTACAAAAGCAGATAAAACAGTGGAATAGAACAGATAACCTAAAGTGACACACACATATATGTTTGTCTGATTTATGAAAAACAATGTTGCAGTACGAAAAGGATCATCTTTTCAATAAATAGTGCTGAATCACTGGTTATCCATATGGAAAATAACATATTTTGACCTTTACCCTATAGTACACAAAAATAAATTCAGATATATTTCTGATCTAAATGTGAAAGTAAAATGATAAAGTGCTTTGAAAAGAAAAAAAAAAAATAGAAAAAAGTGTTTCCATGACCTTAGAAGTTAGGCAAAAAGTAGGAAAAGTAAAGTGATAAAATTAAGAACCAAGCCAAAATGAGAGAAGTTATGTATAATACATACATCTGACAGAGGTTATATATCCACATCATTTAAATACATATTATAAATAAATTAAGAAAAATAATCACAAATGAAATAGAAGCTTACATTTCAGAAAAGAGAATATATAAAAAGCCAATAATCTTATGAAAACATATTCAGATTCATTGATTATCAAAAAATTGCTAATTAAAACCACAATAACTTATTCTTATATATTAATCAGAACTTAGATATGTACATTTCTATCAGGATAGTCTGCTATTTTGTTGATTTTCTAGGACCTTATCTTTTTCCTATTATCTATAATTAAACAACAGAGTTGTCATACTTCAGTTTCTCTAACAAAAAACATATTTTAAGTTTCCACATGATAATAAGATGAGCATATACTAAGCATTTTCTGAAGAATTTCCATGAGGTTTTTAATATTTATAAATACATGTTTGAAATTGTCTCCTAAAACTGACAGTTAATGCTTGCACTCCCAGAAAACAAAATAGCATTCATTTAAATCAGAGATTTTAAATTTTACTGACAGAGGACATGTAAACATAAATGAATATTCTAATTTATTATTACAATTTTACAGGTGTATGGAATCAATGATATACTTGTAATAATGATTACCAAGATGTTTGCAATAATCCTTGTATTTCATTTACTTGAAAAAATTCCTCCCTTTGGTAATATAAATGATTATATTTATTGTAGAAGTAAGACAGATCAATGAGTCAGATTCTTATCAGTGGCTTAGGAGTTTAATATTTCCTTTAAGATGACTGAGCCAAGTACCTTCTCTTTTATTAGGCAATGATAATACTATGATCACTTTAATGCTCTTTTCAAATATCCATGGAGAACAGTTCATACATTTCACAAACACTACTAAGCAGATGATGCAATACTATGAAATTGCCTCTTTGTCTAAATTTCAGCAGTTTTAACACCTGTTATCTTTCACAATATTTTCCTCTCCGTGATATCAGTGATCAGTTGCTCGTTTCTTCTAAGAGTAAAAAGAGATATCTGAAATCATAAAACTACCAAGTACACCTGCAATTTTCTAATGGAACTATATATTTAACATTCTTTGTAGCTAGGGATTTTGTACAAACTGGTAAGTATATTCTGCTTGATTTGAAGTCAAACATTAACTTAATAGCTATCACAGCATGATAACTAAATAATTTAGAGAAAGTCTACAGTTGGCCTTTTATCAAGTGGTTATACCAAAGAAATAAATATTTAAATAGTTACTTAAAAATATCTCTTCCTGAGGCTAATAAGTGTTATGGCAATGTTGCAGGATAAAAGGTTAATATACAAAAGTCAATCACTTTCTTTTATACCAGCAATTCACAGAGGAATTTGAAATAAGACATATAATATAATTTATGTTAGCACTCCTCAAAATGAAGTATAAATCTAACAAAATATGTATAAGGTTAGTATAAGAAAACTATACTCTAATAAAAGAAATCAAAGAACTAAATAAATATAGAAATATTCCATGTTCATGAATAGACTATGTTGCCAAGATGTCAGCTTTGTTAACTTTTGATCTAAAGATACAACGCAATGCCAATAAAAAATTCCATATTCTGGAATCTGTAGCCTATATATATTCAAAGTTCACTATATTCAAAGTTTCTAATACTCTATTTTAAATACAGTAAGACTTATTGTGAGTTTGTATTTCACAACCATGTGAATAATAACATACCACTTAAACAGGCCTTCTGAAACTTCTTTCCCTTTTATACCTGTTAATGCCTTTTTTCCAACTCTATCTAAGAAAGTCTGCCAGTATTCCATGGTTTCTGTAAATTCCTATGATGGCCCTCTTCTTTATCCAAGATTAGTATTCTTCCCAAAGCTAGTATATTTTCTTATCAGCAGTAGAGGTATTATTTTTCAGTATCATGAGAATTTCTGTCTTCCTGATAACTACTACAAACTTCTTATGCCTAACTTTTATATTTGTTTCATTCCCCCAACTCTTCATAATGTTCTGGCTTAGGAATATGCTCTAATTAGTAGCTATAAATAGATATAATGTGTTTACTAGATTTTATGAAGTCACAAAATTTAGTCTATTCCAAAAAATTTGATATTTCAAATTAGAATTATTTTGAGTATAAAATTTCCTGAACCTCCATCTTAAAAGATCCAAAGGTTTAACATTTAAAGTGGTTAATTGAGGTCATATCGAATTTTGTATTCTTCCTTGTAAGTTAATAATTTGAAAAATATTCTTCTGAGATCATGGTGAATTTTTGGTTTCTTTTTTAATGATTATAGTAGGCCCTTCTTTTCTGTTTCCTGTTCTCAAAATTGTTTAGCAAATATAACTTCCTTATTGAAAAGTACTTATTAATTCCAAGGCAAATCATTACTTATCTACTGAATAAATCATAAAGTTAAAAATATTGTATATGCAGGGTGCTTGGGTGGTGCAGTCAGTTAAGAGACTGACTCTTGGTGGCTCAGGTCCTGGTCTCCAGGTCATGAAATGGAGCCCTGAGTTCATCTTAAGAGACTGCAGAAGACTCTCTGTCCTTCTCCCTTTGCTCTTCCCCTCTTTCTCCATTTTAAATCTTTAAAATCTCCATTTTAAATCTTTAAAAATATATATTGTTTATGCCTCTGCAAAAGTTTTATTTGTATGTAAATATGTGATATACAACCTACATTAGAATTCATTTTCACAAGCTCTTTGTATAAATGAGCTATGGCAATAATGAAATCTTCAATTTAACTTGTTTTGGAATATAGAGACCTGTATTGTGTGAATGGTGATCTCTTGCACTGCTGTTAAACCTTAAACATTTAATTGTGAAATTTAAATTTTGAAAGTTGCTTAATTTGTGGAAAACAATTTACTTAACATTCAAAAATATGAATGTTGCTGCTGTTCCTTGAAGTATCACTGCATGAAGTAGTTTGATAACCAAAGTGTTGAAGATATAACACAAAACTGAAATACAATCCCTGCTCCTAATAAAAAAAAAAAAAAAACATATAAATAACTGGCTGGGAGTATTGTGTAACATAGAGTTATCTTACAGGCAGATTGGAACATACTTATGTCTAGCTCCAAAAATGCCTGGACCTCTAGTATTGACTCTGGCCTGAGTTAAGAATGAGATGAGCTAATTAGTAAGTTTATATTGTGTAATTAAAGTTTAAGACTCCCCTGGTGGAATTCCGAGTTAATCCTGTTTTGTCTTGCTCTAGTATTTTTAGAGATATATAGAGGCTACTTTATATGGTTTAACTGGTTAAAGAAAAGGCTTGGCAACATAACTAGTGTTGTAAGAGGTTGTACCAGAAACTTTTGTCCAAGTTGTCGTAAAATGAGGATTCTGTGCTCTTATTTTTAGTGGCTCATAATCCAACGATGAAGCATATTTTGTGGGTTAAGGAGAGTCTTGGGTGCTACATCGGGGTGTATCATGGGACCCTGAGGTTTGCCTCTCCTTTCTCCAGCTTTCCTGTATCTTTGACCTTGATTAAAGTACTACTAAGTATAGTCTACAGAATCTTGTGAGTCCTTTCAACTGTACAATCCTATGAAAGCATCGCAGCTGTAAAATAGAGGGGCTGATAAAATAAAAACTATACAAATAATAGTAATAGAAGAACAGGTGTTTATTACATGTAAGTAAAACCGGAAAATAATGAAATGGGAAACAAGTAGATATTTGATGAGAAAAACTATTAGAGAACATAAAATTCAAATAATAACTAAATCACTGAAAATAACTAAAACATTTCTGAAAACAATTTTAGTGCTTATTGGGAAGAAAAGGGGAGAACTAATTCAGCTCCAGAAATTACCAGCATCTTTGGCTATTAAGTAAAGATAATAAAATGACTGTCATAGGATTACTGTTAAAATACAATTAAATAATATTATAAAAGAGCATAGGATAGAACTTTAAATGTAACAGAAATTTAAAACATATTTCCTTAATTGTTCAGTTAATAATTTTACTTAACCTAGATTAGAAGGTATAACAAGTTAATGTACTGTAAATTTAAATATTGTCAAGAGATAAATTTTCCCATAATTGACCTGTAGGTTTAATTCAATCCTTGATGTACTACGTTTCTTATGGTATTTGACAAGCTGATTCTAGACTTTATATGGATATTATAAGGGTTATGAATTAGCCAAGGAAATATTGGAGAATAAAGACAAAAGTTGAAGATAATACAACTGTAAAAATCCAGTACAAAGCCCTCACTGTTAGGAAAACATACCATTGGCGAAGAATGAAAGCAAAGCAATGAGGGGTGACCAGGTAGTTCAGCTGGTTAAGTGCCCGACTGGATTTCTGCTCAGGTCATGATCTTCGGGGTCATGGGATCCAGCCAGGAGTCAGGTTCCAGGCTCAGTGGGGAGTCTGCTAGAGTCTCTCTCTCACCTTGTACCCCTCCCCATTGTTGTGAATGCTCTCTTTCTCTCAAATAAAAAAAATAAATCTTAAAAAAAAAAAAGTAAAACAATGAAATAACAAAGAATCCTAAAACAGACCCATATAGACCATTTATTTATGGAAAAGTAGGCACTGCAGAGCAGAGTGAAAAAGATAGTCTTCTTTTTTTTTTTAAGATTTTATTTATTTATTTGACAGAGAGAAATCACAAGTAGGCAGAGAGGCAGGCAGAGAGAGAGAGGAGGAAGCAGGCTCCCTGCTGAGCAGAGAGCCCGATGCGGGACTCAATCCTAGGACCCTGAGATCATGACCTGAGCCGAAGGCAGCGGCTTAACCCACTGAGCCACCCAGGCGCCCCAAAAGATAGTCTTTTTAATGCATTCTATAGGGTCTTGGGTTATCTATATTAAATACAATTGAATTTTTTTATCATTATCCAATATACATGTAAATTGACTTCTACTGGGAAGTAGAATATATACATATATATATATATATCTCCACTAAAAAGAGAGGGGTATAAGGTTGGAATGACAATAAAACTCACAAAACATTGTAGACTTGGTTTAGCACCAAGTTTCCTGAAGCTTAAGAAAAGGTACAGGCCAACATCCTAGCAGCGTTCTCTTAACTCCCAGGCATAGCTTCCAAAACTCTCAGACAGACACACATATGCACACTCACATATACACAAATGCACACACCACAGAGCCATTACAGACAAGCTGCAACGGGTGCAGACCACCTTAACACAGGGTAACTGAGTCCTGCATCTCTCCAGCTTTGCTATCTTGCTAGTCACAAGCCTTGTTGCTCCCCATCCCGCCTTGCCTCCCCACGCTCCAGTTATGTGACTGGCTTGCACTCTTTGGTTCAGCTATTCCTCTAGTAAATATACAAGACAATGCTGATAAAATGAAAGAGATAGAATGCTTTTACATATAACATAAATTTCCAACAACCACTTACACATTCATATAGTCATTCTTTTTTTTTTTTTTTAAAGATTTTATTTATTTATTTGATAGACAGAGATCACAAGTAGGCAGAGAGGCAGGCAGAGAGAGAGGGAAGCAGGCTCCCTGCTGAGCAGAGAGCCCGATGCAGGACTCGATCCCAGGACCCTGAGATCATGAGCTGAGCCGAAGGCAACGGCTTAACCAACTGAGCCACCCAGGCGCCCCCATATAGTCATTCTTGTAAATGAATTCAGTACAGTTAACTCAGTAAGACCATCATTTTCCTTAATTGAAATGGAAAGTAGTTCAAAGAAGAATCAGATCCTCATGCATGTCTGTAGGTGGGGAAAATATTATGACCTGACAGTTAATCATTTATTTCAAAAAAAAAGAAAAAAGTAATGTGGCTTCAAAAAAACAAGTAGGAAAATAAACAATATCCTCTCTGTAGGCAAAGATTTCTTTAAAAGAACACAAAAAGCACTTCCATGAAGAAAATATTGACAATTTAAACTACATTAAAATTAGAGACTACTAACGATTAAAATACCCATAAGTAATTGATAAAAGACAGTGTCAAAATATATTTTCAATACATGTCTCAATCAAAGGATGTATTTATATAATATAAAAGGTTGATCCAAAACTCTGTGAAAAAGACAAAAAAATTTAAATGGGTACTTCATATAAAAGATGCCCAAATAAACTCTAAGAAAAGATGGTCAAAAACTATGCTCAAAATTTTATAGTTAGTTTAACATATACTACCTTAGTATCATATGACCTACCTTATGGGAAAATAAAACAAAATAAAACAGTTTATGAGAAAAACAATACTGAGTGTCGTCAAGGGTGTACAGTAACTAAAACTTTCATACACTGCAGATGGAAACATAAATTGGTATAAATGCTTTTAAATTGTATGGCAGTACCTACTAAAGTTGAGCATCAACATACTTTATGACATAGCAATTCTAGTCCTAGGTACATACCCAAGGGACAAGCATATATAAGTACACCAATAATACTGCCATTAATGTTGAAGTCATGGATAAGAAATCATGTGTAAGAAATCAAACTACAGTTAAAATATGCTATCCTAAGAGAACTATTTGATGAATTATCAAAAAGTAAATACACTTGTATATCCTCCATAAATAATCAGCTTTAGAAAATTCTCATTCCTGCACTTTTCCAAACACCTCCTTCCTCCTTCCTAAAGGGAACTTCTATCCTTATTTCTAATATTTCTTAACTTTTACATGTTTTCCTTTTAAACATTATAAATATAATATACAATACTTCTTTTTAAAAATTAAGTATTATTCAAAATATCCTAAATCTGGAAACAATCCACATATTCATAAACACTAGAACAGATACTTAAAGAATGCTGTATTCAGATAAAGGGAAGACTACATGGTAATGGAATGAACAAACAACTTCCATCAACAATAAGAGAAGTATTTTTTTAAAGATTTATTTGTTTTAGAGAGAGAGAGGGAGAGAGAGCACAAGTGGGAAGGGCAGAGGCAGAATCTCATGGCAGGGAGAGAGAATCTTCTGCCAGCTCTCCACAGAGTGCAGAGCCTGACCTGAGGCTCAGTCCCAGTACCATGAGATCATGACTTAAGCCAAAACCGAGTCAGTTGCTTAGCCGCACCCCAAGAGAGATTGTTACAAACCACATTCTAAGCAGAAGAATTTTTAAAAAGAAATATTGTATATTTATAATGTTTAAAATGAAAACATGTAAAAGTTAAGAAATATTAGAAATAAGGATATAAGTTCCCTTTAGGAAGGAAGAAGGAGGTGTTTGGAAAAGTGCAGGAATGAGAATTTTCTAAAGCTAATTATTTATGGAGGGTATACAAGTGTATTTACTTTTTGATAATTCATCAAATAGTTCTCTTAGGATAGCATATTTTAACTGTAGTTTGATTTCTTACACATGATTTCTTATCCATGACTTCAACATTAATGAATTATTCTTGGACCTTTGTGTTCTCACATGGCATTTATTTATTTATTTATTTTTAAAGATTTTATTTATTTATTTGACAGACAGAGATCACAAGTAGGCAGAGAGGCAGGTAGAGAGACAGGGGGAAGCAGGCTCTCCTCTGAGCAGAGAGCCCGATGTGAGGCTCCATCCCGGGACCCCGGGATCATGACCTCACCTGAAGGCAGAGACTTTAACCCGCTGAACCATCCGGGTGCCCCTCACGTGGCTTCTAGATAATAGCATATCAATTGTTTATTTTTTATTAACATATAATGTATTATTTGTTTCAGAGGTACAGGTCTGTGATTCATCAGTCTTACACAATTCACAGTGCTCACCATAGCACATACCCTCCCCAATGTCCAGCACCCAGTCACACCATGCCTCCCAGCCGCCTCCACTTCAGCAACCCTCAGTTTGTCTCCTGAGATTAAGAGTTTTTTATGGTTTGTCTCTCTATCAGGTTTTGTCCCATTTAAATGAGATCTTTAGGTTGACATTGCTTTGAATTTATATATTACTTTGGGGAACACCAAAATTTTTACAATATTTTATCTCCATGGCATGACCATAGACTTCATTTCTTTTTAAGATTTTATTTATTTATTTGAGAATGAGAGAGAGAGCATGAGAAGGGGGAGGGTCAGAGGGAGAAGCAGACTTCCCACTGAGCAGGGAGCCCAAAGCAGGACTCAATCCTGGGACTCCAGAATCATGACCTGAGCTGAATGCAGCTGTCCAACCAACTGAGTCACCCAGGCACCCCCACAGACAATCATTTCTTAAAGATGTCTTCAATATCTTTCAATAAAGCTTTGTCATATTATTATCCATAAAATCTTTCACATCCTTAATTACATTTATCCCTACTTAATGTATCTTTAAAACTCACTTGTTAAATTCTTCTGTTTATCTTGATATATGGAAATAGACCATGCCTATTTTAAATATATATATAAACATATATTGCTTTGGTAAAAACAAAAATAATTTTAAGGATTAAAAACAAAACATCTTAACATCATCAAATTCTAAATTTTGATGGAAGTCATGGCTATGCCTGTGGTCTCACAGCAAGGAGGACCCTAAATTTCATGAGCTTTTAATCCAGTGGGCAATTCTTATTTCTTTGATTGGCCTGATATCTGGTTAACTTTTGATTTTGTTTTCTGAATTAGGGTTTCTAGGCAACCTCTTCTAAGAGTACAATGAGTCATTTATGCATTATGTGATGTATGTTTCAAGTTATCTTAGATATATGGTCTTAATCTAAATTACGACATTACTTTCTTATTCTTTTTTGAGGTAAGGTTCTTCCACAAATCTAGCTGATCTGGTGAGTGGCAGAAATTCAAATACTCAGGCCTCTAGAGTTCTATAAATATTCTCTTTCTGCCATTGGAATCATGTTCTGCCATTCCTTCCTAGGAATTTTTTGCTGCTTCAAGGGTGGACATAATTTTAAAATTCATAAGAAGGTTTTTTTTTTTAATATAAGACACTATCAATTTAAAAAACAATAAAGTTCACTATATATCAAAGCAATGCTTTAAATTTTTTTTTTTATTTATTTGTTTGACAGAGATCACAAGTAGGTAGAAAGGCAGGCTGAGAGAGAGGAGGAAACAGGCTCCCTACTGAGCAGAGAGCCTGATGTGGGGCTTGATCCCAGGACTCTGAGATCATGACCCGAGCCGAGGGCAGAGGCTTTAACCCTTGAGCCACCCAGGGGCCCCCAAAGCAATGCTTTAAAATTAGAAATCTGCTTTTAAGACACATATATATGCATGTATTATATACATATAAATTATATATTTATTCCTTTCTGTTATACACATGATGGTTAGTAATGTTGATGTTGATGACCACTTAAATAGTCACGTTCTATGGCCATATGTCTAATCTGGTCTCCTTAAAATACAAGCATTCATGAAAAGGCATTTGGTGATATTCTTAATACCGTACAATTGACTATTATTGAATATTGCTTTATGAATATACATTTTCAGCACCGTTTGTCTCCAGTATTTGACTCTATGGAGTATTTTGAACTACACAGGGTCATAGATGGAACTGCATCTCTCTCCATACTGATGCACACTTGGGGTGTGGGTGAAGGGGAAGGTGAAACCATGTGCTGTAGTCTAGGAGCCAGATGCCCCTTTGAGAGCAGATTTCACTGTTCTTACACACTTGGAGACATTTACTAATTTGAAAATCTGACTTTAATTAGATTAAATAAACACAAATTTGAACTAAAGTTAAATACAGTACAATACTGCCTACCATTGGTATCAAAAAAGCAATCATCTCTTTTATAAAGGCAGTCCAGAGCCAATGACATAAAAATGGTAGTCAAACTTTCGCTTGAATGATATTTTCTTAATAAATTTGCATCTTAAATTCTGCAATTGCAAGACAAGGCTTAGAAACTTAATTTTGTTTAGGAGATCAGGTGGACTCTTGTTTAATCTCAGCATAATTTCACGAAAGAGTTGATAAGACAATTGAGTTTTAAATACAAAGATACAGAGTACAGGAGAGAACCTCAAGAAGTAAGAACACATTTTACTGTGTTTTGATGTGACAACGTTGTGTTTTTTCTTTTTTCTTTTTAACAAAATCAGTGAGAGGAGTAGGAATGTTTTCTACATATGCTATCGGTTTCTCATACACAAATTTTGGAGAAATGAAACTTCCGTGGGTTTCTCAGTGTTCTTTTATAGAGCCCTAGCCTCCTAAGATACAGAAACATATGCTATACAGTTAGAGAATGTTTACTTTCACTTCTGCTAAAAGTGTTTTCACACACCATAAGGTTAAATCTGTAGTTGTGTCTTGAAAACTTCTTTCATCTAATAGTCAGTCTATCAATTACGTTGAGGGAAAGGCACCTAGGTTAGTTTAGAAGGTACCAGGGAGACTGGAGCATTTCCTAGCTATTTACATTTCAAGGAGACATCTCTGTATTGTAAAAGGCAAAACTCCTGGGGCTATCTGGCTCTGGAGGGATTTTATTTACATACAAAAGGCTGGAATAAGGAAGAAATCCTTTCAGGAGGAGGACAGTTGCCCCCTATGCCTTTTATAAGCGGAGAAAAATTGTTTCTGCTTCTCTCAGTGTGAAGTGTCTGGAACTAGACTTGAACTGACCTATCTTTCATCACAAGGCCATGGTGATAAGGACTAGAGCTGAAAGACCCGCGGATCCCCTTACCCAAGAATCCAACACTGCCACTGGATGCAATCAGCAAGAGGTTCTTTATTGTTATGCAGGCACCTGCGGGTGGTCAGCAGCTCCTGCTAGCTGAGCACACCCGGCTGTGGTGGCGCCGGGTTTTTATAAACAGGTACAAACAAGTTTTGGGTGGGGCGCAACTGATTGGTTGACAATTAGAACTTTTGAAAAAGGCCTTAGTGGAGTTTGCTGATTGGCTTTGGGGACCCGCTCGCGCGAAGAAGAGAGAGGCGGGAAGGGGGAACAAGCTGATTGGTTCTGAGGGCCCGCGCATGGGAGGAGAGGCAGGGAGGGGGAACAAGAAGGGGGAAGGTAGGAATGCCATCATGGCGTCTTCTATTATTTCTATAAGCCAAGTGGTTACAGAAGGGCAAAAGAGCAATTAATAACCTAATTTATGCCTAAAAGCCAGCGGTTCACAGAAAAGGAAACAAGCAGTTAGTTATCCTATCTATCTTCTAGGGGAGGGGTCTTTCAGAGCAAAGGGGGAGGGAGGTACTCATTATTTACTGTGAGGTATTTAATAAGAATTCTGGTGGAGGACCTGTCATATGCCCATTTGGGATAAAGGTGATAAACATGAAAATTTATGAAACAACATAAATTTTTAGTATTAATGGATAAAGCGGGTAAATAATTCCAAGAATTAGATGATAATTTCTTAAGTGCCAGGCACTGAAGAAGACCTTCCATACACTTTACAAAGGTTACCACACACACACACACACACACACACACACACACACACATATACATTTTTCCCCCTAAAACTTGAGGAGTGGAATAAATTTCTTAAATGATAAATAAGTGCATTTCAATAAATGGTCTAATAAGGTATTAAGGAGTTGGTGGTTTTCCTTTACATTTAAAATAGCTAAAACTCGGGCGCCTGAGTGGCTCAGTGGTTTAAGCCGCTGCCTTCGGCTCAGGTCATGATCTCAGGGTGCTGGGATTGAGTCCCGCATCGGGCTCTCTGCTCAGCGGGGAGCCTGCTTCCCTCTGTCTCTCTCTGTCTGCCTCTCCGTCTACTTGTGATTTCTCTCTGTAAATAAATAAATAAATAAATAAAATCTTAAAAAAAAAAATAGCTAAAACTCCAAACCCCAAGGTAGTCAGCCACATGTTGGTCAGACATGCACCCCAAGAAGTCTTTAATACATATTTTCTGGAGCAACTTTCAAATAGAATAGATAGTGATGACAAAAATAGTAATATTATGATACCCCAATTTTGAGTGTTTATGTTGTGCCAGAAACTATGCTAAAAATTCTTATAGAATTTTTTTTTCAATCATCATTTACAACAAATTCTCTATTCTAGAGATACTGCAGTTTTTATTCTTCAGGTCTGACCCGAATTTCCAACTCCCTCAAGGGGCTTTACCTGAACATCCCTTTATATAGTTTGCAATATTATCCTCAATGCTGGTACTCTGTATCTTCTCTTTGCAAGCTCTTACCTAAGTCTGCTGGGAATTCATTAATGATTGATTTTTAACTGGATTTGGTATATCTTTCCCAAAAGAATGTATGTTCCAATAAGGAAAATGTTCATTTGACTTTTACAAGATTTTATTCCCAGCACTGTGTTGGTTCAGTATATGCTCACTATCATTTTTCAAATGCATTAATATACGAATGAAACCCAGCAGTATTAAATAACTTCTCCAGTATCCCACAACAAGGGACAGAGCAGGGATGTAAGCCAAACCTGCCTCACTGCAAAAGCTGCTTTCTTCATTATTATACAAAATCATTTTGCTTGGATGTTTTGTAATTGAGATTCTTGGGTTTCAAATAAGAGAATCATCTTAAATTCTTCTGTAAGTTCTTTCATATAGGTCCTATAGGGCTGTCTTGCTTTCTCTGGCAGTTTCTCTGCTACCTTATGATGAAAAACTTCACTCACACCACTCAGCTACTCATGTATTAACATCTGGCAAGATTCTCTCCACCGAGATAGTTGAGTGTAAAATGAGGGACATTTTTTGAGAAGGGTGTTACAGTTGAAATTGTCTATACTGGGAATGAAGTAAGAATGCATACTTTTATAGATCCTCTCTTTCTTTTGTATACATCCATGTTTATTGCCAAGTTACTACTCTAAGAGAGGGTGGTGGCAACATATGTTTGGCCTTGGCTGCCACTTTCCCTAGAGTGTTTTCTGTCTGATTTGAATAGTGACATGGAGGTCTGGCAAGGAATGACTATAGTACTTGGAGATATGAGGAAATGATACAAATACTTTTTAACTAATTAAAAATCTGTAATGTTGACATCTGGTTAATATATGTCATAATTCCAGAAGTTGATAGCAGACCACCTCTGAGTAGCAAGGATCTGATGAATCCTCTTAAATAAAGTAATTATGAAGCGTAGTGGCATGGATATAAACTTGGAGATCATCCAAATAAAGTTATAAACCATGCCAATTGGTACTGAGAATTAGAACTCAGTAAAGATATATTTACAATACTGACCATTTTACAGTGGAAGTAACTTTTTTTTTCCAGAGACTAAAAGTGTACCTGAATTTTGGCCAAAAAAAGCCACTGTATATCAATTCTTCTTAAAATTTTTAAGTATCATAGATTGTAGTCAGAGTTAAACAAGTTATGTAAGCAGCTTTTTATTTACTTATTTAGTTAACAGATAAAAACAAATGGTATCATTTTTAGAACCAATTAACACTTTAAGAATTCTACCAAAATGTAGTATATGGACTTTATTAAGGGCATCTGGTTGGGTTAGTCAGTTAGGCATTGAACTCTTGATTTTGGCTCAGGTCATGATCTGAGGGTCATGAGATTGAACCCTGCGTGGATTCTGCAGTGAGCATGGAGCCTGCTTAAGATCCTCTCCCTTCTTCTTTCAGCCCCTCACCGTGTCCCTCTCTAAAACCAAACCAAACCAAACCAAACCAAACCTCTAATGCACTAAAACACTGTCATTTAAATGAAAATATTGTCGTAATTAATAAAAGTTTCTATGCATGCATACATTTTTACTTGAACTTGATTAAACATGGCAAAATGTTTCACGTGGATCTATGTTTTCATTTTACTTGGGTATATACCTAGAAGTGGAATGCTGGATTATATAGTAATTCTGTTATTTAACATTTTGAAGAAGTCCACATTGTTTTCCAAAGTAGCTGCACCATATTATGATCTTACCAGAAGCCTATGCGAGTATCAAAATCCCCACATTCTCACTGATTATCTCCTGTCTTGGGATTACAGTTGTCCTATTGGTTATAAAATGGTAAGACATTAGAATTTTGCTTTGCATCTTCCTCGAGAGAGAGAGAAGCAGGCTCCCTGCCGAGCAGAGAACCCGAGGCGGGACTCGATCCCAGGACCCTGAGATCATGACCTGAGCCGAAGGCAGCGGCTTAACCCACTGAGCCACCCAGGCGTCCCAATGTTGCAGAGTTTTAAATGGATTTTTAAAAATAAATTCTATTTTTAAACAGTTTGGGATTTATAGGAAAATGGCTAAGATGTTACAAAGCATTCCCATATATACCCCAGCCCTAATTCCGCTATTGTTAACATGTTATATTAGATTGGTACATTCATTATAATTAATTAACCAGTATTAACATATAAAAAATGATTTTGAGCATCTTTCAGGTACATGTGCTTGTCAGTTATTTGTGTATCTTCTTTAAAGATATGACTGCTCAAATTCTTTGCTCATTTTTAAATTGCACTGTTTGGCTTTTTATTACTCAGTTATTATGTATTTCCATTTAAATGGTACCATTAATAGAAAAAATAGTTTAATTTTGATTGAGTTTGATTGAGTGTTTGGATTATGAATGCCAACTGTTCCTCATTTGAAGGTGCTACTCTAGTCTATTTTGGGGTGACCTATAAACCTGCTTATATTGTGTTAGCCCTAGAACAGGAGAAGGCTGTGCAACAACAGGTCCAGACTGCCATGTCAGCTGTTCCACTTTGCCATTTGGGCCACATGATTCAGGGGATCCAGTGGTGTGGAAAGTACCCATGGTAGAGAGGGATGGTGCTCAGAGCTCTCGTCGGGTCCCAAACATCAATCTCAGTGTGGACCTTAAGACAGCCATCCTTTGCAGAAAAATACAACTTTTGAGAAACAGGGCTTGGCTTGCCTTAGTAAAGACTGACTGCTTAACCAGGGCCAGCACATGCAATCTGAGCTGCTCATCACAAACTAGGGGTTATTTGATGCGCCAAGCCATAATGTTAGGCGTGTATAGCACATTCCATCATCAAAATGGGATCAGGCCCGAGCAGGCTCTGAAGGCCTGTATAACAAATAAGTTATACAAAGTGGTCTAAATATCTGGTTTCCACCACTGATGTATGGTTTTCCCTTCCTAGCCCACACCAGTGGCCTCCCTACAGACAGTTGACAAGGGAAGAGAAGAGTCAGGCCTGGTTTACTCATGGTTCTGAATGATATGCATGTATCATCCAAAAGTAGGCAGCTATAGCACTACATCCCTCTATCCGACATCCCTAAAGGACAGTAGTAAAGGGAAATTCTTTTAGAGTGCAGTATTCTGAGCAGCATACCTGGTTCTTCACTTTGTTTGGAAAGAGAAATGGCTAGCCATGCTATTACACAGTGATTCATGGGCTGTGGCCAGTCATTTGACCAGATGTGCAGTATTCTGAGCAGCATACCTGGTTCTTCACTTTGCTTGGAAAGAGAAATGTCTAGCCATGCTATTACACAGTGATTCATGGGCTGTGGCCAGTCATTTGACCAGATGGGCAGGGACTTAGAAGGAACGTAATTGGAAAGCTAGTAACAAGGAACTCTGTGGAAGTGGTATGTGGATAGACCTCTCTGAATGGGCATGTGTCCCTTGTCAGTGCTTACCAAAGAGTGACATTGCAGAGGAGACTTTTAATAATCAAGTAAATAGGATAAACCATGCAGTGGTTATCAGTAAGTTCTTTCCCCAAACACCCCCAATCTCATGAATGGGTCTATGAACAAAGTGACCACTGTGTAAGCAATGGAGGTTATGCATGGACCCAGCAACATGGACTTCCATTCACAAGGTTGATGTGGCTACAGCTACCCACTGAATGTCCAGACTGCCAGCAACATAGGTCAATACCACGACTCCTATTGGCATTATTCCCTAGGGTGCTCAGCCAGCAACCTGGTAACAGGTTAATTACACCCCTTCCATAACAGAAGGTGTAGCATTTTGTTCTTATTGGAATAGAAATTTACTCTGGATAATTTGTCTTCCCTGAAGGCAATGTTTTTGCCAAACTACCATCCATGGATATACAGAAGGGCTTATCCACAGTCATGGTTTTCCATATAGCATGCTTCCAATCAAAGAACTCAACTCACAGCAAAAGAAGTGTGGCATTGGGCCCATGCTCAAGAAATTCACCAGTCTTTCTTTTTCTCCACCAAGTTACAATACCAGCTAGGTGACAATACCTTGTAGCATTGGGCACCATTTTCCAAAAGGCTGCACCATTTTCCATGTTCTGAATTAGCATCCAATATATGGTATTATTTTTCCCATAACCAAAATTCACAGAGCC
Organism: Mustela lutreola; assembly: GCF_030435805.1. Lineage (NCBI taxonomy): Eukaryota > Metazoa > Chordata > Mammalia > Carnivora > Mustelidae > Mustela > Mustela lutreola. The sequence continues at coordinate 89,476,092 of NC_081299.1, read as the reverse complement.
AGGAATCAAGGGGTGGAAATGGGAATGGCATTCCTCACTTTTACTCCTTCTGACCCACTAGCAAAATTTTTCTTTCTGAGACTTTATCCTTTACTGGCCTGTGGGTCTTATTTCCAGAGGAATTAATTTTCTATCAGGCAGCTCAAAATGAGACCCTTGAACTGAAAGTTAAGGCTGCAGTCCAGCTACTTTGGGGTCCTCATATCTCTGAATCAACAGGCAAAGAAGGGCATTAAGTTACTCATTTTGGTGATTGAATCTAACTACCAAGTGGGGAAATTGGAAAGCTATGCTACAACAGAGTCAGGAAGAATACGTCTGGAAGACAGGAGATCCCTTAGGGCATCTTTTAGTATTACCATGCCCTTTGATTAATGTCGATTGAAAACCACAATCCAACCCAGGAGGGATATTAATGGCCCAGACTCTAGGAATGAAGGTTTGGATGACCCCACAGGTAAAGAACACAGTCTGCTGAAGTGCTAGCTGAAGACATAGAAAATACAGAATGAGTAGTAGAAGAAAGTAGTTATAAATAGCAGCTACAACCATGTGATCAGTTACCAAAAAAAGAGGACTGAAATTGTCATAAGTAAATAGCAGCTACAACCATGTGATCAGTTACAAAAAAAAGAGGACTGAGGAGTTATATATGGATACCAAAAAAAAGAGGACTGAGGAGTTATATATGGATACCAAGATGGCAAAGGGTGGAGTTGTAATGGTCAATTTTATGTATAAATTTGTCTGTACCACAGGGTGCTCAGATTTCACCTTATTTCTATATATCAGTAACATTTTTTAATTGTTCCCTTTATATCTTCTTTATTCTATTGTATTTGGTGTTTTTTTATTTGCAGAGGTATGTTTTGGGCTGACTTGAAGATCTCCCTATGATCTACACCACTTGGTAGTTATTCTCTTTTGCAGTACCAACCATTTGAGAATGGTGTGATTCTCAAACCAACGCTTGTGATTTCCTTCTAACACATATATGGCAAAGTTGATGAGATATCGCTCCCATGATTACATTACATTATATTGTAAAGATGGGAGGTAATTATGTTAGATAAGACATACTCTTATCAATAGAGTTGCTTAAAATTCTGAATAAGCAAGTTACCATGAATCCTATAGCCAGAAGGAAATGAATTCTGCCAACAACAGCTTGAGTGAGCTTGGCAGCAGACCCTTCCCAGCCAAGCCTCTAGATAAGAAACCAGCCTTGGTTGATATCCTCCTCAAATTACTATACCTCATCATAATGAATACTAGTTCTTCAATACCTACATTTAAACCAAATTTCAAGGTTTTCTCTCAGATTATCATAGTATTTTTTTAGACTTAAAAAAATTATACTGTATTTTGAAACTGTAGCCTCAATAAATTTGATATATTAGTCTCTGATTTTCAGGATTCAAATGAACTATTATAATTTATTTAACTTTCTCTTTGCCACCTGTCTTAACAATAAATGGGAAAGGACATCCCAGAAAGATTTTCATATGTGAATGCATCAGAAAGTTCACTTGGGTTAGAGGTTATGTGTCTTAAAGTTACATTGCACAGGTTTTTTTCCATGATATATTTCTTTATTTCAAAATTACCTGCCTTGATGGCTAGAAAAATACCTTGCAAAAAAAAAAAAAAAAGGCACTGTATGTTGAATACCCAATGATTATGACTAATATAACCATGCATTGTTTATACTGTATCTTTTTTTTAAAAGATTTTATTTATTCATTTGACAAACAAAGATCACAAGTAGGCAGAGGGGCAGGCAAAGAGAGCGAGAGGAGGAAGCAGGTTACAGTTTAGGGCAAAATTAAGAGATAAATGTAATTAACTGTAGATATTAAACTGAATATATACAGTCCCCTTTGTCTTAGTAAAGGCTTTGCACTAATGTTATCAAATTCAGTTCAATTAATTCAGCATGTAAGACCCTCCATTGTACATGGTACTGGCTATAGAAAGGAGAATTGAAAGACTTGGCATTTGCTCTCCTGGAGCCTAAAGTGTTTGAGTCCACTACCTCAACTGCTTGCACAGACATCTAATTTACTAGGATAAAAAATGGAAATGAATGGAAAACTAATATACCCTAATCCTAAGAACTATATTCTGTTAACATGAAATTAGGAAATGCAGCAAATTAGAAGCTATTTGAGAGAACATATAATAATTTCCCATTCCTACTCTCTAAATATTTCTAAAATGAATGGAGAATGAAGGAGGTAGAAAATTGTTAGAGAATATGAATTATATTACTGCAATGATATTTTCAAACACATCAGTTATGAACACATTTTGAAAAGAACATAATATTTAATATCAATTATCACTTCTCAATAATAAAAATAAGAATATATTTGGAACCTAATGCTGTAGATCTATAACTCTGATTACTCATAATGCATTTTATCATTTAGAAGCTTAGAAAGAAAATGAATTTTTTTTTAAGATTTTATTTATTTGTCAGAGAGAGAGTGCACACAAGCAGGGGCAGCAGCAGGCAGAGCAGACAGAGGGAGAAGCAGGCTCCCCACCGAGTAGGGAGCCCCAGGCGGGACTCGATCCCAGGACTCTGGGACCACGACCCAAGCTGAAGGCAAATGCCCAACCAACTGAGCCACCCAGGCATCCCAGAAAGAAAATGTATTTTTTTAGCTGAATGTTTGGTAACTAGCAGTAATAGTCATTACTGGAAGAGTAATGGCAGTAAAAGAGTCACTTGAATTAAGTAAAGATGAAATGTTAGTAACTCAGAGAGAAAAGGACTTTAATGTTACTGTAGAGATCAAGCCATTTAACTGTATTAGATGTCTCTGAATCATTTAGATTTTGAAACTAAGTTCTCACAATAATGGTTTTATATAAAATATAAATGTTAGAAATCAAGTTATGCCAAAAAAACCCCTAATGTCTCCCTATATAATAAGTTTATGCCAGTTTTGGGAAATACACAATATTTTTCAATATTATTAAAGAATATTATTAAAGAATATAAACACTGGTGAGAAAATATTTCAGTTATTCTCTCTATAAGCAGTAATGTCATCTGAAGTTAAATTTCCTATAGGGTTTACATCCAAGAAGATATGTGAAAAACATAAAATAGAAAACTATTACTATTACTAGTTGAACATATAAAGAATAATTTATTTGCTGAAAAAAATCATTAGTTTTTATTTATTCCTTAAGTAGGTAACATTGTTCTACGACATTTAAAAAGTGAACGAGATTAAGAGGCTCTTTGCATTTCTGTAAGAGGAATGTAAGGTTTTCTTGAAGTATGTTATCCATATTTCATCTCATTTTCATTACTTAAATCTATCCTAAAATTAAAAGTCCAATATTATTGATGAACCCCATCATTTAATCAATTGTGGGAAACTATTTAGAACCAACTCTGCACTTCAGTAGTTACACATTTTACTATCATTTCTCGAATTCCTCCATACTTCTATACACAAAACCTTCTTTTAGGTGGATTATTTTTGTCCATATCTAACTACAGTGCTCCAGTAGGGGCTACTAATTGGTAGCTAGTACATCTCTGGACACCTGAGCAGCTCTATGATCTGAAGTGAGGCCAGCCAGAGTTCTTGTCCACTACTTCCAAGTTTAAACTAAAAGGAAAGGAGTTCATCCTTTCTGGCAGTGGAGCTGGAAAAACATAACCCTAGAAGTCACTGGTGTTCATGATTCTACCTTAGTTGACAAAGTCAGCGTAATAGAATAAAGCCAAAACACAGAACAGAATAGAAAGGAAGAAATAAAAATAAAAAGGAGTCCTACTGGAATTGTGCTGGTTAACGTAATTTATATCTCTACCTTTTCCACAGTTGATTGTGAGAGCTAATAATCACTTGTTTTATTGTGCTTTTATTTATTTGTTTGGCTTTGTCTTTACCTTTGGTATAATGGACTCATGACCAAGGTTCAGATTTACTTTGGATCTATAAGGACCCATGAAATCATCTTAGCGATCATTTTATAGTAACTCCAAGTATAATTACAATTGGCGTACTTAATATTTGGCATAACTCCCACATCAATTACTTGGTTTGTGGGGTAAGGTCTCTTATAACACAGAAGGCAAAATAAAGACTAAAAATGCCACTCTGCCAAGATGGTAAATAGAAAACAATAATGCAATTTGGGCCAAATAGTATAAATTAATAAAGATCTAAAGGATGCAGAAGCAATGGTTCCCATCATATCTCTGTTTCCTTCACCAGTCTGGCTCTTGCAGAAAACAGATGGATCCTGGAGGATGACTATAAGCTATGACCAACTCAAACAAGTAACATGCCCAATTGCAGTACCACATACGTAGTCTTTGCTAAAACAGATTAATGGTGTTGGATGCAAGAATGCCATATTTATTTGGTGAATGCTTTCTTTTTTATTATTTATTGTTAATAGAAAGAGGATTAGAAACAGTTTCACATTTATGGGGAATAGGTAACAAAACACATTTACAATTTTGCCCCAGAGCTATATCGCCTCTTCATTTAATAGATCTGAACCATTTGGATATTCAAACACATCACATTAATCCACTACATTATATTAATTAAGATGAATAATCAAGAAATATCTATCACTCTAATGGCCCTAGCAAGACCAATGTCCTCAGAAAGTAGGAAATAAACCATATGTAGATACAGAAACCTGATGTATCATATTTAGTGGAAGCAGACAGCATTTCTCTTCTCAAGCTCCAAAATCATATAGATGTAATAAATACACATTATTAAATTTGAGTGTAATACACTCATATTTGAAAAATTAAGTTTCAAGAAAGGATGTTTTAAAATAAAAAGTAAAATAAATAATTTGCAATCATAATATTTGCACATTTGTTGTTCTAAGCAAAAACATTGTGATTTAATTTCTTTGATTTTCAAATGAGTCTGTATTACTACATATTTTAATGATTTATGACTCAGACTCATTTAACACTTGGATTTGATTACTGTGGCATTAATCAATGTACAAATTCAACTTCAAATTCCATATAATTAGAATTGCTTCAAGGAAGAATATTGTCAAAATTAAAGATTCTCCAGTGTGAAAATAATTAAACTGTTAAAATTTTTGGCAGAGTTCATTAGCACTGTGAGTGATTCTAACTTTGCTGGTCTTATAGGATTTAATGACAGCTTTTGCACTTAATAGAAATAATAAACCAATATGTGCAGAATATATATTTTAAAAAACCCAATTATTATCACCTTTGATTACCTAAGTTAATCACAGAAAACAGTAAGTTAATAATTTAAAACAAAAACACTTTTCATTAATCATTAACACTTTTCACTAAACATTAATGTGTTGCTTTTCAGAATACATTTTATCTGTAGATTTAACTTCCCAATTATGTCTTTTGACCTTTAAGGTAAAATTAAAACTAATTTACAATTTAATTCAAATGACTTCACCATTATCCCCTTTTCAACTCTTTTATTTAAAATATTTTCTTTCTTTACTGTTACACATCTTTAAACACAAAGCATTTTCTACTTTTTGTCATATTTAACATGAAAAGTATTTTTTAATCTTAATATTAAAAATGTTCTAATAACATTTTCTTCCATTATCCTTTTGGTTGGAAAGACCATGAAAACCTTTAAAGTTCACACTTAAAATAAAAAGAAAGCAAGTAAATGATACTATTAAAAAATTGTAACTATACTATGATTTTTTAATTATATGAGAATATTAAGCATTTAAGTGTTTCCTTTAAAAAGTGAATACTGCTGGGATTCTTTATGCTTACATTTTTTTCAGAATATGCTTTTAACAATATCTAACAGAACTGGAAACATCAAAAGTTTTCAAAGATCATGCTTATCACCTGATACATATTATAAAAAAATAAATGTACATTCCAATTGATATATAGAGTTCTTAAAATTAATATTAATTGACTAAGTCAAAAATGTTTCCATTATTTAATTGAGCCATCTGTAATCTGTGACATTTACACTATGAAGCATTTTAGAAAGAGAACAAAGAGATCTAATCACAAGAAATCATTCTGAACACATGAAATGACCTCCTTAATAAAATTATAATTACCTTAATTTCCTTTCAATAAAATATAACATTTAGTAATAATAAAGTCAATATCAGTGTTAATAGTCTTCAACTTTTTTTTTCTTACTTTCGGAGAGTAAAAAAAAGAAGCTCATGCTACTTTGCAGTGTTTAATTTATGGGTACATGAAACTTAAAAATATCTTTTTCTCTGCTTAAAACAAATTATGATGTCCTTTTACAAGAGAATTATTTCTTTACTTCCATAAATCTTTTAGAATATTTGTTTGGTATGATATAAATTTTGATTTTGATTTCTACACTAATATACATGGGATACAAATAATTTGTTAACATTACTTTATTCACATTTATAGATTACTATTTCTTAAAAGAAATAATATAAACTCCTATTTCTCTCAACTAATTATTACCTGTAATACTGACGAAGGGAGAGAAAAGAACAACTCTATAAACTTGCAACAATTTTTAGCAAGTGAGCTAGTGGCTGTCTTGCAAATATTTGTTGAAAATTCAAAATTAAACAGTTGCCGAATGTTGTTACTAGTTATAGCATGGTTATATTATTGGTTATGTATACAATATGTACATTGTTGTATACACACACATACACATACATACATATTGAAATCAATACCAATAATAATTTCAATTATAGAAGCTAAAAGTTTCTAGGAAAATTTAAAGGAAATCCAAAATTGACACCCTTTTTTTTTTCATATTTTTTTAATATTTTATTTTTTATAAACATATATTTTTAGTCCCCAGGGGTACAGGTCTGTGAATCACCAGATTTACACACTTCACAGCACTCACCAAAGAACATACCCTCCCCAATGTCCATAATCCCACCCCCTTCTCTCAAACCCCCTCCCCCCAGCAACCCTCAGTTTGTTTTGTGAGATTAAGAGTCACTTATGGTTTGTCTCCCTCCCAATCCCATCTTGTTTTATTGATTCTTCTCCTACCCACTTAAGCCCCCATGTTGCATCACCACTTCCTCATATCAGGAAGATCATATGATAGTTGTCTTTCTCTGCTTGACTTATTTCCCTAAGCATGATACGCTCTAGTTCCATCCATGTTGTCGCAAATGGCAAGATTTCATTTATTTTGATGGCTGCATAGTATTCCATTGTGTATATATACCATATCTTCTCGATCCATTCATCTGTTGATGGACATCTAGGTTCTTTCCATAGTTTGGCTATTGTGGACAATGCTGCTATAAACATTCGGGTGCACGTGCCCCTTTGGATCACTACGTTTGTATCTTTAGGGTAAATACCCAATAGTGCAATTGCTGGGTCATAGGGCAGTTCTATTTTCAACATTTTGAGGAACCTCCATGCTGTTTTCCAGAGTGGCTGCACCAGCTTGCATTCCCACCAACAGTGTAGGAGGGTTCCCCTTTCTCCGCATCCTCGCCAGCATCTGTCATTTCCTGACTTGTTGATTTTAGCCATTCTGACTGGTGTGAGGTGATATCTCATTGTGGATTTGATTTCTATTTCCCTGATGCCGAGTGATATGGAGCACTTTTTCATGTGTCTGTTGGCCATCTGGATGTCTTCTTTACAGAAATGTCTGTTCATGTCCTCTGCCCATTTCTTGATTGGATTATTTGTTTTTTGGGTGTTGAGTTTCCTAAGTTCTTTATAGATTCTGGGCACTAGTCCTTTATCTTATATGTCGTTTGCAAATATCTTCTCCCATTCTGTCAGTTGTCTTTTGATTTTATTAACTGTTTCCTTTGCTGTGCAAAAGCTTTTGATCTTGATGAAATCCCAATAGTTCATTTTTTCCCTTGCTTCCCTTGCCTTTTGCATTGTTCCTAGGAAGATGTTGCTGCAGCAGAGGTCGAAGAGGTTGCTGCCTGTGTTCTCCTCAAGGATTTTGATGGATTCCTTTCTCACATTGAGGTCCTTCATCCATTTTGAGTCTATTTTTGTGTGTGGTGTAAGGAAGTGGTCCAATTTCATTTTTCTGCATGTGGCTGTCCAATTTTCCCAGCACCATTTATTGAAGAGGCTGTCTTTTTTCCATTGGACATTCTTTCCTGCTTTGTCGAAGATTAGTTGACTGTAGAGTTGAGGGTCTATTTCTGGGCTCTCTATTCTGTTCCATTAATTTATGTGTCTGTTTTTGTGCCAGTACCATGCTGTCTTGATGATGACAGCTTTGTAATAGAGCTTGAAGTCCGGAATTGTGATGCCACCAACGTTGGCTTTCTTTTTCAATATCCCTTTGGCTATTCGAGGTCTTTTCTGGTTCCATATAAATTTTAGCATTATTTGTTCCATTTCTTTGAAAAAGATGGATAGTACTTTGATAGGAATTGCATTAAATGTGTAGATTGCTTTAGGTAGCATAGACATTTTCACAATATTTATTCTTCCAATCCAGGAGCATGGAACATTTTTCCATTTCTTTGAGTCTTCCTCAATTTCTTTCATGAGTACTTTATAGTTTTCTGAGTATAGATTCTGTGCCTCTTTGGTTAGGTTTATTCCTAGGTATCTTAAGGTTTTGGGTGCAATTGTAAATGGGATTGACTCCTTAATTTCTCTTTCTTCGGTTTTGTTGTTGGTGTAGAGAAATGCAACTGATTTATGTGCATTGATTTTATATCCTGACACTTTACTGAATTCCTGTATAAGTTCTAGCAGTTTTGGAGTGGAGTCTTTTGGGTTTTCCACATATAGTATCATATCATCTGCGAAGAGTGATAATTTGACTTCTTCTTTGCCGATTTGGATGCCTTTAATTTCCTTTTGTTGTCTGATTGCTGAGGCTAGGACCTCTAGTACGATGTTGAATAGCAGTGGTGATAATGGACATCCCTGCCATGTTCCTGACCTTAGCGGAAAAGCTTTCAGTTTTTCTCCATTGAGAATGATATTTGCGGTGGGTTTTTCATAGATGGCTTTGATGATATTGAGGTATGTGCCCTCTATCCCTACACTTTGAAGAGTTCTGATCAGGAAGGGATGCTGTACTTTGTCAAATGCTTTTTCAGCATCTATTGAGAGTATCATATGGTTCTTGTTCTTTCTTTTATTGATGTGTTGTATCACATTGACTGATTTGCGGATGTTGAACCAACCTTGCAGCCCTGGAATAAATCCCACTTGGTCGTGATGAATAATCCTTTTAATGTACTGTTGAATCCTATTGGCTAGTATTTTGTTGAGTATTTTCGCATCTGTGTTCATCAAGGATATTGGTCTATAGCTCTCTTTTTTGATGGGATCCTTGTCTGGTTTTGGGATCAAGGTGATGCTGGCCTCATAAAATGAGTTTGGAAGTTTTCCTTCCATTTCTATTTTTTGGAACATTTTCAGGAGAATAGGAATTAGTTCTTCTTTAAATGTTTGGTAGAATTCCCCCGGGAAACCGTCTGGCCTTGGGCTTTTGTTTGTTTGGAGATTATTAATGACTGTTTCAATCTCCTTACTGGTTATGGGTCTGTTCCGGCTTTCTAATTCTTCCTGGTTCAGTTGTGGTAGTTTATATGTTTCTAGGAATGCATCCATTTCTTCCAGATTGTCAAATTTATTGGCGTAGAGTTGCTCATAGTATGTTCTTATAATAGTTTGTATTTCTTTGGTGTTAGTTGTGATCTCTCCTCTTTCATTCATGATTTTATTTATTTGGGTCCTTTCTCTTTCTTTTTGATAAGTCTGGACAGGGGTTTATCAATTTTATTAATTCTTTCAAAGAACCAGCTCCTAGTTTTGTTGATTTGTTCTATTGTCTTTTTGGTTTCTGTTTCATTGATTTCTGCTCTGATCTTTATGATTTCTCTTCTCCTGCTGGGCTTAGGGTTTCTTTCTTGTTCTTTCTCCAGCTCCTTTAGGTGTAGGGTTAGGTTGTGTACCTGAGACCTTTCTTGTTTCTTGAGAAAGGCATGATATTTTCAGAGCACTAAACGAGAAAAACATGCAGCCAAGAATACTATATCCAGCTAGCCTCTCAGGATTGCCTTTGTTGTCCCACAGATTTTGAGCTGTTGTATTTTCATTATCATTTGTTTCCATGATTTTTTTCAATTCTTCTTTAATTTCCCGGTTGACCCATTCATTCTTTAGAAGGATGCTGTTTAGTCTCCATGTATTTGGGTTCTTTCCAAACTTCCTTTTGTGGTTGAGTTCTAGCTTTAGAGCATTGTGGTCTGAAAATATGCAGGGAATGATCCCAATCTTTTGATACTGGTTGAGTCCTGATTTAGGACCGAGGATGTGATCTATTCTGGAGAATGTTTCATGTGCACTAGAGAAGAATGTGTATTCTGTTGCTTTGGGATGAAATGTTCTCAATATATCTGTGATGTCCATCTGGTCCAGTGTGTCGTTTAAGGCCTTTATTTCCTTGATGATCTTTTGCTTGGATGATCTGTCCATTTCAGTGAGGAGAGTGTTAAAGTCCCCTACTATTATTGTATTATTTTTGATGTGTTTCTTTGATTTTGTTATTAATTGGTTTATATAGTTGGCTGCTCCCACGTTGGGGGCATAGATATTTAAAATTGTTAAATCTTCTTGTTGGACAGACCCTTTGAGTATGATATAGTGTCCTTCCTCATCTCTTATTATAGTCTTTGGCTTAAAATCTAATTGATCTGATATAAGGATTGCCACTCCTGCTTTCTTCTGATGTCCATTAGCATGGTAAATTCTTTTCCACCCCCTCACTTTAAATCTGGAGGTGTCTTCGGGCTTAAAATGTGTTTCTTGGAGGCAACATATAGATGGGTTTTGTTTTTTTATCCATTCTGATACCCTGTGTCTTTTGACAGGGGCATTTAGCCCATTCACATTCAGGGTAACTATTGAGAGATATGAATTTAGTGCCATTGTATTGCCTGTAAGGTGACTGTTACTGTATATGGTCTCTGTTCCTTTCTGATCTACCACTTGTAGGCTCTCTCTTTGCTTAGAGGACCCCTTTCAAGATTTCCTGTAGAGCTGGTTTGGTGTTTGCAAATTCTTTCAGATTTTGTTTGTCCTGGAAGCTTTTAATCTCTCCTTCCATTTTCAATGATAGCCTAGCTGGATATAGTATTCTTGGCTGCATGTTTTTCTCGTTTAGTGCTCTGAAAATATCATGCCAGCTCTTTCTGGCCTGCCAGGTCTCTGAGGATAAGTCAGCTGCCACTCTAATATTTTTACCATTGTATGTTACAGACTTCTTTTCCCGGGCTGCTTTCAGGATTTTCTCTTTGTCACTGAGACTTGTAAATTTTACTATTAGGTGACAGGGTGTGGGCCTATTCTTATGATTTTGAGGGGCCTTCTCTGAACCTCCTGAATTTTGATGCTCATTCCCTTTGCCATATTGGGGAAATTCTCCCTAATAATTCTCTCCAGTATACCTTCTGCTCCCCTCTCACTTTCTTCTTCTTCTGGAATCCCAATTATTCTAATGTTGTTTCGTCTTATGGTGTCACTTATCTCTCGAATTTTCCCCTCGTGGTCCAGTAGCTGTTTGTCCCTCTTTTGCTCAGCTTCTTTTTTCTCTGTCATTTGGTCTTCTATATCACTAATTCTTTCTTCTGCCTCATTTATCCTAGCAGTGAGAGCCTCCAGTTTTGATTGCACCTCATTAATAGCTTTTTTTAGTTCAACTTGGTTAGATTTTAGTTCTTTTATTTCTCCAGAAAGGGCTTTTATATCTCTCAAGAGGGTTTTTCTAATATCTTCCATGCCTTTTTCGAGCCCGGCTAGAACCTTGAGAATTGTCATTCTGAACTCTAGATCTGACATATTACCAATGTCTGTATTGATTAGGTCCCTAGCCTTCGGTACTGCCTCTTGTTCTTTTTTTTGTGTTGAATTCTTCCGTCTTGTCATTTTGTCCAGATAAGAGTATATGAAGGAGCAAGGAAAATACTAAAAGGGTGGCAACAACCCCAGGAAAATATGCTTTAACCAATTTAGAAGAGATCCCAAATCGTGAGGGGGGAGATAGGGGATAAAAAGAGGTTCAAAAAGGAAGAAAGAAAGAAGAAAAAAAAAAAGAAAAAGAAAAAAAAAGAAAAGAAAAGAATTTAAAAAAAGAAAACAAATAAGAAAAATACTAAAAAGAAAAAATATATATATTAGATAAACTGGTTAAAAAACGTTAAAAAAGAAAAAGGTAAAAGTTAAAAAAAAAAATTTACCAGAAGGCGAGAAAAAAAAAGAAAAACTGAAAAAGAAATAAATTAAATTAACTGCAAGACTAAAAAAAAAATCACAGGGAAAAAGCCATGAGTTCCGTGCTTTGCTTTCTCTTCCTCTGGAATTCTGCTGCTCTCCTTGGTATTGAAACCGCACTCCTTGGTAGGTGAACTTGGTCTCGGCTGGATTTCTTGTTGATCTTCTGGGGGAGGGGCCTGTTGTAGTGATTCTCAAGTGTCTTTGCCCCACGCAGAATTGCACCGCCTTTACCCAGGGGCCGGGGTGAGTAATCCGCTTTGGTTTGCTTTCAGGAGCTTTTGTTCCCTGAGCCCTTTCCGTAGAGTTCCGGAGGACGGGAATACAAATGGCGGCCTCCTGGTCTCCAGCCCGGAGGAGCCGAGAGCCCAGGGCCCCACTCCTCAGTGCACCCTCAGAGAACAGCGCCCAGTTACTCCCGTCTGCCTCACCTCCGGCCGCCCTCCAAGCTCACCGAGCCTGCGACCGGTTCAAGGTTACACCGAGCTGTGAGCTTACTGTCGGCTTTGTCTCTGTAGCCGGCTTTCCCGTTCCAATACCCGCAAGCTCTGCGACACTCAGACACCCCCGATCCTTCTGTGACCCTGCGGGACCTGAGGCCACGCTGACCCTGTGTGGTCTTCGCCCCCGTTTTGCCTCTGGAGCAATGTCCCTCAGCAGAACAGACTTTTAAAAGTCCTGATTTTGTGCTCCGTTGCTCCGCTGCTTGCCGGGAGCCCCCCCCCCCCCCGGGGTCTATCTTCCTGTCGCTTTGGATTCACTTCTCCGCCGGTCCTACCTTTCAGAAAGCGGTTGTTTTTCTGTTTCCAGAATTGCTGTTCTTCTTGTCTTCGATCTGCCAATGGATTTTCAGGTGTTTGCAATCTTTAGATAAGCTATCTAGCTGATCTCCGGCTAGCTGAAGTAGTCTCAGCCTGCTACTTCTCCACCATCTTGACTCCCAAAATTGACACCCTTTTTGATTGTTCTTATCTTTCTTTCTACAAGTCTTGATAACATACCTACCATTATGGAAAAAACATCATTTGAAGAATTATACTATCACAGTTTGGACCTCTACACTTAACAAAAATGCTCTTGGGGCACCTCAGTGGCTCAGTCATTTGAGCATCGACCCCAGATTTTGGCTCAGATCATGATAACATGGTCCTGGGACTGAGACCCAAGTCAGGCTCTGAGCTCAACGCGGAGTCTGTTTGTCCCTTTCCTTCTGCTTCTTCCCCGCTCACTCTCTCTCTTTTTCTTCCAAATAAATAAGTAAATTATATATACATATATATTTTTTAATAAGATATATTTTTTAAATGGTCTTAATTGACTTATAAATTAAACAAAGAATTTCGAAACAGCAAAATGCAAAAAAAATCAGATTCTCATATTTATTTTCTCTTAAATAGATAAGTAGATTAATTATCTAAAATAAAATAATTTAGAAAGAAAATGTGAAGCCTTCTTTGATGCAGTAATTATCCTTTTTTTTGGATTGTGTCAGCTTAAAATATTTAAATACTTTAATTCAGCTATATGCTTGGTTTAGTTTGGATTAAATTAAGTACACAGCTTTTTAAATATATATTGCTAAGAAGAACAGTTTAGAAAAATAATAGCAGGGTTTGTAGGAGAGGATAAAATTATGATTAATGATCTCATAAATATTCAGCCCGTTTGGAACAATTAGTAGAATATAAAATGAAATACAAGGTAAGTATTTTAAAAACTAAACAAGTAAAGGTTATTACAATAATAAGCTAGCCATTACTCAAACTAGACGAATAAGAAATAAGCAGCTTCCTGTATTTTGTTTCTGCGACTATATCTCTTCATACACAATTTGAGAGTAGCCTGAAGTCAAATAAATAGGTCAATCACTGAGTTACTTAGTTTCTGGTCTCTCGGACATGGTCTTCTTACAACATCATCCTGCCAAATGTAGGCTTTTTATTGACAAGTCTATTGATTTCCTGATTAATGTACAACTCTTTTATTGGCATTTACTACAGGAGACATAATTTTAATGTTTGTATGATCAATAGTTCCATCAACATTAAAAATTCCTACTGTTAGTTTGAATGGCTTTAACTATAGGGAATTGTATTTTTCTTGATTAATACAGGAAAAACTGGTTAATATTAGCAAATCAAGGAAAATGGATGTTTTATGTGGTGTTTTATTATATTTTATTCTCAAAGGAGAAAAATAAAAACAGCACAAAAAGAATTTAGTAATTTCTCATAAATACTCCAGTAGATGCTAGCTGTTGGAGATATAAGAAAGCAAATACTTATACTTTTACGACCTTCATTTTCTAGTCTTTTTAAAGCAAAATCTCTAAATACATGTTACAAAAAGTATAAAGTTATGAATTTTCAAAAGGACTAATCAATTTAATTGCAGTAATGGAATTCTATGATGGTAATACTACTTAAAAAAAAAAGATTTTATTTATTTATTTATTTTAGAGAGAGTGAGAGCAGGGGGAGGAGCAGAGGGAGAGGGACAAGCAGACTCAGAGCTGAACCCCGAGTCTGATGTGGGGCTGATCCCATGACCCTGAGATCACGACCTGATCCAAAATCAAGAGTCGGACATTTAACTGACTATACCACCTAGGTTCGCTGGTAAAAAGCTTTTAATCAATTTAATTAAAGTAATGTAATTTAATGATGATAATACTACCTTTTAGATTTAAAACATCCATATATTAAATGAGACACCTCAGATGGATTCCCTAAAATATAATAATGTTGTACTTAAATAATTGTGATAGATTTTACAATTATCTGAATTTTCTAAATTTATATTTTTATTTATCATATTAAGTGAAATGAATTAAGACCAAATGGGATTAATTACAGGTATGCAAGGTTGGTTCAAAATTCAAGAATACATCAGTGTAATCCAGTATATCAAGAGGTTAAAGGATAAAAATTATATAATCTCATCAGTTGATACAGAAAAAGCATTTGATAATATCCAACATCCATTTATGATAGAAACTCAGAAAACTGGGAATAGAGGAAGAATTCCTCAATTTGGTAAAGAACATCAACAAGTAACTTTCAGCTAACATTATATTTTATGATGAAAGACAAAATGTTTTTCATCTAAGATGAAATAGCAAAGCATGGGTGTTTACAAAGCATGGATGTCTACTATTATTCACCACTACTTTAAAGAATACAACCAAAAGCATGATCTATAAAAGGAAAAAAATATAGTTGGCTGTTTGTTAAAATGGAAAAACTTTTGTTCTGCAAAAATACTTTTAAGAGAATGAAGTTGAGCTATATACTGAGAGAAAATATTTGCAAAATATATATCTGGTTAAGAGCATGTATCCAAAGTGTATAGAGAACCCTGAGAACCCAATGCCGAGAAAACAAAACAATCCAACTGTGTAATATGGAAAAGGCCCAAACAGATGTTTTTCCAAGAAAGATATACAGATAGCAAATAGCACAAGGAAAGATATCAACATTATCTGTCATTAGGGAAATGTAAATTACAACACTGTGAGGTAGCGCTAAATATCTATTTAAAGGCTTCATTCCAAAAAAATGGAAAAGAGCAATTGATGGTGAGAATGTTCAGCAATAAGAACTCTCATTCATTGCTGATGGGAATGCAAAATGGTACAGCCAGTTTGGAAGAGAGTTCACCATCTTACAAAATGGAACATAATCTTACGTTGTGTTCTAGAAATTTACTATTAGGTATTTGCTAACTCATTTGAAAACACCAAAACCTGTAAGTGACTATTTATAGCAACTTTATTCATTATTGCCAAAACAGGAAGCAACCAAGATATCCTTCAATAGGTTACTGGATAAATGAATTGTGGTAAGCGAATACAAATGGAATATTATTCAGAAATAACAAAGCAATAAGCCATGCAAAGGCATAAATGAATTTTAAATGAATATTGATGGGTGAAAGAAGCCAGTGTGAAAAGACAACATACTTTGTAATTACATTTATATAACATTTTGGAAAAGAAAAAACTATAGAAATAATAGCAGGTCAGTTGTTGATAGGAGTTTAAGGTGCAAAGTTAATAGGTAAAACACAAGGGATTTTTAATGGTCTTAAGTGAAACTATTCTAGATGAAACTGCAGTGGTGAACACATGACATAGTCTTTTTGTCAAAACACATAGAAATTTTTAGCACTAAGAGTCAGCCTCAATGTAGTCAAATAAATAATCATTGAGGAACTAAGAAATTCCAAGATGAAATTTAGATTTTGACATAATAATGTAACTTTTGCATATGTATGAAATAACCTCACTGAAAAAAATGGAGGAAAATATACTGGAAATGAGTGGATTCCGTATGAATAAAGGCAAAAGAAACCATACATGAGTACTTTAATTTGATAAAGTTGTTATCCACAGAGTAAGGACTGACAATTCTAAAACCACTATATGTTTTATATATTTTTATATTTATGTACTATATATTGTTATTTTATTATATAGTTATATATATACTTGTTTCTTTTTACTTTTTAAATGTTTCTACAAAAAAATCCTGAATTATATATGTGGCTCACATTGTATAACAATCGAACAGTGCTGTTCTCAGTTGTCATATGTCCAAAACAAATTCTGAATTTTTGAGGGTTCCACTGAGACAGCAGGTATAGCTTTATATGATTTAATATGTTCAAACTTATTTCTGAAAGTCCCATTTTAATAATTTCTACCTCAGATTTATTGAACTGTTAAGTAACAGGATGTCAGATGATGGGGAACAGGTTTCTCACAGTTGGAGTGGAAGGTTACAGATAATCAAGGTGGGTAAAGCTAGAGTGAGCCACGTGGTAATAAGACAGATTGGAGACATTAGTATGAACTAATTCTTACTTTAAGATAGATGGCTACATAAAGAAATATTTATAGACATGTTTATAGCCACAGCTTACTAAACTCATATATATTTCCTTTCTCTGTCAGCTCACAGTGCCAATGTGCAAAGATACTTCAAAAGCAGTAAGTACACTTGGACCCAAATTCTGGTCTCTAATGTTATTTTTTAATAAAAGAAGCCTGAGCTCCTTACCTGGTTGATTCTAGAACTGAGACAGAAAATACACACTATTAAAAAAGAAAAAGAAAAAGAAAAAGAATAAAAGGAAATACACACTATTAGCCTGGAGCATCTTATAATGCCAGAAAGTAAGGAAGTTCTTAAATACACACACACACACACACACACACACACATAATGATGGGGGACACCTAGGAGCCAACTGGACAAGTTCCCATTAGCCAAAGCTGAACAAAAATATAAGGTAGTACTGGATTATAATACAAAACCTAAAATAAATTTCTGAAAGTCTATACTGATAATAAATTAATAAAAAAAATAAAAACACCTCAGAGGAGAAATGACAAATCTCCCATGCAAAGAATTCCAATAATTGGTGTAGAAACCCCACACTTGTGTAGACTGTAACTTCCTACTCCCTGGGGCATGCATAGTGACTTCTTTTCAAAGAATGCATTATGGAAAGGAAGAAAAAATTGTAGTTTTACAGTGGAGAAAACTGAAAAATACTGCTTCAGCCAGATGATCAAACTTAATATGAACAGTGCTAAATCGTGATAAATCATGCAAATCATGTACCCTTAATATGAGATGATGAGACTCTCACTTTACTTCTGTGGTTTTCCTGTCCCCAAACCATAACTTCATTCTAATTATGAAGGAAAAAACAAAACAAAACAAACAAACAAACAAACAAAAAAAAAACAAGACAAATTCCAATAGAGAGATATTCCACAAAATATCTTGTCAGTGGTCCTCAGCTCTCAAGGTAATCTTCATAAAAGAAGAGCCTAAGGAAACAGGACTAAATGTAATTAATATGATATCCTGGATTGGATCCCAGAACCAAAAAAGGACATAAGCGATGATGATAGATAGATAGATAGATAGATAGATAGACAGACAGATAGAGGAAATCTAAATATAGTATGACTTTAGGTATGGTCATTATTTGTGACAAAGTTACTATATTGACATAACATGCTGGTTATAGATGAAATATTGTGAGATATGTGGGAGCTCTCAAACTATATCTTTAATTTTTCTGTAAACTTAAAAGTGCTTTGAAAATAAAGTTTACTAGGAAATGAATCAGGGGGGCTTGGGTGGCTTAGTCAGTTAAGTGTCGGACTCTTGCTTTCACCTCAGGTCATCATTGCAGGGTCATGAGACAGAGCCCTGTGTTGGGCTCCACACTGGGTGTGAGGCCTGTTTAAGATTTCTTTTTCCCTCTCCTTCCCCCTCCTGCCAACCCTTGCATGCTCTCTTTCTCTCTCTCATATTAAAAGAAAAGAAATGAATCAGAAAAAAAAGACTTCTTAATTAACCATATAACATAATTTCTAAACTTGTGAATCTGATATCAATTAATAAATAATAAATTAATATAATTTATGTTTTAATTAAAATTCACATGGAGAATTAGAATTAAAATGCTGAAATTTAGCTATGATCTATGTTCTCAATTTATAGTGAATAAATCATTCTGATCAAACTGTAAAATTCGAGATCACATTTGCAGTAAGTGAAAATGTTTCCCCTTAATTTTTCCCCTATTTGGCAATAGGTGAGATCTCATAAATCTTTTGAAACTTGGAAAATCCCCCTTCAAATATTTTATAAGAGGCATTTAGAACTAGTGAGCAAGTGTAAGTTTTATTAATGCCTTTGTGGGTGTCAGTATCATACTAAGAAAACTAAGTTAGGATTACTGTTGGTATAGGAATTGGATAGTATTTCTTTTCTGGTATTTCACAAACAAAATATTTAACCATAACATTTTTTCAATAGGAATAGACTGTAAGGGTGCCTGGGTGCCTCAACTGGTTAAGCATCTGCCTTTGACTCAGTCATGATCCCAATGGCCCTGGGTTTGAGTCCCTCAAAAGACTCCCTGCTCAGCAGGGAGTCTGCTTATCCCTCTGCCCCTCCTCTCTGATTGTGCTCCACCCCCCACTCTTTTTCTCTCCAAAAGTTAAAAAAACAAACAAACAAATACACAAACAAACCAAAAAACAAACCACACAGTCTTAAAAAAAAAATACATTGTAAAAAATGTCACAAAAATGTCTTATTTAAATTCCTTAAAGTTTTCAAATAATTGGCATTCACATAATCTCATTTTGATATGATTTTAAACTGAAGTTCACAGGATAAGTTCTATAACGTCCATTTTGCAAATGAAGAAAACACCTCCTGGAAATTAAGTGATCGGATTGAACCAGTACTTTCACTTAAACCCAAGTCTTCTAATTCAAAGTCTTGTCATCTTCCCTCTGTTCTTTGTTTCCTTTGATATCTTACAGCAGGCTGCGTAATCACTGTCAACAGGACAGTAGAAATGGATTCATATGCCATTTGGCAATGTATGACCTTAAGGAAAACAAATGAAACAGGATAGGTTTAACGTGGAATATAACCCTTTTTTTTTTTTTTTTTTTTTTTTTGCGGTAGATGCATAACTCTAAGTTTTATTCTCTTGTGTGAAAAACTGTTATTTATTTATTTATTTTTACTTTTTTTATAAACATGTATTTTTATCCCCAGGGGTACAGGTCTGTGAATTGCCAGGTTTACACACTTCACAGCAGCAATGTCCACAATAGCCAAACTATGGATAGAACCTAGATGTCCATCAACAGATGAATGGATCAAGAAGATGTGGTATATATACACAATGGAATACTATGCAGCCATCAAAAGAAATGAAATCTTGCCATTTGCGACAACATGGATGGAACTAGAGCGTATCATGCTTAGCGAAATAAGTCAAGCAGAGAAAGACAACTATCATATGATCTCCCTGATATGAGGAAGTGAGAATATTACCCTTTTTAATGGCATTTTGGAAAATCAGTACATTGACATTTTGATCATTGCATGTACAATTACGATGATTCCCTGTTTATTATCATTCTATTTTTCTCTATTTGAGCAAGATTAAGCTTTAACTAGGAATTTAAATTCCGAATTCACCATATACTAGCTTGTTATTATATTTTCATATTTATAAGTGTAGAATTTACTGAAAAAATGGTGCTAATAAATTACCCTTTCTTTTCCAACTCATTTTTCTTAATAGCTTCATTGATAACATATTTCTCCAGATACCTACTTATTACTCCCTTATAACCAATAATCACCGAGATGTGGCAAGTTCCTATGTTTATTTGCTAATTTTGAAGTACAGTTGTGGAACTTCCTTATTGGACCTGTGAGTTTAGTGGGGGTGGTGAAGGGCTATTTCTCTGCCACTAATGAGAAGAAATGATGCCTACTACAAATCTAATTGAAAATGTGAGGATCATATGCCCCTATATTTCTAAAATTCTTCAAAATAACTGTGCGATGCCACTGTGTCTTCCATGAAAGAACACAGCACAGTAACTTTTTATGTGAGGCAAATTTTTTCCACTTGGTAAGGTAACTTTGATCTTTAGAATTATCTCACCATTATTGTGTTTAGACCTTGCGATTCTTTTATGGGTCTGGCTTAGTTCATAGGAGAAAATTAAGAGTGGAATTTGGCTACGAGATAGAAATGACTGCCAGTATGTTCCATCACTCAAATGCTAGCTGTTCCATTAAATTTAGCTCAAATAGAATCAACCCTCACTAAGCAAGATCCTCTCTTGGTCTGATTCTCCTTAATTGTTAGTTCTATAACTTCCACAGATTCACACGATCAAACATACCTACCTGGAAACCTTTGCAACCATGTAAATCTGTTTTTTCAACTATTTTCAGAAAATTAAGAATATCCTTTACTTAACATAAAATTGCTCTGATCTAACCAGGTACATCAACAATGATTTACTCACCATTAAATGTAATAGTGAAGAAAACTGCTAGAACTTCTATAAAAATTAAAATAATAAAACTCTTTTGAGAAATGAATTGTGGTAGAAAGATGTCTGGGATTCCTGCCAAGGTACTTGCCCCTATTACATGCCTCCTGGATAATTCCATCATGTAGAGTATGAGAAGGAGTTTGAGAATATGACAGGATAATCGCTTCTGGTGTTATACGAGGTTATACAACATTCTATTGTAATGATGGCTAAAATGAAAAATATAAGAAATAAGAAGTGTTGGTGAGGATGTGGAGAAAGAGGAACCCTCATGCACTGTTCATGGAAAGGTAAACTGTTGCAGCCACTGTGGAAAACAGCATAGCTATTCTTCAAAAACTTAAAATTAGAAACTCCCTATGATCTGGTAATTTCACTACTGGATATTTACCCAAAGAAAATGAAAGCACTAATTTGAAAAGATATATGCACGCCCATGTTTACTGCAGTAATATTTACAATAGCCAAGATATGGAAGCAACCCAAGAGTCCACTTATACACAAATGGATAAGGAATATGTGGTATATATATGTGGAATATATATATATATATATATATATATATATTCATATGTATTACATACTCATAAAAAAGATGATATTGTTCCATTTGCAACAGCATGAATGGACCTAGAGGGTATTAGGCTAAGTGAAGTAAGTCAAACTGAGAAAGAAAAATACCATATGATTTCACTCACGTGTGTAACAACAACAAAAAAAAGAATAAATAAACAAAAAGTAGAATCAGACCTATAAATACTGGTAGTTGAGAATAAACTGATCATTGACAGGGGTAGGAGGTGGACAAAATGGGTGAAGGGGAGTGGGAAATACAGGCTTCCAGTTAGGGAATGAATAAGTTACAGGAATAAAAGGCAGAGCATAAGCAATATAGTTAATGGTATTATAATAGTGTAAGGTGACAGGGAGCTACACTTGTGGTAGGCATATCATAATGGATAAAATTGCTGAATCAGTATGTTGTAAGCCTGAAACTAACATAACATTGTGTCAGCTACTCTCAAATTAAAAACAGACAACAACAACAACAACCATAAAAACATGTTTCAAAAGGAATTCAATTATAGTGGACTAGAGAGAGATTCTCGCTGACTTCAACTAATTTAGCTGCCATGTTAGGAGTGGGCCACATAGTTAGGACTTGAGGGCAAATCAAATTGCTGAAAGTGTCCCCTAGTTTAGAGTCCTCAAGAAAGTAGGACTTCAGTCTGCCATGAGGAACTGAACTCTGCCCCCAACCAGTGAGCTTGGAAGAGGATACCAAACCTCAGATGAGACAGTGACCCTTATAAACTTTGATGTCAGCCTAGTGAGATGCTAAGTAGAGGACCCAATTAATCTATATCCTATTCTAAATGCGAGCTAATACATTTGTACTGTTTTAAGTGGCTAAATTTGTGGTAATTTTTTCATAACAGAAGATTAATGCAAATATATTATTTGGGAAATATAAGAATTCAATTAATTAAAATCCAATAATCATTATATAGTTAACATATAGTTATAATATATATTTACTGATTATTTTAGTATCCTCTTTCTCACAGTAGTTTCAGTTTTGACAATAATTTATATGGTTAATCTATTCATATACCATATTTAATTTGCTAGGAAATTCTGTTAGCTCCATCTTTCTCAAATTCCAATAACTTCTCCCACTTCCACTGCTACCACCAGAGCTAAGCCATCCTTAGCTTAGGACTTAATTGGAGGACTGAAAAAAGTCTTATAATATGTTTCTTTATTTCTAATCTCATCCACCTGCATTTACATATACACTTGTATATTGATCCTCAACACAGATGATAAACTTAACATAGATCATGTCACTCCTAAGCCTGAAATTCTACAGTACTTCCTTATTTCACTCAGAGTAAAAGCCAACATCTTTGCAATGATTATCAAGACCTATAAGGTCTACTTGGACCTTAGAACCTTTCTTTCCTTTGGTTGTTCTTTCTGCCTTAAATGCTCCTTCCAGAGATATTGGATGGCTAACTAACTCTTCTTTGTAACTTGACTCAAATCTGACCTTCAGTGGTGTCCACCTGGCCCAAACATTTTAGTGCAACAGATCACTACTCTCCTTACTTTATTATATTCCCTCACCTGCTTTTTTAAAATAGCACTTATTGTCTCCTAGCATGTATTATTTGCCTACTCATTGCTTTTCCTCACTCCCAGTATAGATTCCATGATTAGAAGAAATGTTAATAGGTTCCTATCTGGAATTGTGTTTGGCACTCAGTACATACTCAATAAACATGTGTTGAATAAATAAATCCATGAGGGAAGAGTTTTCTTTCTAATCCTTGGCTATAGAAACCCTCCGATATTTGCCTCAACTTAATCAACACTTTCTTCCTTTTCTTAATGCTTCTGTGGATTATATCACATTTCTTTATAAATTTTAGGTTGATTTAAACACACACATAAAAGCCATTCTTTAATTCTTTTAGATTTATATTTCCTTGATCATTTATTAAATGATCTATGAGGGACCTTGTCTTTCCCAATTTGGGGAACGTTTGGCACGTGTTTGGCACATACCCTTGCACAGATAGATGCTCAATTATTGAGACTGTAAGACTTGCATAAGAGACATAGGTGAACCTAGCAGTCATTTCTTAGGCAATTTTTAAAAATTTGCTTAAATTGCTCACTTAGAAAACACTGATGAGATGTTGGGGACAATCCACCTAGATAGTATTAGACAAAAACTGATTTGGATTTTTTTAAAAAATTGTATTATTTTGGCAATTAATCAAGTGGATAAAAATGCTTTATATTTCCATATATATTTAGAGTATATTTTTAAAAAATCCTCCAACTTTGCGTTATCAGAATACAGAAATGCGTCTTTTTTTTTAGTCTAAGGGGGCTGGTGGGGTCTTGAAAAAAAGTAGCTTGAGTTACTACAAAGGTGGATGAGTCTAGTATGTAAGAGTCTAACTATTTATTTTACCCATTTTGACATTCAACAGGCTTCCTTGTTTCTTGGTCAGTCCCTCTGCAAATTAAAATTGTGTAATGGAAGTGACACAACATAACTCCTATAATTCCCCTAATAACACTGAGAATCCTTTCTCAATAAATTAACACTGTTATTTTTATTATTTAAAAGTAGTGATGTAATGCCATCATTTAGAGCTTGACTTATTTTACTAATTTTTTTTTAAGATTTTATTTATTTATTTGACAGAGTGAGACACAGAGCAAGAAAAGGAACACAAGCAGGGGGAGTGGAAGAGGGGGAAGCAGGCTTCACGCAGAGCAGGGAGCCTGATGTGGGGCTCAATCTCAGGACCCTGGATCATGACCTGAGTTGAAGGTAGACACTTGATGATTGAGCCAGCCAGGCACCCGTTTACTAAGTTATTTTAATGTAGATAATACTTTATGAATCACCTATAAGCTATTAAATTTAATAACTAAGTCAGCTGACAAAAACGACATTAAGATGTCTTATCTGTCAGCGACGTATTATTGACTTTATTTCAGTGGGTCTATCATAGATTTAAAATTAAAGGTAACTGAGCTATGTGGGGCTTATGCTCCTACAGGGAATAATGGACAATCCACAGCACATCAGTCTTAGAAGTCATTAAATAATTCTTCATTAAGAGGAATAGTGATGAGAAGGCAGAGAAGAAAAAAAAAATCTTTGCAAATTTTAACTAGTAGCTTCTACATATTAAAAAAAAGAAGAAAGGCAAAGGAACCAAAAATCTAAGAAAAGGAGGAATGACCTTAACCGGGAGTTTAAATTCAACCTAAAAAATCAAATACAATATGATATAATCTGTTGAAGAGTGAGAGATGAAGGAAGTGCAGGTGGTTCAAGCTGGGGCAGGTGGCATGAGGTTGCTCCAGGCAAAGAATATTATTTCAGCTTCAGGCATTTTGAAATGACAGTTGGGTAAGGAGAGAAAAAACTAAGGTCATTTAGGTATATTATTAAAGTTTTGAGAAGGAACTGGTAAAAGTTTCTGATGACTTGGGTATCTTGAAACCCTACCTGACTAATACTTGTCAGAAAAAGGTGATCAGTACTGTAAAATGCAGGTCGTATCCTAATCTGTAATCACATGCAGAGTTTGAGTGATGAGTCAATGGTGAATATACTGAATAAGAACTTTTTACAATATAAATAAATTCAAGAACTCTAGCTCTAGCAAGAAAAGTGTTACATAATTATCATTATTGTACCTGGTTTTAAGATTTTCTGGTAGGTCTCTTAGAAGGAATTTGCAGATAAACTATCATGTAGTCATTTCTTCAACATATTTATTTAAATGTGTGGCATAAATTTTATTTAGCCTTCTCTCCCAACCTTTTACAGAATTCTTACAATAATTTCTACATAGACATTAGTAACAAAGAAATTTAGTAACAAGTACTTAGATATTAATAAGTGAGATTTAAGGTGCAGTGTTTTCCAGGAACGGTCTTTTTAGACACAATGCCAATCTGTAAAATGCTAAATTTTCTATTAATAACATAAATATAAGAAACTGAACAAAACCCCAACATTTCCCTCACTATATAGTAATGTCACATTTCTCACAATTTAAACAGATCATCACATAACATTTTTATTTGGGCATTGATGCCTTTGTTTATGCCCACCACACCCACTAGAATATAAACCATGTTTTTCATATGAGATCCTTAGGGCTTAGAACAGTGCCATGTATACAGAAGGCACTTAAAAATAAATACATCCAGGACATGTTGCCAAAAGCTTTCCTTATTAATATAAAAGAAACTTAAAAGGAATCATGAGGTCATTCTATATTTAACCATATGAACAAGGACAGAGACCAGAAGCAAGGTCTGAACACAGTTAAATCATAAAGAAGACCTACACTATACTTGGATTTGGAAGATTAATCATCAAGTTAGGCAAAATCAGAACCCTAGCTAAAGTATTTTGGAAAGTTGCTACTTAAAGACTTTGATGATGGGATGCCCATGGGGTAGGTTAAAATGCATAGTCCCAAAAATCCATTGGCTTCATGTAGGAAGTAATGAGAGGAGTCATTTACAAATAAAGAATAAAAAGGTAAGGACGGGAAGTTTTTATTCTTTGGTGTAAACCAGGATTTTAAGATGTGTGCAAAATTAATTGCTGTTGGAGAAAAATCTTCCTTGATATTAGTTATTATGTATTAGTAGAATGTACTTAACTTAGGTTTGCTTTGTTATATATCCTTTTCCTGTATATGACTATAGTCATTGGTTGAATGATTTATACAGTTTGAATATTACAGTGAAAACTCTGAACTTTATTTAATTTTTTGAAGAGAAATATGAAAAAAATGTAACTTGTCTTAATGCTTTCATTAATTCAGAAAAAACTAATTTACTGGCTCTTGAAAATTCTCCTACCAACTATCCAAACTGTGGTAATAGTATCCAAACCACCATCAGCTAGAACTACAAATATTAACCCTATGTTAACAAGAGTTGAAATTTACTGAGGGCTTACTATGTACTATGTGTCAGGAGCTCTTGTAATTAACTTCTATATGTACAGGCTCTTAACCCTTGGAAGAGCCCTGTGAGAAAATAATATCTTTGCTTTTCAACTGGGGAATTGAGGACAGAAAAATACCTCGTGAATTGCCTCAGAGCATGCAAAACAAGAGGGAACCTGGGAAGTTTTACTTAGAACTTTGGTCTTAATCATCATGTTTTACTGGCTCCCATTAAGATACCATGAGCACAAAGCACATTAGTTACCATTTTTCCACTGGATTTCAGAATACATGGAAGATGTAATGGGAGTGCCCACCTTCAGCTCAGGTCATGATCCCAGGGTCCTGGGATTGAGTCCCACATTGGGCTCCCTGCTCAGCGGGAAGCCTGCTTCTCCCTCTCCCACTCCCCTTGCTGTGTTCCCTCTCTTGCTGTCTCTCTGTGTCAAATAAATAAATAAAAATCCTAAAATAAATATACCATATCTATATCTATATCTTTATCTATATCTATCTATCTATGTATACATACACACAACATAATTACTTTTAAAAAAAATTTCAAAACTGAGATATACCTTAAGCAAGCCACAAACAGATAAATAAATATACATAACAGAGTAGTTCAGAGATACAGCTCAGCTGAGAAGTTTCATCACCCATACATGGGGAACATACCAAGAGTGAAGAGAAGGAATTATAGGAAATATCAGGGACAATCAGAGCTGAGCTTTTTTTCCCAAAACTGACAAGAAACAAATAGTTTCTTCATTTGTCTTCTTCAGATGGACAGCACACCAAATACCAAGCAAGATAGACTTTTTTCTTTTTCCTTTACACACAGTTATATCACAGAAAAATAACAAAGAATAAAGAGAAAGGTGTGCCTGGGTGGCTCATTGGGTTAAGCAGTCAACTCTTATTTTGGCTCAGGTCATGATCTTGGGGTGCTAGGATGAAGCCCCACGCTGGGCTCCACATTCAGCAGGAAGTCTGCTTGGGGACTCTCTCTCCCTCTACCCCTCCCCCCACTCACTCACACTCTCTGTCTCTCTCTCTCTCTGTGTAAAATAAATAAACAAATATTTAAAAAAAAGAATAAAGAGAAAAATCTTGGAATCTGGGAAGAAAACATCAAACAAATTATAGTAACAGATTGTTAATCAGTAAGAAATAAGATTCAGCTAATAAAATGAAGCTAAATGCAGAAATTTTCAAACATTTAACATAAAGGATTTACCACCTAAATACTCTAAAATAGTTGGTCCTAAGGGAAGACAAATCTAGAGAGAGAGAAAAGAAAATGAAACATTTCCACTTTATGTGTACTCTTTTGTACTTTTAGTGGAAAATATAAAGCAAATAAAATAAAATTGTTAGGATTCATTGGTTCCAAGAGTTTTAAAAATTGTTATTTATTCTTTTAGTTATGTTATTGTTTTCTTTACTTCTAATTTTTTTTTTTTTACTAAAAAAGAGAAGAATAAATGCATTATCTGTCATTCCTTTTCATTCTTATGCTTCATTTTCTACAAATATAAGGCATGGTAGTGAGTAAGCATACTCAACATTCTGACTCTGCTATAGGTAGCAGTATAATAATGATAATAATAATAAAAAGAAGAAGGAGGAGGAGGAGGAAGAAGAAGGAGGGGCACCTGGGTGGCACAGCATCTGACTCCTGGTTTTGGCTCAGGTGGTGATTTTAGGGTCATGAGATCGAACCCCTCATTGGGTTCTGAGCTCAGCGATTGATTCTGCTTGAGATTTTCTCTCCCTCTCCCTCTGTCCCTCCTACTCGTGCTTTCTCTAAAATAAATAAATACATCTTTTAAAAAGAAGAAGGAGGAGGAGGAAAAAGAGAAGAAACAAATAATGAATGACTAGGCCTCTAACAAATAGTTTGGATTGAAACAAAAAAACATGTGTGAAAAAATTAATAATCACTGCTTCATTCGATTTCAGGAAAACAAAATACAATGAAATTATGATTCTGAACTCTTTTGTCTGTGAAACATGTTAATATATTGAAAATCTGAAAAATGTACATTCAAAGACTGTGCAAGCAAAGATAATTTTAGAGGAGTCAGTTTGAGATCTTTGTAGTTGCTCTAACAAAAACCTTTCTCTCATGATGAAAAAGAAACATATTCTTCATTCATCCCAAATCTCATTATGCTCTATTGCTCTGAAATATGAAAATTTCTGGGGTACCAAAAAATAGAACATTTTCTTCAATAACTAATCAATGCATTATAAATACACAGAACTATTTGTCTTTCCTGCCTTTTAAGTTCTGTTAAGGGTAGATATATGGAAATAGGGAATTTTGACTTGTGAATGGGATATTTTGAACTTAGACATAAGTGGTGGAATGCTGCTATAGGAGTAATGCTAATTTTTGCATAATGAATTAATCTCTTCCATTCCACGATTATTGTCAAAGAATGCATCTCTCATGAGAGAGTCCCATGACAGAAAAGCATCATTATGAGAAATATTTTATGCTAAAAATGGCTATTACCCCCATGTTTTTGAAAGTAATCCACCCTTTTTTTTTCCCCACCGGCTAGTGTTAAAACTTATTCCTAGGTTAGCTAGGTCATTAGCTAGAAAGAAAAGTACCATTCACCAGCCAAGACAGAAAAGATGAGGAAAGTTAATTCTTTGAAATATAAGTGCATTGTTTCCTAGGACAATTAAAGTTTTCAACATATATTGGTTAAAACCCAAGTATAAAACTTTTAAGGAATTGCAATTTAGGTATACACTACTGAATAAAATATTTAAAACCATTTTGTCAACTGTATTTTGAAATATTCTAATGAAAGGCAATCTTTATCATTTTCCTTTATTAACAAAAACAAAAATTATGTACAACCTTCTGCATCTATTATTTTTCAGCATAGAAATATTTCTCTTTTATTGAATAAATAAGAATATTTTGATAATGATATCTAATGTAACTGATGAAATTTGTTCTGATTGTAGACTGGATTCCTCTTTATTTAAACCAAGATGCACAAACACACCCAGGCAACTTTAACCTGGTGTTGCTTACTATCAAGAAAGCATTTTTATGGATCCCTCATCACCAGCGGATGTTATCATGCATCTCAGGGGAATGGTAATGTGCTCCTATGAACCAAAGAACAGCCTCGGGCAGGAAGGTTGAAACAATCTTATTTTCCTTTGCTGACAACATTAGGTCTTCTGAATATTTGCTGCAGTTGCTAAGGGGTTCCTCTCACTTAAAACAGCACATTTGTAATGAAGACACGACTTTTATCATCCCGTCTTTTCTTTCTCTCCGATACTCACTCTATTGTTAGTAACCTCTGCCTGTTCAGATAGCAAGATTACAGATTGCCTACTTATCTCGCAGCCATGCTTAAATACACGGCCACCTCTATAGATAGCGGATGATGGACCTTCCAATTCATTCACTACTCAAGATTATAAAGCAGACCATTAATGAATACACTGTTCCACCTTACATAACAATATTACGGCCATGGCCAGAGGGTCTGAAATGATTCCCACATTCTCATTCTAATGCTACTGGCAACATCAGTCTTTTAGCAAGACTGAATTGCAGCTTCAAAACATCTTAGAAGCTGTGATGGATTTACAGTTACCTGAAATGGTCGTAGTTGGTCCAGACATCACCGGAGAAGCCCAACAAAGTGGATTTAGTAATGTTGAATATCAGAATAAAAAAGAAATACTCAATAATAATGATTTTGCCCATCCCTTCATTTTAGAGCCATTCTTTCTTTTTATTTCTCATAGTTGCCTATAGCATAGCTACCCATGTTTTCTCTGAATTCAAAGAAATGCTAGGTAAAAGAGATAAAAAATGTACTGTAAAACACACAGCCACACTAAAAAAAAAAAAATAGAGAGAGGCAGTAAGTACCATAATGACTCTGAGAAGCAATGAATAGGAACATGGACAGAAGGATAAAGCCAGTGACACTAGAGAGTAGAGAATAAGGATCAGTCTACATAGGTATACACAAGCAAAGGGATTAAAGTAAGCCCCATGAGAGACAGGAAGTCAGAGGATTTTTTTAAATGATGATAGAATCTTTGACCAAGCAAGTGAACAGAGTTCTAAAATAGTTCAACTAAACGGATATATAAGTACTAAGGAACATTTTCTTTTTTCTATAAAAGTTAAAGTGTCCAGTGAGACAGTATTTATGGTTGATACGAGTTCTTGTCATTTTTTACAGGTCCTTACCTCAGTAAAAAAATAGTATGACTATGCTGGGATAAAGATGGATACAGACCAGGCTAGATTCATGGTTATATAATCATTATTATTATATTTTAATATCTTTAAAAATATAATAATAATGAATATATAATATTTTAAAAGATATTAAAATGAAAATGAATAAGGGGCTGTTTTAAATAATGTGGTGAGCACATTGTAGGTCATGCCCAGTGAGTCACACTTTAGTACACTCCCTTTCACTGGAGTGCAGGTGGAATCTGATAAAGATGATGGGGTGTCAATCCCATGACTGTGTTTGTTATGTAAGACTCTTAGCCACTGGAGGGATAGATTCTCCTGATGGCCCTGAAGAAGCAAGCTTCCATGTGGCAAGAGGGTCTGTGGGAGGACCACATAACAGGGAAGCATGGTAGCCTTCAGAATGGTGGTCGCTGGCCTTAAACCAATGTCAGTAAGGAGAACCCAGGACCCTCACTTACAGAGTTACAAGGAAATGAATCCTAATAACCTAAATGAACTTGGAAGAATATTCTTCCCCAGACAAGTCACCGGAAGAAAATATAGGTTGGCCGATATCCTGGCTACTGGCTTTTAAGACAGGAGCAGAGTCCAACTAAGCCATGCCTGGACTCTTGGCTTATGACACTGGGAAAAAAAATATGTTGTTTTTAGCTGGTAAGTTTTGGTAATTCATTATACAATAAAAGAAAATACATGAATAAGAAATAAAAGGTGTAAAAAAAAAAAAAAACCTGGGAAACGGTAACATTCACCTCTTTAAATAAAAATTCACCCACAAACAACTGATGAACAGAATACATAGTAGATATAAAACAGCCAAAAAAATAATTAGTAAATTGCAGAATAAATATAAGTAGCCTGAAATAAAGCATGTAGGGATATAAATGGAAAATATAACAAATAGGTGCAGAGATACTGTGGTTAGAATGAATAGCTCTACCACAGAGCTAAAGGCAGTAAAGGGAAGGAATACTGAGAAGAAGGGGAAGGAATATTTGGAGACTATGTGAAGATGAAGGAAAATTATGATTGAATATTTTCTAGCACCATATAATGTTTGAATTCCTTGGCTAAAAGCATTACCAAGTTATAGTAGCAAATTAAGTAAATTTTAGAAAAACCACCACATAGCCAAGCCATACTGAAATTGCAGAACCTTAAATACAAAGACAAATATGAAAATCAATCAAAGAGAAAAGACAGATCTGCAAAAGTATGACAATCAAATTGATAGAGATGTTTTATAAACAGGAATGGATCAATAAACATTGGAGTCATAGCTTCAAAGTTAAGTGGAAAACAACGTTAAATTGGAACGTGGTTACTCTCTACTGTTATCTGAGTGGAAGGACACACTGTCAACATGAGTGAAAATGATACAGAAATTTACTCCCTACAGACCCTCAGTGAAAGGATTACTAAAGACTATCATTCATTAGTTTGAAAATTTAATTCATTAGAAAAGTTAATCCAGAAATAAAAAAGGGAGAAACAGCTATGGCAAACAAAGAAATTCATGCTGCAAATCAGAAGATATGAATGATAATTTACAGTAAATATTAAGTAAGTAATACAAATTCAGATTTCCTATTCAAAACAAACTGTAGTTGAAAGTATAGATATAAACAACATAGCAAAGGGAAGTTCAAAGAGAAATCATTCTATTTTGATTTCTTTTTTATTCTACAAGAAGTCAAAGATTCTGATTAACATATTCTTGCTAAAATGTTGACTGTGCTATGGGAAGAATAAAGTGTATATTCTGTAAATCATTAAAGAAAAATGTATATGAAAAGGACTTTATCAATTCTGCAAAATCAAGATATTGAAAAAAAGTAATAAAAACATCACAAATAGAAAGTATAATTAAAGGTGATAATAACTGCCAATCTCCATAATCACTATAGTCACACATTAAGGGAATCTATTAGAAATGAGAAAGCTTCCCTTGAAATTATGTACTGTGTTAAGAAATAGAAACTAAGCACAACTTCACAGAATAAAATGGACAGAAGGAGAGGCACCTGCAAAAGAGCAATCCCCTTCCCTTCAAAATTCTTGTTTCAAGACCTATATTAAAAAAATAAACCCAAGTCAAAATTCTTAAGTGGGAAAATTTGTACCAAGAAAAGAGTATACAAGTAATATTTTAAAAGAGTCATAAATACACATTAGCTATAATGCAGTCAAATTATAGAGGAAAATACGGATAAACAAAACCCACACATACAGAAGAATTTCACAATTCTGCAACTGTAACACAAAAAACACACCTTCCCAGCCAAAAGTTAGTTAGTAGATAAAAGACTGTTATGATACAATTTAAATGTTCTCATAAGCCTAATGTTGATGTAGGAATATAAGATGTAAGAGTACTCTTGAGTCCCAGTACTATTCAATAATGAGGACGTCAAATCTATAAAGTACTTCTTACATTTTATAAGTTTGAGAAGTAGATATATGTTCTTACAGATATATTTATAGCAACCAATATTTTAACACTGACCAGTATCAAGTTTTCATATACTATAACAATTTAAGAATAAAATTGGATTGAGTCCACTTAAGGTTAATAATTTCTGAATTTAATCCTGAATATTTATTATCCAATAACATCCTACAATCTTCCTAGTTCAAATAATCAATTGCATTATTAACTCTTTTAAAGGAAAAGTAGTAGTGTTTTAAAGTGTGTTTCTTCCTGACACACATTAGACTCAACTTTTCGGGGACAACTTGGGGCATTAACAAACAAACTGTCAATATGTAAATAGAGCCCATGAGATAGATTTTGAGGCAAAATTTAAAACATTTTAGTGGTGACACATATGTACTAACATCTTTATGTCCCATTTGAATCATCAACCGTAGAGATGGAAGGTATTTGTGGGATATATGGACCTCATCAGCCAGCTGCTTCTGTATTTTTTTCAGCAATATGGGATATTATTTAGGAATAAGAAATATTTTCTTCAGCAATATGGGACATTTAAAAAATAACTAGTTAAGACTTATATTACACATATGGAAATTTAAATATATGCTCCGAAGAAGTAACCCCCCAAATTCCTTGTACTTAAATGACCCAGAACGACTCTATTTTAACAGAAGATTCCAAGTATCTAGAAAGATGACATCATATGTAATCACATATTAACATTTTTTCAATGAACCAGGTAGATGAGTTAGCAAATCATATTTCAGGCAAAGTAGGTATCTTAGTTGTTTTCTTTTTCTGTTTTTTTTCTTTTTTTTTCCAGTTCTTTTCTTTTTTTAAAGACTTTATTTATTTATTTGAGGGAGAGACAGAGCAAGAACACGGGTAGGGTAAGGGGCAGAGGGAGAAGCAGACTCCTTGCCGAGCAAGGAGTCAGATGTGGGGCTCAATCTCTAGGACACTAGAATCATGACCTAAACCTGAGCCGAAGGCAGATGCTTAACCGACTGAGTCACTCAGGCACCCTGGATATATCATTTTTTTAAAACAAAAGAGGTAATGCAATTATAATATTATATGGATACCAAGTCATAAGGATTGAAGAAATCATCCACAAAAAATGCAAACAAGTAGCTCTTTACTAATGGGGTAAAATGATTGAAATGAAAATAACAGAAAGATAGCAGTAATGGTATTATATACTGTTTTGAGTGAGTGCTTATTTTCACCAGGTGATTAATAATTATTTGTTATTAGTAATTAACACATAATCTTAACGTTTTAAGACTTCTTATATAATTAACACATATGGCTGATTAATGTATGACAAAGGAGCTGAGAATATACAATGAGGAAAGGAAAGTCTCTTCAACAAATGGTCTTCAGAAAACTGGACAGCAACACAAAGTTAAAGTGGCCCACTCTCTTATTCCATACACAAAAGTCAACTCAAAATGGATTAAACTTGAATGTTAAACCTGAAATCATAAAACTTTTAGAAGAAAACACAATTGGTAATCTTCTTTACATTGGTCTTAGTGATGCTTTTTCATCTGATTCCAAGGGCAAGAGAAACAAAGCAAAAATAAACAAGTGGCCTTCAATAAACTAAAAAACTTCTGCACAACGAAGAAAACCATCAACAAGATGAAAGGCAACTTACTGAATGGGAGAAAGTATTTGCAAAGCAAAGATCTGCTAGTGGGTTAACATCCAAAATATATAAAGAACTCATATAACTCAATAACCAAAAGAATACAAATCCATTAAAAAATGGGCAGAAGATCTGAATAGACATTTTTCCAAGGAAGACATCTAGATGGTCAACAGATACATAAAAAGATAGTCAACATCACTCATCATCAGGGAAATGTAAGTCAGAACCACAATGAGATATCACCTCACACATATTACGATAGTTACACTCAAAATGCAAGAAAGGATGTGGAGGAAAAAGAATCACTTGTGCACTGTTGGTGGGACTGTAAACTGGTGCAGCTGCTCTGGAAAACAGCACAGAGATTCCTTAAAAACTTATAGATAGAGCCATTGTCTGATTCCACTGCTGATTCCACTGCTGATACCAGCAATTCCACTTCTGGGTATTTATACAAAGAAAACAAAAACACCAATTTGAAGAGATATATGCACTCTTATGTTCATTGCAACATTATTTATTACAGCCAAGATATTTAACCTAAGTGTCCACTGATGGATGGGTGGATAAAAAAAATAGTATGTATATACACATCCTATTCAGTCCTTAAAAAGAATGAAATCTTACCATTTGCAACAACATGAATGGACCTTGAGGGCCTTATTCTAAGTCTAGTAAGTCAGATGGAGAAATACAAATACCATATGATCTCATTGATACATGGAAGCAAACAAAACAGAACAAAGCCAGACTTAGATACAGAGAACAGATTAATGGTTGCCAAAGTTGGGGATGAAGACTGGGAGAAAATGTGTGAAAGGGGTCACAAAGCACAAGCATCCCATTGTAAAATAAAGTCATGGGGAAGAAATGTAAGCATGGGGACTATAGTTAATAATACTGTATTGCATAGTGAAAAAGTGCTAATAGAGTAGATCTCAAAAGTTCTCATAAGAAAAAACATTTGAAACTATGTGTGATGGATGTAAACTAGACTTATTGTGGTGATTGTTTTGCAATGTATTTAAATATTGAATCATTATGTGGTAGATCTGAAACTAATATAGTGTTATATGTCAATTATACCTCAATTAAAAATATGAGATTATAAACAGAAAAAGACTTTTTTTTAACTCTAAAATGGAGTTGAAGGAATTAAAGGCAGAAATTATTGGAAATGATCATGGGGAGAGAAATTGAGGGAACTGAGATTCTAATCTATGTACAGGTATTTCAAAGCCCTAATTGTTTGCAAGGATACCTGATATGTCTGTGAAGAAATTGATGATGAATATAACGTACAGTTTAGTTGATGTCTTTAAAAAAAAAAAAGACAAGTACAATTTAATCACCAGGTCTAATGAGCTGTGTTAGTCTAATGAAAAATGTTGTTACCTTTTCCAGAGTTTCTTGGAAATAAATGTTTTCTGAGGGAGTAAAATGAGAGATAATAACTTAATAATAAATATTTTTAAAAATTGATAGAAGCTGTTTATTTTGGACCTTATTATTAATTAACTAACCATTCTATGTTAAAGGAGGAGAAGGAAGAAATAAGCACAAGAGAGAAAGCCTTACAGAAACTATCAATTGCTGAGCTAAATGGTGTATTAGGTGAGCGCACAAATTACTTTTATTTCAAGTTCCTACACTTACCAGTGGGAACCAGACTGGTCCTTCATAAGATTTCTAATTTCTAAACTCTAATTATTCCTATTTGTCTTATGATGAAGTATTTTAAAGGTAAAAAATGTTTGTTAATGTGGGTGAGCATAAGAGTCTGTGTGTCTATATCTCTATATGTTTTTTATTTTTCAACAGAAACTGTGTGATAACATCTACTGAGCATGAATAATTCACACGAGGACTATGTGTCTATTTTCTTTGTATTTGTACAACAATTTAGTTCCTTTTGGTGACACCAATAAGTCAACATGGAGAGGGCCTGGCATCTTAGTTGCTCCTCTGAGGAAGGAAACCTTTCTAACTTTAAAGGACAATGTATGCATCTGGAATTCTTTTCATTTATTATTTAAATGCTCCCTAGAACAATCCATATATCCCTTTATTTGATAAAATATCAGGTTAAGAATAGCCTGGGAGTAATTTTTTACTTCAGCTTGAATAATTGTGGGAAGACAATGTGACAGTAGAAGTTTAAATGATACATCTAAATTACTGTCCTTTAGAGAGCTGAGGGAGGGATTTAAATTACAAAACAGGCAACAAACTAAATATTGTCAGCTAAGCAGAAGCCTCCCTCAGTTCATCTGATCTCCTACTGAGAATTCTCTTGTTATGTGTCTCATGCTAGTTTTCCAATGACAAACTTCAGATTTTAAACTATTCATTTTTCTTATAATTGCATTACTCTATAGAACCATTAAAATAATTAAAAGGGCAAATGAAGAATGTTATATGAAGCAAAAAGAAGGTAATTGGTTTTTAACAAGGAAGTTCATGGTAATGCCGTAATTGGACATGCACAGAGGTAGAGAAAAACATGAAATTACCTGTATTAAAATAGCAAACTATCAAAATTATTATTTATATCTACTGCATTAACAGTAGAGTAGTGTATCAGTTAAGAGAAGAAAGTAAACCATGAAATTTCCTCTGGCTCTACTTCTTACCATAATCTCTGCCATCCTGTACTGTGGTTTTCTGTCTCCCCAACCCCCCTCCCCTGTTGTATACACCCAGATTTACCGACATCATCGTAGTTTAGGGTCCCAATGGAGATGGGCATATTTATTAGCAAACTACTTAAAAACCATAAAACATCAAGAATACCACCCAGGTATCTTCATCTTTTACCTTTATTTATGTTAGGACCTTTTGTTTGTTTGGTTTGATTTTGGTTTGTTTGTATACAATGAAATAGCACACCAACCATCATTTGGAGGGGAATACAAATTTAAAGCAGAGGCTACTTCAACAGGCTGATAGAAAACAGGCACCAATAAAGGAGCAATCACTCCTTTTCTTGGACACAACCTGTAGTTCACCTATAAACAAAACTGGTAAAACACACACACCAGTAATAGTCATTATCGGAAACACTAAGTACTCTTTATAAAAATCTTCTTTTGTAATGCGAGTATCAGAGTAAGTGTATCCCAGCTCAGGACTGTCATTTAAGTCTCAGACGTGGCTATTTATTTCAGGTTGCTCTCCTCTGATTAGTTCCATGACTACAAACTCATATCCATAAACTCATCATCTGGCTAAAGAATGTGGATGTGAGGGAAAGAGGCCCTACCCAACTGGGCAAGCGCTGGAATCAACAGTCCCTTGCAGAATCTGCTAAATGAGGCCAAATGCTCCTGTCCGGATCTCTCCTATTATCTGGGGAGAGACAACACCTCAGGCAGCAAGCTTAGTAATCGTCGTATAGGATTGCCAGCAAGACCCCGGAGTATTTCTCCTTATAAGTCTGGATCCATGTAATGGTCAATACCAGAAGTCATCGGCTGATTCACTTTCTACCTCAGTCAAATCAATCACGCCTATTCAAAATTATAAACCAAACCTTACATCATCCTAGCTAGTTTTTCAGATTTTCTCATTTCTCAGGTGTTTTTAAGAACTTCATTTTTTCAAGATCAGTTTCAGGTACACAGTACAACTGACAGGAAGGTAGAGATGTGAACCTGCGCAGACACGTCATTATCACCCCAAGGCCGAGTTTACATTGGTTACATACGGTGTCAAACGGAGTATTTCCACAGTGTTGAAAATCCTCTGTGTTTTGCCTATTCATCCCTGGCAATCAATGATCTTTCAGGTCTACATAGTTTTGCCTTTTACAGAATGTTATAAAGGATGAATCATACCATACAGATTATTTTTATTAAAAAAATTGTTATACAGTGTTCATAATCCTATTCTTTTATGTATCCATCCTAAAAGTCACCATCATGAATTTGAATGTATAAAGCCATTTAACTATTTACATATGCCTATGAAAAAACATATCTGATTTTTAATTACATTTTCATAAATGGTATTTTCTCAAACCTTAACATTTCAAGTAACATAATTCACTTTGAAAACTGTCTAGAATGAACAAATTAGTTTTGCAAACTACCCAGAATGAATAAAAGAATATCCAAATTTTATTTAATCATTCTTATACTAATGGATATTCTTTTTCAAAGTTTTATGATTACAAAAAACTGAAATGAGCAAACTTGTTTCCCTATTTAAATCTGTTAAATGTCTCTAGCATATATTCATAATTTGAATTAGTGTATATGTGTTTGCACAGCTGCAAAATAGCACTTTAAGGTGGTAAGGTGGTTTTCCAAAAAATTTACCCTCTCACAAACAATTTCCGCTAGGCCCTAATTTCAAAAGGTTTTTATTCCACATACAAATTTTCTACTTTTTCCTTTGCTCATTTTTTTGTTTGAGTTATAGATTTTTCTTACAACTTTTATTACTTGTTTTTTTTTATGTTTATTTATTTTATTGAACTATAACATATAGTGCTGTATCAGTTTTAGGCATACAACATGATAGAATAATTTTCTACATTATCCAGTGCTCATCATGATATGTGTACTCTTTTTTTTTTTTTAATAAACATATATTTTTATCCCCAGGGGTACAGGTCTGTGAATCACCAGGTTTACACACTTCACAGCACTCACCAAATCATATACCCTCCCCAATGTCCATAATCCCACCCCCTTCTCCCAAACCCCCTCCCCCCGGCAACCCTCAGTTTGTTTTGTGAGATTAAGAGTCACTTATGGTTTGTCTCCCTCCCAATCCCATCTTGTTTCATTTATTCTTCTTCTACTCACTTAAGCCTCCATGTTGCATCACCACTTCCTCATATCAGGGAGATCATATGATAGTTGTCTTTCTCTGCTTGACTTATTTCGCTAAGCATGATACGCTCTAGTTCCATCCATGTTGTTGCAAATGGCAAGATTTCATTTCTTTTGATGGCTGCATAGTATTCCATTGTGTATATATACCACATCTTCTTGATCCATTCATCTGTTGATGGACATCTAGGTTCTTTCCATAGTTTGGCTATTGTGGACATTGCTGCTATAAACATTCGGGTGCATGTGCCCCTTTGGATCACTACATTTGTATCTTTAGGGTAAATACTCAATAGTGCAATTGCTGGGTCATAGGGCAGTTCTATTTTCAACATTTTGAGGAACCTCCATGCTGTTTTCCAGAGTGGCTGCACCAGCTTGCATTCCCACCAACAGTGTAGGAGGGTTCCCCTTTCTCCGCATCCTCGCCAGCATCTGTCATTTCCTGACTTGTTGATTTTAGCCATTCTGACTGGTGTGAGGTGATATCTCATTGTGGTTTTGATTTGTATTTCCCTGATGCCAAGTGATATGGAGCACTTTTTCATGTGTCTGTTGGCCATCTGGATGTCTTCTTTGCAGAAATGTCTGTTCATGTCCTCTGCCCATTTCTTGATTGGATTATTTGTTCTTTGGGGGTTGAGTTTGCTAAGTTCTTTATAGATTCTGGACACTAGTCCTTTATCTGATATGTTGTTTGCAAATATCTTCTCCCATTCTGTCAGTTGTCTTTTGATTTTGTTAACTGTTTCCTTTGCTGTGCAAAAGCTTTTGATCTTGATGAAATCCCAATAGTTCATTTTTTCCCTTGCTTCCCTTGCCTTTTGCGTTGTTCCTAGGAAGATGTTGCTGCGGCAGAGGTCGAAGAGGTTGCTGCCCGTGTTCTCCTCAAGGATTTTGATGGATTCCTTTCGTACATTGAGGTCCTTCATCCATTTTGAGTCTATTTTTGTGTGTGGTGTAAGGAAATGGTCCAATTTCATTTTTCTGCATGTGGCTGTCCAATTTTCCCAGCACCATTTATTGAAGAGGCTGTCTTTTTTCCATTGGACATTCTTTCCTGCTTTGTCAAAGATTAGTTGACCATAGATTTGAGGGTCTATTTCTGGGCTCTCTATTCTGTTCCATTGATCTATGTGTCTGTTTTTGTGCCAGTACCATGCAGTCATTAAAAATCTCCAAACAAACAAAAGCCCAGGGCCAGACAGCTTCCCGGGGGAATTCTACCAAACATTTAAAGAAGAACTAATTCCTATTCTCCTGAAAATGTTCCAAAAAATAGAAATGGAAGGAAAACTTCCAAACTCATTTTATGAGGCCAGCATCACCTTGATCCCAAAACCAGACAAGGATCCCACCAAAAAAGAGAGCTATAGACCGATATCCTTGATGAACACAGATGCGAAAATACTCAACAAAATACTAGCCAATAGGATTCAACAGTACATTAAAAAGATTATTCACCACGACCAAGTGGGATTTATTCCAGGGCTGCAAGGTTGGTTCAACATCCGCAAATCAGTCAATGTGATACAACACATCAATAAAAGAAAGAACAAGAACCATATGATACTCTCAATAGATGCTGAAAAAGCATTTGACAAAGTACAACATCCCTTCCTGATCAAAACTCTTCAAAGTGTAGGGATAGAGGGCACATACCTCAATATCATCAAAGCCATCTATGAAAAACCCACCGCAAATATCATTCTCAATGGAGAAAAACTGAAAGCTTTTCCGCTAAGGTCAGGAACACGGCAGGGATGTCCATTATCACCACTGCTATTCAACATCGTACTAGAGGTCCTAGCCTCAGCAATCAGACAACAAAAGGAAATTAAAGGCATCC
Organism: Mustela lutreola; assembly: GCF_030435805.1. NCBI lineage: Eukaryota > Metazoa > Chordata > Mammalia > Carnivora > Mustelidae > Mustela > Mustela lutreola. The sequence goes on along the minus strand of NC_081299.1, from coordinate 89,434,382 downwards.
AAATCGGCAAAGAAGAAGTCAAATTATCACTCTTCGCAGATGATATGATACTATATGTGGAAAACCCAAAAGACTCCACTCCAAAACTGCTAGAAATTATACAGGAATTCAGTAAAGTGTCAGGATATAAAATCAATGCACAGAAATCAGTTGCATTTCTATACACCAACAGCAAGACAGAAGAAAGAGATATTAAGGAGTCAATCCCATTTACAATTGCATCCAAAACCATAAGATACCTAGGAATAAACCTAACCAAAGAGACACAGAATCTATACTCAGAAAACTATAAAGTACTCATGAAAGAAACTGAGGAAGACTCAAAGAAATGGAAAAATGTTCCATGCTCCTGGATTGGAAGAATAAATATTGTGAAAATGTCTATGCTACCTAAAGCAATCTACACATTTAATGCAATTCCTATCAAAGTACCATCCATCTTTTTCAAAGAAATGGAACAAATAATGCTAAAATTTATATGGAACCAGAATAGACCTCGAATAGCCAAAGGGATATTGAAAAAGAAAGCCAACGTTGGTGGCATCACAATTCCGGACTTCAAGCTCTATTACTTGTTTTTTTTTTTTTAATTGTAGATGTTAATCCTTAACCTGAAATGTGGGTATATCACTCACAGTCTTTTTCAGTTTTGCTTCTCCATTTATTTTTTATCACTTTTGCTTATAGAACTATCTACTGATATTTCCTAAAACCATCTTTTGACATTTTTGGACTCTATTCTATTCCATTTCAATATTTTTTACTGCTTTTTATTTATATGACTTTAATACTAATTATTTTATTATTTAAAAACTGAGCTCCTTTTAAATGTTATTCTTTTTTAATTAGTGGATTAAATGTAATTATAAAATTTCTTTTAAGCTCTGTTATGTTGTAATATACAAGTTTATATATTACATAATGCCTCTCCTGGCATTCTTTGTTAGATATTTCGGTGTCCAGTCTAATCTTCTAATAATCCATGAGGTATTTAGACTTTAATATTTTCTTATTCCATTTTGAGTCAGAGAAGATGTTTTTTAAACTATGTCTTATTTTATAGTCTCTTTCCTGGCTTGGTTGTATCAATGTTCAATTTATATTATTATTTGGATGAAATATTCTAAAATATATTTTAGGCTAATTTTGTTCATTATGTTGTTTAAATACTGTGAATCCTTGGAAAAACTTTGACAGCTTTATCTATGAGTTTCTTATTGAGCCCTTTTAAAATCTATCATATCTTTTTGTAGGTCTTTCAGTTTGTGGGATGTGGTTTATATATTTCATGTCTTCCTTTTAGGTGAATAGAAGTTTATAACAGCAATATCTTTTTATTGGCTATCTTATTTTGTGGTACTCCTCTGCATCCCTATGAATTCCTTTCCACTTAAGTGCCAAGAGTTTATGTTTATGGGATTGTTAGACCAGTTTCCATCAATATAAGTTCATTCTTGCCACTTCAGTAACTGGTCAATTTGTACTAATTTACTGAATGGTCCATTAGTCGAATGACCATTTCTCTGAACTTTCTTATTTCATCTAACAATGCGGTTTCAGTTAGCCAGTTTTCATTTTTTCTCAGTGACAGAATGTTAAAAGAGTGTTCAGTTTGTCTATGTTGGCTTGCTAGTGCTGCCAAGGATCCAGGAGCATAGAAATTAGGTACTACGGTGATACTAATCAAAATTACCTTTTGATTATTTCTACAACCTTCTTCTTCAACAGATACTTTCTTTTAAGTAGAATATAATCATGTTTTTCATATGAATTACATTCTGGAAGATATTTTCATAAATGTACTCATAAACCTATGTCTTTATGGGAATAGTATAATATTGTGCTCCCTGAGTCCACATTTCTTCCCACCAGTCTTTCCCACATATAGCACTAGAAGGTTTGCAGTCTAGACAAATAATGTGTAGTCATAATGCTTTCTAGTAAAGACAAAGGGAAACTGGTCAACTATATACAATATTTAAGAGTAAAAAGCAGCATATCCAAATCAATCATTCACTGGATTTGTTATCTAAAAATTATCTACTTAGTGATTTGTCTAATTTTACCTTTCTTTGATTTTTGATTGTCTGCATGTATTTTTCAGTTAGTTATTTTTCAGTCTTTCTCTTTAATTGAAATTACAGATATAATTTTATCATATATATGATATGTATATATATATAATTTTTAACATGTATATTTTTGTATAAATTTAGTATTTGACAATACTGGACATAATACAATGAGAAAATAAATTCAAAGGCAGATAAATCTGCCACATTTAGAAAAATATAAATTTTTGCTAAAATATAAATTTTGCTAAAAATATAAATGTGTTGCTACATTTATGTTTTCAATTAGATTAAACAAATGTTAAAAAATAATAATTTTAGAAAACTCCAAGAAATTTCACACAATTATTTGGGAACTTTAATAAGGTTGATAACTCTAGATGCTAACATGATCTAATGGACTCTAAAAAGGTTTTGCAAAATATTGGATAGCCAAAGATAACTAAAACAAAGTCAATAAATATGCATATAATAATAATAAGTAGTATCTGGACATAGTTATTTGAATTATAAAGACAGCCACTGAACTAAAACTACAACACTAGAAAGAACTCTCAAAATTAACCAAAAAGACACAGTGGAAACTCAAGTGCCTATAGTTAACTGAAAAATAGTGAATCCAAAAAAGCTACATACTATATGATTCCAGTTCTATGATATTCTGGAAAGGACAAACCTGTGGACATTATTTATCCACTTATCTACTGAAGGACATTTTAGTTGATGTCAAGTTTGAGCAATTATTAATAAAACAACTCCTATGGATAAAAATATCCAGGGCAATGATTGCTGGATCATATGGTATAAGTACGTTTAGTGTTCCAGAAAACAACTACAATGTCTTTCAGAGTGACTTACCATTTTGCATCCCACCAGAATTCCCATTGCTCCACAGCCTCAGAGGCATTTGGTGTCGTCAGTGTTCCAGAGTTTTGGTCATTCTACTCAGTATCTAGTGGTATCCTTGTTTTAATTTGCATTTCTCTAATGTCATATAACATAGAGCATCTTTTCATATGCTTATATGACACCTGCATCACTTTTTTGGTTAAGTATCTGTTAAAGTCTTTGGCCCATTTTTCATTAGGTTTTTTTGTCTTATTGTTGAGTTGTAAGAGATTGTTGGATATTTTGTTAACGGTCCTATATCAGATGCGTCTTTAGCAAATATTTTCTCCCAGTCTGTGGCTTGTTTTCTCATTCTCTCAATTCTCTTTAGACAATTGTGGCCAGTTTTGGTGAAGGGACTCATTCCTGGGGCTTTCTATCTGTTTTCTTTCATGATGTTATCTCCCCATATTATCTTTTTTCTTTGCCAATAAAAAACTCATTCTCTTAATGGCCTATACTATTCTCATTGTTGTAATTGTAGTAAGTATTTTTTTAATAGTATGAAGTTTGAAAGGGAGAACAGACATTTAGCTATTTGTTCAGTGTCTAATTATTTTACAGAAACACTTGCTATCTTACTGCAGATACTCTCTGCAGCCACTGTTCTTTATTTTGTCACTGCTTGTATTGCCTTTTAAAACATATGAAAAAAAAGTTAATGATATCTTTTCATGGTTAGGAAACAACTCTAGGTCTTAGTTGGAAGAAAAATGCATTGAAGTCAATTAAAGCCAAAAAAAAAAAAAAAAGCATTTTTTATTTTCAGAACTACTCCTGGTCACAGGTCTTAGATGGTTACACTTCTTCAAGACCTGGACAAGCCCTCCAGCTATTCCTGGATGTCTCTCTCTAATTTCAAAGCCTGCTCCTAACTGAAGCAAAATGATTTAGACTTAAAAGATTCCCACTGGTGAAGAGTGGCCTCGGTTTAGTTCCTTAAAACTTTTCTTTTCACAGAATGCTAATAACAGAACATATTTTTAAAGATGACAAAGTCAAGCAGGGGAATCACTCATTTTCACACAGAATTGACAAATACATGTTTATGTGCAAGTATCATAAGTCTGTGTGAGAGTATGTGTATGCATGAAAGCCGGGCCCTTTGAATGACAGAAGGGCCCCGTCCATTCGCTCTTTTTGCCCACCTGGCCCCTTCAGCCCCAATCCTTGAGAGTCTTCTGTATAACTCTCTGACCACTCTACACACAATTGAAACTACTACATAATTCAATATCTGCCTGGACAGTTTAGGAAACTGGCATAAAAAAGGTGGTGAATTACTAATCTAACATCCCAAAGGCAATAACAAATGGATGGTGCATTCATTCTAGATATACTGACCATTCTGATTCTGTTGCTGTTTTTGTCTTTATACAGTTATTGGCTTGACTAATTAACTGTAGCCTACTTTGGAATACAAATCTCAGTCATCTAAAATGATGGTAGAATGTCAGATTTATGTACATGTGTGTGTATACATTTTATAATCAAAATATTAGCTTCAGGTAAGGTTTTGTGGACTGCAAATAATGGAATTCAAGCAAGTGAAAGGAAAGGAAACATGCTGAAATATCGCTGTAATTCAAATACGACAGAGCCTCACAAATGACAAGAACTAGAAAATCATCAAAAATCCCAAACCCAGGCTTTTTCTCTTTCAACACTATATTTTTGCTTCTTATTTATTATTTTTCCTAATATGTATGATTTAATTTCTAGCTTTGTACATGGAAAAAATGTAAACAGAACACGGTGTCTGGTGATTGCCATACTAGTTTTTATCACCCATTTCTGCAATCTACCCCAAACCAGTGGAAAACTTCCAAAAGAAAGAATATGCCCATTGAATAGTAATAGAGAGTTTGATGTAAGGTGTATATACAATAGTTCACGGACAATTCATAGTTTGCGGTCTGATAAAAAGTAAATATTGGGTGTGGGGATGGAAAGTGAATAGACAGAGAACTGGATTTTTAAGGCAGTGAAAATACTCTCTATAAAAATTATGACTTTTCATTATACATTTGTTCAGTTCAAGACTATATAACACCAAGAGCGAACCCTAAGGTAAACTAGAGATTTCGTGTGATCACGATGTATCAATGTAGGTTTATGCTTGGTAAAAAAATGTACCATTCTGGTAAGTGATGTTGGTAATGGGTGAGGCTGCACACGCACGGCGGGTAGAGGTTATATAGGAAATCTCAATACCTTACTCTTAATTTTGTTATAAACCTAAAACTGCTCTAAGAAATAGTCTTTTTTTAAAATATAATTAAAAATAAACCATACATCTTCATTATCATCTTCACTGGCACCATCTTAGGCACACCCATAATTAGGGGCACTCCTTCTAACTCAGACTTATGTGTTTATACTAAGGTATATATGCAAACCCAGTATACTACATGGTTTGAAAAATAGAAAAATCGAAAAGATAATACTCCAGTACCATATTCCAAAAACTGAACTCTGCACAATATGTTCAGAAAAATAACTCAATAAGGATCAAATGTAGATAATTTCAATTTATCAAACTGATGCCAGTTACTGCTAGGATAATATGAACATATAATCAATATTATACATAATCCCTGAGGCCAGGAGTTCAGTTTTGACTTTATTTTTTGTCTAACTGTTATTTGGATTCTAACTCATTACAGTCTTTAGAAAAGCAGAAGTGTTTGTACGTAACCCAAAATAAGATCTGCATTTCATAAGTGTTGTTGGCAATGTGCTATTTAAAAGTTGAAAGATTGCTAATTATTGGGGATGCTCACATGGTTGAGCCTGAATGTGAGAGTCGGTGCTGCTGCTCAACAAAGCACTGAGACAATTTGAACAATTTTGAAGGACAGAATCAGAGGACTCAGAGCATTTGCAGCCTAAGGCTATGGCACGAAGCAGCCACATTACTTTGCCTAGAAACCACCAAACAGTTTAAAGTATCGTTGTGGGAATAGGGGGAAAAAAGTGCTTAGAAGTGTTTGATTTTTAATATTTCTGAGTATACAAAAGATAAAAAGTATTGAAATGCAGCATTACCATATCTGAATCAATTTAGTGTCTGTATTACAAAATCGCTTTGGGTTTTTATAAGAGAAACAGTAGTGGAAACATCAAGGGAAAAGAGTATCACTTTTTTCACTTTAGAACATCCTAAGAGTTTACAACTGAATATGTTTTTTTAATTTTTTTAATTCAGAAACACGTAGATACAGGGACAAAGACGAGCTAATGCCTTGCTTTCAAATTTAATGGCACACTTAACAAAATCAAATCCAGTAAAACAGGCTATGAAGTTTTGATTCTCTGAACTGCATGATTACATCTCATTAATCCATGGAGCTCAGTTGGGCTTTCTTAGTATTTGTGGCTTCCGTCATTTCAATGAGTCGCTGGCACCATGGGCTTTGTCACCCTGGAAGCTTTCTTAAAATGATTGCTGCTTAAGAGCCCTCACATTGGAGTTGTTTACTGCCAACAGTTGAAATTAACTGTAGTGCCTGTTAGCCCAAGAGAAACAAAATTTTTTAAATTAGAGCCTCAGCACTTTTCATTTCTCAGGGAGCCCTTACATCAAATGTATTCACAAAGAGGTGAGTAGGAGGCATTAGGCTGTTCAACTTGTAGCGAAGTTTTAATAGGATACTATGGCTATCTCCTTTCTGCAAGTAAGATTTCAACAGTAGCCAACTAGGACAACAGCATTAAAACTCAACCCTTCTGGTATTAATATTCAGTCTGGCTTGCAATCTCCGTCCTCATAGGGCAGAAGAACTTTCTTTCTTTTTCTTTTCTTTTCTTTTTTTTTTAAATCGAGAAAACAATGCTGGCAACTTTCTAATGCAAACTGAGGAAAATATGTAAGATTTGACAGGGAGAGTTAGATCTGGCTCTTCATGTTTATTACAGAAAGCAAAGCAAAACAAAACAAAACAAAAACCGATGTGGGTTCAAGAGGTCAGTCTTACCTTCCTAGAAAGAGACATGCCAAATATCTCAAATAGATCATATATGGTTAAGTGAATGCTAGAAGAAAAGATACAACATATTTACCTTTCTTATCTCTATGGGCTATAATTCATCATCACAGGGAAGGTACTATTACCTCCATTTTAGAGATGAGAAAACTAAGGTGCAGAGAAGTGGAATAAATCGCTCAAGTTTAGATAGCCAACTGATGGTGCAGCTGTGACTTGAGCCCAAGTCCCTCTCACTCTAAAGCCATAAAGCATGTGTTTTCTTTTTATGTTAAACTATTTTCTATCGATTTTTTTCTATCAAAATAGCCATGTTTCAACAATTCAATGAATCTGGCATATTTATAGAATTCTAAAGGCATGCTCACATATGATCAAAATCAAATTTTAGAACATTCCCATCATCTTAAAAAGAAATCTTATGCCCAGTTAGTCATTTCCACCCCTCATCCTTGGTAACGGGATGCTTTCTGTATCTATAAAGATTTGCCTTTCCTGGTCAGCTCATATAAATAAAATCATGCAATATGTATTTTTCATGTCTGATTTCTCTCATTGAGCATAGTGTCCTAGGAATTTTTGTAAGGTAACTTATTTTATTATCTCTGCCTAAATATCTCACAGAATAATATTTAAAAACTGAGTTCAAAAACGTAAGAGTTACAATCTTTTATACATGTATTTTAATGTCTCTGGGGATTTAAAATAATGTGTAGCATTGAAATCTAAAGCTAGAGTTTGTGTATTTTTTCCTCTAATTTATATCCTTTTTTTTCTTTTTTAAAAGATTTTATTTATTTATTTGTCAGAGAGAGAGAGAGAACACAAGCAAGCAGAGCAGGCAGAGTGAGAAGCGGGCTCCCTGCTGAGAAAGGATTTTTTTTTTTCCCATGTGGGACGCTATCCCAGAACCCTGGGATCATGACCTGAGCTGAAGTCAGTGGCTTAACCACCCAGGCATCCCTCTAATTTACATTCTTATAGTCATATTTAGTTGGTAATGAACTTGACTGAAATGTACTAGAGACCAATGAACCCTAGGAAAATGAGAATTAATAGGATGGAATGAGCAGAAATTAGATTAAAAAAATTCCTTAGGTAGATCTTATTACCATAACATATTTAAAGTTTCCTTCTGATTATAAAATTCCCTTTTTCCTCAAAAGATTCTTCTTTGTTATCAAGCTATTAAAGTTACAAAACCTAAAAAAGTATATTTTTCATTAATTTATTTGAAATGTATATGGGTGAGACTGAAAAAAATGTAGGTAGGTAGTATTGAAAATTGACATTTATAGTTATACAATAAGAAAAAAAGGCACAAGTGTCAGAGCAATCCTGAAAATAAAGAAAAAAGCGGAAGGTATCACACTCCCTAATTTCAAACTATACTACAAATATATAGTAATCAAAACAGTACGGTACTGCCACAAAATAGACACATAGACTAGCGAGGCCAGGAATAAATCCACACATATACACTCAACTAAGCTACAACGGAGGAGGCAAAAATATAAGATAGGAAAAAGACATTCTCTTTAATTAACGGTGCTGGGAAAACAGAACAGCTACACGTTCAAAAAAAAAAGAAAAGAAAGAAACTGGACTGCTTTCTTATACCACATACAAAAATAAATGGGAAGACTTGATGTAAGACCAGAAATCGTTTAATTCTTAAAAGAAAACATAAGCAATGAGCTCTCTGACACTGGTCTTAGCAATAGTTTTCTGGACTAGTCTCCTGAAACAAAGACAACAAAAGCTATTTTAGCTTTTATAATAAAATTATATCAAACTAAAAAGCTTTTGCACAGTGAAGGAAACCATCAACAAAATGGAAAGGCAACCTACTGAACAGAAGAAGATATTTGCAAATAATATATACAAAAAGTGGTTAGCACCCAAAATATGTAAAGAACTTACACAACTTAATATCAAAAAACCCAAACAAGCTGATTTCAGTAGACATTTTTTCCAAAAGTCATAGAGGTGTCCAACAGGCACATGAAAAGATGCTCAATTTCACTCATTATCGGGAAAATGGAAATCAAAACCACCATGAGGTATCATCTCACACCTGTCAGAATGGCTATTATCAAGAAGAATAAGAAATAACAAGTGTTGGCCAGGGAATCCTCATGCTCTGTTGGTGAGAATGTAAATTGGTGCAGACACTATGGAAAACAGTACAGAAGCTCCTCAAAAAATTACAAATAGAGCTACCATTTGATCCAGCAATTGCTCCTCAGGGTACTTAGCCAAAAAAAATATATATATAAATAAATAAAGAAAGAAAGAAAACACCAATTTGAGGAAATATATGTACCCCTATGTTCACTGCAGCATTATTTACAATAGCCAAAATACGGAAACAAGCTCAGTGTGTCCTGAAAGACTGAATGGATAAAGAAAATAAACAAAACTGAAACAGATTCATAGATAAAGGAAACTCTTGGTTACCAGAGTGGAGAGCAGTTGGGGTGGGCAAAATAGCTGGAAGGGATTAAGGGGTACAAACTTCTAGTTGTAAAATAAATAAATCATGGTGCTATCATGTATAGCATAAGGACTGTAGTTAATAATATTAAATTAACTTTGCATGGCCACAGATGGTAACAAGACTTTTATGGGAATCATTTTATAATACATAAATATATCAAATCACTATGATATACACCTGAAATAAATCTGGTATCGTACATTAATTATAGTGCAACTTAAAAGGCATAATTGTTTTAGACAAAAAATATTGGTTAATTGTTCTTCATTAAAAATTATGAGTAAAATATATGTTTGCTTCTAATTCTCAATTCAACACTTTAATTATATGGAGGTTGTAGTTCTGATAACTATAGCCCAAAAGTCACCGTTGTTAAATACCAAAAGATAAAAACAAGAAAAGTTACTGACAAATAGGTATAAATATGTTCCAAGGGAAAGCAAACTATAAAAGACAAAATAAAAAAGACATAACCATTTTCAAAATCAAGAAAAAGATCTTCACCAAAAACAAAACAAACACAATAGGGTAGAATGAAGCTTGAAGCAGCGAAGCAAACACAGGTAGCTAAGAGCTAGTTGGCTTCACGGTAAAAGAAATAAGAAAAGCAAACCTGTGATAAATGTCCACTGCAAGAAATTGGGACAGGACTCCTTACCAATAACATGAGGCCGAAGGAAGCTGTGCCCACTGCCTAGGATTATGGGGTCTATAATGCTACCATTTAAGGAGACACAGACACAGTCTCCAAACCAACACCAGGCAGGTACTCTGGAATTGGGGGGCATCCTATGGTGTTGAGTAGATTCAACTGTAAAATAAAATGATAGGAGGGTAAATTTTGCTTATTCTGTAAGAAGATGTGTTTCAAATGAGATAAAATGTTTCTTGACTTGGCACAAAGGAGGTTTTCAATGCCAATTCTGATGATTGTCAGGAGCTCAGCTGAGCTGCCAGGCAACAGAGTAGTCAGTTAAAGCAACAAGCCAAAGATGAGAGGTAGGACTACTCACTTTCTGCAAGGGTATAAGCAAGACCCTAAAACCAAAGGAAGAACAGACTCATCCTGTGCCATTTCACCTTGTGGAACTGTGCACGAGTCAAGGGTCAGGTGAATCAGCTCAGAAGAGGAGGTGGGAGAGTTCCAATATACTGCACATCAATTTCCCTTATTTTTTCCCTCACATTTTTGAGGTGTAATTGACAAATAAATTTGAATACATTTAATGCATACATGTGATAATTTGACATATTGCATGCTCATTGTGAAATGATCAACAAAAGTTAATGAACATGTCCATTACCTCACAGTTACCTTGTTGTGTTGTGAAAATGCTTAAGATCGACTCCCTTAGCAATTTTCAAGTACAAAATGAAGCATTTTTAACTACAGTCACTATGCTGTACATGCTGAGGTTTTGACTAGAGTGTATAATGCTGAATTCTAGGAGTTATAATTCTGAGTTCACCAGAAGTTCTGTTTTCATTATTTATTTAATCATCTTAAAAACATTTGAGGAGAGAAAAATATGTGGTTTACCTTTTTCTTTTCTTTTGTTTGTTTGTTTGTTTTTTGGGTTTTTTTAGTAGAAAAACTGAAATGGTACAGCTGAAACTCAATTCTAGATCTCTCTTCCTTTATATACATGCTTTTAACAAATATAAAATAGCTTCCTCCTAAGTAGAAAGACCCTCAGCTTTTTGCATAACTGCCAAAGTTTTGTTTGTTTGTTTTTGTTTTTGCTTTTGTTTTCCCCTTGTTTCTACAGGATATTGTATTTGTAACTACAACCTGGACAGAAAATGGGAGGAGAACATGCAGAATTGTGTGATAACAGCACTGGATGTCAGAGCAAAGTCATTCCCTGGAGAGATTCATGACGGGCACGCAACCCAGCAAAACGAGGAGCTCATCCATTCATTTATGCATTCTTGACTGTTTATTAGGTGCAAACTAAGCATCGTCCCCAGTGTCAGAGAAGTGTGAAGAGTGACTAAGCCATCACTTATCCCAGATGGGTCTCAAAATATTTAAAGCAGTACATGTCTGTCTAATTACTTTCTTCTAGTCTTCAGGGCTGCAGTGCTATTTTTCTATATAATTAACTTGTAAAGAGAAAATATTATATTTTATTCTCAAAATTAGGGAGAAGAGATCATTAGGAGAGGCATCAAGCTTAGATGAATACTTTGCTTGTGTTTTAATATACATAAGGAGCACTGAAAGAGAAAATGGCTTGCTACAGAACACTGAATGTTGCAATTCTATTAAGCAAGGTTTTCCCTGTTTCCTTAAAGTATCGTAAAAGATTCTGGATTCTATTATATAAGTTGTTTCATAAAGGAGAAACATACACATTGTTAATTAGAATGATGCATGTCTTCTTGTGCGTCTGTAGAGAACATGTTTATAGTCAACACTGTGCATTATAATTTTTTCTATCCAGAAGAAAGTTTCAAAACAAATAAAACTCAGATTAATAAGCCCCAAACAAAGAACAACCTCACACAGGCTGTGAAAAGATTATGCGGATTTCAATAGTTCACTTTGAGTGTAAGGAGGCTGATAACCTAGTTAAAAATTCTCTGAGTGATTTTTCAGGCCTGACACTAGACTAGTACAGAGGCTTTACTAGCAGGCTTCATGGGGAAAAGCTGTACATCCTCACACCAGAAAGTCATAGTCAAGGACACAGTCCCTTCTGTGAATTTGCATATCCACATATTTGCACTCTTTGCCTATGCACTTTTGTTCCTATGTCTCGTTATCTGGGACCTCCAGAGGTGTCCTTATAAAGTAAGAGGAAAAGGGGAAAATATTGAAGATACTTTTCTCCTCTCTAATTCAGGACTCAGTACTTTCCTTCTCCAAGCCCTGTCCTGTTCCTGTTCCTTACCCACCCCTCTGCTGTCTCAGGGTCCATAAAGTTGTAGGAGTCTTGTTCAGAATTCCCTGGGCAGTGAGAGGATCCCTAGATCTGTGCTGATCCCCCCTGACCCTCACCTGTACCCCAGTTCAAGTTCGCAGGGGTGGAGGAGACGGATGGGGCAAGTAGGCACAATCTCTGGTTTTAGCTTTTGTTTACGTAATCACAGCAAGTTATTAAAGGTTTGATTGTTACTTTTATTTTGGATTTGTTGCTTTGATCAGCTACTTGAACTCCTGAATATTTAGCACTTTCCAGTTCAGCTGAGCTCCTCACAAAGTTATGTATACATGTTCTTCAGAGGTTTTAAAAAGTCTTTCTAAAAGTATCAGTCACTGATACAAGTTTTCTGTTTCTATTGACCAGATACTTACAGAGCACACCCCGTGGCCAGCACCTGCTAAGTGATGAACCGCAAAACAGAAGAAGCCAAAGGCCCTACTGGGGAATTGGAAAAGCCAGGTTTCCCAAATTGGGAAAGTGGAGTAAAGTGGAGAAAAAGACTTCACCAAGGAGGAGTTGCTTATAAACCCTGGGGACAACTTTTCAAGAAAATGTAACAAAGAAACAAAGCCAGATGAACATAAAGGAAATACAGTGCTATGTCAAAACTGGGAAGGATACTTTTACCCAGAGAATGTTCTGCATATAGGTGAAACAGGTGCTGTTATACATGGGTAAAAAAGTCAGATCCAGACTTCTGCCCTTCTGCTCCAAAGCAGATTACACTATCTCCCTGGACTGCCTGACTAGTCACTTGAAATGTCTATAAAGATATTCACTCTTTCCATGAATACAGATGTTCTTCACTGTGATTATGTCAGTGAGTCTGGTCCTACTAAAATGTGTGTAATTGGCCTTCATTTTATTTAATGTGCAGACATGTTTAGCCAAATTAATACCAGTTGAATTAAGATAAAAGACTAAAACTATCTTCTGGTGAGGAGTGCTAGCTTGGATGGAGAGGGCCAAGGGAGCCAGCACTTGGCGACTGTCATCTGGAGATGTCAGGAAGCAGCAGGAAGGAGAGGAGGCATACACAGGGAGAAGAGAGAAACCAAAAGGAATTCACCACCCTATAATTTTAATAGTCCCCATACTGTTTACAGCAAAGAACATGGATGCAAAATGCTAGTTACTATGGGGCTGAAATCTAAAACTCACAACATGCTCACAGGAGTTCAGTTACTCAATGTCAAGCCTCAATGTCATGAATATATGAATATTATATAGGTATGTATTTATGTATATATGCATGTATGTATACACACACAGAAATTACACATAAATATTTAATTATGAGTAGTTATAAGGCTTACAGTGAGAGCCACCCCAAAATAACAAAATCATTCTGGTGCCTTGTTTTCCTTACTTACACGGCAAACTTTACTTGATGAGTCATAACCTGCTAGAATTCTCAGACTAATACAATCCAGAACTGTTTTCCGGAGTTATGTTTTTGGGTTCTTACAGTGCCGGCATTCATAATTCCTGTTACAGCTGGTGTATCCCAGCTCATCCAGACACCCTGTCAAAATAATGAGATGGCGAAAATGCAAAGTATACATCTCAATGTTCAAGACCCGTATCTGGCACTCGGGCTTTGCATGTGTCACAGAGTGGATTTGTCCAAGGAATGATTTTGATTTGACAGCAGTCTTCCCCCTGCTTACCCATCACAACTTCAAAAGTACAAGTCTACCCTAATGATATATTTAAAACTTCTAGGTCAAAGAATACAATTTGGGTTTATCTGAATGTGAACTGTATGTCAGTGACCACAATTTCCTTAATGGACAATGTAATTTAAGTAACAGTAAGACACAGAGGGAAATTTTCAGCTATTAAAGCACATTTTGGGAGGTATTATGAATCATAATACCAGATGCCAGATTTTTATTATCTCAGATTCTTACTCTCAAGAAATACATTTCCATATAATCAAAAAACATTTAGATTAATACAGAGTTATTTTTATGCTGAAGGAGAGTGCATCACATTTCTCTTAAGAAATGGCTAAATTTTTCTTGTTTCTTTGCTTCTTTCTTTCTTTTTTTTTTTTTTTAATTAATTTTTTATTTTTTATAAACATATATTTTTATCCCCAGGGGTACAGGTCTGTGAATCACCAGGTTTACACACTTCACAGCACTCACCAAAGCACATACCCTCCCCAATGTCCATAATCCCACCCCCTTCTCCCTAACCCCCTCCCCCCAGCAACCCTCAGTTTGTTTTGTGAGATTAAGAGTCACTTATGGTTTGTCTCCCTCCCAATCCCATCTTGTTTCATTGATTCTTCTCCTACCCACTTAAGCCCCCATGTTGCATCACCACTTCCTCATATCAGGGAGATCATATGATAGTTGTCTTTCTCTGCTTGACTTATTTCGCTAAGCATGATACGCTCTAGTTCCATCCATGTTGTCGCAAATGGCAAGATTTCATTTCTTTTGATGGCTGCATAGTATTCCATTGTGTATATATACCACATCTTCTTGATCCATTCATCTGTTGATGGACATCTAGGTTCTTTCCATAGTTTGGCTATTGTAGACATTGCTGCTATAAACATTCGGGTGCATGTGCCCCTTTGGATCACTACATTTGTATCTTTAGGGTAAATACCCAATAGTGCAATTGCTGGGTCATAGGGCAGTTCTATTTTCAACATTTTGAGGAACCTCCATGCTGTTTTCCAGAGTGGTTGCACCAGCTTGCATTCCCACCAACAGTGTAGGAGGGTTCCCCTTTCTCCGCATCCTCGCCAGCATCTGTCATTTCCTGACTTGTTGATTTTAGCCATTCTGACTGGTGTGAGGTGATATCTCATTGTGGTTTTGATTTGTATTTCCCTGATGCCGAGTGATATGGAGCACTTTTTCATGTGTCTGTTGGCCATCTGGATGTCTTCTTTGCAGAAATGTCTGTTCATGTCCTCTGCCCATTTCTTGATTGGATTATGTTCTTTGGGTGTTGAGTTTGCTAAGTTCTTTATAGATTCTGGACACTAGTCCTTTATCTGATATGTCGTTTGCAAATATCTTCTCCCATTCTGTCAGTTGTCTTTTGATTTTGTTAACTGTTTCCTTTGCTGTGCAAAAGCTTTTGATCTTGATGAAATCCCAATAGTTCATTTTTTCCTTTGCTTCCCTTGCCTTTTGCGTTGTTCCTAGGAAGATGTTGCTGCGGCAGAGGTCGAAGAGGTTGCTGCCCGTGTTCTCCTCAAGGATTTTGATGGATTCCTTTCACACATTGAGGTCCTTCAATTCAGTAAAGTGTCAGGATATAAAATCAATGCACAGAAATCAGTTGCATTTCTCTACACCAACAGCAAGACAGAAGAAAGAGATATTAAGGAGTCAATCCCATTTACAATTGCATCCAAAACCATAAGATACCTAGGAATAAACCTAACCAAAGAGACACAGAATCTATACTCAGAAAACTATAAAGTACTCATGAAAGAAATTGAGGAAGACACAAAGAAATGGAAAAATGTTCCATGCTCCTGGATTGGAAGAATAAATATTGTGAAAATGTCTATGCTACCTAAAGCAATCTACACATTTAATGCAATTCCTATCAAAGTACCATCCATCTTTTTCAAAGAAATGGAACAAATAATGCTAAAATTTATATGGAACCAGAAAAGACCTCGAATAGCCAAAGGGATATTGAAAAAGAAAGCCAACGTTGGTGGCATCACAATTCCGGATTTCAAGCTCTATTACAAAGCTGTCATCATCAAGACAGCATGGTACTGGCACAAAAACAGACCCATAGATCAATGGAACAGAATAGAGAGCCCAGAAATAGACCCTCAAATCTATGGTCAACTAATCTTCGACAAAGCAGGAAAGAATGTCCAATGGAAAAAAGACAGCCTCTTCAATAAATGGTGCTGGGAAAATTGGACAGCCACATGCAGAAAAATGAAATTGGACCATTTCCTTACACCACACACAAAAATAGACTCAAAATGGATGAAGGACCTCTTTGCTTCTTTCTTAACCAACTATAACAAAGAGCTATATAGTCCATACTGCTTCTAGGACTGAAAATGTCTCCCGTGTCGTTCCACGTGATTCCTGCACCTTTTGCTGAATTCCTCTTACTTCTCTTATGGTTTTCTTCCAACAAATTATTTTACTCTCTCACATCTTTACAGCCTACAGAAGTACTTACATATAGACACAAGATCTGCAGTAAATCTTTTACAATTGATTTAAGTCTATCCAAACTTCTTGAGTTAGAAATCTATCCACCCTTGGGGCACCTGGGTAGCTCAGTCGGTTAAGCATTCTATTTTTGATTTTAGATGAGGTCATGATCTCAGGGTCTTGAGATGGAGCCCCGTTTTTGGCTCCACACTCAGTGGGGCATCTGCTTCCCCTCTCCCTTTGCTGCCCCCCCAAAAAAATATGTTTTAAAAATTTTAAAAAAAAGAAATCTATTTACTCTTTCTTGGTCTACATCTGCTCACTATATTTTTAAAACTGTCATTTTAAAAAGCTTGATTACATTCCTAGCACTTTGCTTTCTTGATAGTACCAGGTACTCGGACTTACCAGCTCCATTTCAAGCCATACTTTTTGGGTTACCAACTTTGATATTCTCACTTAACTCTTGGATTGTTTATTTTCTCAAGTTTTGGCTCACACCCAGATGCAAACAACTCACTCTTCTTATATAGACTTCGTTTCAAAGATCAAGAAAGTGAGGCATTTTTCAACACCGAACTCCAGAAGAGCAATATTTATCTATCTTCAATAAGGACCACAGGATCTGTATGCCTAGTTTACTATTTATTAATATGAGGCCTTAAAGACATTCCATAATATTTCTAATAAGTGAGCTGCTAATCTTACTGGGCTTTGCTGCACAAATTGTTTTGCTCTTGTTGCTTCCAAGATTTTCTGTTTGTCTCGTTCAACACTTTGTGCTGTATAAGTTATATTATCCTCTACAGTGTTTGCAGGTTTTCTTAGATGTGTACATTAAGGTTTTTTTCAAGTTTAGAAAGTTTCAGTCATCATTTCTTCAAGTAGTTTTCTGCACTTCTTTCTCTTCTCTTCTAGTCTAGTCCACCATGGGTGTGTTGCCATGCTTCCCGGTGTCCCAAAGTTCTCTGAGAAACATCTTCATTTTTTTCTCTCTTCTTCAGGTTGCCTAACTGCTTCTGGGCTATCCTCAAGTTTACTCATTATTTCTTCTGCCAGCTGAAACCTGCAGTTGAGCCCTTCTGGTGAAATTTTTTTTTTTTTTTTTTTTTTTTTACATTAGGTATTGAACTTTGCAACTTTAGAATTTTCATTTGGTTCTTTTGAACATGATTTTTATCTCTTGCTGTCTTCATTAATTTCTTGAGTCACTGTCATCAAACTTTCCTTTAAATCTTAAACACGGTTTTCTTTGAATATATTTATAGAACTTTGTACTACACAGTACTCTATTACTTGTACTTTGAACATATTTATAAAAGATGCTTTGGTTTCCTGCTAAGTCTAACATCTGGACTTCTGAATAGTTTTTCAAAAACAAACACATATTTAGCTAAAAAAAAGATTGCAAAGATGACTAAATGAGCATACAGTTATCTATGCTATACAGTTACCTATGTTAAGAGTTGAGATACAGGAGTAGTGTGTTGGTGGGGAAACTTTTTTTTTTTTTTTATTAAACCACTGTAGGGATTTCTTTTTTCTCTTTTCTCAGTACATTTTTATGCATTCAGTTTCCTTTTGTGTACCTTTAAAAGAATCAGAAGAGGGGCATCTGGGTGCTTCAGTCATTAAGCAACTGCCTTCAGCTCAGCTCATGATCCCAGGACCCTGGTATGGAGCCTGGCATCTGGCACCCTGCTCAGCGGGAAGCCTGTTTCCCTCCTCTCCCACTCCCCCTGCTTGTGTTCCTCCCTCGCTGTGTCTCTCTCTGTCAAATAAATAAATAAAACCTTAAAAATAAATAAAAAAAAAAATAAAAGAATCAGAAGAAACAGAAAACCTTTAATCTCCTTCCCAAAACTTCCTATGACTCCTTCTACTCTTTTGCCATTCTATGCTATGAACAGCGCTAAAATCAAACATTATAAGGATATGTCTAAATCCACAGTTTCTAGATGCCTTAATTTGGATCAGCGAGACGTAGAATTGAAAATAAACAAATTGAAAAAAAAACATAAAATGTGTAACATATAGATATATGAAGGATTTATATTTTATGAATAATTAAGTATAAACTTTTTTTTTCTGGAACTTTCCTTATCCGACACCTTCTTCATAGCAATTTAGGAAGTCTGTTCTTCCAGTGTGCTTCTTTACATACTGATGAGCGCCATTACACTCCATCCTCTAGTCCACTGCATACCTTCAAATACAAAAGTTAGAATCTTTTCTCTGAATCATTTTTCCCCAAGGTCAGAGTTTTTGTTTATGCCTCAGTTCATCTATTTTTTATGGTAGCTACTGTCCTGTGAATTTCTTCATCAATTAATTTCTAACAAGTTAGTCCCATAATTTTTTTTTTCCAAACTCTGAATCCAATTAGTGGTTATCTCATTTTCAAATTAAAACTCCCTATCACATAGGTCTTATTATATTTTCACATTTAAGTTCCTTTAGCCTCAATTTCTAGGTTAGTAGTAGAAATGAATAATACTTGAATTTAAAGCAGTGAGCATTTTTAAAGGGTCCTTTACAAATAGCTAAAGAATGTAAATTGAACTACAGGAATAGACAGGATGGGAGAAGTTTCTAAATAGTGTGGATTTATTTATTGGCTATATAGGGAGTACTTAATACATTTGATTATCTTACATTTAAAGAGACATCTTGACTCTGCTATTAACATTTTGTATATTTCTTTCCAAGAACTGTTTTTCATTAATGCGTATGCATGTATATATGTATATGTGTGTATAGGTATGTGTTTATGCTTATATACATAAATTTATATTTATATAATTGAGAATAAGATGATATATATAGCTTTTTATCTTTGCATTTTCATCTGATTTATGTCTTCAATATTTTACTTAGCATTAAATATTAACCAAAATGTGATTTCTACTTAATATATAACTATTCATATATGCAGTGCATTAGTCAAACAATTCCACATTGTTCACCATTAGTTTTATTTTTCCTTTAGAATTTTCATTCACATAAATATCACTCTGATATACAGCCTTTGAAACAAACCTTATCTTGTATCTCTGATTATTTCTAGCACTACTTCTAGGGAAAGGTCTTGAATGGGTAGTTAAGGGCTAAATAAAGGTTTCTAATACATAATTCAAATTTGGTCCGGTAATATTTTATACTCCCAAAAATTATTATGCAGGGACTCATCCTGTCCTAGTTCTCCAAGATGTTTGGTTTTTACATAATAAAAAAAAAATAGAAACAACAAAGCAACTCTACATATTTTACACTTGGATTAATTCTTGTTTTCTCAAATCAACTCTGTATTCTCCATGAAAAGCCTGAGCCCAAGAGGTGAAGAGTAGGAAATTAAAGTTCAAATTCTTAGTCTTGCTTTCCAAAAAGGCATTTAAAATTCTCTGCTATTTGTGTTTATATTAGGAAACATCTTTTTTAAATGTCAGTGAGCATGCTTTTGAAATGCATTTCCTTAAGCATCCTTATTAATATTTCCCATCTTATTTTAATAAAACATATCTAATCAAGATGTTTTATATTTAATCTAAATATTGTATATAAATCAAAATATATTAATCTTCTGCATGCAATCAGAACATTAGAAATTTTAGAGCTACATAACTATTGATTTATTGAGATATGTCAGCCACCAAAAGCAGTAAGTAATGAGATGAGTACAAATAATTTATGCTGGGAAAATTCTAATCATATTTCTTAAAAATTATTGTGTGGGTAAATGAACATGTGCAACTATGATGAACTAATCTTTTTAACTAGAACAGTCTTAGATGTATTTAAAATATGAGATTTTATTGAAAATAACATTTATAGTTCTTCCTTAAGAAAACGTATTTTAAATATTTGGTCTCATTGCCAGAGGGGGAAAAACAAACTCATCGAGTGATATTACTTTAATTATCTTTCTAGTTTGCTGATAAAATGCCAAGAGACATATTAAGTTTAACAAATACAATAAAAGACAATGAAAGAGGAGAGATCACAACTAACACCAAAGAAATACAAACTATTATAAGAACATACTATGAGCAACTCTACGGCAATAAATTTGACAATCTGGAAGAAATGGATGCATTCCTAGAAACATATAAACTACCACAACTGAACCAGGAAGAAATAGAAAGCCTGAACAGACCCATAACCAGTAAGGAGATTGAAACAGTCACAATAAAAGATCAGAGTGCAAAGCTGGTGTAGCTACTCTGGAAAACAGCATGGAGGTTCCTCAAAAAGTTGAAAATAGAACTAGTCTATGACCCAGCACTACTGGGTATTTACCCTAAAGATACAAGTGTAGTAACCAAATGGGCACATGCACCCGAATGTTTATAGCAGCAATGTCCACAATAGCCAAACTATGGAAAGAACCTAGATGTCCATTAACAGATGAATGGATAAAGATGTGGTATAAATCTACAATGGAATACGACGCAGCCATCAAAAGAAATGAACTCTTGCCATTTGCAACAACATGGAAGGAACTGGAGGGTATTATGCTGAGCAAAATAAGTCAACCAGAGAAAGACAATTATCATGTGACCTCCCTGATCTGAAGAATTTGAGAGGCAGCATGGGGGGCTTGGGGGGTAGGGAAGGAAGAAATGAAACAAGATAGAATCAGGAGGGAGACAAACCACAAGAGACTCTTAATCTCACAAAACAAACAGGGTTGTTGGGGTGGTGGGAGGGTAGGGATAGGGTGGTTGGGTAATGGACACTGGGGAGGGTTATGTACTATGGTGAGTGCTGTGAAATGTGTAAGCCTGATGGTTCACAGAACTGTACTCCTAAAGCAGATAATACATTATATGTTAATAAAAACAATTTAAAAAAACTCCAAATACCATAAAAGAATATATCATTTTTGACTATATAAAGATAATTTTTAGGTCTTATCTTTTTTTCTTGGGTAGTCATGGGACATTGTTTTAGGGGAGCAATTTCTAACTGCAGTTATATACATATATTTCTAACTACAGAATAATATATATTCATATAGATTATACATATATAGCCAGATATATATTTTGTAATGTATATTTTATATATATATGTATATATACATATATATATATATATATATATATAAAATGAAACTTAAGAAAGTGTCAAAAAATAGAAAATGCTGATAGAAGGCAAATTATCTTGGATTTTATAATGATATCTAACTTAAAACCCTATATAGGGCCTAAATCAACATTTTTTTAGTTTTAATTGATACTAAATAATACATATTTCAGCACAGTAATACAAGCAGATTCAAATTTAATATATATTCCTAGGAAGCATACATGATTGACTCTTAGGAATATGTCTATGAAAAATAAGAAAATTTGTGTGATTGTTTAGAAATGAAACCAAAGTGAATAGGACTCATATCAAAGCATGCCAATCAATTTTTTACTTTTTTAAATTCATAGTTGCCACATGAGGTGGTTAAGGTAGGAATTTAAAAGACATATATTCTGTTTTTAATTTGTAAAACATCATCTGACTGAGAAGATGGGTTAAAATAATAAGAATATTTGTAAAACATTATAAAATGATTTCAACTAATACTGTGAATCTATGTGGTGAAAGAGAGTATATGGAATGAAGCAATGATATTATCCTTTTATATTTTTTTCTTCAAGGTGAATATAAGACAAATGGGAGAAAGACTGATGTGGTAAGTGTGCATTATTTTAAGGATCATAAATTTCATTATCCTCATTTTCTGCCTCTTCTCAATCACACATATTTTCTCTGCTGTTATGATTAATTGTGCAGAAACACACAAGATTGACAGTGAATTAACCACAGTTGTAGGTTTTTCAGTTACATAAAGAAGAAACCAGATAGTACTTAAACACTCCAACAATACATCATAGAGACAATAAAGCAAAAGCTTATATTAACTACTTTGGTAACAAGTTGATAAAGTAAAATTATTAATTTGTTGAATTTTTCAGTTATTTGCTAATTATCTTTCCCTTTGTTTAGTTTGTAATTTTTTAAAGGAATAATTTTATGATATGTTTGCATAATCAAATAGCATGAATCTTTTCAGTGTTCGTTAATGACAATATTAATTTAAAATAGTAAATAAACCTGAAAGCATGTCAGGTTTTGTAGGAATTCCTAGTTTTAGAGACTTTTCATATGCTTTATACATGTCACAGTTCTCCAAAAAGCTGTGAAATAAGGTAAACATTTCACATGAAAATATATGAGACACAAAGATATGTACTTAATTAGGTAGAGTGAGCCTAACAAACACAATGGAAAACTCAGAAAATCTCTAAGACAGGACAACAGGACAATGGACACCACTTTTCAGAGAAAATACTTCTTTCTAAAATTGTTGTTTCTTTCCCAGGTACTAGGTTATATATACTTTATATGAGATATATGGAAAGAAAGAACGAACTATGGATTATATGTTGCTTTTTGTAATTTTATATTAAACTGAGTGATAATTATCACAAATAATATTTTAGAGAAGTGAAAAATTTTTATGGATTGAAGTCAGGAGTGAAGTCTTTGTAGCGGAGAGATAAACATATTAAACTTAATGTTTAAGAACATATGGTGATTTGCATAAGTAAAGATCAGGGAAGTACTGTACCATTAAAAGTAAAAATAATTAGTGAGTACATGAGGAAGACAGTGAAAGATCTAGTTTGGAACAACTGAACTGTGGCGTAGAGAGAAAATATATATCAATAGGTACATAACTGGGTTAAAGAAGTACTCATGATGAGCTACATCTGCAGATGAAAACACCTTTATATTATGTGTAACCAACCTGATCTCCAAGGCCAACTGATGGGTCAGCAGGAATACTAAATTTTACTCTACTCCATGAAACACATTTAAAGGTTGGTCTAAGCAATGTTTATTCTCTTCCCAGTTCTCTGAGTTGGTCTAAGCAATGTTGTATCTCTGTCTCTCTGCTCCTCTCCACAGTGTTGTGGCATATTGACTTCTATGTTCTATTAGTAGCAAAAGAAAGAGAACCTCAAACCTCACAGAGTCCTCATGTTGCTTGATGTCTGCTGCGTAGTCACTGGTCTAACCTACTGTCTGAACTGGTAACGATTAAGATATAAATGCTCTCGATCACAAGGCTTTGGAGGGGTTTTCTCTGTATCTGTGAATGGTGAAATCTGTGGCCTCATGTCTTTATGCAGGACTAATATAATCCATGGCTGACTTGGCCTTGCTTTAGCTGACACATGTTCAAGGCATTAACCAGCTCTCTCTCATGGTAGAGGCAGTCACCGTTTCCACTTTTCCAGCATTAGGCGGTTTCATTTGATCCTTGTCTTAGCTAGCCTCAAGCACTTCTGGTGGTTTTAATTTCTGCTATTTTCTGTATTATTAATTGGAAGTATTTTGGGAAATTTAGGTCTAATTCATGCCAAAGGAGAATTTGATAGTGACTCCTAAAAATGACTTAACAGTTGCCTTCATGCTACATAATTATCCTATACTACTGAATTAACTTTGAGATAATTATGAACAGGCTATCCTAGGTTACTATTAAGATTGAATTGCTATTTCTTTATAGATTCAGATTACACTGATGCAAATATCTCATGTCCTCTATATCCCCTTCATTTCACCTAAAACTTGCCCTTCAGCCCAAAGTAAGAGAGTGAAGAGAAGAAACACAATTATCAGTCCGTCTTTTTTAGTTGTTTTTTCCCCCACAGTTCCTTGGATCAGAAAGGACACAATAACTCCTTCCCAATTCCTGTATTTTGAGGAACTCTCTTTTATAAATATCATGTTAGCTCATTAAATTTTATCCTAATATATTAATCACAATTAGCAAGTTTAGTAAGTCCATTTTTCAGGTAAAAACTTTAAAGATCATGACTTGCTTCAAAGTCTATTTATAATGTTAGTGTTGAGTCAGCAATCATGTCTCCTTATTTCATTCCTAGTTTAACAGTTCTCCTGGCTTCCCTACCTCTTTCCATTTCTCTCTCCTTGATTCCAAAGCAGGTAGACATCTTGAATTAGTGGCAAAACTTAGAAGGTAGAAGATAAAAGCACAATGATATATTCAAAATATTATTCCAATTGCAAGATTATTATTGTAAACTGGGTGAAAGACACGCAGGATCTCTTATTATTCCCTACAACTGCATGTGAATCTACAATGATCTTAAAATAAGCCATCTCAATTCACACAGAAAAAGCTTATAATAAAATTTAATATCCATTTATAATAAAAACATTCAACAGTCTAGGAATAGAAGAATACTAGGTTGACATAATAAAAGCCATATGTGAAAAGCCCATAACTAACATAATTTTTAATGTTGAAGAGCTGAAAGGTTTTATATAAGACAAGAACATGGCAAGAATGCCTTCTGTCACCACTTCCATTCAACTTAATACTAGCAGTTCTGCCAGAGCAATCTGGCAAGAAAAAGAAATGAAAGGCATCCAAACTGGAAAGGAAAAATATACAATTATCTCTGTTTGCAGGTTATGTGATCCTATATGCAGAAAAACCTAGAGGTTCCACCAAAAAAAAAAAAAAAAAAGAAAAAAAGAAAAAAAAAAAAAGCTGTCAGAACAAATGAATTCAGCAAAATAGCAAAATAGCAGGATTCAAAATCAACACCCAAAAACTAGTTGCATTTCTTTACACCAGTAATAAACAATTTGAAAGTGTGAAAAAGAAAACAGCTAAATATAGAATAGTATCAAAGAGAATAAATACTTGGGAATTTACCAAGGAGGTAAAAGACTTATACAGTGAAAACCACAAAAAATTACTTAAAGAATTTAAAGACACAAATAAATGGAAACATATGTCACGTACATGGATTGGAAAATTTAATAATGCTAATGTCAATACTACTAGAAGCAATCTGCAGATTCAATACAATCCGTATCAAAATCCCAATGATGATTTTGGCAGAAATAAAAAAAAAAAACCTATCAAAAAATTCATATGGAGGCTCAAACGACCCTTCATGGCCAAAACTATCTTGAAAAAGAACAAAACTGGAGGACTCACTCTTTCTGATTTCAAAACTTAATTTCAAAGCTATAGTAAGTAACCCAACCAGTGTGGTACTGGCATAAACACAGACATAGAGACCAAAAGAACAGAACAGGGAATCCAGAAATAAACTTTTACAGATGAAGTCAAATGATTTTTGACAAGGATACCAAGACTGTTCAACATGAAAAGGACTCTCTTTTTAGTAAATGGCATTGGCAAAACAGGATATCCATGTGCAAAAGAATGAAGTTGGACTCTTACCTAAAAACATATAAAAAAATAAACTCCAAGTGGATCAAAGACCTAAATGGAACACCTAAAACTATAAACTCTTAGAAGAAGATAAAGGCAAAATTTCATGACATTTGGTATTGGCAGTGCTTTCTTGGATATGACATAAAAGGCACAGGCATCAATATAAAAACAGATAGATTGATCTTCATGAAAATTTTTAAAAAATTTGAGCACCAAAAGACACTATCTACAAAATAAAAAGCAGACCACACAATGGTAGAAAATATTTGCAAATCATATATTTGGTAAAGCATTAATATCCAGAATATATAGAGAACCCCAAAATCTCAAAACAGAAAAAAAACAATAACAAAAACAAAGAAACAAACAAAAAACAAACACCCCCCCCACCAAAAAAGACCACCCTGTTAAAAAATGAGCAATGGAATTGAATAAAAACTTCTCTAAAGAAGGTGTACAAAAGACCAATAAGCACAACAATAAGATGTTCAACATCACTAAATATTAAGGAAATACAAGTCAAAACTAGAATGAGATTATCATCTTACTACCCACAGTAGGATGTTTCCTATGGGAAAAAGAAAATAGAACAACAAATATTGGTGAGGATGTGTAGAAATTAAAATCCTTGTGCACTGTTGTTAGGATGTACAATGCCACTGTGGAAAACAGTATGGTAGTTCCTTAAAAATTAAAAATAGAATGATCATATGATTCAGCAATTCTAGTTTAGAGTATATATCCAATAAAATTTAAAGCGGGGTCTCAAAGAGATATTTGTGTACTCATGTTTATAGCAGCCTTATTCACAATAGCTAAAATGTGGAAGGAACCCATGGGTTCATTAGTAGATGACTCTATAAGAAAATGCTGTATATGCATACTGTGGAATATTATTCAGCTTTAAAAATGAAGGAAATTCTTGCTATTCAACATAGTACTAGAGGTCCTAGCCTCAGCAATCAGACAACAAAAGGAAATTAAAGGCATCCAAATCGGCAAAGAAGAAGTCAAATTATCACTCTTTGCAGATGATATGATACTATATGTGGAAAACCCAAAAGACTCCACTCCAAAACTGCTAGGAATTCAGTAAAGTGTCAGGATATAAAATCAATGCACAGAAATCAGTTGCATTTCTCTACACCAACAGCAAGACAGAAGAAAGAGATATTAAGGAGTCAATCCCATTTACAATTGCACCCAAAACCATAAGATACCTAGGAATAAACCTAACCAAAGAGACACAGAATCTATACTCAGAAAACTTAAAGTACTCATGAAAGAAATTGAGGAAGACACAAAGAAATAGAAAAATGTTCCATGCTCCTGGATTGGAAGAATAAATATTGTGAAAATGTCTATGCTACCTAAAGCAATCTACACATTTAATGCAATTCCTATCAAAGTACCATCCATCTTTTTCAAAGAAATGGAACAAATAATGCTAAAATTTATATGGAACCAGAATAGACCTCGAATAGCCAAAGGGATATTGAAAAAGAAAGCCAACGTTGGTGGCATCACAATTCCGGACTTCAAGCTCTATTACAAAGCTGACATCATCAAGACAGCATGGTACTGGCACAAAAACAGACACATAGATCAATAGAACAGAATAGAGAGCCCAGAAATAGACCCTCAACTCTATGGTCAACTAATCTTCGACAAAGCAGGAAAGAATGTCCAATGGAAAAAAGACAGCCTCTTCAATAAATGGTGCTGGGAAAATTGGACAGCCACATGCAGAAAAATGAAATTGGACCATTTCCTTACACCACACACAAAAATAGACTCAAAATGGATGAAGGACCTCAATGTGAGAAAGGAATCCATCAAAATCCTTGAGGAGAACACGGGCAGCAACCTCTTCGACCTCTGCCTCAGCAACATCTTCCTAGGAACAACGCCAAAAGCAAGGGAAGCAAGGGAAAAAATGAACTATTGGAATTTCATCAAGATCAAAAGCTTTTGCACAGCAAAGGAAACAGTTAACAAAATCAAAAGACAACTGACAGAATGGGAGAAGATATTTGCAAACGACATATCAGATAAAGGACTAGTGTCCAGAATCTATAAAGAACTTAGCAAACTCAACACCCAAAGAACAAATAATCCAATCAAGAAATGGGCAGAGGACATGAACAGACATTTCTGCAAAGAAGACATCCAGATGGCCAACAGACACATGAACAAGTGCTCCATATCACTCGGCATCAGGGAAATACAAATCAAAACCACAATGAGATATCACCTCACACCAGTCAGAATGGCTAAAATCAACAAGTCAAGAAATGACAGATGCTGGCGAGGATGCGGAGAAAGGGGAACCCTCCTACACTGTTGGTGGGAATGGAAGCTGGTACAGCCACTCTGGAAAACAGCATGGAGGTTCCTCAAATTGTTGAAAATAGAATTGCCCTATGACCCAGCAATTGCACTATTGGGTATTTACCCTAAAGATACAAATGTAGTGATCCAAAGGGACACATGCACCCGAATGTTTATAGCAGCAATGTCCACAATAGCCAAACTATGGAAAGAACCTAGATGTCCATCAACAGATGAATGGATCAAGAAGATGTGGTATATATACACAATGGAATACTATGCAGCCATCAAAAGAAATGAAATCTTGCCATTTGCGACAACATGGATGGAACTAGAGCGTATCATGCTTAGCGAAATAAGTCAAGCAGAGAAAGACAACTATCATATGATCTCCCTGATATGAGGAAGTGGTGATGCAACATGGGGGCTTAAGTGGGTAGGAGAAGAATCAATGAAACAAGATGGGATTGGGAGGGAGACAAACCATAATCTCACAAAACAAACTGAGGGTTGCTGGGGGGAGGGGGTTTGGGAGAAGGCGGTGGGATTATGGACATTGGGGAGGGTATGTGCTTTGGTGAGTGCTGTGAAGTGTGTAAACCTGGTGATTCACAGACCTGTACCCCTGGTGATAAAAATATATGTTTATAAAAAATAAAAAATTAATTAAAAAATTAAAAAAAATGAAGGAAATTCTGCAATATGTTACAACATGAATGAACCTAGAGAACATAATGCTAAGGGATATAAGCCAGTCACAAAAAGGCTAATACTGTATGATTCCACTATATGGGTCACTTAAGAGTAGTACAAATTATAAAGACAGAAAATATAATGATGGTTACCAGGGGCTGGGGAGAGGAAAATAGGGAGTTACTATTTAATGGCATAGAGTTTCAGTTTTGTAAGATAAAAATATTACAGAAAAAGATGGCGGTGATAGCCGCACAATATTACAAATGCATTTACTACCATTGAACTGTATGCTTAAAAATGGTCAAGATGAAACCATCTTTTATGTTATGTCTGTTTTACAACAAAAAATCTGGACAATAATGAATAAATATCTCCTACACAAAGCAACATAAATAAATTTCACAACTTACTGATTAGTAAATGAAGCAAGACACCATAATACATACTTTGTTTTCAATTATAATATGATCAAATTAGCCAATGTAAGCTATTGTATTTAAGAATAATTGTGTTATATGTAAAAAAAATAAAGAAATGTAAGGAAATAATTATTATAAAATTTTTGATTGTGATCACTTCTTGGGGAAAAAGAGAATAGTTTAGGAAGAAGCATGAGACAACCTTCATGGATGCTGTTTTATTTTTATCTGATTAGTACTTACATTGGATATTGTTTTTATAATTTATTGCTCAGCTGTATGAACATTTCAGTTTCATTCAGTTTTCTGTATGTGTGTTTGTCCCAGGTGGTCTCTTGGAAGTTCACATCACGTACTCTGGTCCAAAATTTGTCAATGAGAAGTAATCTCACAAAATTTATATACAATGAGAGAAGAGGTGCCTATGGCAGTTACAGATAGGAAGTTCACAGTTGGCTTTCTGGATAACTGTTCACTTTTGTGGCCCAAACCACAAAATCTGTGAAGACTACCCAAAGATCCTTATAAATGGCAGTAACTTTCTAGAGCATTATTAAGAACCATTTGTCTTCATACTGCTGGCTGAAATTGTTGGTAATGACTCCTCTGACCTCTGCTATTCTTGGAACATATACAGGCTTCTGCATTCTTGAAGAAACCTTGACTAATATGTATCTGTGTCTGTATTTGTATCATCTATATCTACATATTAAGGGAGGGTTATATATGCTATATTTCATATTAAATTATCTTGAAATATTTGTAGCATGTTGCCTTCTTGAAAATTACTGAAAGTGAAAAGGAAGAACAATTCATAATGATATGATCTACTATATGGGCTTTCTTGTTATATTTTAATTATTTTTAATGTATGTATAAATGTGTTTTTAAAAAGATTTTATTTATTTGTTTGACACAGAGAGAGAGAGATCACAAGTGGGCAGGCAAGAGAGAGGCAAGAGAGAGGGGGAAGCAGGCTCCCTGCTGAGCAGAGAGCCCAATGCGGGGCTCGATCTCAGGACCCTGCGATCATGACCTGAGCTGAAGAAAGAGGCCTAACCCACTAAGCCACCCAGGCGCCCCTAAATGTACATTTTTTTAAGTCAACTGGAGAAACTGAATTTGAAATTCCCTGATAATTTTTCCATCTATATCTTTATAGCTTTAAAAGACAAAGACAGCATGTGTAACTGCGATTATGAAAACGTTAAAGCACAAATTTCTGTGATGCCTCTTCCATGTTTACCAGTGTAGCACAAAAGGCATCATTGCATGCATGTTTCTTGCAAGGGGAAATCCATTTTAAACCAAGACTTAATTCAGATGTACAGGATGAAAAGTAATCACTCCACTGTTTCATTATCAGGAAAACTTTATGGAGGAACATAGAAGAAGTGGGGCTAATAGGCAGAGGCAGCTAATGAAAGCACAGTGGAGCTCAGAGACAGAGGGAATATATAGGTGTATCACTCTCCCTGAATAAGTAGAGGGGCGGACATTCTCATCAATGTATGTGAAGCAGAGAAAATCTCTCGAGCAGAGGTAAAGAAAATTATACAAATAAGTTAACCATGCCAATTTTTTAAAAGTTTGATATTTGATTTCAGAACAGGACAATGTGACTAAAGTGAACTAATGAAAAGGACCTGGCATGCAAAAGTAACCACTTTAATTTCAAAAATGCAGAAAAAAATCTAAAAACAAGTTTAATAGCCACAAGAAAATGAAAGTAGAAAAAGACAATAAACTTACTTTTGGCACCATTGTTTGAGAGTTGAATAATGTTGAGAACAAATTAGAAAATATAAGAAACCTGCTATATATGATATTAGTGTATTACATAGTATTAAGCTTAAGGTGTGGGAAAAATTGTATATAATTCTTATATATATGCAATAAATCTCAAGCCTTCCTCTACTTTCTATATAAAAGAGAACATTCATTGTACACTTACAGATCTCTGGTCCCTAATAAATGCAGATGAGATTTTAGTACCCAGAATATCCACCAGATACAGAACGAAGTTTTAAAATATTCTCTCAAAGTTTGGGACGTGCTTGAAAAGTCATCATGCTTTATTTTGACCACTAGAGGTATATTTCAAAGGACTTTCCAAAGTATGTGTTATCAGAATAGGCTCTAAAAGACTCAGTTTACAAAAACAAGCAAACAAACAAACAAACCAACCATTTAGTTAACTGTGTAAATTTGTACTGCTATAATTATTCCTTATACTTAATGCTGCACATTCACAGAAGAACCTATTTGAAAAGTAACTATATTATTTTGGAAGAACAAACTGTAAGCTATTAATACCCATTAACACATTTTTCCAGACTATTTTTAAGATTAATGAAGTTTACTTTAGAAACACTAATGGACCTGTGGAAATAGATAACAGATGGATATGTATTTATGGGGAAGATTACAAAAAAGGCAAAATTATATGTCAGCTACTAGGCAGCGCAGTGCCTAGAAAGTCTTGAATAGTTATGGAGCAAAATGGCAAAATGTATGTCAAGGAAGAGATGAATTGAAAAAAAGATGAAGAAACAAATGCTTCGCTAATTTACTAATTTTTCCTAAGACTGACTACATCTATTTATCAATATTTTGGGGGTACCTCATTCATTGAGTGTTAATTTATGGAGTCATGTGAAATCTTAAAAAAATTACCAAAAAAATCATAAAAACAAAAATCAGATTTGTGGTTTCCAGAGTTGGGAAGTGGGGAAATTGGTTGAAAGTGGTGAAAAGGTACAAACATCTAGTTATAAGATAAATTAGTTCGGGGTATATAATGTACAACAAAATGATTGTAGTTAACAATACTGTGTGGTCTATTTGAAAATTGCTAAGAGAGTAGATCTTGAAGTACTCATCACAAGAAAAAAACTATTAACCATTTTACGTGATGGATGTAATCAAACTTAGGTCAGTAATCATTTAGCAATATATACCTATATCAAATCATTATGCTATGCACCTTAAATTTATATAATGTTAAATGTTAATTTAACAAATGTCAATTATGTTTCAATAAAACTGGAAAAAGTAAGAAATGAAACACTGTCATTTTTTTAAACACCTACCTTAATTCATTTTGATCACCTTTCTACATCTGTTATATATTGTCACTTCTAAAAATATAAAGTAGTTTGAAAATTTTACTTTAAACAACAAAGGTATATAGTCTGGTCCTATGAAAAACCCAGTAGAAAGAGCATGTACTGTACCTTTTCAAAAGTTATTTCTGTTGTAAGACTATGCAGCTTAAACAGATTCAGTTTGGAAGTGTGTGTTACATTACTAGTGGCAAGGGCTGTTATTGCAAAACAACTGAATTGAAACAAGAGAAATCAAATGTTTTACTCAGTGTTTGCTATGCAAGCCAAACACACAGGGCAAGGTTGTATAGGTGTCCTTTCTGACTTCTGAAAACTATTTCAAAGTTGTTTCCTCTCTTTCTGGTATGGTAAGGCTTGAGAATTTGCTGTCCAAGTGCTTTTGACACCAAATTAAGCCAAGATTCCAAGGAAGTGAACTCATCTTTCATTGTTGGTTAAGATTAGCTTAAATTGAACCTACTGGGTTTTTGCTATAAATACATAATAGGTTATAGTTGAAAACAGAATAATTTATCGCTTTTTATTTACTTTAGACTTCCCAACTATATTTAGCTAATAAAGAAATGTTTATAAGATTTTAAAACAATGATTTCTGGGAGTTACAGCTATTAATAAATGAGAATCCACAATGGGAGTTGAAATAAAAATTCAACTCAGAAAAGATAGTATTTAATCTCAGCAGATATTTTCAATTTTATAAAATGAATTAATTAAGTTGATGTTCTTTTTAATGTGCTGGGACTAAGTTTTCTGTTTTATTATAATCCTGAGAATAAGAGTCTTAATGCCTTCATTAATTTCTAAAAAAAAAATACATTTAATCAAAAGTTTATATGTTGCCATGTGATATATATGGCTATACTTAAAAAAATAAAAAGAAAATCTCAATAGTAAAGTTGTATATGAAAAATATTTAAAACAAAAAAAATCACAAAACATCTTATTCATTTGAGGTAAAGAAGATGGAAAGATATAAAAAGAAAGAAGTATAAAAATTTTGAATGTCAGAAACAGAAATCATTTTTTTAAATTTCTATTTTAATAATATAGTCATTTGCTTGAAATCCTTAAAACTGTACTTAAACATTCTAATATCATTTAATTTTCATTATAAAGCCCCTTGAATTATAACACAAACTAGTACCTTTATTTTGTTCAGGTTCCCTTCTTAAACTTCTCACTTGACAAAACAACAAAAATAATAACAGAACCCAGTGGTATATACTTATGGGAAAAACTTGAGTTTTTCTTCCTTTTGAAATGTATTTTTCACAAGTTTTACAAAGCTTGTGAAGTAGCTGTCATTTGAACTGTGTTTCTTTATCCTTTGGTATTGGTGCCTGGAGAAAAAGCTTCAAAAAAAAATGATAAAAAATAAAAGATTCTCCCAAAGATTTGATATCTTTAAATACTCCCAATTCTCTTAAGGCTACAAATTATAGTTCCAATATGCAGTCACCATCTTCTACTGTCATAAATGTCCTCAGTATTGAGATATTGAATGTAAATGCAAAGTTTCAAATTATGTTCTTAATTTTTTTTCATAGTTTGTATGGACTATGCCATTCTTTTGCTGCCTTATGTAGTAGCTACCAACATTTTAGGATTTATAATTAAATATTAAAATTATTTTTTTTAATGAAAAGAGACATGTTCCATCATCAGTAGTGCTTACAAAGAACTTGTTATATTTAAGTGAGGGAATAATGGTTAATATATTGAAATGTTTTGCTTCTCTTCACCCTTAAAATGATAAATTTAGGTAATAAATCATTTGAGAAACAAAGATTTTCAACATATTACAAACATTTAAGCCATTAAACCATTTAAACCAACTCCAGTGGGTAAAAACAGGGCGCAGAAATAATTGATAATTAAAGCAATGGTATTTAAGTGTGGCAGCATCATTGAGGGACTGACATTAGCATTGACAGTCTATTGTTAAGGTGGAGACAAAAGGTTTCATGCAAGCAGCTTGCGCAGACTGCATTATTATTATTATTATTATTATTATTATTATTTTTAAAAGATTTATTTATTTTAGAGAGAGAGAGCACAGTGGGAGGAGCAGGGAGACCAACATAATCTCAAGTAGACTTCCCAATGAACAGGAAGCCTGAAGCAGGGCTGGATCTCATCACCCTAATACCAGAGCCTAAGCGGAAGCCAAGAGTTAAATGCTTAACCCAGGGCCCTGCAATGACTGCTTTCTGACTCTGGATATGGAACTGTTTCTCTTTGGAGCTTGCTGTTGATGGTGCTTGCTATTTATTTATTGACTTGGATGGACTAATTTAGAGGCATATACTCATGGGTGCATAAGTCTATTTTCCCCACCATATAAAACCTCTGCTACCAGTCCTCAAGAGTTCCGTCTTGAACACATTCACGCTAACCATGGAACAACAGTGTTTAGCAAAGCTTTGTCTCTTTCCTTGATCTTCTGCTATGTTGTCATCTTCTGCTGAGATCACATCTGACTGTTATCTTCCACTAACTGCCAGCCAAGCACTCTATTGATTTTGATGTAATTGTTGGACTTGAGTTAAAATTAGGTCCCTTTGCAGGGCACCTGGGTGGCTCAGTGGGTTAAAAGCCTCTGCCTTCCGCTCAGGTGATGATCCCAGGCTCCTGGGATTGAGCCCCACATCCGGCCCTCTGCTCAGCAAGGAGCCTGCTTCCCTCTCTCTCTGCCTGTCTCTCTGTCTACTTGTGATTTCTGTCAAATAAATAAAATAAAAATCTTAAAAAAAAAATTAGGTCCCTTTGCATGAGTATTTTGAGGTCAATTTTTGTTCTGACCACAGGCAGCTTCTTTTTAGGTATCTCTTCCTAGGTCTCTTTGGTAAAGGAGCTGGCCTGTGATTAATTTCTTTCTTGAAACTACCAGCTTTATCTTAATGGATTATCATCAAAATCTCCGTGTTTGTTTGTTTTCTTTTCTTTACAGCATTCTTAGGCTTAAACTTTCCCAAAGTATGTCGCAAATAAAGACAGTTCTCTTGAGGACAGCTTTCATGTTCTCTGCTCTTATTGCTTGCCTCTCTCCCTGAGCAAAAATCTGAGCTTCAGTTCTGAAGATGAGGGTAGGGCCCGTGTCCCTCTTCTCTTGGAATGACTGTTCTGCTGTAAGCAGGGTGTTCAACAGAGGTTGTTAACCCTAGCCTTCTCCACCTGCTTCAGGGAGGAACCTCTACAATCAATATAAGTGAGCTGGGGTGGGGGAAACTTAGGTCAAAGTACTCACCCCTGCCACATCTGGATAAGGCCATTCACCCTACAAATTGGGGCCAGGTGGAAGAAAGGAGCCCCTAATTTATCAGTTGCACTTGACTGAAGTTTAACTCCTCAATGTCACCCTCGTGCAGTTAGCCGATGGCACAGAAGGACAATCTGCCAGCCTGACCCTTCCACAGCCCTTAACTAAGAGCTGGGTGAAGCCAGGGTCCCGAATGCCCTGAGGTCTAGTAGAGATTTCTGAAAACAGTTTATTTTCTGTATGTTCTTAGGACTATTGGCAGACACTTTAAATGGTCACTCCTTTTGTAATTTTTACCTGTCATGGTTATTTTGCTGAGGTGAGGGCGATAGAGCTCCTCACACAGCTGTTCTGGAGTAGAGCTCCCTCCAAAGCAATTTTTATCAAAGGATACTAATTCTTTGTAATTCTGAAAAATACCACAAAGTTTGAAAGAAATGCTCAAAAGTATATCTTAAATTATAGTATATTTCTTGACATGTTTGGAAGGCGTGTTTTAAACATATATGATTGTACTTATCAAGGAAAAATGAAATATAATCCCTCAATTCATCCCTGAAGCATTTGACAGGCATTTCTATTGCTTCAATTTTTTTTTTTTTTTTTTTTTTTTTTTTCTGAAATGAACTACTTGCACAAAAATCTTGGTATTTTTAGTCTGGGCTCAGAAAATACTGATGTTAATATTAAAAAAAAATCTGTTGGCATTATGATAGTGGCCATATATAAATGGTCTTCTATTACATTCTGGTTATTTTCCACATGTTGATTTTTTACTGAGTTTATCACAGGTATTTTCTCTAGAACTGTATCACCTTGAAGTACTTTGACATGCCATCACCAAATATGTCACTTTGATCTATTGATAATTTTGAGCTGAGAGCACCTGAAAAAACAGTAAATGCAGGAAGAAGCTTTCTCTGAACTTTCCTGATCTGCCTGAAAAACAGACTTGTCCAAAGAGAACTCAATTGCTTTAATCCCCTCCCCAGGAATTTCATCTCCCAGAGAAGACTGACTCTTATCTCAGAAGAGACTAGAAAGGCACACAGCACCGGGACAAACTGTCATACCTCCCACTTACTCTGGCAGTTCAAGGCAGTTGTTCCTGAGAAAGCTTCAGATCTGAGAGGACAGAAAACTTTTGAGCCCAGGATTCCTCCACACCGATGGACCTACCTGCCTAGGAGGTCAAGGGAATTTAGGGTGTGAAGTTAGTTAGAAGTTAGAGTTTTCTTTCCTGTTCAAAGTCGCCTACCTCTGTGGTGTTGGAGAGGGGCCTAAAGCTAGGTCAAAAGGTAGAGGCCCCTAGGCTGTCCTCCAGCGCTGCCTTTCCCACCCTGCACAGGCCAGTCTGGGGCTCAGGGCACGTGCTTATATCTCTATTTTATGAAATTGCTTTTTATTTAATTCGGTGTGTGTGAGAGAGAGAGAGAGAGAGAGAGAGAGACAGACAGACAGACAGACAGACAGGAAAGGTGGCTATCGCCTCTGCCTCCTTTTCCCCTTCCCCCAGATGGGAGACCCAAGCTGGCGTGCCCTGGCCTGGCAGGTAGAGCCACACCCGGGGCTTCCTCCCCGTCCCGCTCTGGGCTCTCCAACATCACACTACCACCTGCTCCCCACCCCGATTTGTTCTGTTTCAAAAAAGAGAGTGTGTGTGTGGAGGGGGCAGTACTCCAACGGCCTGGGATTTGTCTCTTCCTTCCGCAGTGCTCCCCTGAAACAGAACCGAGGACTCCCCGTCTTCCAGACTCTGACCAGCCTCTGACTTGCCTCCAACCTCCTTTCCCCTCACGACCTCGGGCCATCTTTTCTGCCGTCCTCTGCCTCCGCGATGGGGCTAAACAATGTGGTTGGTTTGTGCTGTGCAGCTTGCTACCTACCGACCACGAGCTCCCAGATTGGTCAGAACTACCCAAGGCAGAGGCTGCGCTCCGCAGGCGGGGCAGCCAGTGTTCGCGCGCCTCGCACATGTGCCCCCGGGCCTCTGCGTCTCCTGGAGGATGTGGCTCTGCCCCGCGTGGGCCTCTTTGGCGAGTTGGCGAGGAGAAGCAAAGTCGCCAAGCAGGTGCGCCCTCTCAGGGAAAGTAGAGAAGCCGGTGCGAGAGAAGTGGGGTAAAACTATGGATGCCAAGGAGGCCGCTAGGCTTCTGGTAAAGAACCCGAACCGAGCCCTTTGGGATCTGCATGTCCTGAGTTATGCCACGGAGACCGCCACGTCCGTGACTCCCTGGAGGGACACTTCCGAGCAGAGGTGAAACTCACCAGGAAGGTGGTGACCACCCGACCAGCGCAGGCTGGCCGGCCCCCAGGCTGGGCTGGAGGAGTATCTTCTGGGAAGGTTCACGCGTCGGAGCCCCAGCCCAACAGCCTTTCATGGACAACCCCCACCTCCCCTTCCCTCCGGTGTCAGGGCTTCTGCCTGAGCCTCTTACTGAAGCCTCTCCCAAGCCCTAGGCCAAATGGAAACAATAAAACTTTTTGCAGAAAAGAAAAGAAAAGAAAAGAAAAAAGGAAAGGAAAGGAAAGGAAAGGAAAGGAAAGGAAAGGAAAGGAAAGGAAAGGAAAGGAAAGGGGAAAAGCAAAAAAAAAAAAAAAAAAAAAAAAAAAGTTCTAGAAAAGGCCCATTCATTTTACTAAAAATCATTTACTCTCTTCTCTAAGTTGCCAATATCACTCTTCCTCTTCCCTTCTTAAGATGATACATAAGTTCTCAAATCTCACCATTATTTTGGGCATTCATGATTTTTTCCTTGATACCCCCATGCATGCAATACTAAATATTAATAGCTTTGTACATGTTTTCACCTGTTAATTTGCTTTTTGCTTATTTCATAGACCTAGCTACTGAACTGAAGGATAACAGAATATACCGCCCCAAAATATGTGATTTGGAGAGGAGGGACAGAGAGAGAGAGAATCTTTTTTTTTTTTTTTTTTTTTTTTTTTAAGATTTTATTTGTTTACTTAACAGATTTCAAGCAAGTAAGGGGAGCAAGTGAGGTAGAAGCACAGGGCTCAATCCCAGGACTGTGAGAGCATGACCTGAGCTGAAGGCAAATGCTTAAGAGCCTGAGCCACCCAGGGACCCCAAAGACAGAGGGGTCTTAGGCAGACTCTGCAGAGTGGAGGCGATGACCCCTTGACCTCCCCACCCTGAGATCATGATCTGGGCCAAAATCAAGAGTCGGTGGCTTAACCAACTTTGCCACCAGGCCCCCTAAAATAGGTGATTTTGAGGTAAGGATTATTTTGCACTGAAGGCAATTAAGAAGATACAAGAAAAGTTCCCTGCCCTCCCATTTTTAAAGACATCCCTCCTCCATCTCTACCAGGAAGAACAAAAGTTAATCACCCTATAAATTAGACACTATCAGCTTGGAGAAGGTATCAAAGGAATCTACAAAACAGACTTTACTAATTGGTCTCTATCTCAATTCTTGGAGGCCTAAAATGACTTTCCTGTGTCTTGGCATTTCTCCGCAAATGTATTGTTCTTTGTTGAAGTTGCTATTTAAGCTGGAATTCTAAGCCATCTCTGAGTTGCTCATTTTTCCTGGGTATCTCCCATATATACTTGAGGTATACATGCTAATAAACTTCTCTTTGTTTTCCTCTTGTTAACTTACAGGAGTCCTAGCCAAATACTCAGAAGGGTAAAGAAAAATTATTCTCCCTCCCCTATAGAAGCTAGGATAGCAGAGGAAGTCTTTCTTTCCCTACACTCCCTGAGTACAGCTAAGGATAAACCACAGTGGTTCTTTTTAGATACACAAGCGTCTAACAATTACTAATCAACATGTGATTTTCTTAAACACTAACTAAAGAAAGATGTGAAGAGTAGACCTATTGAAGGAAACCAAAACTGAACCACACCAAACAAAAAGATACACTGGAAGAAGGACATGTGAAAATGTAGCCCTCTCCTCCCTCTCCAGCACACACAAAAGGCCTAAACACGCACAGGCTTACCGACATGTGTGTACACACAGAGACATGTATGTATTAAAAGAAGTAAACTATTCCAGTGTGTAGCATGACATATCTCTGGAAAACTTCATTATGATAAATATTAGTCAATTCAAGAAAGCACATGATTTTAGATTTTTATTTGCCTGCTTAGAGGCAGCAAATATTTAATTTCTCTCTCAGATCCTTTATTCACAACTTTTTAAATACATAAGCTTCCGACACGTGGAGAATAACAGGCAAAGTGTAAAAATGCTGGTAATATTAGGGTTCTGATTATGTTATATGCCTAACTGAAGAATAAGAAGAAACAAATTATAATTATTTCTGTTATTCAAACAGTAGCACCAAAAATTTTTTTGGTAAAGTGTGAGTAAATTATCCTAACGTGCTCATTTTCTAGGGCAGCCATAAGAAAGCACCACAAACTGGGGGCTTAAAATTTTTTTTGTCTAAGAGTTCTGGAGGATAGAGTCAGCCGTGGTTACTTCTGAATGTCGTGTGGTGGAATTTGTTCCTAGCCTTTCTCTTAGGTCTAGTAGTTTGCTGACAATCTGCATCACTCCTTGACACCTAGATGCATCAGTACGATGTCTGCCTTCATCGTTATTCTGCATTCTCCCAGTGTGCATCTGTTTTAGTGTTTAAGCCTTCCTCCTTTTACAAGGACACAATATTAGATCAGGGCCCACCTTAGTGACCCATCTTAACTTGATCATCTGCCAAGACCTTATTTCAAGAAAAGTTCACACCCAAAGATACTGGCCAGCTGGAACATCCAGTGTCTTTAGGGGGACACAATTCAACCCATAACATATAGGGACTTCGGCATCATTAACAAAACTGAACTTGTATGAATTATAAGAAAATAAAAAGGAAAAGAAACAAAAAATATACTAGTTAGATTATTGGGGCTTATGTGCCCCAATGAATCAGATGTCTTTGTAAATATCTGTTATTAATTTATCTGTAATGCAAAACCTGGATTTTATCAATTCTAAGATGCACTTTATCCCACATTTTAGAATGTCTTAAATCATGATGCATGTTAAAAATTGTGAATATAGGAGGCACCTGGGTGGCACAGCTAGTTAAGCATCCAACTTTAGGTTTGGGCTCAGGTCCTGAGACTGAGCCCTATCTCAGGGTCCTGAGACTGAGCCCTGTGACCTGCTCGATGTTCAGTGCAGAGTCAGCTTGAGATTCTTTCTCCCTCTCCCTCTGCCCTTCCTGCTCATGCTCTCTCTCTCTAAAATAAATAAATAAATCTTTAAAACAAAACTTATGAATCTGTGTAATTATAATTGAAAATGTTTTTCCTTTTATTAGTGATACTAAAAATGCCTTAAAATAGATAATCTTGCAGACCCATTATATATAACAAAGTGCTTTCTTTTATAGTATAAGCTAAACCTTTCCACCATTATGTAGAACTGTACTCATCCAGGTCAGATCCGTATTTTTCCTGTGGTCAGCTTATTTTGATGACATTGAATACTCTTAGGGAGGAGACATATTCTTTCAACAATGAATATGAAATTAGAAATCTCTGTGCTGTGTGTCACATAATAATTTGATTGAAAATAACCTTCTGTCAACCAAGTATTTGATCACTTATCATAACCCAAACCTCTAAATGCTTTAATTATACATTTTCTCATCTGGTCCCAAATCCCCAGTCACCTTTTACATCTTAACATTACTAAACTAGATTAAACTTCACAATGTTCAATCCTTTAGTGAACTGGTTACACCAGAATTGTCGTCACAGATTGGCTTTATGTAAATTCTTCCTAAACAAGCTTGTTTGTGGGTTGCTCATTTTGAAAAACTGTGCTAGCCACTTGAATTATGTGCACCATGAAAGCTACATAAAATGCAAAAGTATAGCCATCATTTGTGACCATTTTTATGTAATTCTGTATTACAAACACATTTTTTCAAATATTCTTCTCAAAAATATTCAATTTACAGTATTTCAAAATATTGGATTTTCCTCAGACAGATTACCTGTCTGTATCATACCAGCCACAAGTTGACCATCTGTTTTCTTTCAGTTTAGAATAATATTGGAATACTATTAGTGAGTATGATTTCCACAAGGACAATTTCTTTGAGGGGAAAGCTTACAATTTTCAATATATTCATCAGCACTAATGTTCATTTGCAAACACATACATGTGTTTATTTTTGTCTTGTTCTGGTAGATTAACATCTTAAAAGGATTGACTTATGAAGATTGGGTCATGTTTAGTCAATAAATTTCTCTCAGGAACACTTTGTTTTTAGTTAAGTGAAGAACAATGAGGCCAGAGGCACTCTATTTTTTCTTTCTCTGTGTTTATTTGTGAAGGGTCCCAACTATGGTTGACTAACGTTCTGCTGTAGTCTCATTTTTGTTGAGGGCTGAAATTTTAATTACTCCTTTGAGTTTTCGCCAGTTGTCTTTTGGCAACTCGACACACTTGTCTCCAGTCACTCTCTTGGACACTAACTTATGATCTGATAGTCTCCTTCCTAATTAATCCACTTGTGTAGCTTTAAATAATTAACTTACTACTAAAGTGAGGCTTTATTTACAAAATACAAAAATAAAAAAATATTTATTTTTTTCTAAAGTTTTTATATAGAGGTTTTCTTTAAAGATTTATTTATTTATTTTAAAGGAAGAAAGAGCGAGCTTGGAGGGGCAAGAGAGTGAAGCAGACTCCACACTGAGCAGGGAGTCTAATGTGGGGCTTGATACCATGACCCATGAGATCATGGCCTGAGCCAAAATAGAGTCAGATACTTAATCGGCTGAGCCACCCAGGTGCCACCATTTTTGGAATATCTTGGAGTTTGTCTTTTCATTGTTATCATGAGTACTTGCTTTTAAACTTTGCTGAGTACAGCTCAAATGCATCATGCTTCATCATTATTCAGTTAAATATTATTTCATGTAGTGCTATATTGTTATGCTTCGTCTATGCACTTTCCCTTTATGATAGTTGTTGGTATAGATTAACCCATAACATCTCACATAAGGAAGTACTTTTAAAGCACTTTACAAATAATATTACTATAATTAATAGCAGTCAATTGCAGAAATATTATTATTACAGTCTTTAACATAAAAAAACTCTGAGAATTATAGTCTCTGTGATAGAGACTTTTTGGTTTGCTAGAAGGTGCATAAGTATAAAAAGTTAAGTGTTAGTCTGTGGTTTAAAAAGTTGCTTAAGATTATTGATATGACTCATTCTTTAAGAAAAATAGAAGCTGTTCTGTCAGTTTCAGTATGGAATGGTACAATAACTGACATACCATCTTGTTGTTCACTAAGTCCTATTCAAAAAGAAGATATGGGGGACGCCTGGGTGGCTCAGTCAGTTAAGCAGCTGCCTTCAGCTCAGGTCATGATCCCAGGGTCCTGGGATCGAGTCTTGCATCAGGCTTCTTGCTCTGCAGGGAGCCTGCTTCTCTCTCTGACTCTTCCTGCTTGTCTCTCTCTCTTTCTGAGAAATAAATAAATAAAATCTTAAAAAAAAAAAAAAGAAGATATGGTTCTTATAAAAGATGTAATTAGTTGAGTTGGTCTCCAACCTGGGGGTAAATGAGTCAATGAAAACAAGCTGCATATCATCTATTAACAGCCTTACTAGAGATGGACCAGTCAAAAATAGTGTGATTCTGGGGCGCCTGGGTGGCTCAGTGGGTTAAAGCCTCTGCTTTCAGATCAGGTCATGATCCCAGAGTTCTGGGATGGAGCCCCACATCCATCAGGCTCTCTGCTCAGCAGGGAGCCTGCTTCCTCCTCTCTCTCCGTCTCTCTGCCTACTTGTGATCTCTGTCTGTCAAATAAATAAATAAATCTTAAAAAAAAAAAAAAAGAAACAGTGTGATTCTAATTCCCAGAAGAGGACACACACACACACACACACACACATACATAGACATGTACACAGATCTAAGACCCCATCTACAGAGGGAGACTTGCAGACAATAGTTTGCTTATTTAGGTACTGATTCTTGATACCAAGCTGTACCCAGAGACTTTGTGGTATTATCTAGACTCACTTCCAAGTGTAGGATGCATGGGGGAAATCCCCATCTATTCATTGACTGTTGTGAAAACTTCAGCAAATTACTTATTCCCTCTAGCCATCAATTACCTCATTCATAAAATGGAAATAACAATAGTTCCTGCTTCCTAAGTTTGCTACATGGAAGAGAATTTAGAATACTACCTGGAACAGAATAAGCACACAATAACCAATATTAGTGTTATATCATGGCATAAACACTCTAAATATCACAAATGAAAAAATATGGTAAAACAGATGATAGAGTGGAAGCCATATACACTTAGGAGTGAGGCTTACATTAAATTTTTGCTTCCTTATAACAGGATGACTTTTACGATCTTGGACAACCACTTACCCCATTAAAAATCAGTAACATTGCTTCTATAAAGCATTGTTAACAATACTGATCTTAATAGATAATTTTACAAATAAATACAAATATATTTATGTCAGTGGATATGTAAGTATTCTGGAAATACGTGATAGAAATAATATACAATATAAGATTATAGGACAAATATTATTTGTTTTACTTACTGAAAGTATATTCTATAGCCTATTGCAACCTTCTTTGGAAAAAATTTTATCTTAAATATGTAGTCAAATCCTTAATGGCACAATTTGGTTGTTATATGTCAGTATTATTTTACAATTTTGCTTGATCATAAATGAAATATTTTAAGGGAAAATGTCTATACACATATATAATTGTAGCACTGTACATTTTAGAACTGTAGTCACATTATAATCCTTGGTATGGAGATCCATTTCTTCTCATAAACAAGAGCTAGACATTTTTACTTAAATTCATGGGAACATATTTAAATAGAGAAATTACTTTGAGAATATTTTTACACAAGGCATATAAGAGCTTTTTATTGATAAAAATTAATATGGTATAAATGGGCATATTCCCAAGTGCATATGGTGATAAAGGACAAATTTACATTAATTTTTGGAGATAGGTAAAAGGCATGTATCATTTACTTTCCACATAGTTCACTACATAGAAATACAAATATTAATTTAAAACAGTAATACCTTTCTACATATTACCTGAATATACCTAAAAGAGCAATGAAATTTTTTGACCTCTTTTTTAAAAGTGTAAGTCATATTGTTTGCAGGTGTGCAGCAGTACCTTCAAAGTACACACATACATTAATCTCAAATACCCAATGAGTATTTAATTTGCATCCTTTATCTTATCACTGAAAATGTGGTAAGCTAAGGCAGTTATATTTTGATTATTGGTTGGG
The DNA here is from genome assembly GCF_030435805.1 of Mustela lutreola. Classification (NCBI taxonomy): domain Eukaryota; kingdom Metazoa; phylum Chordata; class Mammalia; order Carnivora; family Mustelidae; genus Mustela; species Mustela lutreola. The sequence goes on along the minus strand of NC_081299.1, from coordinate 89,389,435 downwards.
CTTTTTCCTTTTATTTTTAAATCAGTAGATTTAGGTATCTGGAGAATAATGGGTCACTGACCATGTGGGAAGATGAATTTCTTTTTCTTTCTTTCTTCTTTTTTAATATAGAATATGATAGAACCACTAGCCTCTCACTATCAAAGGTTTGTCAGATCAATTACATCTTGCCTGTGCTTCCCTCTCATGACTCAAATACTTAGTATCTGTTTTTTCCTCTTTTCATTATATATATGTGTATATACACACACACACATACACACACACTCATATATGAATCTGAGGTGGAGTGAATATATATGAAATATATATGTATATATTTCACAATTAAAATCATGAAAGGTGTTACCCTGCATAGATAGATTTCAAGTAAACATTTTCCAAACTCAAATATATGATTTTTATCCTCATCAAAGAGCAAAATGTCCTCTAAGAGCATAAATACAAGGAGAAAAACCTCATTAATCATATAGAATTCCCTCACTGTTCACAACCCCCTAGGGAGCTTCCCAGGTATCATCTGATACCTACTCCTGTGGGCAAAGGACAGAGAGAGATGGAGGAAAGAGGCAGGGCACTCCAGATTAGTAGGTAGATGGCAGTTATAATGAACGAGGGAATTTACAAGGCTTGTTTTGGGGTCTGTCTGCAAGATGAGTAGATTCCCACACTTCTGTCAAATCCTAAAAGTTTAGATAGAGGACTTTACTGGATTCAGTTATATATACTGTCCAGAGGGTCTCCGTAACACATTTCCATCTCAAGGCTATGTCCTTGGGACAGCCCCTGAGAACAGAGAAGGCAAGCAGTACACATCTCTCTAGCTGCACTAGAAGCTGATGCCACAGCAACAGACAGACACATGCAAGAGGAAACACAGGTTAAGACAATAATTAGCCAGGGGTGCCTGGGTGGCTCACTGGTTAAGTGTTTGACTCTTGGTTTCAGCTCAGGTTATGATTTCAGGCTCTTGAGTTCAAGCCCCTGTTTATGATTCTCTCTCTCTCCCTTTCCTTCTGCCCTTTCCTTAGCACCCCCCCCCCGCACTCTCTTTCTCTCAAAAAACAAAAAAAGACAATATTAGCCAAATTTATGACAACACTTTCCTCAAAAATGGAAAATTACTGGGACTGTTCATCTACTACATCCCCTACCCTGAGAGCTGGCTCATTCAGGACATTCACTTATATCCTCATGTGATTTAATAATGACAATAGACTCATCAAGTATAAACACACACCTTCCTAATTGTATAACTGCACAAGTGTCTCCTTGAGAAATATTAATAATGCCCAAGGCTATTTTATTTTGGAGGGCAGCTTTTCCTGTTAGAGACGTTTCAGTGTTCTGTAAGGATAGGCTCTGTTGGCTGTCATTAAAAGTTTGCAGGGTGAATTTAAAGGCCCTCCAGGCCAATGGAAGGAACAGAGAGAGCAGCCAAATGATTGTACCAGTGATAAATAGACCATGCCCCAGCACCCGGCCTTGAGGAGAGAGAAATTAGCTTTAGGAATTTGATCTAGTTGTGTATACCATACATGTTGGTCAGGGAGGCAGCACTGGCAGGTGTGAAGAGATGGGACAAGATATGTCAGACCAGAACTTTCATCTCTCTTCTCTTCATATGGTGCATGCTCCATTATCAGTATAGGGCATTTTTAAAAGGTCAAACTTGCAGCAGGACAATGAAATCCCAATGAAAATTGGGTAGTTCTCCCTCATGAAGGGGTGTAAAGTAATTCACACATCCCAGCAAAACATTCCATGCAAATTCCACTAGATAACGTCTTTGTCAGGTATTATGGGGCTTGGCATTCTGAACAGCATAGTTTATTGATCCTTTATGAGAGTCTGAGCAATGGCAGTTTCCTGCAATTTCTGTACTGTAATGGTGTTGGATGCCTCTGGCATATGAGGCAACAGCCCTATTGGCTGAGAATTCAAATATAATAAAGCCTGTGACAATACATTAGTCCACCTACCAGAGATGGTTTTATATATTAGTAATTTAATATTTTCTTTTCTACAAGTCCTGGTGCATGTCAGTTATAGGGAAGATGGACCATGCATTCAAATGCCACCTTCTTTTGCCTAGTCTTCTGTATCATGACTTTTGAAATGTGACCCTAGATCACTAGCCATTTAACAAGGGTATCCAGCCAGATTTAGAACCTCACTCAGGGCCAATGTAATCAATTTGCTATTCCTTCCCTGGTAGGGAATTCCAATGAATGGGAATTCCTTTGGCAGTTGCCTTGGATGTGTTTAGAACATACATGACCTGCTGTTACTACATTAAGCAAGTTACTATATTTCAAGGGCAATCCAGGATCCTTGGCAGTCTGCCATCCCACCAGGGTATTATGGTCGCTGCTCTTCTGTATGCATCTTCTGTATCTACTGAAGGGGCAGTGCTAGGGTACCTGAACTAGAACAGCAGCTTCCTGGTTGTCAGGGGCTGTCGATGCCTTATGAGGTGGGAAGTAGAAGGCAATGAGGATTGCCTCAGGCTCTTGAAGGTGACCCCATATGTCTCTTCACACATTCTGATCCCACAAGGGCCCAGTCATGAATTATCCCTCAGCTCCCAACAGTCCAAACTGTAAGGTTAATTCCTTTAGAGCAACCCAACTGTCAGTGCAAAGGGTTAGTGGCCAGAGCTAATAAATAATTGCCAGCCAAACCACTCTGTGTTCATTCCATTGACTGCGGTTTCATTCTTTCCTGAAAGCGTCCATCTAAGCAGCACTGTGCATTGCCAGGAGCTGTCCAATGACAGCATATCATACACATATCTCCTCCCTTTCAGAACTGGCACCCAAATCCTAGGGTCACTCTCCCCTTCTGTTGTCTTTGCCCCAGTGCCTGACCATGACATAGTCATAGGCATAGCTCAGTCAAATGGGAGCCCGGTTTGGGGGTTGTTCAGAGCTTGAATCTGTTTCACAAGTATTTTTGCCTTCTCAAATATGGCCTGTTGTTCTTATCCCTAGTCCCACAGGTCCCCTTTCTTTACCAGGTGGCATAAGGGTGGAGGCATCATGAAGGGTGGGGAATAAAAGTCTTCTAAAACCCCAGAATCTCCACAAAGGCTTGCATCTCCTTTACATTTTAAAGGTTGGATAAGCTTTCATTCATCAAAGAAAGTTTATGGGATAACATGGGTCTGCCCTGACAGAATGTCTCCTGAAACATTATGGCAGGGCCTGGACCTTAAATTTTCTTGGGTTTCACCCCCTATCTTTTCCCTCATAGATGGTCTAGCAAAGTCCTGCAGCATATGCAAGTCTTCAATGTGAACATTATATCATCAATGTAATGGGTACATTTTACTGATCTGGGGAAAAAGAATAGGACAGATCTCAGGCTACCAGCTTATGACATATTGTGGGACTATGCTGTTAGTCTTGGGAATCACTTTGTTATTGTCTCTCCCACAAGATGACAGATTGATCTTGGTTTTTAGAAACTTGTAATTATCAAAGACTTTTCCATGATTCTCCTTGAAGATGAACCACATTCACAGAAACACTTTTTGTCAAAGCATCAGAGTAAAATAATAACTGTCTGCAAATGACAAAATACTAAAAAATGGCCATGGTTAAAAACATGATGAGAATTTATTACAATGCAACTGACAAGGCAATTTGGCTACTTCCGCAAAATACATTTTTTAAAAAATATTTTATTTACTTATTTGAGAGAGAGTGACTGAGAGAGAGCATAAGAGAGGAGAAGGTCAGAGGGAGATGCAGACTCCCCACGGAGCTGGGAGCCCGATGCGGGACTCAATCCCGGAACTCCCAGGTTCCAGATCCCAGTTCCAGATCCCAGAAACTCCACCCAGGTGCCCCTGCAACACACATTTTGAAATTATGGCTGATAACCTTATATCACAACATGTCAGATTTTTAGGAATTTTACAAAAGTGAAATGAAGTGAGTACAGCCTCTGGGTCAACTGGTGGTCATGTTTTCTCAATGACCTTCCCCACACTGATTAAAAAACAAAAGGATGAATAACACAATTTCTAACTATACGAATATGTTTTGGAAAACCTATGTATTTAGACATTAAGATAGCGAGCTAATGATAGAGAAACAAATGATAATAGAACAAATAGCCATGACTCATGGTAATGCTATTGAAAGGACTTATAATAATATACAAAGTTTAGATAAAAACACATGTATCCACAAAAGCATACAAAATTACTGATCATGTTAAACTAAAACAACAGTGTTTCTGTGTCTTAGCTCAGAAGAAACTAGAGACAACCATGCCTCTAGAAATTTGGGAAGCAGGAGGTTATTGCTTGCATACATTGGGAAAGGGAGAAGTTCACCTAGGGGGAAAATTTGTAGTACATGTAACTTTTTAAAGAATAGTTAGTAGAGCTGGAGCTTTCCATGAAGGCTAGTTTAACTTATATAAACTATCATTTATGAAACCAGAGTGGGAACTCCTCTAAGATTGATAAATCACTTACCACAGTTTGTTCTTTTTAACCAAAAAGTAGTGTTTAAAGTGGAAGAGAGCAATTGCCATCGGGGAATTTTACTGCATTCTTCAGCAGTAATGAAAAATATATAGAAATATGGCTGTGACTTCAGGGAATGGAAATATTCGTATAAGTTTTTCCCAAACCTATTTCACAAAACAGAAAACCAAACAAATGCTGTACAAAAAAAATAAAATAAAAATTTTTTTTAAAAATGGGAAGCATAGCATAGTAGGTTTTTTAAATGAATCATGAGATTTATGGGTATATTAAAGACTTACATTCTACAGCAGAGATTTCTGTTATAAGTTATTTAAATAATTTTTTCCCAAGCTTATTTGAAAATGGAATACATGATCCATGTTCATCTTTATAAGCAAGCAAAAATAATATTTTGTGCACCATTATTATATAGAGAACATATTTTGGGGAAAAACTATCAAAACAATAGAGCTTCATTAAATACAGTGATAACTATTTCTGGGGCCAATAATTAATTAACAATAGGCATACACAAAATAGATGATAGATGATTCCTTATTTTACAAACTTTAGTCTATCCTTAAATTATATTCCTGTTCACAGTTAAGAAAATCACATGAAAGAATTTCAGCAGCACCTAGAGCAGAAATTTCTTTTTTTCCCCTGTGGTTTTACTGAGGAGTAATTATCAGCTAGCTAATAAGAATTATTACTTTATGGCATGATTATTTTTATAAAATATTTATTTATCCACTTTATTGAGGCAAATTTATATACAAAACTTCTCTTGTACTCACTAGTTTTAACAGATGTGTACATTAAAGCATCCACTGCTACAATCAAGATAAAGTTTTCAATATCCCCAAAGGTCCTTTTAGATCCTCATGAAATAAATCCCATTTACAATGCAGTCCCAGTTAATCACTGACTAGAAAAAAAAAAAAAAAAAGTAAACATAAGATTAAAGATATGAAGTTCAGCCAAGAGTCATATGTATTCATGGTCTGTATCTATTACAATGACAAAAATAAATAAAGTGATGTAAACACTGGCAAAGTGTCATGTCAATTTCTATGGAGACTTGCATAGGTTATCAGTCTCAGGATTTCTGGGTCGATGAGGATGATTTCTTCATTTTCATAGACTGAAATTTTGTCTAAAATTGGAATCTCTAACTTTGTACAATCTTCCATTTGGAGTATATTTTTCCCTTTATGTCTGGGAAGGGCAGGATCCAGGCAGAAAGATTTTCAGGAAAAAAGGTCAATTACATGCTAAAACGACAAACAAACTTGGCTATGAAATTTAGAGATTTTATGCAATGGGAAAGCAGGAATATACTAAAGTTTCTTTAATGGGGGCTGAGTAGATGAAGCATTAATGCATGCTAGAGTTACTTGAAGGTTAAATAACATTTTCGTCTCTTTTTGTTAAAATAATTTAGGCTATTTATGCTTTTTGCTTTATTGTTTTGTTTTTCTTTTCCCATGTAAAGAAATTTTAACTACAAGCTGCCTCTGTATACGTTTTAGGTAATCTAAATATTGCACATCTCCCTAAATGTCATTATCACTTATCAATCTGGAATCAGGTGTTATTTATACATTTGGCTATGATCTTCTTCAGTTTCCAATGACTATAATTTCTTTGACTTTTGATTGTTTTGATTTTCTTACCTGTTCATAATGTACATTATGACCATTATTATACATACATAAATGATTACATTTAACTGAGGAAATCAATTCACCTTGATTTTCTCCTCAGCTCATACCGGCATAATACATATTATTTGACCACCAAATATAAACTAATTTCAAATATAATGGTGGCATCAACTATTGTAGGGAGGTAGATAGCCCTTCAGTTATATTAGGTTTGTGCCTTTACTAATTGTATCTCAGTTAAGGAATTTACTGTTAGGCAGAACTCTACTGTTCTTGAGCATAAAGCCCAAGTGAGGGAGTTATCTCTGTTTGAGATAACACATCTTAAAAGTGATGAGCACACAATTAAATGCTAATGAAAATAATGCAAAAGCAAGTAACTTTTAGAGCAAATTACTGACATTTTTGAATTTTGAACCAAAAGACAATTTTGATTGCTGGAAATGCATCCACTAAACTCTATGCCTAAGCATATTTAAGGAAACAATAGGAGATTACTTAGAATATGAAAACAAAAACTACACAACTGATATATTTTGTAGTCACAAAATGCATTTTTCCCTCAAAAGAATGAAATGTTGATATTTGCTTAAACTTATATGAAATGGAAAAACAGTGTGTGGAGGAATACATCAAAATTTGAACATTTGCTATTAACTGGAAATGACATTTGTGGGGTGAAAGATTAAAATCTTTAAGAATGAACTTTTGATTTAGAAGTTTTCTTTTTATGGAAAGTTGTAATAATAGTACAAATATTTCCCATAAATCTCACATCTAGTTTTCCCTACATTAACATATTACATTAGTATGGTAATTTGGCACAACTAATGAATTAATTTTGATACATTATTATTAACTAAGCGTTGTACTTCATTCAGATGCCCTTAGTTTTACCTAATGTCATTTTTCTCTGCCAGCATTGCTTCCAAGGTAGAAATAAATATTTCTATATGGATCCATCTGTGTCTGCACTGAGCTAACTATGAGTTCACATTATCTGGAACTCCAATCCATTAACATATGGATCATTCTAGCTTTTTCACTTTGCCTGTCTGAAACTTCCCACTCCAACAGTGAAAAGCCTGGCTTCTAACATCTGCCACCCATTTATTTCATTGTTGAATTCTACTATATATGTATAACGGTTTCAGAACTGTTAACCTAAATCCCCATAGTAAAACAACTTTACCAAATATGATATGATGACTGTGCATAGTTTCATGTATTTTAAGTCTTACAGTCTCTATTCATTTTTAGTTACTACCCCCTTTATGTTTGATTATTTCATACATTCATAACATATTTAGATTGTTTTGTCACAGTTTGCATTCCATCCTGTGCCCAGACCTTCTAAATGATTTCTAAAATTTGCATACACTAAAGTTTACTCTTTGGAATGTAAAGTTCAATGGGTTTGAAATGCAAAGTATCATGAATTCGCCATTCTAGAACTATACAATATAGTTTGTCACCCTAAGAATCCTGTGTGTTTCATCTATTCAAACCTCACCTGCAACTTAAGCAACTATGACCTATTTTTTTTGTTGTTGTTGTAAAATCATTTTAATTCTGTTCTCTCTGTGATGCTCCCCATCACAATACTGAGCCTATAATTTTGGTTATCAAAATATTCATCTGTGTCACCTTTATAAAAAAAACAAATTTGCTCTCCTTTTACAACAGAATAAAAAATTATAAATATTTATACCATTGTTCCATTTCAACACTGAAACTCAAGGGTCCATGCCCCAAGGAGAGCGGGCTAGCATGGGGTATGCTCTCAGGGGAGCCCCTTGAACCTGTGAGTGTAGGACATTGTGGGGGAGACAGTTAAGACTGAGGGTCACCCACCTTCAGGAGCCCCAGCATTAAAGGCAGATAAAAAATAAAACTTTGGTCCAAAATTTACAGGAGAACAGGAAACCCTGAAAGTTTAAGAGCACATGTCCAGGGCACCTGGGAAGCTCAGTCAGTTAAGAGACCAACTCTTGGTTTAGGGTCAGGTTATGATCTCAGAGTCCTGATCTCAAGGTCCTGAGATGGAGCCTCAAGTGGGGCTCCATAATCAGTTGGGAGTCTGTTGTGGATTCTCTCTCTCCTTCTGCTCCTCCCCTTCCTCTTAATCTCTCTCTCCCAAATAAATAAATAAATAAATAAATAAATAAATAAATAAATCTGTCTTTAAGAGTGCATGTCCCCTGGACAGAGAACAGGCTAGGTGCGAGTAAAGCATCCGGAGGTGTCAGACAAATTCAACATTCATCCTTCCAACTATGAACCATCTATTGTCTTGATCATTTTATATTTTCTAGGATGTCGTATAGATTGAATCATATAGTATTTAGCTCTTTCATACTAGTTCCTTTCACTTAGAAATATGCATTTAAAATTTATCCATCCATATCTCTTTGTGCCTTGAAAGTTCATTTCTTTTTATTCATTTCTTTTTATATTCCATTGTATGGATGTAGCACGGTTTCCAGTTTGTGTACCATTCTTTGTGGAGGATATTTTGGTAATAACAAATGACACTGAGTGTTTTTTCACATACCTATCTTCCATCTGTATATCTTCTTTGGTAAAGTATCTATTTAAATGTTTCACCCATTATTAAGTTGTATTTTTTCATAGTTGAGTTTTAAGCCTTCTTTGTATATTTTGGATACAATCCTTTACCACTTATATGTTTTGCAAATATTTTCTTTCAGTCTGTATCTTGTCTTTTCATTTTCTTAACAGACTTTCACAGAGCAAAACTGTTTACTTTTAGATTGTTAACATTTTTATATTAAAATTCTGCATTGTTGGATTCTTATCTTCATTACGTGTGTTATCTTTGTTAATTTAAAATGAAGCCTAAAATAAATGTTTAGAATTGCTTTCCCAAATATTTAAGTTCTAAATTATATTTGTGTTTATCTTTGTATATGATTTTATTGTATTTTTGTAACTAATGTTTACAAAATGACTAAAGAGTCACTTAGTTGATGTTTGCTTATGAATTCTCTTATCTTTCTTGTCAAGAACAGAAGTTTCATATCCAACATTACCTTCAAATTTTTATATTCCCAATGTACACAACATTCAAAACAGATATTGTTTTTAATAAAAAACTGAATAAAATTTATTAAATATTGTTTTTCTAGTTGGTACAACAAAATTTCAAAAATACTGGTCATAGAGTATTTCTAAATAGACTTTTGGCATTGAAAACTTCATAAATTTCAATTAGTAGCACTTAAAATTCTCTATTACTAACCACTATAGAATAGTTTTGATAGTTTCAGTTATAGAAAATATATAATGCCTCAAAATGAGATATGGAAAGTTTTCATTATTCAGTAGAAATATATTGAGTAATTAGAGTTTTCAAATGGATTTTTTCATTATGTTCAGTGAGCCAGCTTTAGTACATCATGAGTTTTTGAGGTAGTATTCAATAATTCATGCGTTGCGTATAACACCCAGTGCTCATTACCACACATGCCCTCCTTACTACCCAATCACCTTGTTCAAATAAATTTTTCGAACTATAGCATCCATGTTGAAAAGCCCATTGCCAGTTTTCACGCTAGCTTTAAAAAAAAATGAAAACTTAAAATTATCTGTTCAGATTACCTTATTTTCAAAATCTCAGATATATCTTTGTGTCCTAAAAGCAGCATTTAAACACAATCCTTTTATTCTAGACCTTTATAGATTTCCTCTGTGTGTATGATTAAGGTGCATGAGTATGAGAGGTGAGAGACTTCTAGTAAATATAATTAACTGTGCTTGACAAACCTTAACGAGTCTGAAAGTGTCACAGTGCTGTAACCTCAGGTTGTAATTCTGACATCACAAATGTTTCCTGAGAGAGAGCAAGAGAGTGAGCAAAGTCATATATACAGAAATTATAGGAAGCAATTGAAGGCTAGACTGAAGTGATAAAAAGCCTTTACTGGTGAATTTTTTTATGCTTCAGTTACTTACATTTCAATTACACTTTCTCTAATACCAGGTCTCCTCTTCATCCTGTTAAACACACATTCAATAGCTGTCCTTTTCTTATTAACTATGCACTGGAAAAAGCAAAATATTTTCTCAAAGTCCTGTAGAGGTAAGAGGATTGATGGTAGACATAAGTGATACTTACATTTGGGAGAGTACTGCAAATCAGTCATGGACTCATACAAATACTGACTAGCTATCACTGCTATGGGAAAGTTATTTTGAATGATTTTTCAAGTAAATAGTTGTATCAGTTAAGAATAAGCAAAGTTTTAGGGGAGGGGGTTTGGGAGAAGGGGTTGGGATTATGGACATTGGGGAGGGTATGTGCTTTGGTGAGTGCTGTGAAGTGTGTAAACCTGGTGATTCACAGACCTGTACCCCTGGGGATAAAAATATATGTTTATAAAAAATAAAAAAGTATAAAAAAAAAAAAAAGAATAAGCAAAGTTTTGTCCAAAGCTCATTGCCCTGCAAAACAACTTAAAATAAACCTAGAAAAATCACAGTGATGTTCTGAAAATATTAAGAAACCAAGCTTAGAGACTGTGGACTCTGAGAAACAACCTGAGATGGTGGGGGAGGGTGAGCCTGGTCTTGGGTATTAAGGAGGGCACGTATTGCATGGAGCACTGGGTATTATGTGTAAATAATCTTGGAACACTACATCAAAAACTAAAGTTGTATTGTGTGGTGAATAACATAACACACACATACATACACACACACAAAAGAAACTATACTTACTTGGTTAAATTGTCATTGATTTCAAGTTTCTTAGTGTGTATCATTTAATTATTTTTATTATTTAAATTATTAGGTGTTACCTAATTTATATATCTGTGAAGTGTGACCACTCATAGTACACCCTTAGGAAAACATTCTCTACCCATTCTTTCTCAAGAATAGTCTTGGAATAGAGCTTGAAGTCCGGAATTGTGATGCCACCAACGTTGGCTTTCTTTTTCAATATCCCTTTGGCTATTCGAGGTCTTTTCTGGTTCCATATAAATTTTAGCATTATTTGTTCCATTTCTTTGAAAAAGATGGATGGTACTTTGATAGGAATTGCATTAAATGTGTAGATTGCTTTAGGTAGCATAGACATTTTCACAATATTTATACTTCCAATCCAGGAGCATGGAACCTTTTTCCATTTCTTTGTGTCTTCCTCAATTTCTTTCATGAGTACTTTATAGTTTTCTGAGTATAGATTCTGTGTCTCTTTGGTTAGGTTTATTCCTAGGTATCTTATGGTTTTGGGTGCAATTGTAAATGGGATTGACTCCTTAATATCTCTTTCTTCTGTCTTGCTGTTGGTGTAGAGAAATGCAACTGATTTCTGTGCATTGATTTTATATCCTGACACTTTACTGAATTCCTGTATAAGTTCTAGCAGTTTTGGAGTGGAGTCTTTTGGGTTTTCCACATATAGTATCATATCATCTGCGAAGAGTGATAATTTGACTTCTTCTTTGCCGATTTGGATGCCTTTAATTTCCTTTTGTTGTCTGATTGCTGAGGCTAGGACCTCTAGTACAATGTTGAATAGCAGTGGTGATAATGGACATCCCTGCCGTGTTCCTGACCTTAGCGGAAAAGCTTTCAGTTTTTCTCCATTGAGAATGATATTTGCGGTGGGTTTTTCATAGATGGCTTTGATGATATTGAGGTATGTGCCCTCTATCCCTACACTTTGAAGAGTTTTGATCAGGAAGGGATGTTGTACTTTGTCAAATGCTTTTTCAGCATCTATTGAGAGTATCATATGGTTCTTGTTCTTTCTTTTATTGATGTGTTGTATCACATTGACTGATTTGCGGATGTTGAACCAACCTTGCAGCCCTGGAATAAATCCCACTTGGTCGTGGTGAATAATCTTTTTAATGTACTGTTGAATCCTATTGGCTAGTATTTTGTTGAGTATTTTCGCATCTGTGTTCATCAAGGATATCGGTCTATAGCTCTCTTTTTTGGTGGGATCCTTGTCTGGTTTTGGGATCAAGGTGATGCTGGCCTCATAAAATGAGTTTGGAAGTTTTCCTTCCATTTCTATTTTTTGGAACAGTTTCAGGAGAATAGGAATTAGTTCTTCTTTAAATGTTTGGTAGAATTCCCCTGGGAAGCCATCTGGCCCTGGGCTTTTGTTTGTTTGGAGATTTTTAATGACTGTTTCAATCTCCTTACTGGTTATGGGTCTGTTCAGGCTTTCTATTTCTTCCTGGTTCAGTTGTGGTAGTTTATATGTTTCTAGGAATGCAACCATTTCTTCCAGATTGTCAAATTTATTGCCGTAGAGTTGCTCATAGTATGTTCTTATAATAGTTTGTATTTCTTTGGTGTTAGTTGTGATCTCTCCTCTTTCATTCATGATTTTATTTATTTGGGTCCTTTCTCTTTTCTTTTTGATAAGTCGGGCCAGGGGTTTATCAATTTTATTAATTCTTTCAAAGAACCAGCTCCTACTTTCGTTGATTTGTTCTATTGTTTTTTTGGTTTCTATTTCATTGATTTCTGCTCTGATCTTTATGATTTCTCTTCTCCTGCTGGGCTTAGGGTTTCTTTCTTGTTCTTTCTCCAGCTCCTTTAGGTGTAGGGTTAGGTTGTGTACCTGAGACCTTTCTTGTTTCTTGAGAAAGGCTTGTACCGCTATATATTTTCCTCTCGGGACTGCCTTTGTTGTGTCCCACAGATTTTGAACCGTTGTATTTTCATTATCATTTGTTTCCATGATTTTTTTCAATTCTTCTTTAATTTCCCGGTTGACCCATTCATTCTTTAGAAGGATACTGTTTAGTCTCCATGTATTTGGGTTCTTTCCAAACTTCCTTTTGTGGTTGAGTTCTAGCTTTAGAGCATTGTGGTCTGAAAATATGCAGGGAATGATCCCAATCTTTTTATACTGGTTGAGTCCTGATTTAGGACCAAGGATGTGATCTATTCTGGAGAATGTTCCATGTGCACTAGAGAAGAATGTGTATTCTGTTGCTTTGGGATGAAATATTCTGAATATATCTGTGATGTCCATCTGGTCCAGTGTGTCATTTAAGGCCTTTATTTCCTTGCTGATCTTTTGCTTGGATGACCTGTCCATTTCAGTGAGGGGAGTGTTAAAGTCCCCTACTATTATTGTATTATTGTTGATGTGTTTCTTTGATTTTGTTATTAATTGGTTTATATAGTTGGCTGCTCCCACATTGGGGGCATAGATATTTAAAATTGTTAGATCTTCTTGTTGGACAGACCCTTTGAGTATGATATAGTGTCCTTCCTCATCTCTTATTATAGTCTTTGGCTTAAAATCTAATTGATCTGATATAAGGATTGCCACTCCTGCTTTCTTCTGATGTCCATTAGCATGGTAAATTCTTTTCCACCCCCTCACTTTAAATCTGGAGGTGTCTTCGGGCTTAAAATGTGTTTCTTGGAGGCAACATATAGATGGGTTTTGTTTTTTTATCCATTCTGATACCCTGTGTCTTTTGACAGGGGCATTTAGCCCATTCACATTCAGGGTAACTATTGAGAGATATGAATTTAGTGCCATTGTATTGCCTGTAAGGTGACTGTTACTGTATATGGTCTCTGTTCCTTTCTGATCTACCACTTGTAGGCTCTCTCTTTGCTTAGAGGACCCCTTTCAAGATTTCCTGTAGAGCTGGTTTGGTATTTGCAAATTCTTTCAGTTGTTGTTTGTCCTGGAAGCTTTTAATCTCTCCTTCTATTTTCAATGATAGCCTAGCTGGATATAGTATTCTTGGCTGCATGTTTTTCTCGTTTAGTGCTCTGAAAATATCATGCCAGCTCTTTCTGGCCTGCCAGGTCTCTGTGGATAAGTCAGCTGCCAATCTAATATTTTTACCATTGTATGTTACAGACTTCTTTTCCCGGGCTGCTTTCAGGATTTTCTGTTTGTCACTGAGACTTGTAAATTTTACTATTAGGTGACGGGGTGTGGGCCTATTCTTATTGATTTTGAGGGGCATTCTCTGAACCTCCTGAATTTTGATGCTCGTTCCCTTTGCCATATTGGGGAAATTCTCCCCAATAATTCTCTCCAGTATACCTTCTGCTCCCCTCTCACTTTCTTCTTCTTCTGGAATCCCAATTATTCTAATGTTGTTTCGTCTTATGGTGTCACTTATCTCTCGAATTCTCCCCTCGTGGTCCAGTAGCTGTTTGTCCCTCTTTTGCTCAGCTTCTTTATTCTCTGTTATTTGGTCTTCTATATCACTAATTCTTTCTTCTGCCTCATTTATCCTAGCAGTTAGAGCCTCCATTTTTGATTGCACCTCATTAATAGCTTTTTTGATTTCACCTTGGTTAGATTTTAGTTCTTTTATTTCTCCAGAAAGGGCTTTTATATCTCTCAAGAGGGTTTCTCTAATATCTTCCATGCCTTTTTCGAGCCCGGCTAGAACCTTGAGAATTGTCATTCTGAACTCTAGATCTGAACAAAGCTGTCATCATCAAGACAGCATGGTACTGGCACAAAAACAGACATATAGATCAATGGAACAGAATAGAGAGCCCAGAAATAGACCCTCAAATCAATGGTCATCTAATCTTCGACAAAGCAGGAAAGAATGTCCAATGGAAAAAAGACAGCCTTTTCAATAAATGGTGCTGGGAAAATTGGACAGCCACATGCAGAAAAATGAAATTGGACCATTTCCTTACACCACACACAAAAATAGACTCAAAATGGATGAAGGACCTCAATGTGCGAAAGGAATCCATCAAAATCCTTGAGGAGAACACGGGCAGCAACCTCTTCGACCTCTGCCGCAGCAACATCTTCCTAGGAACAACGCAAAAGGCAAGGGAAGCAAGGGAAAAAATGAACTACTGGGATTTCATCAAGATCAAAAGCTTTTGCACAGCAAAGGAAACAGTTAACAAAATCAAAAGACAACTGACAGAATGGGAGAAGATATTTGCAAACGACATATCAGATAAAGGACTAGTGTCCAGAATCTATAAAGAACTTAGCAAACTCAACACCCAAAGAACAAATAATCCAATCAAGAAATGGGCAGAAGACATGAACAGACATTTCTGCAAAGAAGACATCCAGATGGCCAACAGACACATGAACAAGTGCTCCATATCACTCGGCATCAGGGAAATACAAATCAAAACCACAATGAGATATCACCTCACACCAGTCAGAATGGCTAAAATCAACAAGTCAAGAAATGACAGATGCTGGCGAGGATGCGGAGAAAGGGGAACCCTCCTACACTGTTGGTGGGAATGCAAGCTGGTGCAGCCACTCTGGAAAACAGCATGGAGGTTCCTCAAAATGTTGAAAATAGAACTGCCCTTTGACCCAGCAATTGCACTATTGGGTATTTACCCTAAAGATACAAATGTAGTGATCCAAAGGGACACATGCACCCGAATGTTTATAGCAGCAATGTCCACAATAGCCAAACTATGGAAAGAACCTAGATGTCCATCAACAGATGAATGGATCAAGAAGATGTGGTATATATACACAATGGAATACTATGCAGCCATCAAAAGAAATGAAATCTTGCCATTTGCAACAACATGGATGGAACTAGAGCGTATCATGCTTAGCGAAATAAGTCAAGCAGAGAAAGACAACTATCATATGATCTCCCTGATATGAGGAAGTGGTGATGCAACATGGAGGCTTAAGTGGGTAGAAGAATAAATGAAACAAGATGGGATTGGGAGGGAGACAAACCATAAGTGACTCTTAATCTCACAAAACAAACTGAGGGTTGCCGGGGGGAGGGGGTTTGGGAGAAGGGGGTGGGATTATGGACATTGGGGAGGATATGTGATTTGGTGTGTGCTGTGAAGTGTGTAAACCTGGTGATTCACAGACCTGTACCCCTGGGGATAAAAATATATGTTTATAAAAAATAAAAATTAAAAAAAAAAAAAAAAAAAAAAAAAAAAAAAAAAAGAATAGTCTTGGAACCCTCTGCATCTTTATTACCAGGGGAGGGTTTAACTTAAAGAGTCCTCTGCTTCATCTCCACTGAATTAGAAGCCCGTGATGAAAGCCCGTGATGAAGCTCTTGGATTCTGTGTTTTTAAACACTTTCTTATGTTTAAGTAAAAAAGAATTTAAGAATCTATCTCCTAAACAACTCTGCATTGAGAGCATACTGCTTTCAAACTTTAATTAGTGAGGTAGTACAAATGTTACTTTGTTTGTTAATTCATTTTATTATATCTTAGAGGTAAATGAAGTAGGTTCTTATTTAAAAAGTATAACAATTCCTTCAGTTACCTTTTCTTATTGTGGAATGTCCTGGGTCTACTGAATATGAAACTTTGTATCTATTTTATAAACACTGTTGGTGGGAATGCAAGCTGGTGCAGCCCACATTGTTCTTGATTTTTTTTTTTTAAGATTTTATTTATTTATTTGACAGAGAGAGAGATCACAAGTCAGGGGCCTAACCCACTGATCTCTTTCAAACAGCTGTGTGATTTTTGAAAATGATTACGTGTTAAGTATATCCTAAGCTCAATTAAATTCTCTTCTGATTTTCGTTTTTAAGAAATTTGTTATCTATGTCTTTGATAAAAACCCAGGTTACCCTAAAAAGACCTCATAGACATAGACAAAATCTTTTATAAAATATTTTATAAAAGTCTTCAGGCAGTGTACATAAATGTCTGTTATTTATGAGACATAAATTATACATAAATAAAATTAATTTAAAAATATATTTTGTGAACCTCCACATTCTCAATTTCCTGTCTTTTCACAGGTTACAAGCATATTTTGCATGAATTAAACATCAATTTAAGATTTATTTATGGTTTGATAAAATATATAAAATCTAAATATATTGACTTTTGTTAAATATGATACATATTAACAGAATCTGTAAGACATGAAATAGTCCTTTATCTAAGAAAGAAAGTCTTTTAGGTTTCTGTTGTTATGTTTGTACTTCAATTGTGGCTGAGTATAATTATCTAATCTTTTTATATTTTGAATATAGTAGAAAATCTTTAAACTTCCACACAGAATTTCTAGCCACACAAGATAATTTAATAACACTTCTGCAAGTTTTAGCCACTAGTGAAAAGTATTGTTGCCAACAGCTTTTTTCTTTTGTAGTGGCCTGCTTTACACTTTTGGTTCCAAAGGAGTAAACTGTCTATAACTAGAAAAAAAAAAAAAAATCACTTCAGCCTACTCTAATTGTAATGTTCAGGATCCAAGAGATGGCAACAAAGAACTAACTGGAAATTTCCTCTCTATGGGGATTTGCTAGCAAAACAGGCATATGTGGAATAGACAAGAACCAGTACATGGTGGTAGGGTTGAATCAAGAGTAAAAAATTAGGCCATGGTAGGCAATCTAGAAAACATCAGCCTGGTCTTTAAACAGAACTTCCTAAAATATATCAAGTTACCAACCAAAAGGTTAGTTACAGAGGCTAGGGGAGAAGCAGCTGATGCTAAAGCGAGAAACCAAAATCCAAATCCTACAATAATAGTGCCTGACATTGTAGAAAATCAGGTTTAAATAAGGTATCTGGACTAAGTGTTAATGGCTGTTTCAGTGCTATGACATCTTCATATGTCATCTTGAAAGATGGTTATCTTATACTGACTTCAGAATCACTTAAAAATCAGTCATTTAAAGATAAACAATAGGGGCACCTGGGTGGCTCAGTGGGTTAAAGCCTCTGCCTTTGGCTCAGGTCATGATCCCAGGGTCCTGGGATGGAGCCTCGCATTGGGCTGTCTGCTCCGCGGAGAGTCTGCTTCCTCCTCTCTCTCTCTCTGCCTGCCTCTCTGCCTACTTGTGATCTCTGACTGTCAAATAAATAAATAAAATCTTTAAAAAAAGTTGCTGGGGGAGGGGGTTTGGGAGAAGGGGGTGGGATTATGGACATTGGGGAGGGTATGTGCTTGGGTGAGTGCTGTGAAGTGTGTAAACCTGGTGATTCACAGACCTGTACCCCTGGGGATAAAAATATATGTTTATAAAAAATAAAAAATTAAAAAAAATAAATAAAAATAAAATAAAGATAAACAATAATAAGTCAATTTTTTTAAGACAAATGTCTCAAGTTTTTACAATTAGCTCAGTATTATAGTATATACTGAGGAATAAATAAAGATAAGGCTGTATTACTTTTAGAGTAATAGCTTTAGATAAAAAGCATCATTGAAGACAGTAAAAATCTTTTGAGAAAAAGTTGAATTTGTTAAAGAGCTCTAATGACTTTAAAATAGATACATCAAAAATATTAAAATAATTAAAATAAAGATGTAGGGCATTGTAGGAAAAACTGAAAAATCAACATCATTGCATAAGACTTCAATATACTTTTTAAACTATTGATAGCTTGAGCAGAAAACATCAGAAAATATGTAGAAAATTGATAAAATCATGAGCTTTAGCTAATGCATGTTTATGGAATTCTGTATCTAACAATGGGAAAATATTCCCTCTTCTAAAGAGTAAATGCACATGCATAAAAATGATTATGCGATTTACCATAGAATAAATTTCATTATTCTTTGAGAACTGGTATCACATATAGCCCATTCTCTTTTGAAACAAAAACAAATTAGAAACTAATAACAAAAAGCTATAATAAAAATTCCATGTATTTGAGCATCTTAGTGTGTATTTAAAATTAGTCATGGTAAAAGAAGAGTAAATGGAAATAAAAGAAAAACACAATTGCTTGGCATTGAGAATGTCACATATAAAACTGGTAAGATAGGGTGAAACCAGTGCTTAGTAAGCAATTTACAGCTTTCATAGCTTATTCTAACTACCTTAATTAACTTATTTATCAATGAATGTTAATCTTTACAAATCAGGATGTCATTCTGTAGAACTTTTAAAAAAGATTTTATTTATTTATTTAAGAGAGAGAGAATGAGCAATGGGAAGGGGCAGAAGGAGTGAAAGAAAGAGAAAGAGAGAGAAACAGACTGCTTGCTGAGCAGGAAGCCCAATACGAGCCTCTATCCCAGGACCCTGAGATCATGACCTGAGCTGAAGGAAGATGCTTAACTGACTGAGCCAGGCACCTCCACTCTGTAGAACTTCTTATGTTCTTCTTGGTGATTTACAAAATACTCAAATTTTAGATATCAGACAAAATGTTATCCATTATAGGACACACCATTTAAACTACTCTAATGAAATAACACTCTTTTCCCAGTTCAAATATGATATATCACTGATTAAAAACCCGTTTTGATTTTTAAAATGTTAAAATTTTAAAAACAAACTGATAAAATATTTATGGATTTCTTTTGGAGGCTATCTTTTTTATTTTTATTTTTATTATTATTTTTTTTATAAACATGTATTTTTATCCCCAGGGGTACAGGTTTGTGAATCGCCAGGTTTATACACTTCACAGCACTCACCATAGCACATACCCTCCCCAATGTCCATAACCCCAACCCCTTCTCCCAAACCCCCTCCCCCCAGCAACCCTCAGTTTGTTTTGTAAGATTAAGAGTCACTTATGGTTTGTCTCCCTCCCAATCCCATCTTATTTCATTGATCTTTTTAATTTTTATATTGTTTTAAGTTCAATGTCAATAACCTAAATCTCTAGCTAGATATCCAAATACACACAATGCAAACAGAATTAATTTGTATCAGATAATAAAAAGTCAGCTGTGATTCACATTATTATTTTGAAAGAGATAATGATCTACCTGAAACATTTAAATGGGAAATTCATAATCAGCACGTAGAAAAAGAATGATTTATGTATTTTCAGTGTATAACTAGGAAAAAAAGTGATTGCAAAGAATATAGGAAGATCTCTAGCACTACAAGTTTATTTAACAACGCTCAGATTTATACCTAGTACCTGTAACTCTCTTATCTTATATTTTGCATGTGGATTTTTAACCCATAGAAATGTAACATCTCACATGGCAAATTGGACATTGGTAGTTGTTTATCAATTATCAATTTTCCTTTTTTTCCTTTTCCACAGAGAGTTCACAAAATTCTTTGGACATCAACAACCCTTCTATTGTGTTGCAGTAGGGTATGGGTATGTGATTTGTCATGAAAACCAAGACTGTCTAGTTGTTAATGACTGTCACCGAATATAGGAATTGATTTGGTGTAGTTCACTCTATATAATTCCCAGAATTCAACCATGAATTCTTAGCTACTAAGGCGATCGTTTTTTCTATGACAAATTTGAAATAATTTTATTTAAAAAATTGCATTGAAATCATGTTTCTTTGTGATTGCTGTTTTAATGAGTTGATTGATTTTTTAATCAATATCCAGGCTTTTTTTTATGTCCCTTATTAAAATTTTATAGTTTCTCAGGCTATTTAATTAGATTTACAGTTTAAATTCCTGCTTCCTATAGGATTTTTAGTTCTAAGTAAATTCTGAACTAAATTATAGTTTCTAAGTAAATTATACATGTAGAATTCTAAATGTGGAAAAATCTTTACAATATTGGAATATAATCTCTCTGACCACTTATATATTATCCTTTTGATATCCTTTTGCTGAATTTAATTAGCTATTACCTTATTTAGAATTATAGCTTCTATAGTCATAAATAAAATTATTTCACAATTTAAATTTGTATTTCTTTACCATCTTGATAAGGTTTCATTACTAAGGTTAAGTGAACTTAATAAAAACATTAGGATAAGCTTTGAATATTGTTTTAATCAACATTCGGTTTAAGTTCTATGGATATGTCATTAACTTTGAGGTTAGAAATGGAATCTACTGCTTTCTGCATTTACTATCTCTTTAGAGTGTTTTGTTATTCAAACTTAATACTTTTAACAGGGTCAATTTTGACATTTTATACTTTGCTGGAAAATTATCTAATTTGTCTAGATTTTCAAGGTTTGTGTTGGAATTTTAATGATATCCTAAGTATCTTAAATATCTTCAGTAGCTGAGTTTTTCTATTTTTAATATTAAATATCATACTTTTACTTTTTATAATTTTCAGGTTTTTGTGTGTGTTAGTGTTATTAAACAAGTTTTAAAAATGTATTTGCTGTTTTTACTCTAAGACTTTTATTGTTTTCATTCATTATTTTCAGATCAGTTATTATCAATTCCTAAATTCTATATTTTTTTTGGTATTTTTCCTAAATCGAATCATGAACACACTTATTTTCAGAGTTTCCTCATTTTAAAATCTAAGTTCTTAAGGTGGGATGGTTCTTTAGTAATTTAATCTCTTATTCACATTTTTAACACCCATTCATCGTTCTTCTTATTCCTGTTAAAGCACCTAATCTAACTTGAGAGAAGGATATAAATCTACAAAGTGTCTTCACGAGTCAATTCTAAAATAATAATAGTTATTATTATAATAAACATAAAGGCAGTAGAATTGTGTCTGCCTGCTGAGTACCACATTTCACTGATGAGGAATAAGGGTTATGCACAAAGGAAGTAAACAGAGTGAATCTGTCAGAGACTTTGGCAGAATATATTGAATAGAAGACTTTTTAAAAAATTGATTCTTGACACTATTGAATTACTTTCTTGGCATCTGAATCCTTGCAGAAGAATAAAAGAGATGGAGAGCAATCTAAAAATGTGCCTCTTGTGTTTGCTCTCCAAAATTTATT
Organism: Mustela lutreola; assembly: GCF_030435805.1. Taxonomy (NCBI): domain Eukaryota; kingdom Metazoa; phylum Chordata; class Mammalia; order Carnivora; family Mustelidae; genus Mustela; species Mustela lutreola. The sequence goes on along the minus strand of NC_081299.1, from coordinate 89,367,684 downwards.
TGAATTACATGAAAGTCCCTTTCATGTTAAAGATGAAAGTCAAGTGGATTCTAAATCATTTGGATACAGTGGGTTTGAGTAGAGATCTTATCTGGAAATTTAAAAATTCTCTTGTTATGATACTTTCTTTTTAAACATTCTAAATTTCTTTCAAAAATAAACAACAACAACAACAAAAAAAACCAACAATGTCAATAACAAAGCAAACTATTTGGCACATTATTGTTATTATTTATCAAAAATGTGAATAAAGCTTGGACAAACTTAACAACTACAAAGCTGTAAATATTCATACATGAGCATAATTAAAATTTATATTCCTGAATAGTATGGTGCACAAGATTAGATTAATTCATAATCTAGTAAATAATTTTAAAATTTGAGAGGACTGAAATAAAATGCAAAGGAAAGCAATGATTTTAAATGTTTTAATTTAATGGGAAATATTTTTGCTTGAATTTATCTATATTTCATACACATAGCTGTGAAATACATGCAAATGAGCAGAGCATTTAGAAAGTGTGGTGTCCTATCAATCAAGTGAAAAGTGTGTCTAGAAGGAGGACATAATCCATTTTTCAAAAGCTGCTGCTCATCTCATTTGAGTAACGAGGATTCTCCATACAGGGAGTGTAATCATTATTGGTAATCTTGAAAGGGGTCATTATGTTCAAGTGGTTGTATTGTTCAAAATAGATAGAGGTGAGGAAGTGAAAACTGTAAATGTAGCCAACTATTATGAAGATTATGATCTATAAAATGTTGAAGAACATTCCATTAGTTGGGACTTGCCATATGGCAAAAGAAGGGATTTTTTAAAAGAAAAAAAAGATCTACATATTTGTTTATGTGGTCATCATCAAGAACGGAAAGCCAACAGGAGAGAAAAGAAATAATTGCAGAATAAAAATTCTATGCATGAGTAAGGAGGGAGAAAAGGAGAAATATAGCACACAAGTGGAAAGTTTGACTTCTGAAAGGACATGGCACCATTTATTGTGATATGAGGCTGTGAACAGACTTACAAACAGTTGTTATTACTGATTGGTGTGAAGATGAGAATCTTCTCATTTTCAGTGAAAAAAGTATATCATCGCTGAAAATAAAAAGGAAAAAGGGGATATTGAAGTTTGAGTAAAGATGAAAATGTGTAAAAATGTTGTCTGATAATATTTAATGATCAAGTATCTTGGGAAATAGTGTAGGTTTGGTGGAAATTTCTGAGAACAACTGAGAGGTATGTTTAAATTTTAAAATGAGATCACCCATCATGTATGGGTGTTTGATTTTTTTCCCGGCCCTACTGAGGTTGCTCTTTGGGTATAGCCATGATGTTGGCACAGAGTTCAAATTAACAAGCATGAGATATTTTTAATGGAAGAATAAAGAGGACAGAGATAAAAGTAGGCAAGAAAGTGCCAATATTCATGGAACGTGAATATATGAGGAACAACAAAGGGTGTGAAGGGATGGGAAGAAAAACAAAACACATGTTTAAGACCAATAGATTAAATTTCCAGAGGAAGTGTAGTTACCAACAAAAGGAAACTGAAGAAAAAAATGTAGCTGTGTACAAACAGGAATATTAAAAATCAGCAATTTGTAGGTGGTGCTGTTACTGATAATGACAGAATTAGGATGATACCAGATCTTTAGATGGTTCATGTTTCAAGGTAGGAATACATATTTATTTTCACTCATTTGTATAATTATTAAATTCAGAATTTGGGGGACATTTCAAATATGTAGGTAAAAGTAATGACTATGCACATATTTGTAACTAGCAAAAGCTATGTTTTTCCTAGCATTCCATCCAATATGTGAAATTTTGATATAAAGGTATTATGTAAAGAAATCATACAAATTCATCATTTGCTTAAACCAGGCAATCTTTAAAAACTTGAATTACACCTTGTTTTCAAATTATGAATGGATGATGTCCTACTTTTTGAAAGTTAAAATTAATTTTCTTGTCAGTATCAATAATACATATATCAAATGTCATGAATCCTACAGGGAATGATGTTTAGTTTTATTACATTTCTTCAAGATTTGTAATGATAAGATAACAATCTAAAAAGGCAATGTTGGAAGGAAAAGAAATTTTATATAGAACTCTACCATAAACCCTTTGAAACATTATTACTTCTTTTGAATTTTGAATTAAAAATATATGCTTTAATATTATATGCTTAATATACCCTGATTATTAAGAAAGTAAAATAATCTTTTTAACAGAAGAGTAGAAAGAATAATATTACCACTAATATATTTTCTGATTATATAAGTTGGATAATTTAGGGTGATAACAATGGACACACCCATATGTGCAAGTAAAATGAAGTGTCTTTCTTCACTTTAGAGGATTTCTTCTTTGATTTATTTATTTCTTAATTGTATTTTTCATAACCTTTTCCTAGAAATTCAGTTAGCAGGATTTCAGAATGATATCTTCATTTATTTTAACTTTTCTCCTATAATTTCCTTATCTCCAACAATTTGGCATTGCCTTATGAAAATTGCTGAGCCCTGAGGTAGTCACTCCAATTATTACAAACAACTGCTTCAGTTATTATGGCCACATATCAAATTACTCCACAACTCAGTGGCAAAAAAAAACATTAGTTACTGTACTCATGGATTTTGTGGATCAAGAATTTGAACAGATCATCACAGGAATAAAATATTTCTGCTCCATAATACGTGGGACCTCGAATGGGAAGTTTCAAAGGTTTGGGGCTAAAATTATCTGAAGGCTTACTCACTCACATGTTTGGAGGATGAAGCTGGTTGGAGACTGACTTTATTTGGAGCTTTTGAACAGAGCCCCTAAACTTGACATCTCCATATGGCTGGGGGTTCTTCATTATAGGATGGCTGGACCACAGGGGTAAATATCCCAATAGATGTATGTGAAAACATATTATTTTTTATTACCTATGCCCAGAGTGACATCACTTCTTACATTCTATTTATAGAGGCAGTAACAAAATCACAGTGAGTTCAAGGAGAGGGGAAACAAACCTATCTCTTGATGGGACTTTAGAGTGGAACTAGAAATATTGTTAGAGACAGTTTTGGAATATATAATCTGCCACAACTAACCTTTTTCTACGAATTTGTCATCAAGGAGGGAATATAATTGATTTGGTGCATGGAGAAGATAAAGGGTAGGGAAAGATTTTTATTAATTTGAAAGATAATAAAGATTATTTTCCTGCCAGTCAGAATGATCTGGAAGAGTTAGAAAAATTGATGATAGCATAAAGAGAGAAAGCATGCAAAAGTGAAATGTTTATAAAATAAATAGGATCTGATCCCGAATCAAGACATAGAGTTGGCCTTCGAAAAGACTACTCTTGGGACGCCTGGGTGGCTCAGTGGGTTAAAGCCTCTGCCTTCAGCTCAGGTCATGATTCCAGGGTTCTGGGATCGAGCCGTGGGTCGGGCTCTCTGCTCAGTGGGGAGCCTGTTTCTTCCTCTCTCTCTCTTTCTGCCTGCCTCTTCTCTTACTTGTGATACTCTGTCAAATAAATAAAGTCTTAAAAAAAAAAAAAAAAGATGACTCCTGCATCCTCCATTGTACTAGCAGGAAACACAGAGAATGTTTTTTTAGTTATCAATAGACATCATTCACTGAACAAACACTAATACTGGTTCATTATATGTCAGAGCCTGTTTTAAGTTGTATATGTGTATTGAGTCCTCCCTACAACTCTACCAAGTTGTATTATTCTTTTTTTTTTTTTTTTTTTAGATTTTATTTATTTATTTGACAGAGAGAGATCACAAGCAGGCAGAGAGAGAGGAGGAAGCAGGCTCCCCGCTGAGCAGAGCAGAGAGCCCGATGCAGGGCTCAATCCCAGGACCCTGAGATCATGACCTGAGCCGAAGGCAGTGGCTTAACCCACTGAGCCACCCAGGTGTCCCCCAAGTTGTATTATTCTTATTTTACAGACCAAAAAAAAAAAATTGGGATAGAAAAACAATTTGCTCAAGGTCATATAGCTGGTAACTGGGACCTGGGATGCAAACTCCATCAGGTGGGCTCCAGAAAAGCCTTTCTTAAGCACGAGGCTAAACTGCCTTTTTTGGCAGATTTCGTGGAGAAAAGACAAGTGAGTTTCCAAAAGATTGTTCCTATTTTCTCAGTAATGTCTCAATGTCACTCAAGAGCACCATGAACACATTGCTTTAAAAGAACAGATATAATCGAACATTTATAGGGGGGAATCCTATAAACAAAAACATGTTAGAGTGCACTCAATCCCTAGAAACCTCATTATTCCACAGCACAGCCTGGACGAAGTAGACACGTGCCCAGCAAGACCAAGGTTACTACAGGGAGGAGGCTGTGTGGGCTGCAGATGGACTATGAGAGCTTGAACAAGCCCATCCCACACTGTCTTACAATCCAAAGGATTAGCGTAAACTGGACTACAGAAGCTGTATTTCCTCTAAGTAATGAGAAATATTTCAAAGAACTTGAATACTGCGGAATAGGTCCATGTTTTGCACTCCAGGCTATCGCAAAAGTTCGGCCTGCCAAGAACGCTGACGTCAGCCAAAGGTGGTCTTTGCTGTTTTGCTGAGAAATCGCTCTGTTGAGCTTCCCAAAGGAGAACGATCCTCCAATATCATCTAGATTTGTCTATCCTCAGAAATGATACTATCATCAGAAAACAGAACTGAGATTCAACTGAGAAGTGGTTTGGGGAATGGAACATGTGAAACCAAATCTATTAGGGAAATTTGATGCTGTAATTTATTACTGTTGAACACCAGCATGAGACTAATGGTCATGAGTTTAAAGACAGCAGTCAATGCTGCTTAGAGATGTTTTCAAATAGTAGATAACTTCTTGAGAGTCAATTTCTGGGCTTAACTAAAGATTGATTAGCAAGTGTTGAAAGTATTGATTATATTTGTAAGGGAGTGTTACATTATGGAATCTAATATATGTAGGCAAGGAAGGGAAAATATGAAGAGTGATGAGCAGTGAAAGTGGGAGTGTAGTCTAATGTTCCTGGTTTACTCTGAATTTATTTTGGTATTTCCCCCTTAGAACTTCACAAAACTTAATTTTCAATAAGTACTCTAAATTATTTTCCACTATTTTCCACAAAACTCTTCACAGTTATATTTATAGACTTCATAAATATTTGACTTTTTGAGCACTAAATCCCAGTGAGTTTGCTACAAAGTCAGTACATTTATATATTGATAATGGCCGTAAATGTAATGTTCTTAAAATCTCACTCCTCGTAATTAACTTATTCCAAAACAATGATACATTTTAAGAAAAGATGTGCATGGCCAATGCGAGGAAACATAAATGTGTCTGAATACTTACTTAGAGCTCTCAGGTATCTTTTTAAATTTGTAGGCTTACAGTTGATCCTATTTCTAGTATTCTTTTCAATGTCAGTGGGAATAAGCAGAGTACATATTATGGACATTTAGACTTTTCAACTAGTGGATAACTGGTAGAATAAAGAGATCAACAGAAGAAAAAAAAGGCACAGCCTCCCTCTATAATTCCTCAATGTCCTGAAGTTGAAAAAAGAAATTCATCAGAGACTGAATATTTCTGTATCCTTTTGATGTACAGACAATGGATACAATGTAATGAGTACTTTTTTGGGTTGGTCTTAGGTCAACACATAAGGCACCAACAGCAAGAGATCTGCAGTTGTCTGGGACCAGGAGAGTTTCCTGCTTGTTCTCCAGGAGTAAAGTGTTTTTTTCTTTTATCTTTCTTTTGGAAGCAATAGGTTTAAGGCAAAAGCATTTGTTTAATGCAAAAGCATTTCTACTTTTCCTTTTTCTGGTAACTTAGTATTTTGTTCTTTAGTGGAGTAGATACTGGGTAGGGTAGCAGTCCTCCACTCGTGCAGCTCTACATCACCAAGAAAAGCATTACCTTGTACACTGCCGTTGTCAGTCTTTGTGATCACCCAGGGTATTCTACGGAAAAGAGCCTGTGAGTGCGAACTCCACGTGTCTACAGCATTTTGAGGTTTTATACCTCCTACTATTTCACACTTGATTTTTGTAATTCAGTAAACGAATTTCTGAATTCTTCCTATCCACTTGTATGGACATCTTTGTCTTTTTCCTATTGCCACATGCTGTATCTCCTTTGAAACTGTAGTCTTTCTTTCATTTCTTGTCTTGTTGATTATTTTGTGACTCCTGCTCTCTGGATTCCTGATTTGGTATATCATCTTAACTTATTCTTGTTAGTAAATTAGATGTGACAGTTTTTCTAGCTTTTCTATCCAAGATAGAAGCCAGAAATCTTGCGTCACTTAATCTTAATCCTTTAGAAGGTACAACTGGTTGTCAGAGATGAGTTTTAATTAACAAAATTCCAAACCTATTAACTTGTGTTCATTGAAACAAAAATATTTTCATCAGTATTAAAAAAAAAAAAGCCTCAAGAGGGGCACCTGAGTGGCTCAGTGGGTTTAAAAAAAAAAAAAAAAAACCTCAAGATATGCCTTTGGATAGCCTTTGATAAAGAGCTATTGCTATTTGGTTTTATATATATATATATATATATATATATATATATATATGGTTTTATATATATATATGTGTATATATATATATATATATAATTTATTTTAAGTGACAATTTAAGTATACAATTTTTCTAATTAGGGGGTGAAAGTGTTCACGATAAATTTATATGATGGAGGCTGGAAGCTTCTCAAAAGGTTCTTTTTACAATTCTAGACAGTGAAGCACTACAATGACAGTAGCTAACACTTGTGTTTTGCTTACTATGATGGCATATTTTAACTCATTTAATCTTCAAATAATTTCATGAAGTATGTGCTATTAATATCCTTATTTTAAACAGACAAAATTAAGGAAGGTGGACCTTAAGAAATTACTCAGGAACATCAAACTAGTCATATGTCATGCCAGTATTCAAAACAGGAATTCTTGACCCAGAAGGTACATTCTTAGTCTCTATGCCAACTGACTCCCAAGGTAAGTTATTATACAAAATAAATAAGGAATATTCTTAGTGATTTTTTTTGCTTAACCATAACTTACAATGTAATATCTGAACATGATATCATCTAAAGACACCAGCAGAGCTCATTTAACAGCAATACAAATAGGTAGATGTTTTAAAATTGGGAGCCTAGAATTGTACTCTAAGTTGACTAAAAAGAAATTTTATTTAATTAAAAACTTTATTATTGGCTATAGAAAATATTTTTCTCCTCTATTGGGTAATACATGATTTTGTAGTACTTAAGTAAAATGTATTCTACTTTTACATAAGCCTCTAGAGTTAGAATGTTTTATAAAATATGACAAAAGATAAACCTGAATCAATGGGTAGACTCTGATGGACACAGTCTACCAGAACTAGAAATGTCTTCCTATATACTACAAAAAAAGGAAGTTGGTCATAACTACAATGATACAGAGATACAAAAGTAATTCCCTGAAAACACAGATGTATTTTTTTAAAGATTTTATTTATTTATACGACAGAGAGAGAGAGAGAGATCACAAGCAGGAAGAGAGGCAGGCAGAGACAGAGGGGAAAGCAGGTTCCCTGCTGAGCAGAGAGCCTGATGGAGGGCTGGATCCCAGGACCCTGAGATCATGACCTGAGCCGAAGGCATAGGCTTAACCCATTGAGCGACCCAGGTGACCCCACGCATGTATTTTTTAAATACCTTATTATTTGGCAGGCAATATAATAGTTTTTCCATACTTAACTATCTCAATTAAATACTCAATTCTTCCCTAAGAGATCAGTACCAGTTTCTCCATATTATAGATAAGGAAACTGAATTTCTTGGAGGTTAAAATAATTTGGTAAAGACCACACAGAGATGATCTCATTTGAATTAAAGTCTAGTTGGTTAATTCATTAATATACAGACTCTGGACTTAGGAAAAGCAGATGTTTACATGTGTTAACAGATATCCTGAAGGTTAACAAGCACTGCTTAAATGCTAACAGAAATAATTAGACTTAAGGGCCACAGGTAATGGCTCTAAAAACAAATGTGTAAGCTCATTTTTACTTTATTAATAACGTATCCTTCTTTTTGAAATCTGTACAGGAAATTCCGAGATCCCATTCCTTTATTTTAATGACAGAGTGACTAGGAAGACTAGGATTACAATGAATACATGGGTGTGCAAAGTGCTAAATTGTTTACTAAAAATATTCATATTAGTAATGTTTAGTAATAGCTGGTTTGGTGCTCTTTAGTGATTATGGAAGTAAATATAAAAGAATTGTGAGGTATACATTGTTCTTGGGATCAAAATCCAGAGATCTCTCTTAGAGATTTGAATCAACTATATTCACCCTTTTCAGGAAAGTGTTTCGTATTACATAGTTTCTGTCAGATCTTCAAATATGTATGTCCTCAAATACCATTTTACATCTTTAAAATATTACACATTTTTGAAAGTCAGGATTCATATTTTTGTATTAACTCAGTCAAGGATTTTTTTTTTAATTTATGAAAATATTTGCTTGCTATTTTTAGTATACAATTATGGGGGAGAAATTAGATTTTGGTTTCCTGCTTTAACACATGGATTCCTATATCCTTCTAAATAATATTTTGGAAAGAAAATAGAATTAATTTCCTTGTTAAATTTTCTCCTAAGCCTACCACTTTTATGACCTGCCAGTTCTGTGAGCCTAACTGTAAAGACTTAGGCTGAAATGTAAGTTGAGGAGTAGAAATACAGGGTAATGTTTGCTGCAGAAGAAACTGGGAAAGATTCCACTTTTTGGAAGCTTATGTATCTGGTATTTAACAATTGCTTTACAGCGGGCCTGGATATGTTCTTCACAAATCCAAACATTTCGAGTCAGAATTAAACCATAAAACTGGAAATTTACTTGTAGGTATTAATTTAGTGTTAACTGACGTTGGCAAGGTTTAGGAAGATTTATTTTTCTTAATGTATTTTCTCTATGTCCTCAAGTCATTCACAGCATACCCTGGGATAGTGTTCTAATCTTTCCAGTAAAATTTAGTCTCTCCTGATAATTTTGTCTGCTATTCTTTTTTTTCCCAATATGCTCATATTTCTTTTTAATCTCTTTTCACTAAGGGAACACTTCTCCTACTTAACTGAGTTAGATGATGGTTAAAAACATTATTATTAGAAAGATTTAAAGATATACAACAGGGCTACAAATCACTCCTTTGTACTCTGAGAAGAAAATATAAAATATAAGAGTATAATAACTACATCTTCAGCGGATCTTGGAAGAACACATTTGTTTACAACACAGGCACTAATCATATGCCTCCGTATAAGCAGTTAGTATGCTTTTTTGTACTCACTATGGAGAGAAAAGGATGTGACTTAACTGAGGTGAGAGCATTCGACTTCCCAAATTAGTTGCAGGGTTGAAATTAGAAATCCGGTGTCTAGCTCAGTCACACAACCTTGGTGTGTTTCCTCTTGGAAGAAGACACTGTGCATGTCTCATCTCTCTTTTGTTGTTTGCAGCCATCCTAAATTCAAAATAAAACTAAGGAGATGTTTACCTGACAAGCAAACAAGACTGAGGATCAGATTCACCTCTGGAAGTGACCTATTGAGGCGCTTACTCTGAGTTTTGAGCTGCTTCTAGGAACTTCTTGTAGAATGACCTTCATGGCAGAATTTCAGGGGTGTTGAGAGCATCAGTCTGTTACTATAATCATTAAATTCTTCCTCTGGAGTGCACTTCATATGAAGGATATTCAAGTGTAGGACAGACTCTCTATTCCTAATGACTTTGAAGCTCCAGCTTTATATTTTCAGATAAGATAAAAGAGACAAGGAGAAGTAAACAACAGTTTACTATGCGGGAAGGATCAAACTTGTTTCAAGGCTATTTTTTTCTAGGAGGGATATGTCAGAAGACCCCAAATCTATAATATGGAACATGGTGATAGGACTAATTCCTTGCATTTTTAAAATATGATCCCCTAAAATCATGTGACCTTGATGGGGTCTAAGGATTTCATATCCTATAAGAAGGGGGCAATGAAATCTAACTGGCCACTCTATATTTTTCACAGAATAATATTCACGTCAGAAGGCACCAGGAATCCCTATTGACCAGAGAATAAAGTATAACTTCAATGCCTTTCATAAAGTGCAATCACATCATTTTTCAGACCTTTTCTCCCACTGCTTTCTTTTTTTTTTTTTTTAAAGATTTTATTTATTTATTTGACAGAGAGAAATTACAAGTACACTGAGAGGCAGGCAGAGAGAGAGAGAAGGAAGCAGGCTCCCTGCTGAGCAGAGAGCCCGACGCGGGACTCGATCCCAGGACCCTGAGATCATGACCTGAGCCGAAGGCAGCAGCTTAACCCACTGAGCCACCCAGGCGCCCCTCTCCCACTGCTTTCTTACACAGACCTTCTGCTGTCGGCAAATCAATTAGTGACATCACCCATCACTCCCCATTCCTGTCCATTCTTGTTAAAACAGACACCTATCCATTCCTGTCTTCTTCTGTCTTCTATTTCCCTCCCTCACTCAAGCATCTCCTTTCACTAATTTTCATCCACTACTTTTATCTCTTAAATCCTCAGCTTCTCCCATATAATAATGGGTTTCTCCCATATAATAAGGTTTCTCCCATGTATTAATGACAATAGCCAACAACTGTATAAAACAATTATTAGTAGCTAAGTGTTGTATGTGCATTACTTCTTTTAATATTAAAAACTACCTTAAATGTTAGGTATTATTATTTCCCTACTAGAAAATAAACTCCATGAAGGCATTGTGAGTGCCCAATAAATACTGAAGGAATAATTTTCATTTTGTTCATGAACAAATATATGATTAATGGTATCAACTGATTTTGGCCAAAGCATGAAAATAACCTGTGGCAGATCAGGTCTGTGTGATTATGGGGACCAAGTTCTTAATCATGATGCTGGCGTAATCCTTTTAGCAAGAAATACTCTTCACATGTTATTTCACTTTATCCTAAAAAAAAAATCTCTAAAAATGGGGATTGTTATCTCCATTTTACAGATAAAGATGTCAAGATTCAAAAAGTTTCTGACTCATGAAAGAATCAAGGTTTGTAGGCAGAGCAATTTGATTTCCAAGTCCAAGTTATATTGACTATGATAGTTTACATCTCACAATATAAAATATATAGACAAAATCACCTGTGGTACTTAAATCATTCACTACAAATCTACCATCCTATCTCTGGGTATTAATTTTATACCCTAAGAAGATGATTATACCATCAGAGCCATGTTGAGAGGTTGTAATACAGTGGCTACAAAAGGAACCATCAATCTCTTGATTTGTGTGGCTTAGTGACTGAATCAAATCAACTGCAGAGTTGATCACACTGATAATGATAAAAGGAGTTATTATCAGCGAGGAATAATATTAAATAGCAAAAAAATCAATTTGGCAGCAACTCAGAGATATAATCTGGGTCTTTTCCAATAACATTTTGAGTACATTTTCCTTTCATTATGTATGTTTTGTGACAATTATCTTTCTTATTGTATCATTGGGATGAAAGACATTACTTTCTACTGCCATGATGCAAATTTTCTCAGTGAACGATTAGGTTGATTTGCTGGTTATATCCTTTTTGCTAAGTAATGGCAAATGGTAAATTAGGCTCAGTAAAGAAATAAAGTAAAATACATCGTGTCTTATCCTATAGCTGAGATCATCAAGAACACATTGTTGAGAAAACAAATAAATCATAATATTTAGAGGAGAAATACCTTTCAGCAGTCTTAGCATTGATGATTTTATCAACTAGTTTTTCATTTGTGAAATTAAAGTCTCCCAACGATAACAGATGGTATGGGCAAAATTTGTTCCATTATCAACAATGTAATTTCTGAAAACTGCCAGTGTAAATGTTCATAGATCTAAATAACTCCATTTTGTAGAAACTGCTAGCCCCGTATTATCAAATACATATTCAAAGAACTATATATTGGCTGACTTTCTGTCAAGCAGAAATCTCAGCTAATTGGCAAAAATGTATAGCTATAATGTATCACAAAATAGTTCCAAAGGAAGGATCCAATGCACTGCAAGAAGTTAGAATGCATTCTGCCAGAACTGAAATTAAAAAGTTGAATTTGTGTTTTGTAAAGCTGAGCAGTTAAATATTTAACCTGTGCTTATAATTTCTGAAATCAGAATCTTACTTTTTCCATAACATAGTTATATTTTCTCAAATAACATAGTCCGTCATAGAAAGTTAGCACTTGCTTGAATACCTTTCTTCTTAAACATTTACACTGTATCCATTGCAAATTCAAACATCCTTTAAATATGTCCCAGTAAGTATGCATGATGTATATGTGTATTATATATATTTTATATACATATATAAAACCTCTGTTCTTCCTAAACATGGGGCCCAAATCATAACTGTTAAACAACCTCTTCCTCCTCCTTCTTCTTCTTTTTTCTGTGTACCACCTTCTATAGGACTTTTTAAGTGCAGAAATGGTGCACTTAAAATGGTGCACTTAAATGGTGCAGAAATGGTACCCAGTGGTAATCCCTGGGCCCTTTCCTTGAAGACTCAGAGTGACAACATTCTGTTTATTTTAGGTTGCTTTAATTATCAGAATGCTTGTGTTTCCAGCTCAGGATTTTCATCTTCCTGACCTAGACCTTCAAGGACACTGGTATTTTACTTCACCATTATAAGTCTTCTTAGCGTTGACTAATGTCTCAATTTGACATGACCCATCAACCTATTGAAAAGGACCTTCCTTCTACATTTAATTATTTTACTCTCATGCTTGAATAATTATGGTTAGCTCCTCACTAATTTTACATTCTCTAGCTTATATTCCTTCCAAAGCAATTTACGTATGGATCTGGTCATGTCAATTCTTTGATTTCCTCTATACTTCTGGAGCCCTTGGCACCTTCCTCTGGTTTAATCCTTATTATGTCATCTGCACTCAATAGCTTGAGATTAGATTTATTATTTTGTCTTTTTGTCTATCTATAGTTACACATGATAAATTACATAGATCATAATCCACAATTGTTTATTGATATTGCATATAAGGTTAAAGGAAAACTAGTTACCTGTAAAACTGCCAGCACTTTGACTTAAGAAATTAAATGAATGATGGTGCCGTTTCTTGAGTTAGAAAAAATTAAGAAATGAATTTTCTAGTTTTGAGAGATGATCTAAAATTCTTCTATTTATGCTAAGTATGAATTACCTATTAGCATTGCAAGTGGAGGTGAAATTCAAAGGCAAATCCGGTTTGGATTATTCTTAGGATTGCCTTTTCCATCTATGCACCTATTTCTTAATTGTCTGCAAAAAAATATTTTAAAAATGCTCTCTATTTTCACTCCATAAAAGAAAATCCCTTTGGTGTTTACATGTATAAATGCACATTGATTGATTCAATAGAATGTGTTTATTATATGTTTTGTGTTGAAAATAGCAGTGTCCTCTGACTGTTCACCCCTTGGTTAATTTATAGCTCTGACTGGAGTTCGGATCTTTAAAGCATAGCCCTTTGACATATTTATTTATGTATTAATTCTATTCATTCAACAATACAAGCAAGTATGAAAAAGATATTTTTCCTTGCAATCAAAGACATTCATTGATTAATGCTGCAGATTGATAACTGGCATATAGAGAAATAAGAGTTAAAGGATATTATTGAAGTGCTTTGGGAACACACAGGAGAGACACCTAACCAAACAAGTGTTAGTAGAAGGGAGAAGAAATTGGAGAGAATAAGCATTTGTTTTTCAAAGATGATATTCGAGTTGAGTCTTAAAATCTTCAAAAATGGGAAAAAATAAGCAAGGTAAACAATATTTCTTTTAAAGAAAAACATATACGACAGACCTAGAAGAGTAAAATGATCCTAGGAACTTAAAATATTTACATGACTATAATATGGCAAAGCTGTAACAATGGGAAAGCTTCAAATTCTTGAAAGTGTCTTTTATATTGTGCTGAGCCATTTATATTTTATATTGGAGACAACAGAAATCATAAAAAATGTTGATCAGGAAAGATATATGATCAGATGCAAAGTTCAGAAAGATTGCTTGGGGCACCTGGTTGATTAGGTCAGCTATGCATCTGCTTTAGGCTCAGGTCAGGATCCCGAAGTCCGGGGTTGGAGCCCCGCATTCCTGGCTCTCTGCTCCGTAAGGAGTCTGCTTCTCCTTCTGCCTCCCACTCCCACTGCTTGTCTCTCTCTCTCCCTCTTTCTGTTTCTCTCTGTCAAATACATAAATAAAATCTTAAAGAAATAATTACTCTGTGTATAATGTGTAGAAATTATAAAAGCAGAGATAGAGGCAAGGTAGTTAAGGTGTATTGCAATAATCAAAGCTAATTAACTGAAAAATAGCAAGCAAATAGAAATGTGAGAGATAATGGAAAAGAATGAATCAAGGATGATTATCTGGCTTAAATAAGTGAGTAGATGGTGACACCATTTACAGGACAGATTGCAAATGGAAGATCAGATTTGGGGATGTACTATAGGTCCAGTAGAAGGAGAATAATATAAGGTGGACTCCATACAGGTGTATTGAGTTTGAAAAACCTGTGCAATATAAGGAGGCAAGGATGTATCCAGTTGAATATATAGGTCTAGAACTTAGAGATATAGGTAGTGGGTTGGGAATTATCAGTCTTTCCTTGTGACATTCCAACAGAATATCCACTTTTAGTATATGTATATGCTAATGAAAAATAAAGAGAAATGATCATAACTCAAGATTCAGTAATTTTTGTTATGTATTATTACAAATGTTTTCACATGAATTATTTAAAATTGACCGGAATTCTATGGGATGAGAGGAGAATGGTTTATTTCAATTGCCATTCTATAGATGAATAAACAGAGAGAGAAAGGAGTTAATTTCAGTTACACCAAACTAGTACCAACAGAGCTGGAGGGGGACTTAGATTAGCTAACTCCAGGTTCTATCCTCTTTCAATGTCATTAGTTGCCTGCCATAGCCATTGTTTCTACTGTAGTAATGTGATAGAAATTTAGCAGTGAATTTCATAATAATAGTACTAACTATAGAGTTTAGAAAGAAAGTAATATTCTTATATTAATTCTGAGATCAGAATCTATACCATTTACTAAATTCAAGTTATGGCAAAACCAAATGTCTAATTGTTTGCAACGGATTTAGCATAGGCTACTTTGTTTTGTATCTTGGTAGCAAACTCACACATTACATAATTATTTTGCAAACATTACAACTTTTCCAATAGGCTATCTAATGTTTAACATTACTTGAAAATATTTATAATTTCAGCTAATACAACCTCTTGGAATGGTGATTACTTAACACATCAAGGGCCTACTTAATTCTTATTTGGAAAATTAAAGTGGAAAAAATATTCTAGTTTGTTTAAAGTTAACAACTATAAATTAAGAAAAAAGCTGAAAAGATTTTCCACCCTCAGTGTTCATCTTAATGGGGGCTAATCACTAGTTATCTTTATTAACTTATACATTTTGTTCTAATAATACAAGGCACTTTGGTAGGCACTGTGGGGGTAATCATGGTGAAAAAGACATTTCCTCTTTTGAAAGACATTTGTAGATTAATTGCAGAGGTGTAAAAGAAAACAGTGGGACAAAATTTTGTGCATAGTATGGAATCCCAATTGTAGTTTATTATCAATCTTTGGTTTCAAACAAAAAAAAGATGAATGGAATAATAATGGAAACATCGTGAACTCATCAGCAATATGACTGTGAAAGACAGTCTTCAGATAAGGGAAATATGGTAGGAATATTTTGATGACTAAAGAAATTGGGTAAGCTATCAGTCAAAGTAGTTTATGGATAGGCCTTGAAAATATGAAGTCAACCAGGATAAGAGCCCTATATTTGACAATATATTCCAATTTACCCATGAATGCCTTTCAGTGGTTCCTTTTTTTCTTTTTGTTAATGCTTTCATAACAATGCTTTCTTAGAAAGAGTTATAGATTATTGTAGTCTATGGTTAAGCTTCTATCCCTCTTAACCTTGTGACTAAGACAAATGTTAACTTTAGTGGATGTATATTGCTTACTGGCAGACATCTAGCAGCTCATTCGGTAATACAGAATTCATACAATACTCTATCTGAGCCTAGTTCCATTTTTTTGGTCATACTACTTCCATAACAAACACTCAAAAATATCTGCAACACATTTTTTAATATGTAGATAAGTGATAGAGTTGTAAACAATTTTTCTAAGGCTCTATTTTAAAGAACCAGCATTAGCATGCACGACAATTACTTTTCCCCTGTTGTGTAAATAAACCAGATTACCTTTCTTTCATTATAATGTATCAACATAAAGAAGCAATTTAGGGGCGCCTGGGTGGCTGAGTCAGTTAAGCAGCTGCCTTGGGCTCAGTTCATGATCCCAAGGTCCTGGGATTGAACCCATGTCAGGCTCACGGCTCAGTGGGGAGACTGCTTTTCCCTCTCCCTTTGCCTGCCGCTCTGCCTTCTTGTACTCTCTCTCTCTCTCTCTCTCTCTCTCTGTCAAATAAATAAATAAATAAATAAAATCATTTTTTTTTAAAAGCAATTTAGTTGTGAGGTTTGAAAACTTTACTATGTTTTACACATAAGCTTCATTCTGAAATTCTAAGTTATTCAAATCTATGTTTTTAATGATAGATTAACAAGTTTTATTCAAAAAGACCTCTGATTTTAGAACAACATGGTCAGTTCTTGAACTATAACTACTAAATGAGTGTATTTATTTATTTATTTATTTATTTTAAGATTTTATTTATTTGACAGAGAGAGATCACAAGTAGGCAGAGAGGCAGGCAGAGAGAGAGAGAGAGAGGAGGAAGCAGGCTCCCCACCGAGCAGAGAGAGCCCTATGCGGGACTCGATCCTAGGATCCTGCGATCATGACTTGAGCCAAAGGCAGCGGCTTAACCCACTGAGCCACCCAGGAGCCCCTATTTATTTATTTTAAGATTCTATTTACTTATGTGACAGAGAAGCAAGAGAGCACAAGCAAGGGTTGCTGTAGTGGGAGAGGGGAGGGAGAAGTAAGTTCTCCGCCTAGCAGGGAGCCCAATGCTGGGCTCCATCCCAGGACCCTGGGATCGTGCCCTGAGCCTAAGGCAGACCCTAAACCATCTGAGCCACCCAGATGCCCTATTGTTTCGATCATACATGGAATTTTGTCACCTATTTATTGAGATAGTGTATTTTAATAGGATGTTTTTGTCTTTTTTTAAAAAGATTTCATTTATTTGGCAGAGAGAGAAATCACAAGTAGGCAGAGAGGCAGGCAGAGAGAGAGGGAAGCAGGCTCCTTGCTGAGCAGAGAGCCTGATGTGGGGCTTGATCCCAGGACCCTGAGATCATGACCTGAGCCAAAGGCAGAGGCTTAACCCACTGAGCCACCCAGACACCCCATAATTGTCTTTTAAAAATTATTTTTATTAACATATAATGTATTATTTGCCCCAGGGGTACAGGTCTATGAATCATCAGGCTTATACATTTCATAGCACTCACCATAGCACATACCCTCCCTAGAGTTCATAACCCAGCCCCCCATCCCTAGTGCCCACCCTCCAGCAATCCTCAGTTCAATAGGAATGTTTTATTGAAATAATTCATGGTATCACAATTCTGAGTACTTGAGAAAATAAAATTACTGAATTATTTAATTAAATTAAATATTGGAAATTAATACGTACATTTATTTATCTAAACCGTCTAAATACTTTTTATGATAAAGCTTTCAGACACATTCTCAGAAAAATAATAATCGTTGCTGTTTTTCCTGTAGTTTGGTTGGACTGCATCCTACCACAAAGCAAGCATCTTGAAAATTAATATAACTCAGCTTGAATGTGGTATCTGACTTTTAGTATGGGTTTTAAATACCTCCTATTTTTAAATGTCTTTAAATTTTCCTTTCAAAATTAGCAGTTGTAGAAAAAGTTTCTAGAGCATTTCCTGTAAGCAGTCTCCATGTTGAAAATGTAGTGGAGAAAGCTGAGCTACTGGGAGAAATATCAGAATTTAAGATACAGATTTGGCGATGTGATCACTGAC
This sequence comes from Mustela lutreola, assembly GCF_030435805.1. Taxonomy (NCBI): domain Eukaryota; kingdom Metazoa; phylum Chordata; class Mammalia; order Carnivora; family Mustelidae; genus Mustela; species Mustela lutreola. Next base: position 89,349,579 of record NC_081299.1, on the reverse strand, counting down.
ACCAAGAGAGTTCTGAATCTTAAGCAAATTCATTTTCCAGTAGAATCAGTTCATAAAGAAATATTTTATAAAATCCAGCATAATTAATGATTTTATTATACCAAGAGCAGAGTTCTACTTTGTCATTTGGAATACCATTAGCTTATTATAATTTCAGTGACACAAGAATTCCATTTAAGGATTTAAAAATGTATGTTTTATTTGTTAAGTGATAAGCTAAATGTTTGACAAAAAAGAAAAAAGTTTAAAAATCCCAACTTCCTACCTAAATATTTATTTGCTTAAAATTGCATCTTTTATTTTCAGCTTGTGAGATTTATACTCTTTGAGAACATGGAAACCATTAATGCCAAACATGATTGGTTTTCAATCCCTTTTTCCCTTCTAGCTTGATGATGTCCTCTATTTTCTTTAATTATGGTATGATGACTGGTTACTTGCACTGTTTCTGTTATGAACTGAGTTAGCCTCTTGGCCTTTTGTAGCTAATAATCTGTCTTTTGCCTCTCAAGTGTGTTTTTCCTCTGTATATTGTACTTTGGATTTACCATGATGCTTATTTATTTATGTACTTATATTTTGCAAAGTATGAAATATAGTATAAGAATGTCATCAGCTTGTATAAGAAAATTTATAAAACACTTTTACCTGTACCTACTAAACCCTAGCACAAGACATCACAAAGCATTATAACACAAGTGGGGGTAAATAGCATATTAAATAACCCATAGTATAGAATCTAGATTCTTTTTGAGACAGAGAATGTTACAAATTTATTCAAACATAGAAGCACATTTTCTTACTTTCTTCTCAGATTTAGCCAACATGACACTATATATTGAGTCAAATTTATAAGTCATTTAAAACTACTGTGTTTTTTTATTTTATGGTCCTTAAACCTCAAATAGCCCATTATGAAACACTTTTTGTAAAGTCGCTATGCTTTTACAACACTCATGGACTTTTAGTATAAACAGAAGGAACTCTAAATTCCTAAGAGTTTAGAAATTTCCCCTGTCAATGCATTTCTACTCTTTCCCTCCGGTTTTAATACTTCTTTTAAAAAGAACCTCATTAATAACTGAAATAGGGCACAAAGGATTTTGAACAGGTTGTACTTCCCTGTGATAATATTTTAAATAATATGAAGCATCTTGCACTTATTACAGAACTATCAGGCTTACAACTCTTCTGAGGACAAATATAAGGATAGACTGCCCCAGAGGGGTTATGTAATGAAATACAGCATCTCCTTGAGGAACATCTATAGCTAAACAAGTTGAGAGAACTAAATATAGTATAAATATTTTAAAATATATCAAAATATGTATATGCAAGGTATGCAAGTATATATGTCTGTGTGTGTATGCCAATGTAACATCCTAAACAAAATAATATTTTTTTAGTAAACACTCTGATTACACTAACGGTATGTATATAATTTTGTCATTGATATGAGGTTGAGGGCAAAGAATAATTAGATTGGCATGGTGTTTCCTCCTGATTCAGGATTTGTAGGGTCCTTAGAGAACATTGGTAACAATCTTTCAAAAGTACTGATTACAAAGTGAGATGCTCTGCATATTAACTACAGGTTTTTACCCAAGAGGATATAGAAAAAAAAAATCTAACACTATTAAAAAAATGGAGGGAAGCCAAGAATGCTTTAGGGGTGGAGAGTCAAGCAATTGTCTTTGAATATAATGATTAAGATGCACTCGGGCTGAAGCAAGTGAAGTTGCTGACATTACAAGGCAGAAATAATGATGAAATCAATTATATCATTCCTCCTCTAACAACTTACTAGTTCTCTATGTGATAAGATGGGATCTAAAAGGTGAGATTTTTATTGATGTACATTATCATTGTTGATCTATAAAGATGAAGTGTTGTTTATATTAAAGACTGAGTTTTAAGAATAGAGAGCGTGTTAGAAAGAAATATTTATAATGATAAAGGGATAAGGTAAATAAAAAGATGCTCATCAGCACTAATAACCAGGGAAATACAAGTCAAAACCATGACGAGATATCATCCCATACCTGTTAGGGTGGCTGTTATCAAAGAACAAAAGATAGCAACTGTTGTAAAGAATGTAGAGAAATTGGAAGGTGTAAACTGTTGGTAGGAATATAAAATGGTGTAGCTGCTATGGAAAACAGTGTGTGGTTCCTCAAAAAATTAAAAATAGAACTATCATATTATCTGCAATCTCATTTCTGAGTATATCTCCAAAAACTTGAAATAGGATCTTGAAGAGCAGTTTGCACACCAATGTTCATTGTGGGATTATTCACAATAGCTGAGATGTGGAAACAACTTAAATGTCTATTGATGATGGATAAAGAAAATGTATTCCATACAATGGAATACCATTAAGCTTTTAAAAAGGTAATACTGCCATATGTAACAACGTGGATGAAACTGGAAGACATTATGCTAAGTGAAATAACCTAGTCATAGAAAGACAAATACTACATGATATCATTTATCCTACATCCAGCATTTAAAATAGACAAACTCACAGAGTCAGAGATTAGAATGCAGAAGCTGGAGGGAGGGGGAAATGGGTAGTTGCTATTCAAAGGATAATATGTTTCACTTATGCTAGATGAATAATTCTTCCTTGGAGAAATATTGCAATGATGGTCAGTCCAAGGTATCTGCTATTACCTATCTCATATCTGGGCAGAAAAGACATGACCAGCTTAGGATCTAGAATAAATGTCACTAACTCCCTATAGTCTCTATGTGATCTTTACTGCTGAGAGGCTTCAGGATAACAGAACTTTCTAGTTGAACTTCAAGTTCCAACAGAACTTGGCTAAGGTTTTCCAAAGCATGTGGTCTTTGCGAGAGGCTTTTCTCAATTGGCTTCATGCGAAAATTTTTTTAGTTTTTCTTTTTCTAATGCGACCTAGACTCAACAGTTGGGAAGTGCTGTATCAGCTACATTCTTGTCTATTAAGGAAGTCACTGAAGTTCATCCAGGCTCAAGGCGAGAATGTATAGCACCCACATCTTGATGGTGGAAGTAGCAAGATTCTCAAGAGGATGAAGGACCATAATTATTATTTGTGGGAAAATTCTGTTGACAGCTCAGTAATGGTGGCTATGATTGTGTAGTTCCAAGATATATGATCTTCCCAGTTCTGCGATCTTGAATCAAGCAATTAATATGAAAAAAGTGAACGAAGTTGATGACACTTCTAGAGTTGTAGGCTTTTGAAGGTTTTCTTCATTACAGAGATTTTAAGGCATTGAAAAAGTATGAACAGAACTACAAATGAGTTCACACTAAATATTTATAACCAGCAGCCATCAGCAATAAAAACCCCTTAATATTTGGAAAAGATAATAATATAAAATATATGATACTCAAATTATCAAACCACAAATGTTCCCTAGAAAATATCAAAGACTTGAGTAAAGCAGTAAGAGAGTTCTAGATTGAGAAAATTGAACATTATAAAGATATCACCTGATGCTAAACTGTTGAGAGACTGATGCAACATCAATAAAACTCCATGTTGGATATTAATTTTAACTTGAGACAGCTACTAGAGAATGCAAATAGAAACAAGAATAAAAGAAGATCAGAAAAAATTTTATTTTAAAAAGCATTTCTTACTGTTTTTTACTAAATTATCAAAACCTGATGGGATACTGGTCATCTAGCGGTGTCTAGCAGATTTTCAGGGCAACGGCGAGGGAGAGATGGTGTTTAGAGCTAGTAGAAATGGTAGTCTGGAAAAGTAACTGAGGGTAGTAAAAAAGGACACCACTAACTACCAGGTCTAGGAACAATTGCGAAGCTCTACATTTAAAAGTGAAACTCATTTAAAAATTAGGATGCTTGTAAAAATAATCTCAAAACTGTTTTTCACATGAATGCATCTAGGATTTCCTATCAGAGTGTTGGCAGCATGCCTTAGAATTAGACCCCCTGGGTTAACACTGTAATACTGATCCAAATATACATGTCTCAATGTGAGCATCTCCTCTTCTAGGACACATCCACTTGAGATCCACGATTTGGGTTATTTGGACTCCTTTCTATTAATTTAGCATATGAATATACACACATATGTAATCAAGCAGTAATGTGTCTGATCTCCAGTGTCAAAACACTCTGACATCTCGGAGAGCAGAAGATGTTTTTTTCAAAAATTGCTTTCAGTAGTATATCCCAATGCCCAGGAGAGTGTTTGAAATAAAAGATTAATTAAATAAACTCATATTGTGCTAAACAAATGCATGAATTCATAAATAGTAAGGGATTATCATTTCTTGGTTCTGGTGATGGATATAATATAAACTTCTATTTCATTCTTACAGTACGATTTATTCATAAATTTTGTTGGCTCACTTTACAAAAAAAGAAAGCTTAGTTATGCTAATTAGCTGGTTACATGGACAAACAGGAATTGAACAGATAATCTCCCCAAACAGAGTTTAATTTATAAAATAAGTAAAAAAAAAAAAAAAAAGAAATCCCAGATTAATGAAAATGAAATGTATTATTTATTAAATAATATTAGAAATACTGATTTGAAATTTGGGAAGATGAATTAACAAATAATTATCTAATACCATTCAACAAAAATAAATTTCAATAAAAAATGTACAGTTTACATTTAAAAAAAAAGAGCAAACAGAATTAAATGCTATATGTCTCAGATGTTTGGATGAAGAGGTGTTGAGAACTGGAAGTGATAGAAATTATAAAGCAAATATAAACAATTTGGACATACCTCCTTTAATATCTGCTTCACTCTTTATGCTTTTTCAAAATAAAAAAAACTATTAGAGCGAACGTGTAATTGTAAACACGTAGGCACAAAGATGCAGAAAGAGCATTTATTATTTTTATAAAATATGTAATTTTGATCCATCACTAAGTTGTTGGAGAAAAGCTGTACTTGAAAAGCAGGTTATAAATTTAAGGTCCAGGGAAGAAAAATTTCAAATAGAAGATGTTAAGTGAGCCAAAGCACAGAACTTCGATACTGTGCAGATGTGTGAAGTAGTCAGGAAATAATCCAGGCCACTAAGTCTAATGCCAGGGCCCAGTTTTAAAAAAATCTGGTCTCCTTAAAATGTTCAGACTTATTCTTTAGACTAAACCATTAAAAAAAAAGGAAAAAAGTATATTACTAATCTTATACCTGCAAACAAGTGCATATGCAAAACAATCAACATGAAGACAAGTGAAAATCAGAAAAATAAAAATAAATAATCTTATAAGGGAAATGAATATAAATATGTCAAAAATAAAGGGTAAAATAGTATCTGCAATTAAAAAGTAAACATGTATCTATGACAATCTGTATAGCATCCTATATTATCTGTGGAATATAGATAGGATGGAGGAAACATTACCAATATTTTTACAAGCAGATTCTTGAATACTATTCAAATATTCTGTGTATTTTGATAACCAGATAAATGAAACATAAAGACATTTTCCCTGAAAATAAGAGATACTATTGTTATCAGTTCATTTATCATCTCAAGTTCTTATAAGCAGTCAAATCAGAAAATCTATTTCTTTCTTGTGTGAACCATTCTCTTTCTACTTCTGTCTTATTTTTGGCTGAAGTCTCTGCAAATTCATTTGAAAAATTGGGTTGTCAGTTTCACACTTCAATTCTGTGGGTGCCGCTATAAAAGGACAGGTAATTTGCTCTGGGAAACAGTGTAATCTGTAGCAGTAGTTGTCATACTAATGGCTAACTCAGAAAACCATAAATGCTTCAAACAAGAGTCTCATACATATGTATGTGTGTGTGTGTATATATATATATATATATATATATATATGGTATGTATAAATGCACATATATATTCATTAATTTATATGTCATTATTAGGAGTAAGTGAAATAGAGAACAGATACCCGAAGTTTGTAATAAATCTCATTTGATATTCTGACAAAATATCCCATTGTTTTCACATGCTTCAAACTTGTCTTGGCCCAGAGATGAAGATTTATAGGTAGAAAATCTATTGGAAGTTCCCTTTGGGATCAACATATGTGGAGGCACCAAAGAGGGAGACGTGGATAGATAGTGGAGCTGTGATGCATTGCATCAAAGACCTCATTGATAAGACAGGCAGTTCTAGAGCTGGTATGGTTTTTCATAATTAGCCATCCCTGAAGGAATCATCCTAGGCTTCCTATGCTACATGGACTAGGCTTTGGGTGTATGTGGCTCCTGAAGTGGGAATATGACTTTGGGTGAACCAGCTCTCTTCTACTACATAGAGTATCTGAACAAGTACTTAGCTAATAAGTAGCAACAGTCACTACCAAGAGCTGGGGGAATGAATATCTCAGTCCGAAAGGGAGTTTCTGGGTCCTTCAACTTCAGCCCACCTTTTGTGACTCCTGGATTCATTTGCTTCATATAAGGAGTTTCAGAAACAGCTCCTCCAGTATTCTGGTCAGTCTCATTTCTTCAAAAAAACCTACGGAGGGAGGGTTAATGAGACCAACTATAACACAGATCTCTAAACCTATTCTTAAGGACACAACTGATATTTGTTGTTTACTTCATAATGTCCACTATAATCTCTTTACCATCAGCTAGCATTTCTGCTGATCTAGGTGACTTTCCTACCGGCATGACCCAGAAACTTATCCCTGAATGGTCTGAACCTCTGATCACTAGACTTGTCTCAGTCCAAAACTGAGGCACTTGCCAATTTACCATGAAAATATGGCAAAGGATTCCAAGAGATCAATAATGACATCATCATTTTTTTTTCCTGCCTCTATTGTAGCCTGCCTGTAACAATAGCCTACCTGTCAGGATGGTGATCCCCACCCCGCTTGGCTTGAGTTTATCAAATGGCAGCTTAAAGTGTAGGGGGACACCTGCTGTGCCTCTGGTGGAGGAATTCTCTTCCTGCGACTGGAATCTAAATCTTCAGAGTTCAGTGTTGTGATATAAAGCACAAATTCCCTGAAATGAATCACTGAGTATGATGATAAATGGAGATATTCTTACTCCATCCCTTGCTTCCTGTTTCCTGGGGGAAACAGCATCGTATCATGATCATTAATTAAGGGTGCACACTGTGTCCTGGAGGACAGCACTTCATTCTTGCATGGCATTATCTCCAAGAGGGCAACTCAGTTGAACATTCAAAAGATCATTTTCTCACTCTAATCAGGCTGATGTTCATGGAGAATTGTTTCCCACCAAATATAGTATTGGTTTTATTGCATTATCTTGGCCAAAGTTTAGTAGCAAAAGCTTTTACTTGCCAATCTCGACTGTGCCAACTCTTTCTTCCTTGGCCAAGGAACCAGTGTGGGAGTTACGATAATTATCAAATATGCCTATTCCAATTATACATTTAGAGTTTGTGTCCCAAGTGGACTGACTGTGAGTTGTAACTGAACCAATTTCCATTAATTATCTGGTCCCCTCTTCTATATTAGAGAACTTGAAAATGCTTTGAGTCTATAGGTATCAGTGTACAGTTGGATTCTGTGTCCTTGAAATATCTAAATATAATTCTTTCTCCAGTGCATGGTTACCTAAATATAGGGTCATAGTGACCATTGAGTAAACAATGGGAAATATATCACTGTGCACACTTAAAATGTCCTTCCTCCTAGACCACTACTAATTTAGGTCAGATTTCCTAGAAAACTAATTTTGGGAAGGAAATTTGAATCAGAAGCATAACTTAGCCTGTAAAATAGCCTTAGCTTTTAGCATCCTGTTGTTGATGCTAGATGTTGGAAAGTGTCTTTAGCAGAGGGAAATTGTACCAATTTTCTATTGCTGCTATAACAAATTATCACAAACATAGTAGTTTATTCTTTTACAGTTTTCAAGATAAGAAGTTCTAAAGTGCGTCAAAAGGCCTACATTTCTTCTGGAGGTTCTAGGGGAGAATTGGTTTTCTTCATTTTATAGCTTATAAAGTCCTCCTATATTCCTTGTCTCATGATTTTTCTCTATCTTCAAAGCTAGAAACATGGCTTCTTCAAATTAGTACCCTACTTCTATCATCAGAATACCATTTATATCTACGGCCCTCCAACTGCCCTCTTATTAGGGGTCTTCTGATCAAATTGGTCCCACCTAGATAATCAAGAGCAATGTTCCCATCTCAAAATTCTTAACCTTATCATATTCACAAAGTTCTTTTTGTCATGTAATGTGTCATATTTGTAGGTTCTGGGCGTTAGGGTGTGGACATCTTTGGTGAGTCGTTATTCAACTTATCATAGTCTACCCTCTGTGATTCTTCAATGTATAACACAAACAAATGTTAATAACTAATGATATTTTCTTTGACATCCTTAATATTAGAGAAGGAACAAAGTGAGTGGTCTCTGAAACGCAAGCACAATTTTCTTACAGATGAAGTAATAATCTCAAGATATGGTTTAGTGACACACAATCCTTTAAACTGGTGATACTTATTACTGTTTTAGCACTGTACCATTTATATTTAATCATTACAGCTTCTGTAAGTGTTTCATGAAATATTTAGTCAAAATATGGTTTTCACATTATGGTTGTTGTGAAATTGCTTTTATTCTTGAACTTCTACAGTAATCTATTTTTTTTTTTTACTTTTCTATAGATAACAAGTGGCTAATTTTACTTAAATTGCTTTTTCTTATTGCATTTGTGTCTCTTTTCCTGTGCATCGTTGAAAATGCCTTACATTTTTATTTTCTAGGTGACAGAATATATTATGAAACAGAATTAGTTAAATAGAATAAATAGAGGTGTATTTTGGGGCAGGTGTTTATTTTGTAAGGTTAAGCTTTTCCTACAATCACCCAATTGTTAGGGCTTTTTATTTCAATTTTTTAAGTGTGATCATTATTAATTTTTTTAAAAAAACTTTAATGCCCAAAGAAGTGAGAAATTCATTTTAAAGAAGTTTCTGAACTTTAAGCACTACTTTTCGTAATCATTGTCTATTTTGCACCATTAAAGGATAAGATAATAGATTCTCCATGAGAGAGACTCTTGAAAGACCACATTATCCTTGTGATATGTTGCAAGGATGCATTAAAATACAGTGCCAGGTATATTTTAGGCCTGTGGGTTAATAGATGGTCTGATATGTTGGTATTAGTAACACCTTCAGTCTAGCTCAAAGTGAAAGACAGCTTGTAGATCCAGAAATTTGGTGAATTTCATGTTCACTGGTTTAATTTTTGACTCTTAAACTTTAATTTACACACATTAGACACATTTGCTTCTTTAAAGCATTTTGATGAAATAGATGCTAAAGAAGTAGCCCTGGTAACATTAAAGTCATGTTAGGAAAAACAAAAAACAAAAACCAAAAAACAAAGACCTCATTTTCTGTTGTGTGGCTGAAAGAATATCTAGATTCTGAGGCATTGGAAAAATGGAGGAAACATAAATCTTAACTGAAATGAATGCACATACACTTGCCATATTTATTTATTTTTACTTTTAAAAATAATCTTTATTATAGAAATATTAAAACATGAAAATAGAATGACATGATGAACCCTAATGTACCTGTAACCCTGCCTTAGTAATTAAGAAAATGTTGCCAATTTTGTTGCATTATCTGCCTTTCCTCCAACTGTTATTGAAGAATTTTAAAGCAAATCCCATATTCTAACTTTCAATTTCAACATAGTTTTGTTTTTACTTTACAAATGGGATGGTTGCATAAGTCACCTTTAGAATATGTAGACTCAAAGTTTTAGGAAAGAAATATAATGAAATGCAAACCCAAAATAGTTATGAAATGCAGGTCTTTGAGACACAAGATTCAATTTTTAAAGCTGTCATAGGAAACTATATTATAGGCTATGCATGATTTTGTATCTGTTTAGAAATTCAGCCTAACTTGTGTTTTAATATTTTTAGTAATTAGGTAACCAAAGCTTATAATGATTTTAAAATAGTATAGCAGATAACCTCCATATCATTTCACCTGGTCTGGTGTCTATGGCATTGTTGCAATTTAGGGTCAGTTCTATTCCATACATATTTGATAGGTGTAAAGTTACCACTTCTAATGTAGATATGTTAAGCTTATGAAGGAAAGCATGTGCTTCATGGAATTGAGACCAAAGTTTTGCACAAATAATCCAACTGAAAAACAATGTAAGATAAAATAGACAATAAATAATAACTAATATTTATGGAAATATTTATTTTGTTCAAATACAAAATGCTTTATAAAGGCTATATAATAAAGTATTCAAAAAATTATAATGGGCTTTCAAGTCAATCAGTCCTTAGATTAACTCTGATGTACACAGCCCAAGCTGTATTGTCTTGAACAAGTCATTTATATCCTCACATATTAAATAGCTGTGATAATAATCTTTACACTATGGGTTATTAGTGAGATTTGAATTTGGCAAAACCCATAAAGCACTCAGCACACATATAGTGCATATTAAGTGCTCAATATATGCCAAATTATATTGATGTTAATACTATTGTCTATCTGAGGATATTTTCATTAGTGTTAGTATTTTATATTTGTGTTCTTTTATGTTTTGGTATGTTAATCTATTCAGGAATTGAATGATTTAAAAGAGACAATTGTGTATGAAGGTTTTTCTTGGCAATGTATTTATGTAGGTGGTTATGTGGTTCTTATAGGACAAATAAGACGAAGAAGCAGATGGAAGATAAATGCATTTCAGTGAATCATTTTGTGAGCACATGCTATATACTAGGCATCATGCTAATTTCTGAGGAAATTGAAGTGTAATAATGATTATTATTTTGTTGTGAAGGAGTTTATAATATGGGATAAAAGGTATAGGTAGATCAGGGATTAAAATGCATAGAGTATATTTAGCTACTGTCAGAGTTAACAGGAAGTCATGTTATTCAGATGGCTGGGCAGAGAAGACTTCAAGAAGGAAGAGGGTTGAATGGCATTGCACACGGGCAGAGAAAACAAGCATATGATGAGCATATGTAGTTGATGAGTCCAAAATGACTAAAATCAAGGCAGGAGATGGTTTCACAAAGAATTTGGCTTGACAGATGTAGAATTATGCAATTTGTACATGATCTGAAATGTCGAGGAGGACAGAGTAGAGACATTGGACTGTCACTGGGAAAATTGGACCAGGGGACGAAAACAAATGAAAATTTTGGCAAAATATCTGGGCATTACACTACAAACATCTACCATTTAAAAAATGCATATCAAATTAATTCCCAAAGAGAAAGAAAAGTCTATAATTGCCGCTTTGCAATTCTCTTCAAGAGAAGACATCCAAAGAGGCTGGACATTTCCAGCAATACTATCCTATGTTCAAATGCCAGTAGGTCTTTCCTTAACTCAAATGACAATCTTCTCCTGACCATTTTTTAAAATCAGAATGCTATCTGAGTATAGTGATCACTTAGCTAATAGTAATCTCTTTGAAATGGAAAATGAAACATCCTTACAGTCAATATTTCAAAAATAAGAGTTGGTTGTTTGCTTCATGAATATTAATACAGTTTGAATCTTTCATTTTTGTGTCCCATGTGAGGCACAGTGGCATTCTTTTTCTCCCTTTGCATCCACATGTGTCAAAGGACTTTAAAAAATAAATCTCTCATTGCCATCATCAAAACTCTGTGAACAGCAGCAGGCAAGAAAAGAACTATAATGGATATTATAAGGGCAGAATAATTTAGGGGACAAATTGTTCTAAAAAAATTTAAAGCATGAGTATTAGTCACAATTACCTACTTTTCAGCGTCTACATTACAAATTATAATTGTAGCCTTACAAGTTCATAATTTATAATTGCACTGTGAGGATACAATTGTATTACTTAAATAAATATAATTTTGAAAGAATAGGAAAAGTTTATAATTTTCTTAAAACATGTAGTATTATATCCCACATCTCAGTAATTTGACTTGTAGAAAAATAGGCAAAGTGTGTCCCTTGGAACACATGAAGGATTCCTTCCTTTACAGACTGTAGTATGCATTTTTGTCTCCACACTGAGATACCAACAGCTTTTTATAGGTTTCTTACCTCATAAAGTTATTTATGGAGCAATTGTAAGATGCTAACAAGAGCCCCATTTTTAGTGGCTCATAGGGAACCATAGGTTATTTTCCTGATGGGCAAGAAAAAGTCTAATGAGAAGAACTATGACTATAAAACTAAGGAGAATGTGGCAAAAATTTTTACTTGGTTAAGCAGATATATTATCTTATAAAAGTTTCAAATTAAAAACATACAAAACTACTAAAAAGAACCTGTACGTTTTGTTTTGTAAAATTTAGTACATCCTAGAACTTTTTTTCTAATCATAACATTGTATTTTGCTTAATATTCTGAAAGATAACCAGCACCAAAATTATTTTATATGAACATCTGCCACCAACATATTTACTTTCTAACATTACTATGATTAATTTTGATTATGCATTATTTTACTTTGTAGCTGTCTTAAAATACTTTATTTGAATTCAGATGAAGAAATATATATTATTTCATAGAGAAATCTTTCTAGTTATAAAGCTACAAGTGGTCACGACACATCTTGAACTAAAGAATTCTGGAAAGAAAACAAATGCTTTTCATGGATATAGCTGTGTTCTAAAATACGTAAATGGTATAATGAATCTACAATGCTATATCCTTTCACCTTTACTTTGTGGAACTTGTGCATTATGTCTTCTAAATTTCTTTCTTTTGGGTTTTTAGAAAATATTTATATGAAATGTGAAATTACAGATTATTTCCAATGAATTGTTTATTTTTATTTTTTATGAGAATTTAAAGTATGAACAAGACTATCAGCTTACAGATAAAAACACATTATAAGGTAAGATAATATTATTTCTGCTCCTATGGAGTGTTGTTAAAATATTGACATGTTAAAGCAGGCTTTCAGACATTCAGACAGATTCTTCGGAAGAAGGCAGGAAAGAGGTCATGAACTCAAGTTTCATAGTTCACAGGAATAATCAAGTTGATCTGTAATCCAGAAGGGTATTTGGGTACTTAGATTAATTTTGTTAAATGCATTTATTTCCAGAGATTCTACTTGGAAGACATCTGCTCCCTTATTTAGCAGCTTAAGAACCCAATGAGTAATTGACTGGATTCAGTGAGCACAGATTAAAGCAAAGGAATGAGGCTGATCCTGTGAGATTTTCTGTGTTATTATAGATGCTTTTAAAAAAGAAAAAGATTGATTGATTGATTGATTGATTGATTTAGAAAGAGCACACTCATGTGAGAGGAGGGAGGGCAGAAGGAGGGAAAGAGAGTATCTCAAGCAGACACCATGCTTGCTGAGCACAGAGCCTGACAGGGGGCTTGATCTCAAGATCCTGAGGTCATGACCTGAGCTGAAATCAACAGTTGGTCACTTAACCAACTAAGCCACCCAGGTGCCCTTTATTTGTCATTTGACACTTCCTCTGGATAACCATTTTACAATTCACTGCATCTTATTTTATTTTTCCATTTATATTTTAGCTTGATAACCATTTTTATAAGATGACATCATAACCCCTTTGCTAAGTTTTAAATAATGTTTTCTTCACTTTTCAAAGATATGTGGTCCTCTCTGTTTAATCTTAATATCAATATGCCCTTTAAAAAATATTGATTGTAGAGAGACTCTTGTTACTCCTCAAATTTTAACTTGTCTGTGGCTATTTATTTTGTTTACCCTTTAGTATTTTCTCTGAGACCAGACACACAATCTTCATTTTTAAGATAAGCAAAGAACATGCCAAAATAAAAATAAAAGCTAATTAGAGTGATGATAAAATTCAGACTTCTTGATTCCAACTTTTCAAGGTAATTTTTAGTTAGCTTTATGTTGGGGAATTTGAGAATTAAAAAAAAATTATTTGGTCACCCCTTAGTCACTATTGACCCTTATATATAATAGAAGTAATGTTAAGACATAGGAACATAATATTAATGAAGACACAGTCCTTACCTTAATATTGAAGTGGGATACAGATTTAAAAATAGGGAAATTACATATTGGTAAAGTTAATGCATCAAGAATTTTACAACAGAGTGAATTAAAAGTTTGGAGATGAATTGCTGTTGCTATCCAAAGCAGAGACAAAAGAATATTCCAAGAGGGATATACCAAATATGATAGTTCTAAAAGTCAACAGAAAATAGTCAGGGATAGAAGTGGGGAGGAGAATCTCAGACACAGGGAATATCAAAGGCAAAGTCCTGTGAATGACACATTTCATGGTTTTTCCAGGAATAGAAAGATCAAAAAGGATGGCACAGAGACTGTTAAGTGGGAGGGTTAAGAGATGAAGTAGGAGAAATAGAGTCAAACCATTAAAGATACCTTAAATCATTCACGAGTTGTCTTTATCTCTTAAGATTACAAACTGTGAAGGACCAATCAGACTCATTGTGTTAACTCTGCCACCTACAATTCAGAATATTTCAGTGTAGAAGGATCAGAAGGCAGAAAGATCATAACGCAGTTAGTCACCAGTTGTCATTTGTTTCTTACATATCAAATATTTGGTTAAGCAACCTTTTTAAAAAAACATTTTACTATGGTTTTATTATAATTAATGGCTAACACATATGCCATTAGATAAAAATTAAGTCACATTGATTTTATTTATTTATTTATTTATTTTAAAGATTTTATTTATTTATTTGACAGAGAGAGATCACAAGTAGGCAGAGAGGCAAGCAGAGAAAGAGAGGAGGAAGCAGGCTCCCCGCTGAGCAGAGAGCCTGATGTGGGACTCGATCCCAGGACCCTGAGATCATGACCTGAGCCGAAGGCAGCGGCTTAACCCACTGAGCCACCCAGGCACCCTGATTTTATTTATTTTTTTAAATTAATTTTTTATTTTTTATTAACATATAATGTATTATTAGCTCCAGGAGTACAGGTCTGTGAATTGCCAGGCTTACACACTTCACAGCACTCACAATAGCACATACCCTCCCCAGTGTCCATAACCCCACCAGCCTATCCCTAGCCCCCTTCCCCTCAGTTTGTTTTATGAGATTAAGAGACTCTTACGATTTGTCTCCCTCCCAATCCCATCTTGTTTCATTTTTTCCTTCCCTACCTTCCAAACCCCCCACATTGCCTCTCAAATTCTTCAGATCAGAGAGATCATATGATAATTGTCTTTCTCTGATTGACTTATTTCACTCAACATAATACCCTCTAGTTCCATCCACGTCATCGCAAATGGCAAGATTTCATTTCTTTTGATGGCTGTACAGTATTCCATTCCATAACACATCTTCTTGATCCATTCATCTGTTGATGGACATCTAGGTTCTTTCCATAGTTTGGCTATTGTGGACATTGCTGCTATGAACAATTGGGTGCAGGTGCCCCTTCAGATCACTACATTCGTATCTTTAGGGCAAATACCCAGTAGTGCCATTGCTGGGTCATAGGGTAGCTCTATTTTCAGCTTCTTGAGGAAACTCCATGCTATTTTCCAGAGTGGTTTCATCAGCTTGCATTCCCACCAACAGTGTAGGAGGGTTCCCCTTTCTCCGCATCCTTGCCAGCATCTGTCATTTCCTGACTTGTTAATTATAATCATTCTGACTGGTGTGAGATAGTATCTCATTGTGATTTTGATTTGTATTTCCCTGATGCCAAGTGATGTGGAACACCTTTTCATGTGTAAATAACCAATTTTAATGGATTCTATATACACTATGAAGTATAGAGATATAACAGTTTTTAAGTGTTGAGCTTGGTAAGTCTCTGAAATCTCTGAAAGGAAAGATTGAGTTCTCAGTTGTATTTGTGGGTATGGATAGATTTGGGCTGGTGATATAATTATGAAAATTCTTGGAGCCTTTAAGAGTCTGAATAAATGAATGCTGTATTTTCTGCCTAAATGTAGAACCAATCGAAGTAAGAGTCAGATGCTGACATTTTATTTTTAAAATTGGTAAAACAAAATTGGAGGATATAACCTAAATGTGCAGCTACAATTATCATTTGAATATTGAATTAAAGAAATAGATCCACATTCTTTGATGGTATTTGAAATTCATATTTCTTCCCCCATGATCACCTGCCCTAATAAGTCTATCACATGGCTAAAAGGATATTAGAATATATTTCTTCTTTGAATAAACAGATCCAAAGAGAAGGAAGCAGTGCAAACCCAGTTGTTTTCTTTTTTCCCAAAATTATCAATCATATAAGTTATTCCTTTTCCTATTTTGGGCAGAAGGATACCAAAAAATTGCTCAACTGAAATTCCCTTCACATGGAAAAGGATATCAAAGGTGCAATGTATTAAGTGTGAAGGTCATAACAGTAGAAATGAGCTAATTCAAGTCATGGAGGCGATCCACTATTGGGTGAAACTCAAGTAAGTATAGAAAAAAAGATAAGCTTGAGATAGATTATAATAAAATGTGACAAACACATTAGTCTATGCTGAAGTCTATGCTGAAGTAGTCTATGCTGAAGTAGTGTAAAGCATGGATTATCATAGCTCCAAATTTGTATATCCTCAGTGTCTAATAAAGGACATTCTGATATCTCAGCTCTTCAACGTTTTCCCAGTATATTTAAACCAGAGGTCATTAAGTTCAAATGAATGTCTTATACAATTTTATTTACCTGTTAGTTAACTATTCAATTGAGCAAATATTTATTTTGTCCTCTATATTCTAGACACAGATATCACTTATTGAAGAAATAATAAATATAACAAACATATATTTTCTCTCAATGAGGCACATTTTAATGAGTTATTCAGACAAAAAAGAACAAAAATAAAAACGTGTAGTGTTTTAAATATTGTTATGTGGATGAACAATATATTGTGAAACCACAAAGATGGGGAAGACCATCTAATTATGGGGAAAAGGGTGGGCTTCTTAGAGTAATTACCTTCTTTTCTATTTTTAAAAGATTTATTTATTTAGAGAGAGGGAGAAAGAGAGAGGGAACACAAGCAGGAGGGATAGAGAGAGAGAGGAAGAGAGATTCTCATGCAGACTCCACACTGAGCACAGAGGCTGAGACGGGGCTGTCTCACCACCCTAAGTTTATGACCTGAGCTGAAGCCAAGAGCCAGAGTTTCAACCAACGGTGCCACCCAGCTGCCTCTAAAGAAAGTAATTTCTAAGGTGAAATCATAAATTAATTTGGTTAGAGGAAATTATGGAAAAAGGATAGATTGAAGAAGAATATCCTAAACAAGATGAAGAAACAGATGGAAAAACCCAGCATATTCCTTTTTTTGGAAAATTTAAACTAGTAATTGGGTTTTTTGCTTAATAATCTTTTCCACTGTTCTTAAATGATAGAAGTGTTTAAGTGTTTAAGTGTTTAAGAAAAGCAGCACAATTGGTGTAGGGATAGTAGCAAACAACCGACACCTTACCCAGGAAGTCGAGGAAAAAAGGAGGGAGAAGTTACTGTATTCTGGAGACAGAACTTCAGAGAGAAAGCAGGCAACTGGACCTGATAGTACAAAGATGGAGGATACAGCCAGCCTGCGTCCATGCCTCAGGGGTTGACCTACGACTAAGTGCTCAATCTCACCCTCTCTGAATGTCCTGTTTTATTACTGTTTCACTGAATAAATGAATCAGGGAGTTAATGACTGCATAACTGTATGAGGAGTACCAACTATTTTATACAGATACTAAATGGATAAATGAAGTTAATTCAGTGGGTTCATGGGAAAATGTGCTATTTTTATACTTAGGTGATTTAAAATTCTGTTGCTTGTTCCTTTCTTTTAATGATCTTATATGTATATCAAAGAACATATATATATAACGATCTCTGTATTGAGTTTTCATAAAAGTTTTATTTATAATGTTAGCAGGATGGTACAATAAAACTTTTTTTTTTTTGAAATTTAGTACAAACCAAATAAGATCTTTTAAGGCACATAAAAAATAATAGGAACTATCTTTGTTGCTGTTTATGTAGGTAAATGTCAGATGGGACCAAGACATTGATTATTAAATATCACATAAACTTCATTCTCTAAATCTCTGCTGAATCCCTTGCGGGGCTGACAGATTCTATCTAATACAGGTAGACCTTAGTTGGACTCACAACATGTTTTCAATGCCTTTTCTCCACCATTCATTCTTTAACCTGTCTTCACAACCTAATGCATGTTGAACCACAAGCTAGATGGTAATGATGCAAATATTAAAAGCAAACAGAACAGAAACATGTTTCCCATGCCTGTAAACTAGTAAAGGATAGAGTCATTTCAATATAAAATTTGAAATGAATGAAAATGAAAGACACAGGGGTGCCTGGGTGGCTCAGTCAGTTGACTCTGACTGTTGGTTTCGGCTCAGGTCATGATCTCTGGGTTGTGAGATTGAGCTCTTCAAGGACTCTGTGCTCAACATGGAGTCTGCTTGAGAGTGTCTCCCTCTCCCTTTGCGGCTCCCACTGCACAGGTGTGCATGCATGTGCTTTCTCTCTCTAAATAAAAATAAATTAAAAGGAAAAGAAAATTAAAAGCACAATATGTTTTGGAAGTAAGAAAAAGGGCTTTCAAATCCTTTTTTGAACCAAAGTGGCCTGCTTCAGCATTTCCCCATGATTGGGTCTCTGTATTTTTAAATATAATATTATTACATCTGACCTACACTAGTTGATATCAAACACACCTCAGGGCTTGGGCGTATCACTACTGCATTGGAGTTGCTCAGCTTGGGTTTCCTCACATGCACAGCTTGGGTTGCTCAGTTGCTCAGCTTGGGTTTCCTCACATTCCTCACACTCCCTGAGCATGTGGGGGCTCACAGATCATACTGACTTTCTCCTCATCTTGATTCAAATCTCTTTTTTTAAATTTACATTTGCAATGTAAATTCTTTTTTCAAGTCACTCATTAGTTCTTGCTATTGGAATGGATGGATTTGATCTGCTCACACCTTGAGCATGACTTTTGTATTTTCAATATTATGTCTTGTAAAACAAATGGAGATCATTCCTAAAAAATTTTGTTGCCAACATTGATGTCTATATTCCAAGCTTCTGAAAGTGTGATCTGAAGGAGATTTCCTTTAATTTCTGAATTGTGAGTAAAAGATCTTTTAGAAATTGTGACACAAAATGGTAAATGAGTAGAGCTTAAAGATATTACCAAGATGTTGAACGAAAGCATGAATAAAAACCTGACAAATAATTGTCTTCAGAAATATATTCAGGAAATGACTGCAGACGGGAATACATAAACATAAAACCGGGAAAAGAAATGGGAACTTACAAGTATTACGAGACAACGCAGATGGACAACTAAATGAAATCAGGACAACAATGAAGGTACAGAATAAGAGTATCACTAAAGAGATAGAAACTGGAGAAAGAACTAAAATTCTGGAGCTGAAGAATACAGTAACTAAACTGAAAAGTTCATTAAAACAAATCTACAGAACTGACCAAGCAGGATAATCAGCAAACTGAAGACAAGTCAGCATGCTGCGACACGAAAGCAACTTGAGGACATCATGCAAAGTGAAGTCAGCCAGTCATAAAGAGACGAATGCTGCATGACTCTGCTGAGCTGAACTATCTAAAATCATCAGACTCTCAGAAACAAAAGTAGACCGGCCTTTGCCGGGAGCTTGGAGGAGGGGAAAAAAGAGAGCTGCTCAATGGATCCAGAGTTTCAGTTTTGCAAGATGAAGAAGTTCTAGAAATGTTGCATAACAATATGCATCTAGTTAACACTACTGTACTGTATACTTAAAAATGGTTACAATGGTAAATTTTATGTTATGTGCTTTGACCATCATAAAACAAAATAATAATAAAACATACAAGAGCCCTAAAAGCAAAGGAAGAAGTAAAAGCTTTAATACCATTTGATGAAATAGAAGGTGGGTTTTTTGTTGTTGTTCCCTTGAATAAACTTTTATTTTTTCACTTCATTTATTTTTTCAAAATCTCTACATCGAACATGGGGCTAAACCTCACAATCCCAGGATCAAGTACAGGCAGGCTCCTCTGACAGAACCAGCGAGGCACCCCCTTCTGGATAACTTTTGATGTATTTTTGTCATACACAGTCAGATACTTAGATCACCTTTCCACAAAAGAGAATACAATTGTTAAAACCACATTCCAGAGTGGCTTGAACCTGTTAGCAAGTGGATTGTACAATATTAAAGATTTAAATCATATAAAGAAAATTTGAAGACACTTCCATATTCAAAGTTTTGCTTTCAAAATATAGTCAATAACAATGTCTTTGCTTTGGCCATTGTGTGTTGCAATGCTGTAGAAATTGGAGATAGTGAGTTCTCAGTTATCTGCTTTCCATATGAAGCTGAGAAAATCTGCCTATGCTGTCTCATGCTAGGATGATATCTGAATCACATGTTTAAGAGTTGAGCCTATTGTTTTAAATATGATTTGACATTTAAAATGAAGCTGACCAGAGAGAAACCTAGAATTTACATTTCATTTTAAAAAATCCTTAGTGAAAGTAGTTGTCAAGACCGCTATCGACTCATGAAACTAGTACCTTACTCCAATAATGCCTGCTTCCAGGATGTCAATAATCTCCCAATAGATAATATATAGAGTGACTACATATCTAATTGTATCATAATTTTAAATGTAGAATGTATTACTGCATTGCTAGAAGAAACATAAAGATAACTAAGGATCAGTCTCCCAAGGCCAAAAACCTCAGTTCCTCCTTAATTGTATGTATATTTAAGTCTCAATTATATTTGCAGGCCCTTACATTATATACATGTATATGGCAAATGTAAATGCTGTGTATCCAATTCTTTTATTGAATAAATTGGTAGGTCGACTATTTTACTTTAAATCTTGAGTTCTGCTCCCATTTTGAATGCTAAATAATGGTGCTGTTAGTACTGTACTCCCCTTTGTCTGCAGAGGACATGTTCCAAGACCCCCAGGGCATGCCTGAAACCAAAGATAGTATAGAAATTTCTATATACTGTATTTTCCCCTATTTATACACACCTATAATAAAGTTTAATTTATAAATTAGATATGGTAAGAGATTAATGGTAATAACTAATTATAAAATAATAAAATATATTACTTATCACAATACATTATAATAAAAGTTATGTGAATGTGGTCTCTAGAAATCTTCTACTGTACTCATCTTGTGATAATGTGAGATGGTAAAATGCCTCCCAAATGAGATGAATGGAAGTGAATAACATTAAGTGTTGTGACATAGTGTTAGGCTGCCATTGACCTTCTGAGAATCCCTCATAAGGAGTATCATTAGCTTCTGGACTGCAGTTGACTGTGGAAAAACTGAAACTGAGAGAATCTGATACACTTAAGCAACTGCAATACTTGGCATATAGTAAATATTCAGTAAATATTTACCATTATTATTATTATTTTTTATTTTTAATGAAATTTCCTTTTTTCCTGTAGTGGCAGAGGAGGATGTGGGGAACTGAGAGATGACAACTTCAGCTAGAGTAATAGCTGAAAAGCAAATAATGGACTTTAAGAATTGTGTACACTTTTGTATAGATTCTGTGGAGCATGTAAAGACAAATGTAGGAGGTTGTGATTCAATCTGATTTACATTGTAGAAAGCTGTGATAGAATAGATAAAAGTAGAGTAAAACTAATTATTAGGAGTTTTATTACAGCAATCTAAGGGAGAAACAATAATTCTAACAGCAATAGAGTATATTGAGAGGAAGTATTGGCATTTTGGAAGAAAAATGCAAGACAGGGATTGATGTTTTGTGAGGGATGAAAGAGAGGTAGAACAAGGAATCACAGATGCCTTCCAATAGTCAGGCTTGTGCATGTGGGTAAATGATTTTTTTTTTAAACTAACAGATATGTATACAGCCCAAGAAGTATCATAGTTAAGGACGAACTTACATTGTATTTTAATTATGTTTATTTTTCAGTGCCCAAGTGACCTCTAAGTGAAGATATCATATATGTGGATATAAGTACAAGTATGGGGAGTCTTTGACATATAATATCTTTTGAAGCCGTGGATGTGACCATAATATCTATGTAGAAGATGCAGAGAGAGGAGGCTGACCACTCCTGACTACACACACACACACACACATGCACACACACACACATGCACACACACACGCACACTCACACTAGTTGGAAAGAAGTTATAAAAGAAATAAGTAGGACAAAACACTTCCCTAAAGCTGATGTAGAACAGTTTTGAGGAAGGTAAGAACTGAAAGTGTGCATTTGGGCATTACAAAGAGAAGAGAGTGTAGTTTCCTATAAAGAGAGATTAAATGTTGCATGAAGAATGGAGTGAGAAAGTGTAAACTACTCTATGGAGATCAGCAAAAAGAAAACACCTTCTCTTCCTAGTTCTACCCATTTTTAATGACTAATGTTTATCCTCCAAGTTCAGTATTAATGAAGTCTTGGGAAATGAGGTTAGTAAATTTCTAAGTAGAGATGTCACTTACAAGATAAAGTTAATAGGAAATAGAGAATGAGAGCCTTCTACCTTGACAGATGGAATATAAGGAGTCATGATTAACCAGGAGAACAAATATGGAAGAAAACATGTATTCCTGGTGTAATAGATTGAGTTTGGTTTTTGACATGTCTACCACATGTGCTGGTGGAAATATCTGGTTTGAAGATAGCAATGAAGTCTGGTTATTGAAAGAGTGGTTAATGATAGGGAATCTGTGAATTCTGAGCACATAAGACTTGTTTTCCTGGTTCGCAACATGTGGCTTGGCTGAGGGGATAAGAAAGAGTATAAACAGCTTTTGGTTTGCTTGAGATGTTATTGACCCTGGTGGGAACTGCTATTTGAAATCCATCTGCCAAGAAATGGCATGGTTTTCTAATTGGCACTAAGGCTGTCTTACATGCTTGTGGAGGTTCTGTTGGTATATTGATAATTATTACCATTATTTAAGGGATGCATATAGAAGAAAAGATCGAAGCAAGAAAATTGAATAGAAATGTTCAGAGATAGGAAGAAAACCAGGGTAAAATAACACCCAGAGGTCACAGGTCATCTTAGGTCTACAACTCTGATGTGATTTGACACCCACCTGGAATAGCATTTTTCATGTAACTTAATCCACATTAAATTAACTTCCTCTTCTTTCTCCACTTCAAATTGTTATACTTTCTTCAGCCCAGATAGCTCTTTGCTGCCCCCTTCTGATATTTGCCTGCTACAACTCCAGCAAATTGCAAGTGATTTGAATTTAGACCAACCCTTAAATGTCAGACCCAGAGGGCTCCTAACTGATTTTTACCATTAGGGACCTGATTTCTACACTCTGTCCTTCTAGGATGTAGAATTCTGTTCATGAATCTCAATAACTTATGGTTGTGCTAATTCTTTCTATTTCAAGTTCTACACATTTTTATTACTGATGGTTATTTGAAGTATTGAATGACTTGAACAAAGCAATGAGGGTATATTAGATTTCCAGTGCAATCCCAAATAGTCTAACTTGTATAAGCCTGGTATCTATGCACTTGGAGAATCTTACGGGTATCTGAGTGTTCACTGGTCTTCATCTACTCCAAAATTAACTTCTTGTTTGACTAATTCACAAGAATGAGATTCTACCTTCAATTTATATTCAGCAATTTAAAACCTGAATGATCTAATGTGAATGGCCCTATATGCTTCCAAATCAAAGCTGCACTGTGATAGCCTTCTTAATTAGTCTTTGATGCCAGACTTCTTTAGTTATATGTGATTGCAATCCTAGTCAAATTTTTCCCTTTTGTGAAGATTATCATTTTATTTTTTCCAGCTTTATTGAGACATGAAAAATAACTTTGTGTAAATTTAGGTATATGCTGTGACAATTTTATATACATTTGTATTGTGAAATGATTACTGTAATAAGGTTATTTAACACAGCCATTACATCAAAGACAACATCACATATGTGTGTGTATGTGTGTGTGTGTGCGTGTGGCAAGAACATCTAAGATCTATTCTTTCAACAAATTTCATGTATATAACACAGTATATCTATGTTCATTATGTTGTATTGAACTATTGTTATCATGCTGTATGTTAGATCTTCAGAACTTACTCATCTTTAATGGAAAGTTTGTACCATTTACGCATCAACTACCCATTTCCTTCACCTACCTTCAGTTCCTGGTAACCATCAATCTCTTATTCTGAGTTCATTTTTTTTTAAATTCCATATAGAAGTGGTCTTATACAGTATTTGTCCTTCTCTCCTGACTCATTTCACTTAGCATAATACTCTCAAAGTTCACCCATACTACAAATGGCAGAATTTTCTTCTTTTTTTCTGGTTGAATAATAGTCCATTGGTTATATACGCACATTTTCTTTATCCATTCATTCATCAGTGGACAGTCAGGTTGTTTTCACATTTTAACTATTGTGACTATTGCTTTGTTCAAATCATTCAATACTTCAAATAACCAAATAATTAAAACTGTGTAGAACTTGAAATAGAAAGAATTAGCACAACCATAAGTTACTGAGATTCTTGCTACAAAGGAAATGGGTCATGGCACTTACAAAGAGCTTCTATGCCATCTTTGGCAAAGCACCCAGCTGCTAACTAACCTCTAGAGTATTGGTCTGAGAAGAGTAGAAACAAGTGTACAGGAATGTAATGTAAAGTAAAAGGAATGTAATTATGGGAAATGTGGCCAATCTAAAAGTAAGATTTTCAAGTTGGATATTAATGAATTATAAGAATATCTACAATAAAAGTTTATTTCATTGTAAGTAGGTCAGAAATCGCATTTTAGTCAATCTGAGTATATTACTGAGGAAGTACATTTTTAAAGTTTTAAAGTTCACATTGAAAGTAATCTGAAAAAAGTGGTACAACCTAGAGAGTCGTTAACGCTAAGACATCTTTTGTAATAGCTGATGCCTTCTCACTGCTTATAGTTTCTCATTACTCTAAACTCTTTTTGGGGATGGGGAGTATCTTATACTATTTTATGTGTATTTTATCTCACATCATTTGCAGTTTCTTGTCTCTTTAAATTCATATCTTCAACTTTGTGTTTAGTGCAAACAAAATGAACTATCTTATGTATCATAATGTTAACTAACAATATGCCAATGATTTTTTCCAGCAATTCCAGCAATTCACAGGAAGTATGGAAGTATTCACAGAGAGAGAGCAATCTTTACTGAGAGATAGACTTATTCTTACCTTTAAGGATGACATTTGAAAACAGAATTTCTGGGAATGTTTCACAAAATATGTTTAAACAAACTAGCAATAAAGTATAAAAGAGAACCACCCAACCCTTATTTTGCAAAGAAGAACTTTATCTCTATTTGCATGCATGTTTTGAATAAAAAGCTACAAAAGTGTTGCAGAATGTCTGCATTACATGGGTGACAATTATTGGGTGTTTTATTTCTTATTATCTTGGTTATTAATTGAAATGTTTCAAAGAAAATAAACAAGAACTGAGTTTTCAAATACTGCTTGTACTAATAATAATAATGGTAAAGATGATAGTAATAATAATGACATCTTTTTAAAGGATATTTTATATGCAGTAGATACTCTACTAAGATCTGTATGTATAATATCACTTGATTATATCATTATAATTTATCCCTTTTAAAACAAGAACAAATATACTTTTGACCTGTATGATAAAAAAAAAAAAACACACACAGTAGAAACAAACAGTAACAACTGTACACATTTTTATTATTATACATTTGTATCCCTACAATATAGTCACCAGGCACTATTGTTCCAAGTTGTACTTTAAAAATTATTTTTCTTCACTGTTCCTTGACTCAATAATAAAATAAATACTTTGAGTACATATGGAAGCAAAACAGGAGATTTACTTTTTTCCCCTATAATCAGAGTAAGTTATATTTCCTTTTTCTCAAAGGCATAGGTTTAGGAGAGCAGATGTTTAATGTTTCTGAGTTACTTTATCAATTGATCACCAGATTAATAGACTTCCCTATATTTCAATAATGATGATGGCTCATATTTTTAGTGATATTAGGATTAGCTTGTACCAGCCACTCTTATTGTTTTATATAAACTCAGTTAATTTATCACAAGAACTCTGCTTTAGGTAGTTAATGACTGCCCCCATTTTGCAGAAGAAAAGAATAAAACTCATAGAAGTTAAATATTTTGCTTTAAGGGTCATTGCAGACCTAGAGAATGGATCATCTGAATACTTTGCCTCCAGAAGATGTGCATTTTATTGAGATGTAGAACTGCTATAGAGGACAAGGGATGGGAATATATGTGAATGTGGAACAATAAATGTCCTCATGCTCTTATGCTACCCACTGTCCAAAAACATGGAATGAGAAGTTAGGAGAATTTTCAGTAATTCATTTCTATGTCAGGGCATACATGCATTTAATCATTTTGTTTCACAAAATCCATTTTAAAAAGAGAGCTTACAATTTTCAACTTACAAGGAAATTATTGGTTTGTAGTAAACTGGAATGACTCTGGGTAATATTTAATCAATTTAGGTCTTGTCTGAAGGTGAGCTATTCTCATTTGTTATGACTATTGATATTTTTATTGAGATTATAAGAATAATCTAGAATAGCTTTTTTTTTTTAAATTTCCATGAATAAACAGCAATCATTGCCCAGTTTCCCACTAACTTAAAATGGAAACAAGTGTGTTTTCCACTATAAAATAAAATATATCTGGTTTTGGAACACCTGGGTGGCTCAGTGGGTTAAGCCACTGCCTTCGGTTCAGGTCATGATCCCAAGGTCTTGGGATTGAGTCCCGCATCGGTGTTCTTGCTCAGTGGGAGGCCTGCTTCTCCCTTTGCCTCTGCCTGCCACTCTGCCAGCTTGTGCTCTCTCTCTGTCTCTCTGACACATAAATAAATAAAATCTTTATATATATATATATATATATATATATATATATATTTAAGGTTTAAACAAAGAGTTAATTTTTAAATACTGAAACATTATTATTTATTTTTTAAAAAATTTTAGTTCACAGCATGCGCTTCTTAAGGAAGACAATAGATTCTTCAGCTAACAAGAAGGGCACAGGACCAAGGAAGAACTGTGAGACTTATTTTACCCTCTTTGAGCTCTATACAGAAATTTTCATCCTTCTTTTACATCATCAGAATGAGCGGAAAAGATTTTTAAATAGTCTATCTCCAGCTGTCTCCTTTTTGGGTCCCTGGATGATTTCTCTATGGGAAATGTCTTTCATCTTTATTCAGGTGAAAGGTTTACTTGCAGGTTTTCTACAAATGAAACCAGCTAAATCTGCTAAGCTCAGAAATAAAGCTTAGAATCTTTCTGAAGGAGGCTGGCTCATCATAGCCGCTCAGCAGCAGAACACTCACTGAGACTCTGCCACCCACCACTCGGAAGAGAGCAGGTGCCAATTAAAAGGAAGCCAAGCAGGTAGGACCCACATGGGCAATGAAGTATCTCTCTCTTTTTATTTGCTGAATAGATACAATCTGGCCAATGAAAGCATGTTAGGCTGAAATATGATGGTCTTTACAAGTTATCAGGGGATATTGGGCCAGAGCTAAGCACACGTGATCAACTTTGCCTTCGGTACCCTGTATTCTTCCTACTTTACGCCTTTCTGAGCTGGCGCACACCTCCCTTCCCATAAGACTTCTTCCAGTTTACCTGGGCACTCATCATTTTCCCCTTCCTTTCTCATTACAACCCGTTGTCAGTAAAAAAAGGTGATACATTCATCTATTCGCTTCAGGATGGAAATTATGCATAAGGCTTAATGCCCTTTATGATAATTTGTCATTTTGTATGAGATAATACGTAAGGCCAGAGTCAGGCATATTTAATGACAACAGCCACAGAGTTGAGAAGGATATTTTGGAAGTGTAAATTCCCCAACATTTAAGAATTACTCGTTTATTCTGTATATAAATCATATACACACACATACATAATGCTAAGTAGTTCTGCGCTTGGACGCGTGTATGTGGATGGAATGATGGTGGCAGTGATATGTAAGATGAGCATTCGGCAATTTATTTCAGTAAAAACTACTTTGATATTCTGATGAGGATATAATAAGTGGTGTCTCCCTCAGTTCCACTTTCTATCTTTCTGTATTAATTTTCGCTGTCATCCCCGGCAGTATGCCGCAGTCGACATCCTAAATGACCTTCCCACTGAAAGCACCTAAAACCGCTCAATAAAATATTTTGAAAATATTTTAAAAATGGAAGCTGATCTGGCAAGAAAATAAATTCTAAGAGGCTGAAAACAAAGAGAGCAGGAAGCTTGGGACTGGAGCAGGAGGAAAGCACATTCTGAAGGGCTTTGCCCTGAGGGTATCTGTCAAATGCTTGAAGAGCAATTACATGGGGTCAGATAATTGAGAGGACTCACCATACTCCACAGGGTGTAATGCATGAGGTAAAATATACAGTACAGCAGGAGAAAGAAAAGCGCAGGCAAACATCAGGCAAGCCCAAGACTTATACTCACAATTCCCAGGGTCCTTTCTTGGTATGCAAGTCACACTTTGTCCTGAGACTGTTAATCTCCACATGGGGAATGGGTTCAGGATGGGGTTGGGGGGGTGAATACTTAAGTCTCAGGGGCACCTTTGCCCTATTAAAGAAGGAAGGAATTTTATACCCCTTTGTTAATGTAGTCAAAACCAGTCTGCCTTACTATACTCAACAGTGGAAACCAAGAGAGACAAAACAGAAGCCAGGAACAAACCATCTATCTGATCATTTTCTATAAACAGGGCTTATAAACTGCTGCTAGTTTCCTCTGGGTCTGTCTCAAATCCTTCTATGGGACTATACTAAACATTATTTAGAACAATTTATTGTTTGACCAAGGGTCATACTCAGGTTCCAAGCACCCCCAGAAGTAAGCATGAATTTGCAACAGATTCCCTGAGATTGATCCTGCGCAAATTACACAATTTACATGCAGATTGCACAAATTACAGTTTTTGAGGGCTCTATGAGATTCAAGGGACAGAAAAAGTAATTTCTTGGACTGGACAAAGTTGGTGATGGATGTAGTGGGAAATATTCTGCGTGTAGCCGGACTCCAGATGTTACATTCTTTTTGTAAGGATGAAAAAGAAATACAGCTGACATACAGAAAGAAATACTAAAAATGTCTCTGTCTCAATCTAGGCATTTGGAAGAGGGGGGATGTTTTTGCTGAAGATTCATAATTTTATGACCTTCATTGAATTTGTGCTCTAAACAAAAATTTATTTCTGGAGGAACAAAAATAATGATTTATACAAGAACCATTCTTTAATACAATAACAAAAATATAGATCCCACGGTCCCATGAGCCCTAAAATCACAAAGCACACAAGGAAACGAAGAATAATGAATGTAAGCCACCAGAAACAATACACAGCAAATACACAAATACTTAAGATATTGCAATTTCTCAGATATGCTATATAAAATAAATGTGGTTATTTTGTTTAAGAAAATAAAATATAGTTGTTAGTTTAAAGGTAAAACTTGAGAAAGGAACAAAATGCCACAAAAAAATTCTTCATGAAAATTGAAAAATGACAAAGACCATGTCTAGAGGAAA
Organism: Mustela lutreola; assembly: GCF_030435805.1. Lineage (NCBI taxonomy): Eukaryota > Metazoa > Chordata > Mammalia > Carnivora > Mustelidae > Mustela > Mustela lutreola. Next base: position 89,320,036 of record NC_081299.1, on the reverse strand, counting down.
ACGGAGATAGAAAAAAGTGCAAAAGAAATTAAAGGTCTTGGCAGAGTGCAAATACTCAACACATCTACTTGGAATTTCAGACAGAAAGAGCAGGGGAATGGGGAATCTTTGTTTTATAGGGAAAATTGCAGACCATTGCAGAATTGATGAGAAAATGTCTAATATTTAAACATCCCAATGGTCTAAGGTAGAGTAAATAAAAGCAAATGTCCCTCATGAAAATGTAGAGAGCCCAAATCTAGAGGTGTTTGCTATTTCATCAAAACATTTTATATTAAAGCATAGAATGTATAATGTATAGAATTATTAACTCATTACATTGTATACCTGAAACTAATATAACACTATATGTTCATTTGCTTCAATTTAAAAAATAATAATCATATAGGTTATATACACATTGGGATTCTGTGACTGATAAGAAATGTAAAATAAATTTAATATTTCATTAGTCTGAACTCTGACCATTTCCCCTGCTCTCTATTTGTTGAGTCTTTGCTTCTTATAGTTCTTCCTAGCAACAATCACTTACTAACAGAAACCAATATTTGGAGTTTCCTGAAGTAAAGATATTTCCATTTCTTCCTTATCAATATTTCACTTCTCTGTAGCAGGGTCAAAGACTTATTCTCACAGAGCTGCAAGGAGACAATATATTTCTTTAAATTCACACAGAATTGGAAATGACTTGTCATATATCATCTTCTCAGAACAGATTTTATTTGCAGAGGAAAGCAAGATTTCCCTAAATGCCTCTAAGGAGGTTAGATAGGGACCAAAGCCAGCTAAGAGGTGAGGGTGGGGGTGGGCGAGGAATAGGACAGAAGGGATATAAAATGGAAACAATTCTGCCCAGGAGACAGATTCCTTTCCAATGTTGGCCTGAGGATTACTAGATCTTTGATCTTTAAAGTATGGTAGCCACTGAGCCTCAAAGCCGAGCATGCTAGGTTCTTAAGAATAAAGCCTGCTCTACTATCCTAATATAATCTTCATATTGGTAAAATGATAGAGAAAGGCTGGCATTCATGCCTTGACTCAGAAAGAAGTAATCTTTCTTTTTTTTTTCTTAGCAGGTAGCGTCACTGTATCCCATAAGTACCAGGAATATAAATGAATGATTAGTTTTGCATATTACAGACTGTTAACATCGTTTGCTTGTCAAATCTACAATACTGCCCAGAGTACTGTCACCACTTATTAATTTACCTTTCAAAAAGACAAAAGTACCGCATATACTAAGCATAGAGCTGAAGTGACAGAATCCTTTTTGCAACCCAAATAAATATATCACTGTCATTTAGCAATCCTGTGTGTTCGGGTGAATTTTTTTTTTTTTTTTTTTTTTTTTTTTTTTTTTTAGCACTACTAGGAAGTTAAAGGAGGGTGAAAATAGAGAGACAGCTCATTGACTTCCCTTGCATACATCTATCCCACTTTAATCTTGCACATAAAAGGTCAAGCATAAAATTATTTGCTTGGAGCAGCAGCCCTCAGAGATTTGAATTAACATAGATGGAGAGTACCACAAGGAAAAAAAAAGTTAATTTTACCTTAATTGGATTAAGCCAGGTCCCATCCATACTGAGAGGATGAGGTTACAAAGACTGGAAACTGCTAGGTTGACAGAAAGGGATTAATTCATGGGCTAGCGTCAGGTTGTTGACTAATAACATATTGATCGCATCTGTAAGATATGCAGAGTGTCTGTCAGGAAGAGAGACACTTTGGAATTGAAGATCGCTAGCCTATCTGACATGATCAAAGTTAGATTAATATTATTAAGGAGTTGCAAGTGAGCTGCATATCGCCTTAGCAACCACAGAAATTTTCTACACGTGTCGGGAACAGACTGACCATCATAAACAGTAGCAGGACTTGTCAGTTAGAGGGAAGTGCCTGATTTGTGTTGCGGCTTCGCCCCCCTCCACCGCCCTTTCTTTTCTTTAATGTCTTCCAGCAGACATATTGAACTACCACGGTTTAATCCCAGCGGAGCCTGCAGGTGGTATTGTCCTTGCATTGAGGAGTTATTAAATTCTTAAGGTCACCATAAAAAAGGTTCCATTAAATTGAGTTAATAAAAACATTGGGCAAAGGTTTGCAAAGAGCACAGATGTCAAAGCTTTGGGAATTGGAATGTCTCTTATAATATCAGGCTAAAAGAATAATTTAGATCACACCACAGTATAAAGAAGACAAAAATTCTGCATTCTTCAATAAACGTGAAGTTTCTGCTCCAAGTACACACATGTATAAGTGATTACTTATAGAAGACACTCATTTCTTTGGACCTTTTATGTATTTTCCTTTCTTTTTTTTTTTTTTTTTTTTTTTAAGTTGAGACCAACTTTGTTTAAAAACAGAGACACCTGGAAAATAGTATCTGATAGTAAAAACTCAGTAAGTTGCTAGGAATTTTTGTATATGTGAACACTGATTTTTTTTTTTTTTTAAGGAAATAAAAGAGAAAAGAAAACATGGCACTTGATTTAGGTTGACTTTAGCACTTACTTGGATGGAGTATATGAATGTGGATTAGAAAACAGTCTTTAGCACACTTAGTCTGAATGAATGACTCAGCTGCTGAAATTCTGAATTACAAGGCCAATGCACAAAATTCCAGGAACGGGATAAAATGTCTGAAACTCTGGATTCTACCCCCTGCATACCACTTGCATTTCCTCTGCTATTATAAACGCAGGTTTACAATAGCCTGATTCCTCCTCCATTTCCTGTGGAAGGGGAAGCGGATTCTATTAGCATAGCAGTGTGATAAATGTTCTAGAACTAGAACGACTCAATCTGTTCAATTATTACTTTTTAATGTTCTATATTTCCAGGGAAAATTAAAAGAAGATTCTTGTGGAGAGCCTATGAATTTTTAGGATGAATTGACCAAACTTTTTTCCATGACCCACTGTAAAAGTGAATGCCATTTTTAAACTGAAATTTTATCTCCACTAACCAAAAGAGGGAAAACACTTCTAAAATCTAATTCAACTGCTCTTTATTTCACTTCTTGATATACATTCATTGTACCAATATGCACTGTCCTTAGTGTATTGATGAGTAAGTAATGGACTGAATGGTGAAGAATGAGTTGCTTTATCTTTCTCTTTCCTTCTATGTCATCATTTTAGCATAAATAAAGACAGGGAATTAACAATGGTGAGAAAGAATACCATAGAATTTCTTGGTTGTTTCAATATCTTAAAACACCATTGTCTTCTTTCTGCATTCAAAAGAAGTTCTGTTTCAAACAAAAATGTTTGGCCTTTCTGGGCTAATAGCACCCCCACTTGCTCAATCCCAGAAATATATGTTCAGCTTTTACTTGCCTGAGTCTTGCTGCTTCCCATTCAGGGAGGATCCACCATAACATTCTATTTATGGGGTGTCGTGCAGGCCCTGTGCAAATGATACAGCAAGAAATGGCAGGCAAAGATATTGTGTGAATGTCCTATGGTCGGTCACCTGCACACTTGATTATCCCATGAGACTTCATTAAAAAAGCTAAAGTTTGGGGCTGCCTGGATGGCTCAGTTGGTTAAGCGACTGCTTTCAGCTCAGGTCATGATCCTGGAGTCCCAGGATCCAGTCCTGCGTAGGGTTCCCTGCTCAGTGGGGAGTCTTCTTCTCCCTCTGAACCTCCCCCCTCTGACACTCCCCCCTCGTGTCTTCTCTCTCAAATAAATAAATTCTCTAAGAAAATAAAAAAAATTAAAAAAACAAAAGTTCAAAAAATTTATTCAGAATTTCAAAACAGTGATCAAAGATCATTAAAGCATGTTCGGCGTGTTCTGTGATTTCTCTTTCTTTTTTTCTTTTCCATAGTTTCATTTACATTTAGTTTGAATCCTGCAGTTATTTGCACAGCACAGTAAAATATTTAATTTTTTTTAATTTGCTTTAGTTTTATCTTTGTTGGGTAAGTCCCTCTTTTGATTATCCACTTTTGTAAAATGACAAAAATGTGGGTTTATCACTAAGACACAGGAAACAACACAACTATCTGCTTTGCTGTCTGTGAAAGAACTGAGTAATAGATATGTGGTGACCAGTCAGTAACGGACAGAAAAAAATGTTGATTAATAACTAAAAGTGATAACATCCTTTGTGTTTACATAGAGACTTATGGACCAAAGAACAAACAGCAAAGTGTATACATTCTGCATTTACTCATATTTAATGGACTATGTAACTGTAATTGGAATGGTGTTGTTGGGGGACTAGTTTTATTTAACTAAAAAACAGTGAGTTATATTTGTGCATATTAGAACTATGCAAAATGGGACATCTGGGTAGCTCTGTCCGTTAAGTGACTACCTTTGGCTCAGATCATGATCCCAGGTTCCTGGATCAAGCCCCACATCGGGATCTCTGCTCAGCAACGAGTTTGCTTGTCCCTCACCTTCTGTGATCTCTCTCACTTTTACTCTCTCTCAAATAAATAAATGAAATCTTTTAAAAAAATTAAAAAAAAAGAGCCAGCCAAAATGAGGACTGCTTGTATTTATTGTCTCACACTTTTCTTGGCTTTAAGAATTTAGGAGGAGCTTAGAGTTCTGATTTGGAATCTCTCATCAGGTTGCAATCAAAATGGTGACAAAAAGTTTTTATATCTTAGAAATGTAAAGATAGCAATATGAATTAGAATATAAAATATTATTGATTTAATATAATGATATAATGTCATTAGGCAAGATATGAAATAAGAAACAGAAAAAGTCATTATTTGTACTAGCAAAATACTTAACTTTTCCAATAACAAAATAATTGCAAATCAAACAAGAGCAAACAGCTTTGTTCTCTGCAGCTTTTTATAATAAAAAGCAATACTGAGGGGCGCCTGGCTGGCTTAGTGGGTTAAAGCCTCTGCCTTCAGCTCAGGTCATGATCCCAGGGTTCTGGGATCGAGCCCTGCATCGTGCTCTCTGCTCCTCAGGGACCCTGCTTCCTCCTCTTTCTTTGCCTGCCTCTCTGTCTACTTGTGATCTCTGTCTGTCAAATAAATAAAATCTTAAAAAAAAAAAAAAAAAAAAAAGCAATACTGAGGGGCAAATGGGTGGCTCAGTCATTCAGCATCTGCCTTCCACCCGGGTCATGATCCCAGGGACCTGGGATTGAGCCTCGAGACAGGGCTCCTAGCTTGGCAGGAAACCTGCTTCTCCCTCCCACACTCCCCCTGCTTGTGTTCACTCTCTCGCTGTGTCTTTTGCTGACAAATAAATAAATAAAATCTTTAAAAAAAAACAATACTGATAACCCATATTAATGAATGTAGAATGTTTGTGGAAATAGACACTTTTGTAAAGTGTACATAAAACACAAGTTTCATGGAGAAAAACTGCATTCATATCCTTAAAATTTTTCTTATGCTTATACCTACCACTTACCCTTGTAGGAAAATATACTAGGGCAGAATTAAACAAGTGGAGAACATAAAATCAATAGTATTATTCTAACTACTGGAATTTCTGAGATCTAAGTTTTACCTCCCAGTTGCTGGGCTCTTTGAAAAACATCCATTTGGCATGTTTTATAAACTAGGCCATATTTTTAAAGGCCATATTTTTAAATTCCGTACATTCAAAGATAAATGAGAAAAGCCTTATAATTTAGTGTGTGTGTGTGCGCGCGTGCACGCGGAGGGTTTATAGAATATAATATTCCTCCAGCTAATTTTATTATATGTCTGCAATAATCACAGGTTTCCGTTTCCTAAAAGCTTGAGGGTCTCAGGCAAGTGCAGAAGCAAGGGCAGAGGATAGATGTTTTCTCTTCATGTCCTAGGCAGAAGAATTTGAGCGCAAAAACAATAGGATGTGTCATCCTTTTTCTCCACAGCTGCCGAAACTCCATTGCAAAAGAAATTCTTGGTATTTCTTTTGACCATGAGAAGTGTAGTGCAAATTGTTAATGTCTCTTTGCTTTCAAAACTATCTTGGAAAGAAGAGTAACAAAATGCTTTATATTTCTATTTCGTTGTGTACTTTATGTACTTTTTACATGGAGTCTTCTCTTCCGCCTGTCACTTTTCCACTATAATTCATGGCTTATGATGTACATGAGAAGAAATCACCTCTGTTAATCTGCTAGAGCTAAAGGAGAAACAGTTTGAAACAGGTTAAATGTTATTTCCCAAATCACAAACCACAGAGAAAAAGGCTTCTTAACATGCAGGCTTTCTGATCACTACTTCAGTTTGGTTGTTTTGTTTGTTTACATTGTTTCCCAAATGATTTTCTTTAACTATCTCTTTGATCTTTCCCCACCCCCAAGGAGGAGAAGCATCTTCAAATAAAATGAAAAAGGAAAGATAGAGACATTTTCAAATATATATTGGTTACAACTGAATGTATTGTGTAAGCCACTGTAACATAATAAGTACTTACGTTGCATAGAGAAGGCCACTGTAGTAATTATTAAAGGCAACATATGGCAGGTGCCTAAAAGCTCCAGGGTGACAAAAAAACATATGACTTCAGCTCATTATAAGTATTTTCTAAGATCATCTTAATTACTGTAGTAATTAAAATTTATCAATTTTTATGAAAATGCCAACTGACATTACAATGGAGTGAATACATACTTTGCATTATTAAGCTTATGTAAAAATGTACATTCCAAGGATACTTAAATGTCTTTCTCCATAGATCTATATTTGTATTTAGATTATATATCCACCTATTTCCATATATATAGATATAAATCCCTATATAGATAAATAGGTAGTGTCTGACTCTGTGTGTATATGTGTGTGTGTGTGTTTGTGTGTGTGAGAGAGAGAGAGAGAGATTTAAAGAAATCTTAAGAGTGTAAATCCTTCTCTTACAGAGTTACCATGTCTCATTTTTATTTTCTACACATTGTAACCTGTTCTGCAGTATTTTCTGATTAGTAATATATACCGTGTGGTGTTGGCAATCTGTTGGTAAAGGGTAATAATTAGCATTAAGAAAATTTATTAATTCAGAGCAACAAGACAGCTCAGTTTTCCAGATCTCATTGTACTACTGGTAACACCACTGTGATTAAAAGAAATGTTTGCTGGATTAAAATAGAAATTAAAATATAATAATATGTATTAACATTTTAATTCTGGGATTCCATACAACATGGAAAAAAAAAAACCCAACTTGCCAGAGAAATTGGATTTCTTTTAACTTTAAACCTTTCATGTTGTCATATATTTCAGGTTATTGGATACCCTTGAGAAAAGTTGTTTTAACACTATAATTTTAAATGCATGACAACATAACCACTTGAAATTGGTTTTCAAGTTAGGGTTTAGTTTTTATTTGTTTAATCAATCCAAGGTTTATGAAACTCTTGAAGTCCTATAAGTAGCTAGAAAACTCTTTTTAAAAAAGAAAAGACTATTTCATATTGTAAGAAAAATTCTTTTCATAAATTTAATAAAATGTGAACACTAATTCTTTGATAAATTATGGTTCAAAATGGATCAGATAAAAATGTACAATGTTTTAAAATGTAGTAAAAAATGTAATATCTTAACTGAAGCTGAATTTTATATTTTTAAACTCTCAGGTTTATCAATAAAGGTTCTATACAGGAAGACAGCTTTAGGTTTGTTTGTTTGTTTTGTTAGCAGAAAATGGAAATGTTTATGAAATCAGAGAACACCTCTAGAAATAGGGAGTTTGAGAACATATTATCTTAGCTGTACCTCTGTATTTTTGAAAACTGCAATCAAGAAGCCACTGCCACAACTGTAGGCCAACATCAACAAAATGGTGACTAGATACCCAGAATGCTGAGGCCAGCTTTCTCCATAGATTCTTGATATAAATGAAGCTTTGACTGGACAATGCACACTGAGTCTACTGTAGCAACTTCAGGCAATAATTTTCTCTATAAGGCTTTATTTGAGAGAAGAAATGTCTACAGTATTTCAATCATTTACCAGAATCACAAAAACCAAGCTAAGAATTTAAACAGAGGAAATTTAATTAAGACAATTTGTTTTCTCAGAAGCCAAAGGTGAATAGTGATCTCTTCCCTAACTCCCAAGATTAAAGACAAAGAAACACTCTTACTCTTATTAAGGAAAGATAAAGAGGAAATGTCACCAGAGTTTAGAGACCATAGATATCCAGTAAGCTTGGTAGGCATTCCATTTTGGAGTGGGAGCCATGGAGAAGTTGTGTTAGTTGCTAGAGAGAAAGCTGAGGCAGAGAGAAGGAGAAATGCTCTATATCTCCCTTCCTTATGCCACTGAATATTCTGACTTTGGCTCCCATAAACCAGAAATTTGGAAAAGCCAATGAAAATCTAGTTTCAAAATCCTGGCTGCCAATTTAATTGGCAGAGGACAATCCACATTATGAACCCAAATGAAAAGGGAGCTGGAAACTAGTTTCCAACTTTCCAGTCTATTCTTTATAGAAAGGTCTACTAGACTACTAGAAAGATGCTTATTGGCAGTTCATCATACCCAAGATAATCCATCTTAATATCTGTCCTTAAATTTCAAAATAGTAACGTGATTTTAGTTAACATGGGCAACTTTATCTCTTAAAATGGAAAGATTTTTGTCCCCTTACAAGATGGAAAGAACTTTCTAAATAGTTTCCCTTCCATATAATTCATATGGTTTTTTGGAGACATATTTTTGAGAAACAGTTTTTACTACTATTACAGTATAAGATTATTTGCAACAAAGATTTCTTGATGATGTTTGTTGAGCTCTCATTAATGTGACTAATGCCCATATAAAAGAGATCTCAGGGAGGTGTCTTTTCCCTTCTGGCATGTGATGACACATTCCATCAACAAACTAGAAAGCAGACCCTCATTACACACCAAATTGGCCAGCACCTTGGTCCTAGATTTAGCCTTCAGAATCATGAAATATACATGTCTGTTATTTAAGACCACCCAGTTTATGGTGTTTTGCTATAGCTTCCTGAACAGACTATGGAAAGCATAGTTTTGGTTCCTCAAAAATTAAACATAGAATTATTTTTTGTTTGTTTTTCTTATTCTTTATTTATTATGTCATGTTAGTCACCATACAGTATATCATTAGTTCTTGATGTAGAGTTCAATGATTCATTAGTTTTATAACAACCAGGGCTCCATGAAATTATTCCTCCTTAATACCCATCACCCAGCTCTCCCATCCCCCCACCCTCCTTCTTTCTAAAACCCTCAGTTTGTTTCCTGGAGTCCACAGTCTCTCATGGTTCTTCTCCCACTCTGATTTCTCCCCTTTCATTTTCCCTTCCTTCTCCTAATGTCCCTCATGCTATTCCTTATGTTCCACAAATATGTAACATATATTTATTTATTTATTTGACAGAGAGAGAGAGAGAACACAAGTAGAGTAGCAGGGAGATGGTGAAGCAGACTCCCCACTGAGCAGAGAGCCCAATGCAGGCCTAGATCCCAAGACTCCAGGGTCATGACCAGAGCCAAGGGCAGATACTGAAGGCAGGATCTTGACAGATATTAATACACTCTTATTCATAGCAGCATTATTTAAAACATACAAAAGATGTAAACAATCCACGTGACTTATCCATTCAAGAAATGAATGAATAAACAACATGTGGTGTATACACACAATGGAATATTATTCAGCCTCAGTAGTGAAAGATATTCCTATATGTGCTACATGGTTGGACCGTGGAGACACTTTGCTGAATGAAATAAGTAATTTACATATTTTATTTGAAGAACTGTTGATTCAAATCCTTTGTCCATTTTATAATTGGGTCATTTTCCTTTTTATTATTAAGTGGTGAGAATTCTTTACCTATATTTTTCTTGTATCACTTTTGCAGTTGGTGGCATACATTAGGAACTATAGCCTAATACAAGATCACAGATGTTTACTTCTATTCTTCCTTGTAGAATTTTTCATATTTAACTGTTACACTGAAGTCTATGATCTACTGTGAGTTCATTTTTGTGTATTGTGTGAAGTATGAGTCCACATTCATTATTTTGCATGTAGATATCTAATCATCTAGTACCATTTGTTGAAAAAACTATTTTCCCCATTGAATTGTCTTGGCATCTCTGTCAAAAATCAATTGGCCATAAATATAGTATATATTTCTTGACTCTTGGTTCTACTTCATGATCCATGTGTCTGTTTATTGCCAGTGTAACACTACCTTTACAGTAGCCTGTAAAGTGTCAGTTGAAATCTGAGTTCTCCAACTTTGTTCTTTTTTTTTTTTTTTTTTTAAGACAGTTTTGGTTATTCTGGATCCTTTGAATTTCCACATAAACTTTAAGATCAATTTTCCAATTTCTGCAAAACGCTAGCAGGAATTACATGGGAATTGCTTTGAATGTATACATTTGGGGAATATTGCCATTTTAACAATGTTAAGTCTTGAAACATGGGATGTTTTTGATCTTCTTTAATTTCTCTCAGTATGGTTTGAAAATTTCAGTGTTAAAATCTGGTGTTTCTTCTGTTAAAATTTTTCTACTTATTTTTTTATTGCTATTATGAATTAAATTGTTTCCTTATTTGATGTTCAGATCATTTATTGCTCGTGTATAAAAACACAGTTGGTTTTACAACTTGGATATTACCACAGTGATGAACAAATAGTTCAGATAATGTGTGTGTGTGTGTGTGTGTGTGTGTGTGTGCATTCCTTTGGATTTTCTATATCCAGGTTTGGGTTGCTTACCAATAAAAATACTCTTGCTTCTTTCTTTATAATCTGGGTGCATTTTACTTTTTTCTTACCTAATTGTCATGTCTAGAATCTTCCTTAAAATATTAAGTTGAAGTGGTAAAAATGGATACCGTTTTTTTGTTCCTGATTTTAAGAAGAAACATTCATTTTTCTTCCTTGAATATCCAGTTATTTGTGGATGTTTTACTCTCAGACTTCGAGGATTCCCATGTATTTCTAGTTGTTAAATAGTTTTATCATGAAAAGATGATAAATATAGCTTTTATCATGTATTCTATTCATATACAGAATTATGTTGATTGATTTTTTTTTATCTTAAATTTACCTTATATTTCTGGGATACACTCTACTTAATGATGGCATACAATCCTTTTCATACTTTGCAGGATTCAGTCTGTCAGCATTTTACTGATGATATTCTGCATTTATAATCATAAGAACTATTGCTCTGTAGTTTTCTTGGAATATTTTTTCAAGGCACATTTAATTGAATATCAAGAGTGCAATACAGGAGTGCCTGGGTGGCCAGGTTGGGTAAGCATCTGCCTTTGTCTCAGGTCCTGGGATTGAGCCCTGTGAGGTTTGGCTCCATGCTCAGTGGGGAGTCTGCTTCTCCCACTGTCCCTCCCCTTTCTCTCTCTCTCAAATAAATAAATAAATAAATTTTAAGAGTGCAATACAAGGGTGCCTAGGTGGCTCAGTTGGTTAAGTGATTGCCTTCAGCTCAGGTCATAATCCCCGAGTTCTGGGATTGAGTCCCCCATGGACCCCCAGCTCCATCTTATTATAGTTCATTTTTCATTTTTAGGAAAAAACAAGTTGATCACTGGGTCTACCATTGTTGATCTCAGTTGGGCAACACTAGGCTGCTGGACTTGCTTGAGGTACTTAATTTGAATGACATACTCTTTCATCTCTTGCTCCTTGGTTGTTAGTGGCATTACAAGGATGTTTTCCCCTTTGAGCAGAATCTTGTTGCTTTAGTTTTTCTTCAGACTCCTTTAAGCCAGTCACCTCATTCGAATTGGATATATGCGTCACGTTGTTTCCATCTTTGAAAAACTCATCACATGCTATAGCTTTGAAGTCTGTTTTACTCGATGGAAACTTCTTGGGAAGAGGCTTCTCTTTGGTCATTTTGAAACCTTTTCAGAAGGAGGCTGCCACCCATTCCCATAGGCGAAGGCCATGCAGCTGGATCACTGACCTGGCCTCCACAGCAGACCACAGCCACCCAACACTCCACTCCTCCTTTTCCTACTACAATAGCCCTGCACTCTCCTTTGTTTGTGGTCTCACTGCCACAAAATGATGCTTGTACTTTTCTTGTAATATGTTTGTCTGATTTTCATATTATAGTAATAGTGACCACATAGAATAAGTTGAGAAGTGTAATCTATTTTTTGGAAGAGTTTGTGAAGGATGCTTATTAAGTCTTTCAAAAAAGGTTTGCAGGAATTTATTAGTGAAGTCATTTGGGCCTGGACTTCTTTTTCTCTCTCTACCTCTTCTCTTTGGTTCTTTCTCTCTCTCTTTTTCTAGTTGAAACTCTTTGGTTTTTATAGATCTATTCAGATTATTTAGAGAAAAAAAGCGGGGGGGGGGGTTTGAGTTGCTCCAAATTAAAGCATTATAGACTGCTATCTTAATGAAGATTAATAATTTCTCTTTGATAACTGATTTTTATTTTGTTTTGTGGCTTTAGCTAAATACAAGATTTCTGGGGCACCTGGTTGGCTCAGCTATTAAGTGACTGCCTTCAGCTCAGGTCATGATCCCAGGGTCCTGAGATCGAGCCCCACATTGGGCTCTCTGCTTGGCTGAAAGCCTGCTTCTCTCTCTCCCACTACCTCTGCTTGTATTCCCCTCTCACTGTGTCTCTCTCTGTCAAATAAATAAAATCTTTTTTAAAAAATACAGGATTTCCAAAATTGTAATTGTAGTTCTTTTACCATATATTTTTTGTTTGTTTGTTTTAGAGGGAGTTCACACAGTCCTTCACTCTGCCATTACAGAAGGTGATCTGGGTCAGAGAAAAATTGGTTCTATCTCATGGTTATTGTGAAGGTAGAAAAATTTGAACTATTAATATTTTAATGAAGAATCTTTATAAGAATATGGTATTGCATGGCTAACTGAACACAATAAAAAAGAATATGATATTTTAAAAATATCTAATTAAAAAGAGCAATCAGATAATCAATGCAAAGATAAAATATGTAACACCATGCATTTGATCACATCTAATTCTTATAAAGGGAGACAACAATTAGATAAATGGTTCTGGATAAAACAATGAAAAGCCTCTCTGTATTAAAATGGGTCACAAATATTTAGCTACCTAAATTATTCCACTAAATATCTGAAGTTACCCTATGACTTATAGGTAAACACCAACTTATCCTAAGGCTGAGGGTATCAGCTTTCTCAGGCAGATGATTAATTAATGCAGCTTTTGATTCCAAGTTTAATAATTTATTCGCCTATCAATGCCACCATAAAATCCCTGAAGCTCTTTACAAAATTTGTAATAAGATAGAGTTAGCAGGTGCTACTAAGAGAATATGCAAGTTTCCTTAACAAAATGCCAGAAGTTGATTGTCGACCAACTGGGGAAGACCTATGAGATCTTTCCAGTGTACACAAAAGGAATGAATCCATAATTAAATTACAGTTAATCACAGATGGTTATTTTACAGCAGGTGCTCAACTTTGAAAGTGTAGTTCTGGACTATTTTTGTTCCAACATGGTGCTCAATCCCTGTTGGTTATCTGGCAATATTTTATGGTTAGGAAAGTATTTATTTATGGTGGAAATTTTATTTCATCTATTCCATAAAATATATAAAATATTATTTCATATAATCACTCATACAACATGCACATTGTTGTTTTGATATTTTAAAAAAAACCTGAAAAATATAGTTTAAATATTGCTTATCAGATTCATAAACCCCCTTGATTCAGAAATAACAGACATTCAAAAGTATTAGTAGGATTACATGAAATAGCAACCAAATTTTCAAAATTGCTCAAAATTGGAAAAAAAGTAAGTCATATAAGCTTACTTCTTGTAAGTATAAGCTTATTCTTGTTACATTTCCTTTTCAGTCAAGTTAATAAAATAAGCAAAAGGTAACATAGCATTGAATTATAAGTACAGGAAGCATGATAATATATGAAGGGAAAGAGTGGGATAATTGTTTACATGTTTAAAATTAATACTAACATTCTGTAAATAATAACTTCACTCAGCAAAACAGGTCCTTCTGAATACATAAATATAAAGCTGATCTGGATGTCTCAGTTTCAGAGCCTAATTATTAAAGATCTGTTAAATGCAAGATGCCTGGCTAAAGGCAAGTTATAGTTGCATTTTCAGTTTTGGGATTTCATTAGGGACCTATTAATATTCGATGTTCTTATAGGTAGTCACTAATTACCCATTTCTCTCTCTCTCTCTCTCTCTCTCTACCTTTCCTAATCCTTGGTTTGGAAAGAGGAGCTGAATATTCCTGTTTCTAATTGCTTTGGCATTGCTTTCTGGCAATACTGCTTTCAATCTGTTATTTACTGCAATGATCCAAATAGGTATTTCTCTCTCTCTCTCTCTCTCTCTCTCACACACACACACACACACACACACACACACACATACACAATAAAGAAAGTTCTCTGCAGCATCCCACTACAGGAGAAAAGCCTTCTTCAGATTTTTGGAAGAAAGCTAGAATAGCTTTTTCTAGGTGAGAAAATACATGGAATGATAAAAACGTGTAGTGTCAGATCTGAGAACACCATCACCACCTGGGGAACTTTGGTCAGATTGAGTCGAATAAACAGAAACAATGGAATCATGTCTGTCATCAAAACGTATCTTTTAGAAACCCACAATATAATATGCACAGAATCAATAAAGACATTTCAAATCAAGATGCTGTCCAGGAAAAAAAAAAAAAAAAAAGTTCAATACCTGCCTCAGAGTCTGACCTCTGACTTTCTTTCCCAATGAGAATATTCTTGTACTAGCTAAACTGAACCACGAATACTCCATTATATATGCCATTCTTTTCTCACTTCTCTTACCATTTAGCCTGTGAAGATTCTATTTCTTCTTCCTGGAATGACTTCTCCTTCCTTCCCCCTAAAACTATATGTCTCTCCCAGTTTTTTCCACCCCTAATTCAAGTTAGTAATACCTCTAGTAGCTAAATTATGTCAGTTACAAATTATATCAAGGAAGCATTCCCAGATAATATCTATTTAAGTTTCAACCATACGATTTTCCTGTATTGTTTTTAAAAGACTCAGATTTTTACAAAAACGACACTTTTGGTCTCTCAAAATTTTCTTCTTATCCATCAATGGTGTGCTCCTAATCTAGGGGGCGATTACATCATATCCTCCAACATGGTATCTGTCACATAGGTACTGGTATTGAATAACTTTTTTTTTTAATGAGTAAATATGTTATGCTAAATAGTAATAATTTTGTGTCTTTAAAGATTTTCTTGCACAATTGCTTTCTGCCTTTAGTTACAGAAAAGAAAGTAAGAACATTACATTAATAGTTGTAAAATAACTGCCAATTTGAAAAAGTAGAGGCCTTTAATATATTTTCAGTATGTAGTGATTACCAGCTATGTTGCCAAAACAGAAGACGTGATTTCCTTTTTATTTTTTTTTAAATTTTTTTCTTTTATTTATTTTCAGCATAACAGTATTCATTATTTTTTGCACCACACCCAGTGTTCCATGCAATCCGTGCCCTCTATAATACCCACCACATGGTACCCCAACCTCCCACCCCCCGCCACTTCAAACATATACACTATGGAGTATTTTGCCTCCATCAGAAAGGATGAATACCCAACTTTTGTAGCAACATGGACAGGACTGGAAGAGATTATGCTGAGTGAAATAAGTCAAGCAGAGAGAGTCAATTATCATATGGTTTCACTTACTTGTGGAGCATAACAAATAGCATGGAGGTCATGGGGAGTTAGAGAGGAGAAGGGAGTTGGGGGAAATTGAAAGGGGAAGTGAACCATGAGAGACTATGGACTCTGAAAAACAATCGGAGGGGTTTGATGTGATTTCCTTTTTAATCAGAGAAAACTATGGTTATTGCTATGTCAAATCTCTGACTGTTGTATGGAAATGAAAATTGAATGCACATACCCACTCAAACTGGATCCAAAGGTTAAGAAAAACATAGCTTATCTAACTCATACCTAATGGTTAGTTTATTGCCTTTGTCATTTCAAAAGCTATTTAGTATGGACATTTATCATCTTCATTATAAATCTACCTACTAGAATTCTTAGTCTGATGTGTACATTTCACTGTGTATGTTTTAACAATAAAAGGCATTTCTGGAGGCTTTAAGAAATTCCATGCACAAAATAGTCCCCATACCTGAGCGAATTCCATACCTCAAATAAATCTTCTATAAAAACAAGTAGATATAATGGGGTCTAATATCACTAATTTCACATTACCTACATTTTAGAAACACCTCAGTAAGTAGCATGCTTTGAAGACAAAGATTAAATTTCCTGAAAAGCTGCCATGACAACTGATTTCCTATTAGTTAAAATGATATTATATATTTATTAAGTATGTTTTCTAAGGAATGCCAACTTTTAAAAATTACAACCCTATTAGTCATCGTGTTATCTGAGCTGTAGGCAGATCTACCCATATATTTTCTCTGACAAACTATTGAGGTATAAATTAGTGAAATGTTTTGCTTATATTTTGTAAGATGTTATGGAAATAGTCAAATGTATATTTCACATTTGCTTATTAAAAGTTACATTCAATATTTTTTTTATAAAAAATTCTATGCTTCATACCTAGAAACACATAGAATGTTTAGAGAGAACTCTTGTCCTCAGGTGTTTTCATGTGATTAAGTGCTCCAGCATTCTGGTCTACAGAACAAAGACTGTTACTAAGTTAAATCCAAGTAATTATTTTAATGGGATTTTAAGAGCTAATGTCTTGGACAGAATTGATGACATATAGGTCTTAATAAAGAAGGTAGCATAGAGACTATAGTGAATGGCATTATAATAGCATTACATAGTGACTGATGAGAGCTACACTTGTGGTGAGTGTAGCATAACATATAGACTCATTGACTCACTGTGTTGTACACCTGAAACTATTGTAACCATAGCTCAGCTATACTCAAATTAAAAAAAAAAAAAAAGTGGTAAGTGTGCTTAAAGTGGATGTACTCACTTTTTTACATAAGAAAAATAAAGATCTTGAGTTATAAAATCTCAATTCCTGCTCCTCCTTTCAGGAGACCGTAAGTATATGAGGAAATTCTCTACCTGTGTATTAATGGAATGTTCAGAAATTGATGCCCCAATGGACAAATTCTATATTGTGATTTTTTATTAAAGAAATTGCTTTAATACTAAACAATTATAAAATTAACAGAAATACATCAATTATGTTCTTTTCTTGAGGAGATCAGATATCTCATATTGAGTTTTCTGGTTTACATACTACTCTCCTGGTGCTATGAGGGATTATCTTTGATCATTTATGACAACTCTTTCACTGATGTATATCTTATAAAAGACACTATATTCATGTCACTAGTAAGAGTTGGAAAACAGAAGATGACCTGAGAAGTCCACAGTTTTTAAGTAACTAATACAAAAAAATTTCTTTAGGAAGAAAAATGAAAGAATCTATTATTTTGGAAAATGTTAAGTGATTTACCTGGGGTATGGCTAAGAAGGTGAGAAATGAAAAGTTCAACTCATTTCGTGCAGAGGCCACTACAAAATTAGGTGAAAACTGTCAGAGAAAAGAGTGTTGGGATACAAATGGATCATAATAAAGTTATAATAAAATTATATTCAATAAAAAACAAGTGAGGTCTGTAAGTGTAATCTCAAGAAAATCTTACGATCTATTGAAAAAATATTAGAAATAAAAACAAAGTTGATATCCCCACAGTTAGGACAATGGAGGTATTACAGAGATATATATGTATCTTAACAGGCAAATAAAACAAAGAGAATAGAAAATATTTTTTTAATATTTTATTTATTTATTTGACAGAGAGAGATCACAAGTAGTCAGAGAGGCAGGCAGAGAGAGAGAAGGAAGCAGGCTGCCCGCTGAGCAGAGAGCCGGACGCGGGACTCGATCCCAGGACCCCGAGATCACGACCCCCAGATCAGGACCCGAGCCGAAGGCAGCGGCTTAACCCACTGAGCCACCCAGGCGCCCCGAGAATAGAAAAATTTTAAATGATATTAGGAAAAAGAAAATTTCTGCACAAATCTCTTTATGAAAAAAACAAAAACTACAAAACTTGTGATTACAAGAATATACTCATAAATATGTGTATGTGAATTAGTATTAAATTTACTTTGATATAAAATATATGATAGTTAAAAGTAATATGAAGTCACATACATATGTTAAGAACATGAAAACACATATACATTATTCTCTTTAACAATGATTACGAATAGCCAACTACTGGCCCCAATTAGAAAACTAGATAGGTGAGAGGTGGAAAAAGTCTTAGTTGGCTGCTTTCTTCCTTAACAAAGCTGACATGCAGAAAGTGATTCTGACTAGGAAGGGAAAACACAATTTTTGGAATAATTTCTGAGTATTTCAGCACTTGCCAGGAAATCAGGCATCTTCAGTTTATTTATCTAATCATTAAAAATAGGTTAAACTCCTATTGTGTGCCAGGAACGGCTCTAAATTCTGGGGTATGGGGGTCCCTGGATGTCCCCGTAAATTAAGCATCTGCCTTTGGCTCAGGTCATGATTCTGGGGCCCTGGGATTGAGCCCAGCATCAGGGGGAAAAAAAAAAATCCCTGCTCAGTGGAGAGTCTGCTTTTCTCTCTTCCTCTGCACATCCCCCACTCCCAGCTCAAGCTCACTCTCTCTCATTCTCTCCCTCTATCTCACATAAATCAATAACATCTAAAAATAAATAAATGAATAAACTCTTGGGGTATAATGGTGAATATTTTTCCTGGAAACTGGACAGAAAAAATGCAGTTCTTTTAGAAGACCATAGTGACAAGATGTTTTGTCTGGGAAAATTTTCAATATGAGTGATATTAAAGAACGTTGTTATGCTGATGACAAAAAGCCAATTACCAGGGTGAAAAGCATGATGCAGAGCAGAGATTAACGGCAATGACATCCTTCTGTGACTTGAAGGTCATGGGTACATTGCACAAATAGAGAGCCTGGCCTAAATTCTAAAATACTATCTGGAGCTGTGCATCCTAACAGAAACAAAGGCAATGCATATCTTATGTGTAGAGATTCACAGAAATTGCTTTTAGAGCCCTACCTCATATTAATGTGGCTTATCACTACCGACATTTCAAATTTCTGAGAGCATCATGGTGGCTCTGTCCTAGCGTTCCTTAAAAGGTCATATAATTCTAACATGGCTTCCCAAACTATTTTCCATACTTAGTTACACCTTGATTTTTAACTAAAGTTCATGCATGTTATATAAATGTTTGAAAATAACCTCTGTTTCAACTGAAATGATAGAGGGAAACAAAAATTTCTATAGCTACAAAAGTAAAAATAAAGATAAAGAAAACATTAAATCAAAAAAATATTAAATAAGATTATAAATGTGAGAATAAAGCAATTAAGAAATACATGTAAATGAGACAAGCATGCTTATTTAAAAATGCCATACTGAGTTAAAAAATTATTTTTGAATTCAAATACATGATAAAGTTTTCTAAAAATATAAATGTAAATTTAAATGAAAGATGGTCAAATATCTACTAAACTAATACATTAAGAAAGTAGTTTGTATTAGAAATAATTTATTTGCTAAAAGTAGAATTCACTCAGACCAGCTTTAAAAAGAGATATGGACAGACATCTGGGTGGCTCAGTCTGTTGAGGGAAGACTCTTGATTTCAGCTCAGGTCATGATCTTAGGGTGGTGAGATTGAGCCCTGCATCAGGGCTTCCAGCCCAGTATGGAGACTGCTTGGGATTCTGTCCTTCCTTGACCCTGCCCAGGGTGCACGCATTCTCTCTCAAAAAAAAGAAAAAAAAAAAAAAAGAAGAAGAAAAAAAGAGAGAGAGAGAGATGGAATAATTGCACTGATATAATGTCTTGCTATTAATTTTAAAAATATATAATGTATTTTTAAAAAACTAATCTTTTGGAAAATGAAATACTAAAAAGTAATAAAAAAGGAGATCAGATTACAAATTATGCATGAAAAGTATATATCATCACAGAAAGAAAATTGAAGTAATTAAAAGATAATTAGCTTTTAAAAAATATATGGTAACAATTTGGAAATCAGTATAAATTTATGAAGGGAAACATACATTATGAGAAGTTGTAGGAAATCTAAATAAGAGAAATCATGTGATAGTATGAAATTTGTCAAACGTGAAACCCCTTTAAAGCACACTAGCTCTAGTCATCTACACAAAGAAGTGTGTTTCAACATTCAAAAATTAATAGTATCTGTATTAGTCTAATGGTCCCAAAGCATAAGGAAGAAAAATATCCCATTAATTTCAGAATACTAATATAAACTTTACACCAAAACCCAACTATCAAAGCACCTAAAACACTTTGTGTTCTAATATTATTGCAGAATGAATATGCAAACATTTAAAACAGAAATTAGTAAATTAACATCTGAAGTACCTTATAAGAATGACACACTATAGCAATTGGGGTTTATTTTTCAAATTGTACAAGGTTTATTTTAGGGAAAAAAAAGAGTTTCAACAAACACGATCTCATAAATAAACCTTCATACTAATAAGTGAAAGAGAAAATGAATGTGAATATTAATAATGTATTTCAGAGTTTTAAAATTGCCTAGTAACATAATTTATTTGTTTTATTAACTAAATTTAAAGCCACAGTAAAACATTTCACCAAGAGCCAGTATCATATTTGAGAATAAATATTAAAAGGGATTCCTTTAAAACCAGAAGAAAAACAAGGA
Source organism: Mustela lutreola (assembly GCF_030435805.1). Classification (NCBI taxonomy): domain Eukaryota; kingdom Metazoa; phylum Chordata; class Mammalia; order Carnivora; family Mustelidae; genus Mustela; species Mustela lutreola. The sequence continues at coordinate 89,299,346 of NC_081299.1, read as the reverse complement.
TGCTTAAATGTCATCACTATTAAATATTATTTATTGTAACACTGGTCAATTCAATTAGACAATTACCACTATGTGAGTAAGTGGTACACTTATTGCAAAATTTTCTGCTTACCAATTAACTGTAAAAATATTAGTGGTATTGTTAGCCACAAGCATTGTGCAGTAGAATGGAAAGTTCTATTCACAATTACAAAGAAAGTATGAATTTTCTAGTATTAACATAGCAACATATAGAATTTATATTATTATAACTTATTTGCATACTGAATTTTATATATGTACTGACATACAACAAAACCTAAGCAAATGAGATGACATAGCATCTACTATATGAGGATACACATTTCTGTCTCGTAAGTTATAATTTCAACACAGTTCTAATAAAAATGCGATAAAATTTTAATTCCAACCTACACCTTTTGAGTTGGGGCTCTTGGAATGTAAATACAAATATTCTAAGTTTCATCCAAAAAATAAACATGTGGCAATGTCGAGATGAGTGTTTTCCATTCAATTTAATACATCCTTAGTACTTTTTATTTTTTGAAAAAAAATTTTTTTTTCTTAGAAAGAAAGAGAGTGCATGCATTCCCGCATTCATGGAGGGGGTGAAGAGTGGGGGCCTAGAAGGTGGGTGGGGGAAAGGGCATAGGGAGAGGAAGAGAGAGAATCTGAAACAGGCTCCATGCTCAGCAGGGAGCCCAACCTGGAGCTTGGTCTCACAACCCCGAGATCATGACTTGATCTGAAATCAAGAGTTAGACACTTAACCAATGAGCCACCAAAGAACCCCTATCCTTAGCACTTTAAAAAATATATATATTTTATTTATTTATTTGACAGACAGAGATCACAAGTAAGGCAGAGAGGCAGACAGAGAGAGAGAGGAGGAGGTAGGCTCCCTACAGAGCAGAGAGCCTGATGCGGGGTTAGATTCCAGGATCCTGGGACCATGACCTGAGCTGAAGGCAGAGGCTTTAACCCACTGAGCCATCCAGGCACCCCTCCTTAGCACTTCTTTTTAATGGACTGATAAACCTGAGGAGTGTAAACACACTTCCTACTCTCAAAGAGCCTAAAATCAGATTTATAAATTAAACCCAATTTAATAGTATTATATAAAATCTTTAGTATGCTCAATTACTGTTTAATGTTTTGTAGAAATTAAATTCATTGGAAAAGAACAATTAATCACTTAATGATTTGTGGCAACATAGAAAAGACAAATTTAGATTTTCACACACTTTGTACAAATATTTAAATGTAACACCAGAAAATACAGATATTCTGAAAGAAAATATAGATTTATTTATAACCCTGATAAAAAAGATTTTAAAAGAAGCTAGATCCAAATGAAAAAGAAAATTGAAAATGATCACAATACATTGAAAAGGCAAAGAGTCAACGTATTTTGTAGAGTGTTAACTTCTACAATATTTAAATAAGCTATACAAAAGAAGGAGAAATAAGTGGTATAATATGAAAAGAAAATAAATAAAGTACACAATTAGCATTTCACTAAAGACAAAATCTAAACAGCTGAGAAATAAAAGCATTCTTCAACTTCATTCTGTGTGACAAAAGTAATAATTATAAAAGATTGAAGAATGTATAAACAATCCACTCCTTGAGATTTACCATCACTTCCCCTCTGATTATGTCGAGATCCTATAGCTGCATACCTGTGCTCTGTTGGCTTGCTCCCACAAAACTGCTTCCCAGGGTTTTGCTTTCATATCTTTAGTTTGTTGAGGTACTCTGCAAAAGATAAATTCATGAAATCCAATAATCCAATGTAGGATTCCATTAGAGACTATCAAAAAGCTTCAACAGAAGATTTTTTTTTTTTTAAGATTTTACTTATTTATTTGACAGAGAGAGAGAGAGGGTCTGAGCAGAGGGTCTGATGTGGGGCTGGATCCCAGGACCCTGAGACCATGACCTGAGCCAAAGACAGAGGCTGAACCCACTGAGCCACCCAACCGCCCCCCAGAAGATTTTTAACAACAGATTAACATTGTAGTTGAAAGGAGCTAGATTGTGTATGCTCGTTTCCACCTAGAACTTCGCCATAGGACCAAACGGAGCATAAGGGTCTTTGCAGATGTAGTTAAGGTAAGGATCTCAAGATAGGCACATATAGGACTTAGTCCAGTGACTGGTGTTCTTATGAGAGGACGAGGGGAACTAGAGAAATACAGAGACACAAAGGGGAAGGTCATGTGAAGACGAAGCAGATATTTGAGGGCAACCGCTAGCCCAGGAATGCCAAAGATTGCCAACAGGCATCAGAGGCTGGGAGAGATACATGAAATAGATTCTCCCATCGAGCTTCCCAGAGGAACCAACACTGCGACACACTGATTTCAGACTTGGGACTTCCACAGCCGTGAGACAATACATTTATTTTGCTCTTTAGCCCATTTGTGATAATGTGTTATGAAAGTCTTAGGAAAACAATATACTACTTGTGACCTAATAAATTTCTTATTCTCTCTCTGATTCATTGTCATCATTTTTAGATGGGGTTAATTGTAATCTTGTCATCACATTTTATAAGTATTAGAAAATACTCTAAGCTTTGAGAATAGGATCCAGCACAGTCTAAGCCCTCAAAAAGTGGTGGCTGTAATTTTTATCACCTGAGGTGACTTTGGGGAGACTGCTTACAGCAGCAAGGTCTCGGGTTATTTTGGTAGACTGTCTCGTTCATCTTACCTAAGCTCCCCATCCAGATGTATTGGAGAAAACAACTTCAGGAAACACCTGCCATGTGTAATGTGTAGTCCCCTAATTTGAGAGGGCAGTATGAAGAAAGCAGATTTGTGGGATTTATATACACAGACTGGAACAGCAAAAAATACCATCATAGTCCTTGTATCTCAGGAAATTATAGTCTATTACTTTTCTGTGGTATGAAGGACTGTTTTTTCTCTCATGTAGTTATGCTAATGAACAGAGAGGAATTGCACATGGGTCTATAGTGATATTTTGTAGTTATACCTTCTCTCTGATGGTCAGTTTTTTGCTTGGTAATTGTCTCTTCTCCCAGTCATCCAAGTTAACCACTCTCCTAGGGCTAGTAAGGAAGACTGAAGTTATTTTAGTGATTACAGTTATGACAGCATTACCTAAGCTGATGGCATACCAAGGGTGTGGGGCACTTGGGGCAGGCTGTCCCCAAGGTAGGTAAAAAGGGATTGCATAGTCTCAGGAGAATTTTTAAAAGTAGCAATAAAAAATAGTGAAAATTGGCCAACTTTGTTTACCACGATACCCAACAATGCTAAGCAGGGTCAGTGATGAAATATTCTATGTGGATAGGCCACTCCCATAAGTCCCCAGTGGTATGTCCTCACCAAAACGCCAGTGATAAATTGTGGGTTGGCCTTTTTTTTTTTTTTTTTTTTTTTGGTGGGCTGACCTCTTGATTGATTGATTGATTATTATTATTATTTATTTGAAGTTCCTGTTTTACTTAGGGAGAAGGATCTCCTTTTAAAGTGATAAGCATTTAAGCCACTAACACCTTTTACTCCAAAGAGGCTCCTCCTCAGCCCTATGGAAACTTTCTCTTCTGTGAATTTTGTTTTCCTGGAAGTTAACCTGTTTTCACCACCTGGCCATTTAGTGATCCAGCTTTCCACCAATTCAAGTGTCCTTCAGATCTGCTGAAAGTTTCAGGTACTGCATACAAAGACATATTCTGCCTCCTTGAGAATTATGAGACTTTTTCATTTCTGGCTTAGTACTTATTTCCATGCTGGGTACAATTTCAGAAATCATTACAAGTTCCTCAGATACGGAAACCTACAGATTTTTAAAATTCAATTCATGGGGTGCCTGGGTGGCTCAGTCGGTTAAGCAGCTGCCTTCGGCTCAGGTCATGATCACAGGGGCCTGGGATCTAGCCTGGCATTGGGTTCCCTACTCAGGGGGAAGCCTGCTTCTTCCTCTCCCACTCCCCCTGCTTGTGTTACCCCTCTTGCTGTGTCAAATGAATAAATAAAATCTTGAAAAAAAATACATTCAATTCATATCGTTTTTCTTAGAAGGAATTCAGGTTTTGAAGTGATCCCAAAATTAAAAAAAGAAAGCACCTATCTCTCCCTATACTCCTAAGAATATTAAAATAAAAGCATCTAATTATTTAAAATGAAAAAAAAAACATTGAACTGAGATTAAGCAATCTGTATCTCAGACAAATGTCAGTATTTTTCAGTTGAAAGTGACAGAAGCTCAACTGTCCAACTAATGTAAGCTAAACAAAGAATCACTGGGTCACATACTTGGGCAATAAAAGGAATGAAGCTGAGTTCCAGAAGCCAAGCTACATGTAGAGAAAAACAAGCATACTATCAACTATGCCATTAGAGCTCTGTCTCTTCATCTCTGACCTTTACCCTCTTACTGGGTGGCAACTTTCATAGGAAAGTTTTCCTTTGTGGTAGAAAATATGCCCACTGGTTGGTCTAGGCTTAGTCATCCTTGTAGTAGTGATGTCAAAGTAAAGATGGCTCCTCTTTCCCCATAAGCATTAAATTTTCCAGACAAAGTAATGATTTCTCATTCTTAGGTCATATGCCATTACTGGGGGAAAAAAATCATGTTAAAATATGAACTATTGGGATTTCATCAAGATCAAAAGCTTTTGCACAGCAAAGGAAACAGTTAACAAAATCAAAAGACAACTGACAGAATGGGAGAAGATATTTGCAAACGACATATCAGATAAAGGACTAGTGTCCAGAATCTATAAAGAACTTAGCAAACTCAACACCAAAAGAACAAATAATCCAATCAAGAAATGGGCAGAGGACATGAACAGACATTTCTGCAAAGAAGACATCCAGATGGCCAACAGACACATGAACAAGTGCTCCATATCACTCGGCATCAGGGAAATACAAATCAAAACCACAATGAGATATCACCTCACACCAGTCAGAATGGCTAAAATCAACAAGTCAGGAAATGACAGATGCTGGCGAGGATGCGGAGAAAGGGGAACCCTCCTACACTGTTGGTGGGAATGCAAGCTGGTGCAGCCACTCTGGAAAACAGCATGGAGGTTCCTCAAAATGTTGAAAATAGAACTGCCCTATGACCCAGCAATTGCATTATTGCACTAAAGATACAAACGTAGTGATCCAAAGGGGCACATGCACCCGAATGTTTATAGCAGCAATGTCCACAATAGCCAAACTATGGAAAGAACCTAGATGTCCATCAACAGATGAATGGATCAAGAAGATGTGGTATATATACACAATGGAATACTATGCAGCCATCAAAAGAAATGAAATCTTGCCATTTGCGACAACATGGATGGAACTAGAGCATACCATGCTTAGTGAAATAAGTCAAGCAGAGAAAGACAACTATCATATAATCTTCCTGATATGAGGAAGTGGTGATGCAACATGGGGGCTTAAGTGGGTAGGAGAAGAATAAATGAAAGAAGATGGGATTGGGAGGGAGACAAACCATAAGTGACTCTTAATCTCACAAAACAAACTGAGGGTTGCTGGGGGGAGGGGGTTTGAGAGAAGGGGGTGGGATTATGGACATTGGGGAGGGTATGTGCTTTGGTGAATGCTGTGAAGTGTGTAAACCTGGTGATTCACAGACCTGTACCCCTGGGGATAAAAATATATGTTTATAAAAAATAAAAAATTATTTAAAAATATAGAAATTTAATGGGGAATCTAGGTCACAGGCATACTCATGTGGAAGGTAAGGTCACATTATAATAATGACACACCCATCAAGTTGGAGCTGTCCACTACCAATCAAAAGGACTCCTTCTCTGTTATCTTTTACAAAGAGCCTGCTGCTCTTTTTCTTGATGACATTTACCAGTTTCTGGGTATATAACTATTTAACTACTTGCTTACTCATTTTGCCTGCCTTCCCAACTATCCTGAAGTCTTAAAAATGACAGCACTTGTATTTGTGTCCACCAATCTACCTGATGCCATACGAGTATCTCATGTCTGAAAGGTTCTAATCAATAGTATTACAAAGTGAAGTAGAGCTACAGTGGTGTTTCTCAACCTGGGGGAAATTATCATTATCTATAGGAATTTATTTTTTGGTTTTGACCTGTTCAGCACAGATCCTGAAGCTCCTTTCCATACCTACTAAATCAGAATCTTAGTCCCCTCTGCTTTGGAAAGAACACATCTTCATCCATAGATTCTAATGTTTTCTAGTTACACCAATTTACCTGTTTGTATTACTGAATTATGGCCCTCCATCAGGTGTCTTAAAGTAACTGTGCACTAATAATATACAAGTATAAATGTGTCCTGATTGTACAAAAGAAAAATTTTAATTTCTTTTCTATTTCAAGAGCCAAGTTACTAGGGTGACCCTTTAGAGTCTTAAGAGAATAAAGAGCTGTGTTTCTTTTTTGCTCATAACAGCCTGGCAGTTAATATTGACTATATGTGCTTCACTGTACGTGGGAAATCAAAGAATACCCTCTGGAAGCCCGACTCTAAGAGGTATATTTTGGAAGAGCTACTATGGTCTGATATTAAATACTTTTCCCAGATTCTTCTCAATTGCCTCCATTCCCATCCATATTATGTTCCACATAAATAGAGTGACCATATAATTTATCTTCTGAACTGGGACACATTTAAGAATGAAAGTTAATATTACTGAATTATTGTGGCAGATTTAACCCTGGACAGTCCCAGGTCACCCTATACATAACAAAGAAGCAGGGAGAGAGACATCATAAGATTATATAATGTTTAGGACTTGGTCTTATCTGTTGTTGGTCCATGACTTCTAATATACAAAACTGACACTTCCCATCAAAAATTCAAGATATATTTTGATGATCCAAAATTACTTAAAAGTTAAGTATCAGGAAAACTGTATTCTTCTCAGAGGCATGGGGAAGGGAAGTCATGGTTTTTTAAGATGATTTATTGGAAAAACCAAAAGGAAAGAAATCTGAAACATTTTGAAGTGTCTATTTTTTTTCCAGTTTATTTATTTTCAGAAAAACAGTATTCATTATTTTTTCACCAAACCCAGGGCTCCATGCAATTCATGCCCTCTATAATACCCACCACCTGGTACCCCAATCTCCCGCCCCCCCGCCACTTCAATCCCCTCAGATTGTTTTTCAGAGTCCATAGTCTCTCGTGATTCACTTCCCCTTCCAATTTACCCCAACTCCCTTCTCCTCTCTAACACCCCTTGTCCTCCATGCTTTTTGCTATGCTCCACAAATAAGTGAAACCACAAATAAGTGAAAGGTGACACATACTCAGTGACTCAGTGACTCTCTCTGCTTGATTTATTTCACTCAGCATAATCTCTTCCAGTCCCATCCATGTTGCTACAAAAGTTGGGTATTCATCCTTTCTGATGGAGGCATAATACTCCATAGTGTATATGGACCACATCTTCCTTATCCATTCATCCATTGAAGGGCATCTTGGTTCTTTCTTTAGTTTGGCAACCGTGGCAGAATCTAGACAATTATACCCATAACACCAGATCCCTAGCAGAGAGGGAGGGGAAACAAGGAGGAACAGATTAATGACTGTTGTGTGTGTTTCATTTCACTCAAAATCTGTGTGAAAATCAATCTTCTCTAAAACCAAAAATACTAAAAGGCCTATATAAATCTACTCATGAATAAATCTTAGCATTTAACTGATGCTAGGTATATAAATAATCTAAATGAAATTTAACATATTCTGATGGCTAAATCTTCAAAGTTATGTATATGTTTAGGTTAAATGTTAGTTTTTAAAAAAATTCCTCAAAATGTTATTGTGTAAATATCTATTACTATATGCAGTATGTAGTAATGCAAATAACCATAGAATGACTGCCAGTCTAATAATTATAAACTGTTAGTTTGTTTAGTAGTGGCTTTGGTTTTTCCTTCCTATAACAAACTGCCATTACCAAAACTTTAGTGGAATTTTTTTAATGTGAATTAAGATGAAATTATAGTGAGGCAGTGATTTGCAAACATAAGGTCAGGGATAAAATACTTAGTACTGTGACTAGTCCATAGAAAACACTATAAAGCAAGTTAGATATTATATGCATATACTTTAGTTTGTAAGTTATTACGTTGTAATACAATGTATTTAACAATATTTTGATGCCATGTGTATTTCAGTGCAAACTGCCATAACAAAATAGCACAGACTGAGCTTAAATAACAGAAACTTATTTTCTCACAGTTCTAGAGGCTGGAAGCCTGAGATCATGGCACCAACATAGTTAGGTTCTGGTGAAAGCCCCCTCCTGGCTTTCACAGCTTCTGTCTGTGTTTTCATAGGGTGAAGAGACCAAGTTCTCTGCTCTCTCCTCTTATAAGGACCGCACTGTTATGAACTCATCTAAATCTAATAACCTCCCAAGGCACCATCTCCAAATACCATCACAAAGGGGGTTATGGAAAAAACAAATCAGTCAACAGCACCAGGTATATAGTTTATATGTAGGGTTGTCATAAAATTTATCCTCTGAATTAGAATGCCCTTTTGAGCAGGAATTTAGTGCTATTGATAATCATAACAAGTAACAGTTGCAAACTTGGACATCCCGGGCAAATAGCTGTGATCATTCTATCATTTACTCTACTGTGGTTAAGAATGAAATCACTTGCCAAATTTTAATGTTTGCTAAGATTTTTGTCTGACAGTCTAAAGTGCATTGTAATGCTAAGTTAAAGTCTATCTGATACCCAGCAGATACTGTTTTTGCACATAGTAGAGAAAAATAGAAGTAAAGGGAGCATTAGTTGAGTGTACAGGTTAGGAATAGTGCTCTGTGCTTTATAAATATGATGAACTAGAGATATAGGTCATGTTGTCTATATACTCTTAGCTTCTACATAAGAGGTAAAACAAACAAACAAACAAAATCCAACATGGTTAAATGAGGGATTATAAAATATACCAGTTGGGTTTAAATCATAGCTCTACTTACTACTGTGTAACATTGTTTAACATTCCATATAGCCTTAATAAAGTACCTTAATTTTTCAGTTTCCTCATTTCTAACATATGGATAGTAATTGTATTTATGTTGTAAGTTTAAATAAATTAAGTGTGTGTGTGTATCTGTGTCTGCATATGTGTGAAGAAGACAGGCTTGTGCAAATAGGTGTTTCCTATATGTATCACCTTTTTTCCTCTACATATCCAGGCACAGCTGTAGGTGGTCATCCTTTGCTTTATTTTGTTTTACCACATAGCACCTCTAGCCACCATTAAAGCTGCATCCCTATTCACTTAGTGGTCTGACTTGGAAAGAAAACCTGGACCATTTAGCTTCTCAGGATACAAGTAGGAAATTTCTGTGTATTTTAGTAGTACTAATGTATACTTAATGGGCATATTTCATATTATAGCAGAGTGTATCATCATCATAGTGTCATTTTAGAAAGATATCATGTAGGGATTTTTTGTGAAAATTATGTAAAAATGGGAACCAATCAAAAAATCTCTCAGTGAAATTATCATTGTAATTTGCATGGATAGACAAAGATAAATGTAGATATATAGATATACATACAACTGAGTAAAACATTTCTACTTTTACAATATGTTAATATTGTTTCCAATATACTGAAATGTAGAGAAGTTTAATACAAAAGTCTTGCAGGTGAAACCATTGTCTCAAAATACAACTTGACTTGTTGGACTGCATGGCCAAGCATTTGTCAAAAAGAATAAGACTAGGTAGTCATATAATGGATTTTGAATATTGATGATTCTAAATTCTTCAGAAATATTACAATCATATATATGATTGTTTTGTATGATATTCATATAATATGATGTATAATCTAGGAAATGTATGGTATATAGAAAAAAAGAAGACCAAATTCTTTAAGCTTAGGAAGAGATTTGAAAATGGTGAAATAAAAATCCCTTGTAAGATCAGAGAATAAATTTACCTATCTATTAATTTATATTTAAAATAATTTTTTAATGTTTATTTATTTATTTATTTCACAGACAGAGATCACAAGTAGACAGAGAGGCAGGCAGAGAGAAGGGGAAGCAGGCTCCCTGCTGAACAGAGAGCGTGATGCGGGGCTCCATCCCAGGACCCTGGGATCGTGACGTGAGCTGAAGGCAGAGGCTTTTTTAACCCACTGAGCCACCCAGGTGCCCCTCTATATTTAAAATATTTACTGGGGCGCCTGGATGGGTCAGTGGGTTAAGCCTCTGCCTTCAGCTCAGGTCATGATCCCAGGGTCCTGGGATCGAGCCCCGCATCGGGCTCTCTGCTCAGTGGGGAGCCTGCTTCCCTTTCTCTCTCTGCCTGCCTCTCTGCCTACTTGTGATCTCTGTCAAATAAATAAATAAAAAATCTTTAAGAAAATAAATAAAATATTTACTGTATTTTCGTTCTCTCAGTCAGTAGGCACCCGTTGTGTTTATTCCTGGGGAGAGTCCCATCAATGTACTATGAATATACCCTTGGGATGAACCACTACATTAGTAATACTCCTAGTGAACTAGGAGTATGTCCGTGACACTGCAAACAACTATCATTTCCTACCATATGTGATTTTAAAAGAATTTAAAATCAAATATATAAATAAGGAAATTATAAATATGAATTAAGATGTACATATTACATGACTTTTCTACCTGAAGTATAGTAATAGGAAAAAAAATAAATACATTGCAATCAATAGCTTCTCTACCATAAAACCCTTCAAGAAAAACAATATAAAGTATTATATTCAAAATAGTTTCAGGAATTGTCAAAGTATACTCAAAATTAAACTTCATAAGAAATCTCCAGGAGCAGAATCGTAAAACTGTTGAAGTATATTGAAATTAACTAAGAATATTTTTAAAAAATGAATAAGTGATGTGGTATACATGTGGTAAGTGTGTTGATGGGATTTGTAAAAATGAAAGACCTCTAAAAAATAATTTATAAACTTAATTCACTAAGTGACAAATTAAGAGTAATTTTATTTTAAATTGATAAAATGGCCTCAAAGAATATCTGGAGTATTAAAAACGCAAAACCAGCTGGAAAAAAATACTTTTAATTAAAAAAATGTTTTTACTTAAATATAACATACATAGTGAAAAGTCATGTGTAATGTGTATCTCACATTTCTCTCATACACATCCTTTTTACTCTTCACTTCTATTTATTTTTATTTTTTAATATTTTTTTCAAGTGTTAGTTTAAATTCCAGTTAGTTAAGGGGTGCCTGAGTTGCTCAGTTGGTTAAGAGTCAAACTCTTAATTTCAGCTCAGGTCATGACATTACAGTTGTGAAATCGAGCCCCATGTAAGGCTCTGTGCTCTGTGTGGAGTCTGCTTAAGATTCTCCTCCTTTCCCTCTGACCTTCCCTGACCATTAAATAAATAAATAAATAATAATTCCAATTAGTTAACATACAGTTTAATATTAATTTCAGGGGTAGGATTTAGTGATTTATCACTTATATACCATAGTGTCACACATCTTTTTTTAATATTGTATTTTTCCTTGTGGTCTCCTTTGGGTATTTTTTTTTAATTTTTTAAAATTTTTTATAAACATATAACATATTTTTATCCCCAGGAGTACAGGTCTGTGAATCGCCAGGTTTACACACTTCACAGCACTCAACAAAGCACATACCCTCCCCAGTGTCCATAACCCCACCCACCTTCTCACAACCCCCCTCGCCCCAGCAACCCTCAGTTTGTTTTGTGAGATTAAGAGTCACTTATGGTTTGTCTCCCTCCCAATCCCATCTTGTTTCATTTATTCTTCCCCTACCCCCTTAACCCCCCAAGTTGCATCACTACTTCCTCATATCAGGGAGATCATATGATAGTTGTCTTTCTCCGCTTGACTTATTTCGCTAAGCATGATACACTCTAGTTCCATCCACATTTCGCAAATGTGGCTGCATAGTATTCCATTGTGTATATATGCCACTTCTTCTTTATCCATTCATCTGTTGATGGAAATCTGGGTTCTTTCCATAGTTTAACTATTGTGGACATTGTTGCTATAAACATTAGGGTGCACAGGTGCCTTTGGATCACTACGTTTGTATCTTTAGTGTAAATACCCAGTAGTGCAATTGCTGGGTCATAGGGAAGTTCTATTTTCAACATTTTGAGGAACCTCCATGCTGTTTTCTAGAGTGGTTGCACCAGCTTGCATTCCCATCAACAGTGTAGGAGGTTTCCCCTTTCTCCACATCCTCGCCACCATCTGTCATTTCCTGAATTGTTAATTTTAGCCATTCTGACTGGTGTGAGGTGATATCTCCTTGTGGTTTTGGATTGTATTTCCCTGATGCCGAGTGATATGGAGTACTTTTTCATGTTGGCCATCTGGATGTCTTCTTTGCAGAAATGTCTGTTTATGTCCTCTGCTCATTTCTTGATTGGATTATTTGTTCTTTGGGTGTTGAATTTGCTAAGTTCTTTATAGATTTTGGACACTAGTCCTTTATGTGATATATTGTTTGCAAATATCTTCTCCCATTCTGTCAGTTGTCTTTTGGTTTTGTTAACTGTTTCCTTTGCTGTGCAAAAGCTTTTGATCTTGATAAAATCCCAATAGTTCATTTTTGCCCTTGCTTCCCTTGCCTTTGGTGATGTTCCTAGGAAGATGTTGCTGCAGCTGAGGTCGAAGAGGTGGCTGCCTGTGTTCTCCTCAAGGATTTTGATGGATTCCTTTCTCACATTGAGGTCCTACATCCATTTTGAGTCTATTTTTGTGTGTGGTGTAAGGAAGTGGTCCAATTTCATTTTTCTGCATGTGGCTGTCCAATTTTTCCAACACAATTTATTGAAGAGACTGTCTTTTGTCCACTGGACATTCTTTCCTGCTTTGTCGAAGATTAGTTGACCATAATGTTGCATGTCTATTTCTGGGCTTTCAATTCTGTTCCATTAATCTATGTGTCTGTTTTTGTGCCAATACCATGCTGTCTTGATGATGGCAGCTTTGTAATAGAGCTTGAAGTCCGGAATTGTGATGCCACCAACTTTGGCTTTCTTTTTCAATATTCCTTTGGCTATTTGAGATCTTTTCTGGTTCCATATAAATTTTAGGATTATTTGTTCCATTTCTTTGAAAAAGATGGATGGTACTTTGATAGGAATCGCATTAAATGTGTAGATTGCTTTAGGTAGCATAGACATTTTCACAGTATTTATTCTTCCAATCCAGGAGCATGGGACATTTTTCCATTTCTTTGTGTCTTCCTCAATTTCTTTCATGAGTCCTTTATAGCTTTCTGAGTATAGATTCTGTGCCTCTTTGGTTAGGTTTATTCCTAGGTATCTTATCATTTTGGGTGGAATTGCAAATGGGGTTGACTCCTTAATTTCTCTTTCTTCTGTCTTGTTGTTGGTGTAGAGAAATGTAACTGATTTCTGTGCATTGATTTTATATACTGACACGTTACTGAATTCCTGTACAAGTTCTAGCAGTTTTGGAGTGGAGTCTTTTGGGTTTTCCACATATAGTATCATATCATCTGCAAAGAGTGATAGTTGACTTCTTTGATGTTCTGGATGCCTTCAATTTCCTTTTGTTGTCTGATTGCTGGGGCTAGGACTTCTATTACTATGTTGAATAGCAGTGGTGAAAATGGACATCCCTGCTGTGTTCCTAACCTTAGCGGAAAAGCTTTCAGTTTTTCTCCATTGAGAATGATATTTGCAGTGGGTTTTTCATAAATGGCTTTGATAATATTGAGGTATGTGCCCTCTATCCCTGCACTTTGAAGAATTTTGATCAGAAACAAAGCTGTACTTTGTCAAATGCTTTTTCAGCATATATTGAGAATATCATGTGGTTCTTGTTCTTTCCTTTTTTTTAATTTTTTTTAAGATTTTATTTATTTATTTGACAGAGAGAGATCACAAGTAGGCATAGAGGCAAGTAGAGAGAGAGGAGGAAGCAGGCTCCCTGCTGAGCAGAGAGCCCAATGCGGGACTCAATCCCAGGACCTTGAGACCATGACCTGAGCCAAAGGCAGCGGCTTAACCCACTGAGCCACCCAGGCACACCTCTTGTTCTTTCTTTAATTGATGTGTTGTATCACATTAATTGATTTTCAGATGTTGAACCAACCTTGCAGCCCTGGAATAAATCCCACTTGGTCGTGGTGAAAAATCCTTTTAATGTACTGTTGAATGCTATTGGCTAGTATTTTGGTGAGAATTTTCGCATCTGTGTTCATCAAGGATATTGGTCTATAGTTCTCTTTTTGGATGGGATCCTTGTCTGGTTTTGGGATCAAGGTGATGCTGGCCTCATCAAATGAGTTTGGAAGCTTTCCTTCCATTTCTATTTATTGGAACAGTTTCAGGAGAATAGGAATTAGTTCTTTAAATGTTTGGTAGAATTCCCCCGGGAAGCCATCAGACCCTTGGCTTTTGTTTATTTGGAGATTTTTAATGACTTTTTCAATCTCCTTACTGGTTATGCGTCTGATCAGGCTTTCTATTTCTTCTTAGTTCAGTTGTGGTAGTTTATATGTTTCTAGGAATGCATCCATTTCTTCCAGATTGTCAAATTTGTTGGCATAGAGTTGCTCATTGTATGTTCTTATAATAGTTTGTATTTCTTTGGTGTTAGTTGTGATCTCTCCTCTTTCATTCATGATTCTATTTATTAGGGTCCTTTCTCTTTTCTTTTTGATAAGTCTGGCCAGGAGTTTATCAATTTTATTAATTCTTTCAAAGAACCAGCTCCTACTTTCGTTGATTTGTTCTATTGTTTTTTTGGTTTCTATTTCATTGATTTCTGCTCTGATCTTTATGATTTCTCTTCTCCTGCTGGGCTTAGGGTTTCTTTCTTGTTCTTTCTCCAGCTCCTTTAGGTGTAGGGTTAGGTTGTGTACCTGAGACCTTTCTTGTTTCTTGAGAAAGGCTTGTACCGCTATATATTTTCCTCTCAGGACTGCCTTTGTTGTGTCCCACAGATTTTGAACCGTTGTATTTTCATTATCATTTGTTTCCATGATTTTTTTCAATTCTTCTTTAATTTCCCGGTTGACCCATTCATTCTTTAGAAGGATACTGTTTAGTCTCCATGTATTTGGGTTCTTTCCAAACTTCCTTTTGTGGTTGAGTTCTAGCTTTAGAGCATTGTGGTCTGAAAATATGCAGGGAATGATCCCAATCTTTTGATACCGATTGAGTCCTGATTTAGGACCGAGGATGTGATCTATTCTGGAGAATGTTCCATGTGCACTAGAGAAGAATGTGTATTCTGTTGCTTTGGGATGAAATGTTCTGAATATATCTGTGATGTCCATCTGGTCCAGTGTGTCGTTTAAGGCCTTTATTTCCTTGCTGATCTTTTGCTTGGATGATCTGTCCATTTCAGTGAGGGGAGTGTTAAAGTCCCCTACTATTATTGTATTATTGTTGATGTGTTTCTTTGATTTTCTTATTAATTGGTTTATATAGTTGGCTGCTCCCATGTTGGGGCATAGATATTTAAAATTGTTAAATCTTCTTGTTGGATAGACTCTTTGAGTATGATATAGTGTCCTTCCTAATCTCTTATTATAGTCTTTGGCTTAAAATCTAATTGATCTGATATAAGGATTGCCACTCCTGCTTTCTTCTGATGTCCATTAGCATGGTAAATTCTTTTCCACCCCCTCACTTTAAATCTGGAGGTGTCTTCAGGCTTAAAATGAGTTTCTTGGAGGCAATATATAGATGGGTTTTGTTTTTTTATCCATTCTGATACCCTGTGTCTTTTGACAGGGGCATTTAGCCCATTCACATTCAGGGTAACTATTGAGAGATATGAATTTAGGGCCATTGTATTGCCTATAAGGTGACTGTTACTGTATATGGTCTCTGTTCCTTTCTGATCTACCACTTGTAGGCTCTCTCTTTGCTTAAAGGACTCCTTTCAATATTTCCTGTAGAGCTGGTTTGGTGTTTGCAAATTCTTTCAGTTTTTGTTTGTCCTGGAAGCTTTTAATCTCTCCTTCTATTTTCAATGATAGCCTAGCTGGATATAGTATTCTTGGCTGCATGTCTTTCTCGTTTAGTGCTCTGAAAATATCATGCCAGCTCTTTCTGGCCTGCCAGGTCTCTGTGGATAAGTCAGCTACCAATCTAATATTTTTACCATTGTATGTTACAGACTTCTTTTCCCGGGCTGCTTTCAGGATTTTCTGTTTGTCACTGAGACTTGTAAATTTTACTATTAGGTGACGGGGTGTGGGCCTATTCTTATTGATTTTGAGGGGTGTTCTCTGAACATGCTGAATTTTGATGCTCATTCCCTTTGCCATATTGGGGAAATTCTCTCCAATAATTCTCTCCAGTATACCTTCTGCTCCCCTCTCTCTTTCTTCTTCTTCTGGAATCCCAATTTTTCTAATGTTGTTTCGTCTTATGGTATCACTTATCTCTCGAATTCTCCCCTCGTGGTCCAGTAGCTGTTTGTCCCTCTTTTGCTCAGCTTCTTTATTCTCTGTCATTTGGTCTTCTATATCACTAATTTTTTCTTCTGCCTCATTTATCCTAGCAGTGAGAGCCTCCCTTTTTGATTGCACCTCATTAATAGCATTTTTGATTTCAACTTGGTTAGATTTTAGTTCTTTTATTTCTCCAGAAAGGGCTTTTATATCTCTCGAGAGGTATAATAATATCTTCCATGCCATTTTCGAGACTGGCTAGAACCTTGAGAATTGTCATTCTGAACTCTAGATCTGACATCTTACCAACGTCTGTATTGGTTAGGTCCCTAGCCTTCGGTACTGCCTCTTGTTCTTTTTTTTTGTGTTGAATTTTTCCATCTTGTCATTTTGTCTAGATAAGAGTATATGAAGGAGCAAGGAAAATACTAAAAGGGTGGCAACAACCCCAGGAAAATATGCTTTAACCAAATCAAAAGAGATCCCAAATTGTGAGGGGGGAGAAATGGCACAAAAAGAGGTTCAGAAAGAAAGAAAGAAAGTAAAGAATTTAAAAAAGGAAACGAATAAAGAAAAGTATAAAAAAGAAAAAAATATAAATACATTAGATAAACTAGTTAAAAAACGTTAAAAAAGATAAGGGTAAAAGTTAAAAAAATTTTAGCAGAAGAGAAAAAAAAATGAATAAGAAAAAAAAATTAAATTATCTGCAAGACTAAAGAATCATAGGGAGAAAGCCATTAGTTCCGTGCTTTGCTTTCTCCTCCTCTGGAATTCTGCTGCTCTCCTTGGTATTGAAAGTGTACTCCTTGGTAGATGAACTTGGTCTTGGCTGGATTTCTTATTGAACTTCTGGGGGAGGGGCCTGTTGTAGTGATTCTCATGTGTCTTTGCCCCAGGTGGAATTGCACCGCCCTTACCAGGGGCCCTGCTGAGTAATCCCCTAGGGTTTGCTTTCAGCTTTTGTTCCCTGAGCACTTTCCGTAGAGTTCTGGAGGACGGGAATACAAATGGCGGCCTCCTGGTCTCTGGCCCAGAAGAGCCGAGAGCCCAGGTCCCACTCCTCAGTGCGCCCTCAGAGAACAGCGCCCAGTTACTCCCGTCTGCCTGATCTCCGGCCACGCTCCGAGCTCACCAAGCCTGCGAACAGTTCAAGGTCACCCCGACCTGTGATCTTACTGTCGGCTCTGTCTCTGTAGCTGCCTTCCTTGTTCTAATACCTGTATGCTCTGCGACACTCAGACACTCCAGATCCTTCTGTGACCCTGCGGGACCTGAGGCCACGCTGATCCTGCGTGGGCTTCACCCCAGTTTAGCCTCTGGAGCTATGTCCCTCTGCGGAACAGACTTTTAAAAGTCCTGATTTTGTGCTCTATTGCTCCGCCGCTTGCCGGGAGCCGGCCCCTCCCCCCCGGGGTTTATCTTCCCATCGCTTTGGATTCACTTCTCCACCAGTCCTGCCTTTCAGAAAGTGGTTGTTTTTCTGTTTGTAGAATTGCTGTTCTTCTTCTCTTCGATCTGAGGATGGATTTGTAGGTGTTTGCAATCTTTAGATAAGCTATCTAGCTGATCTCCTGCTAGCTGAAGTAGTCTCAGCCTGCTACTTCTCCGCCATCTTGACTCCTCCTCCTTTGGGTATTTTTTTAATTGATCCCATGTCACTAGTCTTTGTTTCTTCTGTAGCCCATACTCTGTTAAAAAATACATTGTTTCCTTAGTTTGAAATATAATGTTTACTTTCTAATGTTATTCAAAAATTTCTGAAAAAATCATTCTCTTTTTATAGAATGCAGTTCAGTGGTAATCTTCACCATGCCTTTATCTATTTTGCTGGTCTTTCCTATTTTATTGAACATTTGTCTTATGGTAATTTTAATGTCCTTATCTGCCAACTCCAATGTCTGGATAATATCTAGATTTGTTTCTGTGTCTTTGGGTTTTTTTTCCCTTGGTTATTCATCCCATAGTCTGTCCTCTTCCTATGTATAGTAATTTTTAGTTGTATTATAACCTGTATAAATGTATGTTAATATAGACATAAAATGTGTGTTAACATGTTAATATTGTGTAGATGCTCCAAATGATGTTCTGGTGCATCAGAAATATTCCCATTTTCTCTGACAGAGAGATAATATGGAGGTAAATCCTCAATCCAGGGAGTTACCTCCTCAGCAATGAAAGGATAGGGGACATTTAACTCTTAGTCTTCTGTTCCTACCTCAGATCTTCAGCCAGCAGTCTCATGTAGTGTCAGTTTTGAGGTGGATGCTTGTCATGTTTTAGAGGTAGCACCTTCCCTATCGGATCTTTGAATCCAAGGATCATTCAGTCTGTGAAAAATTTTACTCTGCCTTTTGGAAATGTTTGGCCTAGCTTTCCTGTCTTCCAAAACAAACCCTGAACTTAGTAAACATTCCTTAGTAGAAACTGGCATATGCCCAGAGTGAGAGAAAATGAACAGCGAGCTAGATGCTATCAGTTTACATCAAAACAATTCTCTCCCCTCCAGAGTTTTGATCATCTGCTCCTCATTGTTTATATGAAGCTCCCTGATGCCTTTCATAACATAATTTTTGTAATTAATTTAGCTTTTTCTTTTTCTTTTTTTTGTTTTGTTTTGTTTAGTTATGACAGCAGGCATTTCAGCCTTCCATCACATACTATGTTTTACCAACAAAGGGCATTCACTCCCTTCAAAAAGCAAATTCAGTAATAACAGACTCCATGTTAATTAAGGATAGGAAAGACTATATTCTACCAACACAGAAATGTTGTCTAAAAAAAAAATTACTCTATAGTAAAAAGAAAATTCAAAAATCACCCTTAGAAAGTAGATTACAGCACGATATCCCAAATATTGGGGATCCAGTTTCAGATCCTCAGATCGGACCACTTCTCGTTTATAAATGTCTGCTCAATTCTCTAATTCTCCATTAATTTGTGTCTCTTAAGGTGGAACTGAAAGGTTGAAGGGTAAAACTCTTTTTTTTAAATGCAAGTTGATAGAAAATGCAATATTTTCCAGGGATTTTTCTTACTATTTACATTTTCATAAATGAATACAAATGTGTCCATAAAACATACATTACCAATATTAAGTACTATTATATTTCTAAACTTTGGTTAATTTAAAATTTATATTTGGTATTTTATTATCATAATTTTATTTCTTTTCAATCATAGTTGGGTTAATTTAATTTTTATTAATTTGCCAATAAACATTACTATTTATTTATTTGTCATTCTTCTAAGGTTTTATTTTATTTTTTTTTAATTTTTTTAAAGATTTTTATTTATTTATTTGACAGAGAGAAATCACAAGTAGGCAGAGAGGCAGGCAGAGAGAGAGAGAGGAGGAAGCAGGCTCCCTGCTGAGCAGAGAGCCCGATGCGGGACTCGATCCCAGGACCCTGAGATCATGACCTGAGCCGAAGGCAGCGGCTTAACCACTGAGCCACCCAGGTGCCCTCTTCTAAGGTTTTATACCTTACCTGATAAGTTTGTGAAAAGTATTCAAATATAAAAGATTTAACTTCGGTAACTTCTAAAATGCACCTTGAATTGGCTTATACATTGTGTGCATATACGTATT
The DNA here is from genome assembly GCF_030435805.1 of Mustela lutreola. NCBI lineage: Eukaryota > Metazoa > Chordata > Mammalia > Carnivora > Mustelidae > Mustela > Mustela lutreola. The sequence goes on along the minus strand of NC_081299.1, from coordinate 89,279,333 downwards.
TCATGTGTTTCGGTGTTATAAAATAAAGATTGCTATGTTATTGTTGGTGTTTGTTCACTTACAATTTATTTACACTTTTAGAAATTTTCTGAGAGTGAAGATAAAATTATGTTTTCTTAAGTATTTACCCAGTTGTGTGAGTGACACGTATTGAATAACAATGTTTCATTGGCAATTATATACCTCTAACCAATAGTGAGTTTTTGTATAATCTGCATATGAATTGTAATGTACCATTGGTTTATTCGTGCTTTTAATGGTAACACTCTATTTTTCATTTTAATTATGAAATACTTCATGCTTATAGAACAGATGGAACAAAACTGTATCATAAATAAATACATAGCACAAAACATTATCATTACTTTTTTAATATCTGGAAGCTAAGCCACCGTCATTACTCTTATTCAAAACTGTGTTGGCCAGTATCACCTCATTCCTCTAGCTGAACTTTAGACCTCTTTCCTTTCAGTTCTAAGAAAATGTTATACTAGATTTTTAATTGAACACAAAGGAAAGAAATAACCTCTGTCTTTCTTATACTCAATGTTGACTACAATGTCTTTAAGTAATGAGTCAAGATGTACAAGTATTTTGCAATTTTTGACTCACTCTATTGCCTTAACCTACATATTTTTGACTCACTCTATTGCCTTAACCTACATGTTTGAATGGGTTTAAAATTTCTTAGGCATATAGATATGGCATTACCTCCATAAGAACAATCAAAATGGAATGTCCAAATCCACTTCTTGGGGAAACTAGGGCTCATCATTGCTCCCCACACAGTAAGGCCACAAAAAGAGTTTAGTGGCAACTGAAATGCACAAACATATAGTTCATATCATGCATGAACATGTTAGTGAGCAGTCTAGAGGCTTTGCATTATGTAGGTAGTTCCTGAGCAGTGAAACCTAACAAAATTGATCCTATATAAAACAAGAAATCAATCTCTCAAAGTCTCTATTTTTTACACTGAAATTTCCTTTTGAACTTCTTCCCAGTTTTCTCCTCAAAACGTAACTAGTTGATGTTGCCAGTGATTCCTGTTGACTTCATTTTTCACATATGCAGCAAGTTAACCAGCAGTGAAGACTGTTAAGAATGATATGTGGAAGTAGAGCTGGGACAAGATGGCGGGGGTGTAGGAGGAAGCGCCTATTCAGCCGGTACCCCAAAGTGAGCGATCACCCATGAAATCAGCCTGAGATCAGAATTATACACGTCTGGCTCTCTACAGGGGCAGAAGACGCCAGTGGGCAGGTAAAGGGGAGTGGGAATGGCGAACTGATATTGGAAGATAAACAAAAGGGGGGTGAGCCACCAAAGGTGACCCGTTGGAAAGTAATATCCCAATATGAGAGTGCACTGCTCCTGGGGACCAGCATTAACTTGGAGACTGGTTGAAAGCACTCCAAAAGAGCAAAAAGGATCACGGGGGGAAATTGTGGGAATCGGGGTGGCTAGGGACAGGGGCTTAAGTCCCTGGTCCCAGGACAGCCTCCCCGGCGCTGAGGCAGAGAGAGTGCGGTGGAGAAACCAGGTCTTGGTCCCTAAGCCACCAGCGTGCCCGAGAATGCGTGGGTTCTAGCTCCTGTGAGGGGATGGGAGCCACGCCAGTCTGCAGAACGCGCGAGCCCTACCACAAAGCTTGAGATACGCGCACATGTCCCTCATGCTCCCCTGAGTTACAAAGGCCTGGCCGGCGCTCTTTGACCAGCGCCATTGTTTCAAAGCCTAAGCCGGGCGCCCCAATCTCTCCCCTGACAGCGGTGTGCAAAAGCCCAGCCTGGTACTTACGGACTTGCGCCCCGTTCTCAGTGCCTAAGATGTGCGCGCGACCCATAGCCGCCCCTGAAAGAGGTGCGCGCAAGCCGGGCACTCCTAGACCCAGCAAGACCAAGCACTCCCAGCCCGGCCAGCGGCAAAATCTCAGTGTGTGATCGCTGCTTGGAACCTCTCTGGTGGTCGGGAGCTCCCAGACAGCTGCCACTGCCTTGGCTTTGGGTACAAGCAAAAGATCCTGCGCCCCCAGGGTCTGCAACTTGGAACCTGCTCTGCCAGCGGCCAAGGGGGAACTTATTTAGGCTCTGCACCCAGACTGAGGCTTCTCTCTGAGAGGGAGATCAGGGTGCGGTTTGTTTTCCTATAAAATTACAAAACCATCAAAGGCGGTCAAGCTGAGAGAAAAAAAAAAAAAAGTGAACAAGCATAAAAACCGCCAGAGAACAAAAGCCTGAAAAAAACCCAGTTTCCTCAGAGGCCACCCCCTTGAGGGGGGCAGGAGGACTTAACTCAGGAAACATCATTGACTGACAACCCATGTGGCAGGCCCCTCCCCCAGAAAACAAACCAAGAAAGAAAAAAAAAAAAAAAGGACTACAAGAGAACAACCACTACTTCATAGGAAAACTTGTATTGTTCACTCGTTCCCACTATTCCGGTTCATTTTTTTTTTTTTTTACACATAGGTAATTTTTTTAACCTATTTACCATCACAGCGAGCTGTACGGTACATCAAATTCCATAATACCTTTCTCACCTGAACTTTTTGATACATACACCTATGTTTTTCTTTTGCATTTTTATTTTTTGAATTCCTTTTTATTCCTTTCTAGTTTATTCCTTTTTATTTTTATCCTCTAATATTCATATAGAGTTAAACTTCAAAGTAATCCCCTTTCCTCAATCAATACTACCCCTATAGGTAAACCAATTTTTAATCCCCTTTATCTTAGGAAAGTTGAGTTCTTTAACAAAGATATCAAGATACATCCAGGAAGAATCAAAACAACCTTCCTCGCACACACTGAGAATTTATAAGAACTCTCCCATCTTCTTCCACCAGTGTTTCTGTGTTTTTTTGGGTTTGTCCTGATAGCATATAAATTTTACACTCGGGGTTCTTTTTGACGAGGTCCTTTCTTTATTTGCATATATATATATTTTTCTCTTGTCATATACTTGTATCAGTCTTTTTATCTCTTTTTGTTTGTCTACTTCATAAATCTTACCTTGGGGCCCATCTGGGCTGAACCTTCTTTTTCATCTTCCCTTTCTTTCCTGTCTCTCTCTCTCTCTTTTTTTTTCTTCTTTTCTTTTTTCTTTTTCTTTTTCTTTTGTCTCTCGTTTGGGTGGGGAATCCTGATTGCTCAGAAGTGTTCCAGGGTGCACCTTGACTGCACCACAGTTGATACATCCAGCTACATATGTTCAGTCATCTCCCACCAAAATGACTAGGAGGAGGAATGCCCAACAGAAGAAAAATACAGAGGACGGACCTTCTGCAACAGAGCTAACGGCTATCAACATAGACAATATGTCGGAAAGAGAATTCAGGCTAAAAATTATCCAGGCAATAGCTAGGTTGGAGAAAGCCATGGAAGACCAAGCAGAATTGATTAGGGCCGAACTGAAAGCGACCAGACAGGATGTTCACAATGTTAGGGCGGAGCTTAAAGCTACCATGCCTGAGTTTCACAATGCTCTCAATGAGTTCCAATCTAATCTAAACTCTCTCAAAGCTAGGATTACTGAGACAGAAGATAGAATTAGTGATCTGGAAGACAAACAGAAAGAGAGAAAGGATCAGGAGGAAGCCTGGAACAAACAGCTTAGAAACCACGAAAACAGAATCAGGGAAATAAATGATGCCATTAAGCATTCCAACATCAGAATTATTGGAATCCCTGAAGGGGAAGAGAAAGAAAGAAGTCTAGAAGATATAGTGGAACAAGTCCTTCATGAAAATTTTCCCAATCTCACGAATGGAACCAGCGTTCATGTACTAGAGGCTGAACGGTCTCCACCCAAGATTATACATTCCAAAAAAACATCACAACACCTGATAGTCAAATTGAGGAATTATAATTATAGGTATAATCTCTTGAAAGCCGCCAGGGCAAAGAGGCTCCTTACTTACAGAGGGAAGCCCATCAGAATAACGTCAGACCTGTCCACAGAGACCTGACAAGACAGAAGAGGCTGGCAAGATATATTCAGGGCACTAAATGAGAATAACATGCAGCCAAGAATACTTTATCCAGCAAGACTCACATTCAAAATGAATGGAGAGATAAAGAGTTTTCAAGACCGACAAGGCTTAAAAGACTATGCAACCACCACGCCGACACTGCAGGAAATATTAAGGGGGGTTCTATAAAAGAGGAAAAATCCCAAGAATAGCATTGAGCAGAAATATAGAGACAGTCTACAGAAAGAAAGACTTCAAAGGTAACTCGATGTCAATAAAAACGTATCTATCAATAATCACTCTCAATGTGAATGGCCTAAATGCACCCACAAAATGGCGCAGGGTTGCAGATTGGATAAAACGACAGGACCCATCCATATGTTGTCTACAAGAGACCCGTTTTGAACCTAAATATACACCCAGACTGAAAGTGAAAGGATGGAGAAGCATCTTTCATGCCAATGGGCCTCAAAAGAAGGCTGGGGTAGCGATTCTCATATCAGATAAATTAGACTTCAAACTAAAGACTGTAGTCAGAGATACAGAAGGACACTACATAATCCGTAAAGGATTTTTAGTCTTAAAAGGATTTTAAGACTTAAAAGACTTAAAAGATTTTAATCCTTAAAAGGATTTTTATCCACCTTAAAGGTGGATAAGACTATCCACCAAGATGATCTAACAATTGTAAATATCTATGCTCCCAATATGGGAGGAGCCAATTACTTAAGAAAACTGTTAATCAAGATAAAGAGTCATATTGATATGAATACACTAATTGTAGGAGAACTTAACACACCTCTCTCAGAATTAGACAGATCATTGAAGCAGAAAATCAATAAAGAAACAAGAGCATTGAATGACACATTGGACCAGATGGACCTCATAGATATATACAGAACATTCCACACTAAAACAACAGAATACTCATTCTTCTCAAGTGCACATGGAACCTTCTCCAGAATAGACCACATACTGGGTCACAAATCAGGACTCAACCGATACCAAAAGACTGAGATTATTCCCTGCATATTCTCAGATCACAATGCTTTGAAACTGGAGCTCAATCACAAGGAAAAGTTCAGAAGGAACTCAAACACCTGGAAGCTAAAGACCACCTTGCTTAAGAATGCTTGGATCAACCAGGAGATCAAAGAAGAACTGAAACAATTCATGGAAACCAATGAGAATGAAGACACTTTGGTCCAAAACCTATGGGTTACAGCAAAGGCTGTCCTAAGGGGGAAATACATAGCCATCCAAGCCTCCCTCAAAAAAATTGAAAAATCCAGAATACACCAGCTGTCTCTACACCTTAAAGAACTGGAGAATCAACAACAAATCAAACCAACTCCACACATAAGAAGGGAAATCATCAAGATTAGAGCTGAGATCAATGAGGTAGAAACCAGAGATACTGTAGAACATATCAATGAAACTAGAAGCTGGTTTTTTGAAAGAATCAATAAGATTGATAAACCATTGGCCACACTAATCCAAAAGAAAAGAGAGAAAGCCCAAATTCATAAAATTATGAATGAAAAGAGAGATCACAACTAACACCAAGGAAGTAGAAACAATTATCAGAAGTTATTATCAACAGTTATATGCCATTAAGCTTAGGAACCTAGATGAAATAGATGCATTCCTGGAAAAATATAAACTACCAAAATTGAACCAGGAAGAAATCGACAACCTGAATAGACTAATATCTAATAATGAGATTGAAGCAGTGATCAAAAACCTCCCAAAAAACAAGAGCCCAGGACCTGACGGATTCCCTGGGGAATTCTACCAAACCTTCAAAGAAGAAATAACACCTATTCTCCTGAAGCTGTTTCAAAAAATTGAAGCAGAAGGAAAACTTCCAGACTCTTTCTATGAAGCCAGCATTACCCTGATCCCCAAACCAGGCAAAGACCCTACCAAAAAGGAGACTTTTAGACCAATATCACTGATGAATATGGATGCTAAGATTCTCAACAATATCCTAGCCAACAGGATCCAACAGCACATTAAAAAGATTATCCACCATGATCAGGTGGGATTCATCCCTGGGCTACAAAGATGATTCAACATTCGCAAATCAATCAATGTGATACAACAAATTAATATGAGAAGAGAGAAGAACCACATGGTCCTCTCAATTGATGCAGAAAAAGCATTTAACAAAATCCAGCATCCGTTCCTGATTAAAACGCTTCAAAGTATAGGGATAGAGGGAACATTCCTGAACCTCATCAAATCTATCTATCAAAGACCCACAGCAAATATCACCCTTAATGGGAAAAAGCTTGCAGCCTTCCTCTTGAGATCACGAACAAGACAAGGATGCCCACTTTCACCACTCTTGTTCAACATAGTATTAGAAGTCCTAGCAACAGCAATCAGACAACAAAGAGAAATAAAAGGTATCCAAATTGGCAATGAAGAAGTCAAACTCTCTCTCTTCGCAGATGACATGATTCTTTATATGGAAAACCCAAAAGACTCCACCCCCAAACTACTAGAACTCATACAGCAATTCAGCAACGTGGCAGGATACAAAGTCAATGTACAGAAATCAGTGGCTTTATTATACACTAACAATGAAAATACAGAAAGGGAAATTAGAGAATCAATTCCATTTACTATAGTACCAAGAACCATAAGATATCTGGGAATAAACCTAAACAAAGAGGTAAAGGATCTGTACTTGAGGAACTACAGAACACTCATGAAAGAAATTGAAGAAGACACAAAAAGATGGAAGACCATTCCATGCTCTTGGATCGGAAGAATAAACATTGTTAAAATGTCTATACTGCCTAGAGCAATATTTATTTTTAATGCCATTCCAATCAAAATTCCACTGGTATTCTTCAAAGAGCTGGAGCAAATAATCCTAAAATTTGTATGGAATCAGAAGAGACCGTGAATCTCTAAGGAAATGTTGAAAAACAAAAATAAAGCTGGGGGCATCACGTTACCTGATTTCAAGCTTTATTACAAAGCTGTGATCACCAAGACAGCATGGTACTGGCATAAAAAGAGACACATAGACCAATGGAACAGAGTAGAGAGCCCAGATAAGGACCCTCAACTCTATGGTCAATTAATCTTCGACAAAACAGGAAAAAATATACAGTGGAAAAAAGACAGTCTCTTCAATAAATGGTGCTGGGAAAACTGGACAGCTATATGTAGAAGAATGAAACTCAACCATTCTCTTACACTGTACACAAAGATGAACTCAAAATGGATAAAAGACCTCAACGTGAGACAGGAATCCATCAGAATCCTAGAGGAGAACATAGGCAGTAATCTCTTCGATATCAGCCACAGCAACTTCTTTCAAGATATGTCTCCAAAGGCAAAGGAAACAAAAGCGAAAATAAACTTTTGGGACTTCATCAAAATCAAAAGTTTCTGCACAGCAAAGGAAACGGTCAAAAAAACAAAGAGGCAACCCACAGAATGGGAGAAGATATTTGCAAATGACTGTACAGACAAAATGTTGATATCCAGGATCTATAATGAACTCCTCAAACTCAACACACATGAAACAGGCAAACATATCAAAAATGGGCAGAAGATATGAACAGACACTTCTCCTATCAAGACATACAAATGGCTATCAGACACATGAAAAAATGTTCATCATCATTAGCCCTCAGGGAGATTCAAATTAAAACCACATTGAGATATCACCTTACACCAGTTAGAATGGCTGAAATTAACAAAACATGAAACAACATGTGTTGGAGAGGATGTGGAGAAAGGGGAACCCTCTTACACTGTTGGTGGGAATGCAAGTTGGTGCAGCCTCTTTGGAGAATAGTGTGGAGATTCCTCAAAAAATTAAAAATAGAACTTTCCTATGACCTTGCCATTGCCCTCCTGGGTATTTACCCCAAAGATACAGATGTCGTGAAAAGAAGGGCCATCTGTACCCCAATGTTTATAGCAGCAATGGCCACAGTCGCCAAACTATGGAAGGAACAAAGATGCCTTTCAACGGACGAATGGATAAGAAAGATGTGGTCCATATACCCTATGGAGTATTATGCCTCCATCAGAAAGGATGAATACCCAACTTTTGTAGCAACATGGACGGGACTGGAAGAGATTATGCTGAGTGAAATAAGTCAAGCAGAGAGAGTAAATTATCATATGGTTTCACTTATTTGTGGAGCATAACAAATATCATGGAGGACAAGGGGTGTTAGAGAGGAGAAGGGAGTTGAGGTAAAATGGAAGGGGAGGTGAATCATGAGAGACTAGGGACTCTGAAAAACAATCTGAGGGGTTTGAAGTGGCGGGGGTGTGGGAGGTTGGGATACCAGGTGGTGGGTATTATAGAGGGCATGGATTGCATGGAGCACTGGTGTGGTGAAAAAATAATGAATACTGTTTTTCTGAAAATAAATAAATTGAAAAAATTTAAAAAAAAAGAATGATATGTGACTGCTGGTCTCTTTTGAGATCTTTGCCTATATGTTTGGTCTGCAAACATGATTTTAATTTTTTTCACTCTTGTTTCAGTAAGAAAAGCAGAAAGAAAACATATTTTGTTCATATGGTTATTATTATTTTTTTTTGCTATTATTTATCTGTCACAAGCCTTCAAGCTTTTGGTCTCTCTTTGGCTGACCAATACATATTTTTCTGAATTCATAGTCCTAACCCATTTGGTTCCTATTAATGAAACCTAAGGATGTTCTCCACTGATATAGTAGACTTACTTTCTGATAAACACTATACAAAGGAGTAATTGCGACTTGCTCTAAAGACCTATATTTATTTCACCAAATATCTTTTTCAATTCCCAGAAATAGAAATATGTAAATGCTACCTCCAGTGACAAAGATATATTAAAATTCTATTTTTAAGGACACACTATTTATTTGTATGACAATCAGGAAACAAAAATCTTTTTTCTTAATGGTTTAATAGTTTTGGTTTATGAAAATCCATAACATCATTACTAATACAGCACCAACATTTCCCCAGCAACTGTGATGGCCTGATATCACACAGCCTCAGTTCTCCTCCTCTCTGCCTCTTGCTGCATCCATGTTTCTCCAACTTTCTGCATTCTAGTCTTCTCTCAGTATTACAGCTGTCGCCTCTTCTGGCTTCTGTTTATTGTCTTATCTCTGTTTTCCCTTGTGCTCCTCTATTTCAAATTCCTTTAACTGTCCTAGCTGGATGAGCTATTCAATCCTTTCTTTGGACCCATTTAGAAAAGTTTTATTTGGAAATGAATTCACATTAGCCCAGCCATTCTCAAAATGTAGCCTGTGGAGCCCCAGTGGTCCTAGATGGGCTTTCAGGGAGTCTGCAAATTCAAAACAATTTCCATAATAATACTGAGATTTCATTTCCCTCCTGCACTGCATTGCCTTTTGCACGGATTTGTAAAATAGCTGGTGCCAGGGCATAAATCAAAGCAGTGGCAAGAACAAACTATCATACTAAGTATTAGTACTACTGCTAGTCCTGGTACTAATCTTTATAGTCATCTTCTCTTAACTAAAAAAGTTCCTGTTTCACTTGAAAATGTCCTGGAAAAGTGGTAATAATTACCAATGTTACTAAATGTCCATCTCTGAGTGCATATTTTTTTCAAAAAATTGACAAAGTGAAAAAATTATTTTTAAAACAATTTGCTGCATTCTAATTCATAATGCTTTGTTCAAGAAAAACACTTGTGCAATCAAGTTGCAAGCTGAATTTGAAGCTTTTACACAGAACATTGCTTGTACTTGAAAGAATGACTGACAGATGATGATTATCCAGACTCGAATATCTATCATATGTTTTCTTGAAAAGGAATGAAAGGAAGTCTATCACTTCAAGGAAAACAAAGAATGGCTGTCACCAATGATAATATTTGAATTCTCAAGATGTTATGAACTGAGTTTTTGTGCCCCCCTCCAAAATTGTATGTTAAAATACTACCCTTCAATGTGATGCTATTAGAAGAAGGTTCATTGGGAAATAATTAGGAATAAATGATGTCATTAGGATGGAGTCCATATGAATGGGATCAGTGCCATTCTAAGTGCCATAGAGCTTATTTCTCTCTGCTCGCTCCCACTTGAGGATACAAGAAGTCCGCAGTCTGCAACCTGGAAAAGGGCTCTTACCAGAACTGGACCATGTGGGCTGGCACTCTAATTTTAGGCTTCCAGCCTCCAGACCTGTGAGAAAATAAATGTGTGCTGTTTAAAAGACACCCAAGTCTATGCTCCTTTCTTATGGCAGCCCAAACTAACTGAGACACAAAAGAAAATGAGAATTTTGGAAAATTTCTATCCACCACCATGAGGTTGACAGCTTCCCAATGTCTGTCGGACTCCGGTAGGTTTTGCGGGCCGACAGGCACGAGGAGAGCATCTGGGCCAGCCGGTAGCTCCCCTTGGGGCTGAGCGGGATGGCGAGTGTCGCGAGTCCAGGTGCATTAACGAGCCACACCAGACTTGGGGGATCTGTCGAAGCAGGATCTCACTTTATTGAGCGGGGTTGCAGCTTATATTGGGTAGGGGATGGGAAATGAGGTCAGCGGGGAGAGAGCCTATGGGGTTTGGTTACGTAGTCAGTAACTGGGTAGGGTGTGTTGGGCGAGAGGAGGAAATATCAGAGATATGCGGAACCGAAACCACCACGTTGGCGCCAATACTGCCACGGTGGCGCCTTTTCTAGCCGGAAGAGAAGGCAGGCCAGTGCCATCTTTGCTGTGCCCAACAAATGTCTATAGCTGATGACATTGCTTATGTTGTTAATGGATGTGATTTCTTGATAACATATAATAAAAATGTGTCAACTTTTGAAAAATCCACATTTCTCAGTGAACCAATATTTTCTGAAACTTCCTCATTGTGTCACAAAATTATGCATGAGCAAAGGATCCATTCAGAGTACAAAAAATTAGGTGAAGGGGATTAAGAGTACATTTATCTTGATGAGCACAAAATATGGGACTGTTGGATCACTCTACTGTATATCTGAAACTAAGAGAACACTGACATAAACTATGCAGGAATTAAAAAATTTAAAAAGACTAACTTCAAAAACAAACTACAAGAAAAACAAATTCATGTTAATATAAGGAAAAAAGTATTTATTCATATTGTTTCACATTTCACATTGTAACCAACATTTATGAAACAGTTGTCCAGTTTTGGTATCATGTCAAAGGAGAATATCCCTATCGGTATGAAAAGGCTATTAATATACTGTTCCCATTTGTACTTACATATCTGCATGAGGCTGGATTTTTTTCAACAACTGTATCCAAAGCTACAAATCACAATAGTATGAACTCAGATGTAGATATGAAGTGCAGCTATCTTCTTTAGTCAAGATATTAAAGTAATTTGCTAAAATATAAGATGATACTACTCTTTTTGCTGATTTTTGTTTTACTTTTTAGAAAATGCAGTTACTTTCATTACAAAGGGTTGACTTGTAGTGGGTTTATTAAGGAAGTTTTTTTTTTAATTTTGAAAGAACTTTATTTATTGAAATATAATTAACATACAACATTATATTAGTCTCAGGAAAAGGAGAAATATAGATAGTTATAGTTAAAATAGTAATCGCATATTATGACCTAGAATGAAAGGAATTTATCAGTTTTGGTTAGGTTGTTATTACTTATTTATTGGGCACTATAAACATACTTTTTATAATGAAATACAACACAATTGATTAATGCATATGCTAGACAGCTTTCAACTAGGAATGGAAAATAATAGAAGACATTATATTTTAAATGAAACAACTAACTGGAAAATGCATTATTACCAAGAAATATTCTGCTGGGTTACTAGAAGTAAATTACAAGGAAATCAGAATATCTTCCTTTAAAGAATTTGTTGAAGTGTATGTATTAGTTGCGGGCATTTTTAGATTCAGAGAGAAACATGATTCTTCTATATTAACTGTATGTTTTTCTATTTTTCTTTTTTCTTTTTTTTTAGTTTTGAATTTTTGTGTCTTTGTTTTTGTGTTCTGAAGTAAAGAATTGAGTGGCTAAAGACACATGAAAACTCAAACATAACTCATCATCAGGAAAATACAAAGCAAAACTACAATTGAGATACCACCTCATACTTGTCAGAATGGCTAAAATTAACAACACAGTAAAAAATAGATAACAGATGTTGGCAAAGATGTGGACAAAGGGGAACCCTCTTACACTGTGGTTGGGAATGCAAACTGGTGGAGCCACTCTAGAAAACAGTACCGACGGTCTTCAAAGAGTTAAAAATAGAACTACCTTACAATCTGGCAGTTGCACTCTTAGGACCAAAAGTACCTATGTACCCCAATGTTTAGAGCAGCATTATCAACAATAGCCAAATTATGGAAAGAGCCCAGATGTCCATTGACTGATGAATGGAGAAAGGAAGTGGCATATATATACAATTGAACAATACTCAACCATTAAAAAAAAAAGAAAGAAATCTTGCCATTTGCTATGACATGGATGCAACTACTTATGCTAAGCAAAATAAGATAGTCTGAGAAATACATACCATGTGATTTCACCCAGAAATGGAATTTGAGAAACAAAACAAATGAATATAGAAGGGGAAAAAAGAGAAGCAAACCATAAAATAGAGTCAATTATAGGGAACAGAATTGCTGGAGGAGAGGTAGGTAGAGGATGAGCTATTTGGGTGATGGGTATTAAGGAGGGCACTTGTTGGAATGAGCACTGGGTATTGTGTGTAAGTGATGAACCACTAAATTCTACTCCTGAAACTAATATTATATTGCATGCTAACTAACTGGAATTTAAAACAAAATATGAAATCATAAACCAACAAACAAACAAACAAATATGTCTACAAAGAAAAAGAAAGTTAGACAAAGTAGCTTTTAAAAGAGAATAAATATTGGGGTGCCTGGGTGGCTCAGTGGGTTAAAGCCACTGCCTTCAGCTCAGGTCATGATACCAGGGTCCTCAGATCAAGTCCTGCATCAGGCTCTCTGCTCAGCAGGGAACCTGCTTCTTCTTCTCTCTCTCTGCCTGCCTCTCTGCCTGCTTATAATCTCTGTCGAATAAAATAAAATAAAATCTTAAAAAAAAGAATAAATATTTAAGAATTTCTCAATTTTAAGCAACTATTGATATTTAAAATGTGTGCAAGCAAAAGCTTTTGGGAATCCTCTCTCTCTATATATATTTTTTTATAAACATATATTTTTATCCCCAGGGGTACAGGTCTGTGAATCACCAGGTTTACACACTTCACAGCACTCACCAAAGCACGTACCCTCCCCAATGTCCATAATCCCACCCCCTTCTCCCAAACCCCCTCCCCCCAGCAACCCTCAGTTTGTTTTGTGAGATTAAGAGTCACTTATGGTTTGTCTCCCTCCCAATCCCATCTTGTTTCATTTATTCTTCTCCTACCCACTTAAGCCCCCATGTTGCATCACCACTTCCTCATATCAGGGAGATCATATGATACTTGTCTTTCTCTGCTTGACTTATTTCGCTAAGCATGATACGCTCTAGTTCCATCCATGTTGTTGCAAATGGCAAGATTTCATTTCTTTTGATGGCTGCATAGTATTCCATTGTGTATATATACCACATCTTCTTGATCCATTCATCTGTTGATGGACATCTAGGTTCTTTCCATAGTTTGGCTGTTGTGGACATTGCTGCTATAAACATTCAGGTGCATGTGCCCCTTTGGATCACTACGTTTGTATCTTTAGTGCAATAGTGCAATTGCTGGGTCATAGGGCAGTTCTATTTTCAACATTTTGAGGAACCTCCATGCTGTTTTCCAGAGTGGCTGCACCAGCTTGCATTCCCACCAACAGTGTAGGAGGGTTCCCCTTTCTCCGCATCCTCGCCAGCATCTGTCATTTCCTGACTTGTTGAATTTAGCCATTCTGACTGGTGTGAGGTGATATCTCATTGTGGTTTTGATTTGTATTTCCCTGATGCCGAGTGATATGGAGCACTTGTTCATGTGTCTGTTGGCCATCTGGATGTCTTCTTTGCAGAAATGTCTGTTCATGTCCTCTGCCCATTTCTTGATTGGATTATTTGTTCTTTGGGTGTTGAGTTTGCTAAGAAAGCCAACATTGGTGGCATCACAATTCCAGACTTCAAGCTCTATTACAAAGCTGTCATCATCAAGACAGCATGGTACTGGCACAAAAACAGACACATAGATCAATGGAACAGAATAGAGAGCCCAGAAATAGACCCTCAACTCTATGGTCAACTAATCTTCGACAAAGCAGGAAAGAATGTCCAATGGAAAAAAGACAGCCTCTTCAATAAATGGTGCTGGGAAAATTGGACAGCCACATGCAGAAAAATGAAATTGGACCATTTCCTTACACCACACACAAAAATAGACTCAAAATGGATGAAGGACCTCAATGTGAGAAAGGAATCCATCAAAATCCTTGAGGAGAACACAGGCAGCAACCTCTTCAACGTCTGCCGCAGCAACATCTTCCTAGGAACAACGCAAAAGGCAAGGGAAGCAAGGGAAAAAATGAACTATTGAGATTTCATCAAGATCAAAAGCTTTTGCACGGCAAAGGAAACAGTTAACAAAATAAAAAGACAACTGACAGAATGGGAGAAGATATTTGCAAACGACATATCAGATAAAGAACTAGTGTCCAGAATCTATAAAGAACGTAGGAATCCTCTATATTTTTTAAGAGTGCAAGGACATCTTGAGACCAAAAGTTTGAGAACTGTTGCATTCGGTTTCAGTATACTGCTCAAAACTTTGGGGCATTCAGTATAGCAGTGACGCTCAGGAACTGTGAGGGTCTGCTTTCCTTAAGAAGATACAGTGGAGCTAACACTCAATTTGAAGCTATTCAGTATACTAGAAAGCATGTAACTGAATATTCTTTCCCTGTACCTAGCCATACAGCTATTTTACATTCTGTACTAATTTTTTTTTAATATCCAGAGTTTCTCCAAATAGCTCTTCTACTAGATATATTTGTCTGTATTTCCAAGGAGTAATAAATTATTGAGGATTATTGAGTTAAAGATGTTAATGAATGTCAGATTTAATTATCCAGTGCTTTCTGCATTTGCTCAACATTTCACTCTACTTGTTATTTACTTTGGAAGGAGATGGTGGTATTTGTTACATCCATCTGGTCCTGTTGCTTTTATAGAATTGCTCATCAGATAGAACGGGGTGTAGCATACAAGTTTTAAGATTCTTCAGGTTCTCCCTTATTTTGTCAAATTCCTCCTACAAATCAGGGTTTCATAAGTAACACAATTTATCTTACAATGGTGGACTGCTATTTCTTACTTCATTTTCTTCTTTAATTATGTTAACTACTCTCCACCTATTGAATTTTTCAGATTAATAAAAGACCACCATATTTATAGATTGGTTTAAATTTTCATGTATCTACATGGGAATTTTATTTAAGCTAAATTAAACTGAATCAAACATTTAAATATAAGATACTTGGGGGGTGCCTGGGTGGCTCAGTGGGTTAAAGCCTCTGCCTTCGGCTTAGGTCATGATCCCAGGGTCCTGGGATCAAGCCCCACATCGGGCTCTCTGCTTAGCAGGGAGCCTGCTTCCTCCTCTCTCTGACTGCCTCTCTGCCTACTTGTAATCTCTGTCTGTCAAATAAATAAATAAAATCTTAAAAAAAAAGATACTTGGCACTATCATTCCCTGAAATCAGTTTTCAGGTAAGTTATTTACTGAAAGTAATTTAGTTTACAGTACAGAAGAATCAGAATTTGAACTTTATATTTCAAATTCTTTATTATCAATGTGTTTTAATTTCTTTCATTTAAAGTATTGTGTCCTGAGGGGTGCCTGGGTGACTCAGTTGTTAAGTGTCTGTCTTCAGCTCAGGTCATGATCTCAGGGTCCTGGGATGGTGTCCCACATAGAGCTCCCTGCTCAGTGGGGAGTCTGCATCTCTCTCTTCCTCTGCACCCCTCTGCCATTGCTTGTACTCTCTCTTTCTCAAATAAATAAATAAAATATATTAAAAAAAATGTTGTGCCTCGAAGTTGCCATAGCAATTAACAGAATCAATTTCTCCATAGAGCTTTCTCTAAATAATGTCTGGATGTTTGAGTGAGTGAGAGACTAAGAGGTTACATCTTGACTGATGATAATGTCAAATACATATTTGAAACTTGTTTTCCTTCCTTCTTTCCTCCCTTCCTTCTTTCCTTCCTTCCCTTTTATTTTAGCTGACGGTTTAATGGATGAAGGGATTAACGTTTGTAGTATATTGTTAATCATTGGACTACCAATTCAATCTGAATGAACATAGAAAGAGACTAAAATAGATACAGTGTGGGAGATAGTGATAGTTCTAATTATTGGGAGTCAGTAATATATATAGAGGGAAATATGGAAGAGAAAGCAAAGATAATAAACTAAGGATTTAACTATAATTAGAAAAACTGAACTTTTATTCACTCTACAAGTTCACATGAGAAATCATGTGTCCTAAAAATAAAAGTGAATAAAATTCCCCAATCATATTTTCTAAGATGCATCCTGAATATATTATATATGAGAACTAGAAGAAATTGCCCTGGAAAAAATTAATAATGATTGGTTTCCATTCTTCAGCACTTCTGGCTCACTGAAAGAGCAGATCAAAGAAATGATAATCATAGATAAATGGGAAGCTGGTTCAGAATGAATTTACTATTATTTATGTAAAAGAGAAAAGAACTTCCATAGCTTTCATTATTCGTTATGTTACCTCAACAACATGGATAACTATAATATTTAGGGATTTGTTACTCTTGCCACTTGTTACCACTACTATTTATTACTCCAAATAGTTGTCCATAAACTTTTAATCCACCAGCTAATATACGTAGTATGTTTCTTTGTTTTTGAACTGTTTGTTGAACCACAGAAGGGAGTGAAGAATCAGCACACTCAAATTTTCAATTTTATTAGTGTAATTGGCAAGTAGTTAGTCATTAGTTGGTACATAAAATATCACTCATGTCTCACTTTGCAAACTTATTTGTAGATAACAAATTTTATAATATAAAACTATGGGTTGAAGTGAAAACAAATTTATTTTATAAATAATCCAAGAGAACAAGAAATCAAAATGATAGATAATTGATTATTCTGATATAACAATAAATTCATTTTTAAAGAAAATATAATTTAGATTCATTTGAAATTCCTCCTGAGACTTCAAGATAAATTATTTAAGGAGAGAAACAATGAATGAACAAAAATGAAAGACTAAAAAACCTGCACAATTAAATGCCTATATCGATTAACCTTTTATTTTTTTTAATTTTTAAGTTATTTTATTGTTATTATTTTTAACCAATTAGCCTTTTTAAATTTAGAAGCTCAGTTTTATATGTAACTTTTCTTTAAATTACTAGAATATATGAGATAGTACACTAAACCATAAATCAGTTACTATTCTGCTAAAATTAAATGACACTTTCTCATTTTTTTTAAAGATTTTATTTCTTTATTTGCCCGACAGAGATCACAAGTAGGCAGAGAGGCAGGCAGAGAGAGAGGGAAGCAGGCTCCCTGCTGAGCAGAGAGCCCGATGTGGGGCTCGATCCCAGGACCCTGAGATCATGACCTGAGCCGAAGGCAGAGGCTTTAACCCACTGAGCCACCTAGGCACCCCTGCTTTCTCGTTTTTTAGAGTGTTAAAGAGTTATATACTCTTAAAGTTTTGAATGAGTGAAACACAATTTCTATAGTTTAAATGACAGTGTTGGCTAAAAAAAGAAAAAAAAAGTTTGTTTCCAAATAAGGTTTAAGAAGATTCAAAATCTGTACCTATCATTTAAGCTCTAAGTTGAAATGGATCATGAGAAAACAATTAGTTTCAGATATATTCACCTAGTCAAAATATTTCATATATTCAATTATAATACAATGTTAAAATATTTTCATAGGATTAAAAAAACCTTTGTCTAGTTCTTCTTATTAAAAAATAGAATTTATTTCATCCAAGTAGACATCTTTCAAGCAAAGTGTTTACCTTTGACGACCTATGTCATCGTCACCACCATCACTACCACCATCATTTGAACACAGTAAGATAATGAGAGGGCTCTAATTTTAAATTTTAAGGACCTGGGACTGATTCCTAAGTTTGTATTTACTATATGTGTAGCATTAAATCAGTCACTAATTGACTTTATTCTACTTCATCTTTCTAGGTAAGCATAAAATAGCCCCTAACTTCTCAACATCACAAAGTCTGTGACCTGCTTGTTCAGTAAAAAAATCGGAAGATGGAATACATGTGTCAATTTAAGGGTTAAAAAATATATAATTATTATTATATACTATTATAATATATATTTTATATATTAAATATATAATATACTACATTATATTATATAATGATATTATTATATATTTATATACATTATTTTTAAAAGATTTTATTATTTATTTGACACAGAGAAAGAGAGAACACAGGCAGGGGGAGTGGGAGAGAGAAGCAAGCTTCTCACTGCACAGGGAGCCTGATGTGGAGCTTGATTCTAGGAA
Source organism: Mustela lutreola (assembly GCF_030435805.1). Taxonomy (NCBI): domain Eukaryota; kingdom Metazoa; phylum Chordata; class Mammalia; order Carnivora; family Mustelidae; genus Mustela; species Mustela lutreola. Next base: position 89,260,829 of record NC_081299.1, on the reverse strand, counting down.
CCTGGGATCATGACCTGAGCTGAAGGCAGACCCTTAACGACTGAGCCACCCAAGTGCCCCTAAATGCATTATCCTTTTGACAGTTATGATGGGCCATATGTTAGCAGAACAGAAAAAAAGACTATGCAGAATGGAAAAGAAGAAAGAAACAACACTAAGTCAAAGAGACACAGAGTATAACATAATCTCTGGCTCAGCTAAGCACACTGCACTTGAAATGCTTCTTGAACTTGTTTGTTTAACTAATAATTCCTAGAAAGATTTCTCTTACTTTAGCAAAGCAGTCTGAATAAACAGTCCTAATAAGAATATGTAAATAATTTGAATTTATTTTAAGACTTGAATTTGGAGGAAAATGACACAAAAAAAACTATGAAAGCATTAGAGGGATTTCATCTCATAAAATTAATGATATCCTATATCTTGAAACAAATATCTTTATGTGTGGACAGAATAATATTATTCATCAAAAAGTTTATTTTTATGGACTTTGGAGAGAGTATGTGCTTTGGTGAGTGCTGTGAAGTGTGTAAACCTGTAAGACCTGTACCCCTGGGGATAAAAATATATGTTTATAAAAAATAAAAAAATTTAAAAAAAGTTTATTTTGTATTTATTAAGCATCACTTTGTCAAAACTTCTCTCTCCATTATCTTAGTTATTCAATTTTATTCCCAACTATTCCATTAATTTTTTTTTTTTTAAGATGAGGGAAGGTATACTCTGAAAGTCAAGGAACTGATCTAAGGTCATATAGGTAGGAATGCAGAAATACCTCAGGTCTGTCTCAAATATATGTTCTTTCAAATATGAAATTCAACTCTCATTTAGGTATTTTTGGTATTCAAATGATGACCTAAAATATCCTGAATCATCCAGGACAAAATCAATTTTTTCTAATTAACTATACTTACAAAATGTTCAGATGTCTCAATGACAGTATAAACATGCATAGGCGCAAGATTTTCTTAAAAAATAAATCACCCTCCTGGGAAAATTTTTCATGTATAAGAAATCCAAACAAAACTTCATATTACCTGAACATGTTACTTAATTAACCAAATAGATACTTCTAAATATTGGTTACATTTTTGCATGTGGAATATATTTATAAAAAATAAACATCATATTCTTTCTAACTTTAATGATCAGCACAGGAGTTTTGACCTGCTCCGTTTCCGACCTGGGCCGATTCCTTAGGCAATCTGGTGGTCCCCCGCTCCTGGGAGGTCACCATATTGATGCAGAACTTAGTGCGGACACCCAATCGGCATAGCGCACTACAGCCCAGAGTTTCTGGGCTCAAGCGATCCTCTTGCTTCAGCCTCCTGAGCATCTGGGACTACCGGCGTGCACCACCGCGCCCGGCATTCTGTCTAACTTTAGAGTTTAGGACGTGAGTTATTTTTAAGGGTTTTCTAATGGTTCTGGGAGTAATCAAAGACGGAGGAGCATTGTACTATTTTGTTACAGGAAGAGAGAAAGCTCCTAAGCGAGTTATACCCATATAAGGTGAGTTGTGTGTGTTCATACCTATTGCAGATGGTCCCCAGTTTTTGATGGTTCAAATTGTGATTTTTTTGACTTTACAGTGGTGTGAAGATGATACTCAGTAGAAACTGTACTTTGAATTTGGAATGTTTATGTTTTCCCAGGCTAGAAATATGCAGTGTGATACTCTTTGGTGAGCTGGGCAGCTCCTCGCTCCCAGCCAGCCACATGATTGTAAGAGTGAACAGCCAGTATACAGACAACCATTCTGTTTTTCACTTCTAGCACATTATCTACCAAATTATATAAGATATTCAACACTTTATTATAAAATAAGCTTTGTGTTAGATGATTTTGCCCAACTATAGGCTAACATAAATGCTCTGAGCACATTTAAGCTAGGCTAGCCTAAGAAGCCGGATTGATTGTTACATTAGGCGCATTGAGTGCATTTTAACAACAACAAAATCACTAATTTAGTACTGAGAATTTTCCAGCCTTGAGCTGACTTCAGGGCATATTGTCTATTATATCTGCATATCACTCTATCTCTAATTTACTTGTGAGGGCACTGAGAATGCAAGTCAGCCAAGGAACTTGCTCAAGAAAACACAGTTAGGAAGTGATGAGCTGGATCTGAACCCCAGGTGGCTGGGTGGCGGAGTCCAGGGCTGGGAGCATGATACATCTTCAACACAGCTTCCACTATAACCCCAGAGCACCCATGGTCATTCTGGATTTGGTTAGTGAGTACCGTTCCCCCTATCTACTCAACTTTCCACAAATAGCTAGAATGTGTGTGAATCTAAAATCGAACACTCACATTCCCAAGATATATCCAGGTGCTGAAATTCTGAGAGCTCTGCCCACACAGGCCCATCAGAACTGCAGGCTGTCTCACGCAGTGGACATTTGTCAGCCTTCCTCAGTTCTGCCTGAAGAGCAGAGCTGGTAGTGGCATGGCGGCTCTGCTTTTGTTCTCATCGCTGACAGTGTCATGTTCCTGAGGCTGTCCTTCTCAATAGGTAAATGCTGTATCCTTCCTCCTGCTCTGTGACCCTCTGTAGCTCACTTTGCTCCTGCTATCATTAGGTCGGTCCACAGTGAGATGAAAAATCCTTCCAGTGAATTTCCTTTATTCTTCCCCATGGTCAATTAATTCAATTCTACATAGAAATAGTTACAGAGTATCACCACCAAACGATGCAACTGCTTTCCTTTCCAGGAATATACTAGATGCTTTTCTCTCAAGTTCTTTGTTTTGATTCAACTCCTGGTTGACCGAAGCACATTTTCAAGTATTTGCTTTCCACTCCCTTCTCACCCCCAACAAGGATATACAGAAGATATACTTCCTAAACCCTTGCATATTTGAGTTACATGTAAATATCCACTGCCATGGGGCATTTCTGGCACCAGTGAATTTCCTTTTTAAGCTAGTTTGAATTGCTTTCTTTTTCTTGTAATCAATACTTCTAAAGTGCTAGACTCTGCTTGCCCTCACCAGAAGCTTTGAACATTAGGACAATGATGTTTCTCATTTTAAGGGCCTGATTTAGACTGTCATAAAGAGGCTAAGCATAATATATAAGAGATAACTTCTAGGCTTCTGGCTAAGTGCCCAAGCCGCAAAGTGCAGTTTTGATGAAACAGAAGGGAGATAAGATAATGGGTCTAGATTGCTCAGTGAATTCTTATTTATCTCCTTATTGGGAAGAGTTCATAGTGTGAGAGTATAAGATGTTTTCACAAACACTGGAACAATTTTCAAGAGTTACATACATTTCGCCCTGCAAGGCTTGAGGATGTTTTATCACCTTCGCTAAATGAGAAATATTAGCAGATGTTCCCAAATAGAATGTTGCTGGAAGTAAGGCACCCTAAAATCTAAACTATTACATTTGATACAGATGGGCATATCTTTGATTAGTTCTTAAAAATATCTACATTTCTAGATGTCAACAGAATTAATTGCTAATTTGGGACTATCTACAATGATTGGAGAGAAAAGCTGATTTAGCTGCACTTAAAAATACACTAGTCACACTTCACCTGGTGATTCACAGACCTGTACCCCTGGGGATAAAAATATATGTTTATAAAAAATAAAAAATTATAAATAATGAAAAAAAATACACTAGTCATTTCTGTCTAGTCTCCTAGACTGTTGTCTTTGAAAACTAAGAAATCATCTCACTCAGGACTGCAGTTCAGCTCTAGTGCGTAATAGGTGTTCAATAATGCATTGTTGCAGGAATGCTCCACGAACTTGAATAACAGAGAGAGTCCTATTCAGTCCCTGGCCACAGTGTATTTTATTTGCCTAATAAATACATCTTGAATCCATGCACGGCTTAGGTTTCACCAAAATCACCTTTATCCAAAGTGGTCTTCTGAAATAACTTTTTAATTCATCTAGTTATGACCATTTTTAGTGGCCATATTAGTCTATTATCATCATCATTATTATCTTTATTATCACCATCATCATTATTATCATTATATCATCATTAGGCTGTTATCATCACTGCGATCAAAATAATAATTAAAAACATAAATGTGATTATGATACTACCTTAATTAAAAGCCTTCATTACTTTATTATTTAAAAAATATGGGTGGAGGGTTAGGTGACCCTGGTGGTGGGTATTAAGGAGGGCATGTATTGCATGGATCACTGGGTGTGGTACATAAACAATGAATCTTGGAACACTAAAAAAATAATAAAAATAAAATTAAGTAAATAAAGAAGACATTCCATGAATGAGTAATTAAGGCCTCCACCTGCCCTGTGTGTCCTCTTGAAGCCTCAGCTTCTACCATGTTTTCCATTCCCCTTTACACACAGTGCTGCTGACTTGCTGAGGGATCTTGAGGGGTCCCTCCTACTCTTGCCCTCCACACTTGCACTTCTGCTCTTCTCATCCTCTCCAGACAGTAAACTCCTCCTTCTTTTGGATTTCAGGACAGACATCATTTTCTCATATAATTACAGCCTGTAACTTTTCTTCATGGTACTTATTAGAGTTGGAAATTATATACAAATGTGTGTGATTGTTTTCTGATGCCTGCCTTTTTCACAGGAACTTAGATTCAATAAGATCAGGGAACATTTCCATTTCTGTTTACCATTGTATATCTAGATTCTGGTACAGTACACTGTATATATAAGTAGCTATTGACTGAAAACATCACTGAATGAATAATCTTCCCATGTGTTTCAACCGAATTAAACATTCCAAATAAACATTTTGAAAGGAAAAGTTACAATTTATTTGAATAAAAAGTAAATAACTTCAGCTTTCTGTCTTCATTATTCTCTCGCCTTGGAGTAGGAGAGTAAAGAAAGAGAGCAAATTAGACAGAGCAAAGAGTTGGTGAGTCTGGGTAAAAAGTGTGATTGCACAGAAAACTTTCTGTAAATTTGAAATTATATATAATCAAAAGATTGGAAAAAATTGCATAACAGAAGGTCAGTCCTATAATATGTGTGTAGTAAATGAAAAGTCTTAAGAAGTAAGTAAGTCATCACATGGGTCTTCTATATATTTTGTGTCTTTTTCCTTAAGAAAGAAATTTAAATCATCACATGACATTTTCTCATTCATCAAGTTTGTCATGAATTCCAAAGCACTATTCAATATTAACCATGATTCTTGTGTTCCTGCATCTGTGTTTCAGCGTTTATTTTAAAGCACTCTTGTCTTAGTAGACAATAACTTCATGAAATTACACAAAATAAAATATTCTTATTTTAATCTGTTTTTTGCATAATAAATAATAAAGTATTTTGCCATATAACAATGTTTATAATACTTTATTTTAATTGTAAGTCAAATAATTTATTGTTATTGTGATCAATTTCAAAAATATATTAAAGAATAATATACAATGATTTTTTTGACTAACCTTAGGAATATATAGGCAGTTCTCCACAGACTACCCTTGTAATTCAATCAAACTTAGAAGTCTTTAATAGTAGGTATATTTGTTCATACACACAAAGGTATACAAATCCACCATAATAGTTTCGGGACCTGGGAAACAAACAAAAGTTTGATATGAAGCAAGTCTTTAGTTGTTCTTAACTACTAATCTCAAAGTAATAATTCTCATAATTTGGTAAATATGTCCTCCAGAAGGATATATTTATCTATATATGAAAAATTATTTCCATGACTTGAGTATTTTGGTTCCTCTTATTTTATGTTTTGTTTGTTCTTAAAAAGGAATTTAAGAAAATTCAAAGTGGTTTTGCAAGATTTGTCCTAAAGTATTGCAGTCCTATCATTGGAAGCAGCCTCCTTATACTGCTGTCTTTTAAATGGCTCTTTATGTCAAGGATAATGGTATACTATTCCTTCTGCCCCAATGTTATTTATTATTTATCTAAAGTTATCTTTCAATTTCTGTTTTCTAAGGAAGCATGAACTTTAATGTTTGAAAAAATTCTTGGACAGATTATAAGTAGTGATACATCTCTGTTATATTGTGCATTTGAAATAAAATTTAATTAGTCCTTTAATTTTGAGTTTTGGTATTAGCCACACTTCCTTATCCAAAGAAGTTAACATAATAGAGCATAACAAAATCATTAAGAGCAAAACCCTTGATACATTGTCCTTTTAACATTAGCTTTCAAGTTAGACAATAAGAAATCTTGTATGTTGTACAACATCTATAACTAGGTAAACATATAACCCATATTTTAAATATTCTAATGTCTCAGGTAATAGTTTAATAATAATATGATAATAAGATATTTGCTACCTTATAAATAAGATAAGTGATATTTTATATTATTTTCTGCCATTAGTTGAGGCTACACATATATAAGTATAAATCTAACTCAGAGGGAACATAGTAGATACTAAAATGTCAGTCTTCTTACAAATAAGGGAAATTAAATCATATACACATATGTAGGCATTTTTCATATATATGTACTATTTATGAATGAATAAATACGAAAAATATAAATCAAGAGACAATTGGTGATCCAATGTTTTAAAGATGAACAGGAAATTTGTAATATAACTTCACTATCTACAACTTTTTAAAAAATCATTTAAATTGAAATTGGAAAAGTAGTAAGTGAAAGCACAGTTTCTTGATGAACACTCCCCTTAAACAAATTTTTCAGAAGCAGTTTTTAGGTATATTTATTTCCTTAAGCATGAAACTTCTATTGAAAAAGCACTCAGTTTGGGGCACCTGGGTGGCTCAGTGGGTTAAAGCCTCTGCCTTTGGCTCAGGTCATGGTCCCAGGGTCCTGGTATCGAGCCCCGCATTGGGTGGCTCAGTGGGGAGCCTTCTTTCCTCTCTCTCTCTCTGCCTGCCTCTCTGCCTACCTGTGATCTCTGTCTGACAAATAAATAAATAAAAATATTAAAAAAACACTCAATGTAAAAAAAATAATAATACTTTGGGCAGTATGGTTGGTTCTTGCTCATAACTGGGTGGCTACAAAGATGATATATTTTGGCTACACAGCCTGCAGAATTGTGACCCACCTGTGGGACAGATTTTGTCAGATTTTGTAAATCTCATGTGATATCATAAAGATCACATGGGTAATATCTTTGGTTTTCTGACGTCAACCACTGTGGACTAGAAAAATGGTCCCAGGATAGATTTGGATATTTGCCAATTAACTTCTGATTATAATTATTAGAAATTTTTGGTCGAAGATATGTAGCAATTTAAAAAAATAAAACAGGGTCCCAGTGTGCCTTGGCCTGGAGAGAAAAAGGAAAAGATGGCACTACCAGTCCCTAGGATTTGGTGTCTTCCAGTTGGAGCTGTAGATATGATAGAGTGCTTCCCAACAGGATTTGCGTCTGTGGGGAAGTAGGTTGTCTTGTGGGCAATTGAACCACAGTGGAGATGCAGCTTCTACTAAAAATGTTGCCTAAAGCAAGGAAAGTAGGAACAGCACTTACTTAATGGCTGTGTATATAAACTGATGAAGACTAAGCATGAGTTCAACTGCATGAACTTCACCTTCCCAAGAAGGACATGGGTGCCACCATGGCTGAGTTCCCAACCTATCGAAGCAGGCCAATGCTTCTGCAAAATGTGGCTTTATTTCCTAGGAAGATCAGTCATCATCTGACAGCAGGTTGATAATAATCGACCACTTTTATTTGTTATCACTGGAACGGCCACCTCTTTGGGATGTATACTTGACTTAGGGGCAACATCATCTACAGATACTGTCCTTGTGTTCTACAGTATTGTGATTTTATATCAGGAGCTCAAGTCATAAATGCATTTAGTCATAAATGCAGCTTAGTGTTAACTCCCATGTAAATCTTTGTACTTTATCATAAAAATAGTTAGCTTTTGTAACATATTGGTACAATATCTTACTGTAGACTCATTTACATTACCAGCTAGAAACTAATGCCTTTATTTGTTTGTTTGTTTGTTTGTTTAGAGAGGAGGGGAGGAACAGAGAGAGAGAGAGAGAGAAGCTTAAGCAGGCTCCATGCTCAGCACAGAACCCAACCCAGGGTTCAGTCTCACAAGTCTGAGTTCATGACATGGGCTAATATCAACCGTCTGATGTTAAACCAACTGAACCACCCAGGCACCCCTAAAATTTAATGTTCTTAGGTGTGAGGATATTTTCCTTTATAGTTTAGTTAAATTGATTTTTAAAAAAACTGTATTTTTATGCCATTTGGATTTTCTGTTAATGGAACACAAAATATTTCCTTTGTTATCCAAAAATTTGTTTTAGCCACTTTGCTTTTGTGAAAGACCTGTTTTTGCTGAGAGAAACCTAAGGAGGAATTTCATTTTTACAAAGTGGTTTATTTGATTTTTGGTATTTCAGTTTACAAAGGTCTTCATAGGAATGCTATGTTTTGGATAGCTGAAGAAATCCATAGTGCTAAATTATGTAAGAATTTTTGTTTAGAACAACTCAATCTGAGTCTGTGTTATGATGCATCTGCAAGGATAATAAGAATAAAAACTAATTATTAGAACATGAAGGACAACAACTCCACCTCTGAGACAATAGCCAGGTTTAATCACAGTATTGTAAGATATAGAGTGATGAAATGTGATGTATCCTAAGAAGCTTGTACATAAAATGGTGGATATGGCCAAAATAATGTAGATGTATGGCATATTTATTATGTGTGAAGCATCGGGCTTCAATTTTATATGCAAAATTTTATTAAATCCTCAAAGCAAATGGTAATAACAAGTGTATCTTAATATTTATGTTGAAAAATATTGAAAGCACTGGAAATGTATTGCTATAAATGATTGATGTCATAAAATGTTAAAGTGTTGTGATGTGGAAAATTTATATACATCTGCTGAGTCCATGTCTAGGGCCACATTGACGTGGCAATTGGAAAGCAGATTTTAGGTCAATCTTACTGGTATAGGGAGAGCTGGTCAGAATGGAATAAGCTATTTTGTAAGGCAGTCAGGTGGAAATACTCAGGTAGTGTCTGAATTTCATTTTCTCAAAATAGTAAAGCAAATAATGTAACATGGGGTGGGGCAATAGAATAAATAATCTTTAGGGCATCTTCAAACTGGCCAATGTATTTGATGAGCGGACTAGAATACATCTGATCCTGGGGCACCTGGGTGGCTCAGAGGAAAAAGCCTCTGCCTTTGGCTCAGGTCATGATCCTAGGGTCCTGGGATTGAGCCCAACATCAGGCTCTCTGCTCAGCAGGGAGCCTGCTTCCCCCTCTCTCTCTGCCTGCCTCTCTGCCTACTTTTGATCTCTGTCTGTCAAATAAATAAATAAAATCTTTAAAAAAAATAGAATACATCTGATCCTGTCAGCAGTCTTAGTCATGAGTTCCAGTTACTCAGTCTGAGAGCTAACATGTCCTTTGGGTTCCTAAAAGGGCCAAGTACAGTAGGAATTGTTTTATTTACATTATTGTATTTGACCCACACAACATTTGTAAGATACTGGTATGATCTTATTTTAAAATGAAAACAGCTACAGAAAGAGATGTTAAGTAGTTTTCCAAACTCACATGCCTAATATTGAAAGAAATGCTATTGGAACCCAGGATTTCTCAAGACTTTTTTTTTTCTTTTTTCTTTTTTAGCATTATTCATTGTTTTGGCTATAGAAACTGTGGCCGTTCTTATCAATATAAGAAATCATTTATCACCATAATAACTTTAACCTCAAGAAGAATTTTGATAGAATCCCACCGAGTGACTGTATGGCAGCTAATATGTATTTCACATCCACAGGAATAACAAAAATCTGCTATTTTCTTCTTACAAGGTCTACCATACATGTGAGCAGGTTTATATTTACTTGTATATGCATGTGGACACACAAACACAACCATCACATCTAATCATTTTTATTTCCATTTGGAAACATTCAATGAATGTATATTCCAGAATTACATCTGAATATTGGAAATTTATTTTTTTAAATTATTTGTTAGCTTTGTAAATACCTCACATGAGGGCTCTTTTTAGGAGGTCATACTCTAGGATATTACCAGTGCTTTGAGTAATCAAGGGAGAAGCATTAACAGACCTTTTCCATTCTTAAGTGACCAAACTCTAGTTTAATTAAAGAAAAAGAAAAAAAAAACTACACAAAGATACAAAAAGAAAATCCTTCAGTTCAAAAATTGCAGCTTAACTTTTTGGCCACTCTAGATATTGTCTAAGGGGAGCAAATGGCATGAATCATCCACCTAATTATAGTAATGTCAGGGCTTGGTTTAGCTTGCAGCAACATTTATTCTCTGTGCCTGGTTACATCTCTGTGATAATTACAGAGATTTGGCAATGCTGCTTATATAACCATTGACCATAAATTACTGTTAGACCAAACAGCTTTGGAAACTGATGGCAGGGCAGCTGACACTTTTAATTTACCGATCCTGTTGTCATTAGTGCAAAGTAGGTGGTAAGGTGAAAAGAGGGTCAGGGCTAAATTCTTCACATGTTGAAATTCTGCCCACAACCACAGCAGACAATTACCCTTCATAAAAGATTATTCAGACAGTCTTTTAACAAGAGTGACATCTGCTGGCCCACATATGCAGTTCAAACTGTTCCATATTTATAAGCATTTGCAATAGCCTAGCTTTATTTGTGCAGATGGCAAATCAGCTGAATTTATAATTACAAAGGACAATATTTAGTACAATAGAGTTCTTATTCAGTGATTTTGAATTTCTAGTTTTAAAAAAATGACTGTAAATTTCTTTGCTTTCTGTTGTGACATTTTATTTACAATGTTTTTGTTCATGTGTTTTTTCTTTCTTTGAAATGCTAGATTTAAAAAAAGAATTTGAATACAGAATTGTTATGGTTTAGAAATATTATCTTTGAGCAGTTGATTGTGATACTCCGAAGCAACTAGTTAAGTTGAAGTAATCAGACTGCAGAAATATCGCTCATGTTTTTGTTTGTATGTGTGTTGTGTTTTAAGTCATCATAGTCAGTGAAGAACAATTGTACATTGACTTCTTGATCACTGTGCTCTCCTGGGTGAGTGTGTGTGTGTGTCTGTGTGTAACTTTCATCTCATCTGAGTCAATCTGCAAAAATATTGTTATCTATTGTGAATATATTATAAACTTTGTATCTTTATTATTGTTTGCTTTTATTTTTAGTTACCATGGCCAAAGGATCTTTCCTTTTAAATCAAGTTAACATTTGTGTGCATGCATTTTATACTTATAATGACTGTGCTGGAGTTATATTTTTAATTGGTAAAAGTGTCCTTTAATTTTTAAATATAAAATTCTTTTTTTTTAAAGATTTTCTTTATTTATTTGACAGAGATATATCACAAATAAGCAGAGAGGCAGGCAGAGAGAGAGAGAGAGGGAAGCAGACTCCTGCTGAGCAGAGAGCCCGATATGGGACTCGATCCCAGGACCCCGAGATCATGACCTGAGCCGAAGGCAGTGGCTTAAGAGCCACCCAGGTGCCCTAAATATAAAATTCTTATATAAGGAAAACATATAAAGCAAATATCTTAAAAAGTAAAAATATTATTATATTAAAAATAAGAAGTGCCTATTTACACCTCATCATATGTATCTGCAGAATTTGTTCCTACGTAAAATGATAAAAATACACGTATTCGATTTTGAGTACTTATATGGTGGTGATAGAATCATAGTTCTCTATAATTTTATTTCACCTAAAGACACTACCTCAGATTAAAAGACATTACTCTTCTTTTTGTGTGATATATATCTTAAGATATTCTATTGAACAAAGCAGTTGTCTTTTAAACATAACAGATACAAAGGCACATACATTAAGAGAATTCAGGTTTTTATATGCTGATCATGTCCTTGTCCCTGTGTCCTTAAAACCAACAGCAACTCAAAAAAAATGTTTACTTCCATACAGCACATTCTTGAATTTCCTTCACTGCCACTAATCTAAATATCTTGGAAACATCACTGAAAAAGGAAGTGAAAGATTTGTATTGTATCCTTAAGTCACTATTAATTATCTTCCTCCATTTTTTCACCTTTGTAGTTTATAATATCTACCACAGAAGGTTAATTCAAGAATGATTTTAATATATATGTGTGTGTGTGTATATATACATATATATATAGTATGAAAACTACAAAGCACTTTAAGAAGTTGATACTAATTATTAATGGAGTTTATATCTACCTACATTTTCTCAGCCAATTTTACAAAATAACAATATGAATTAAGTAAATCTTCATTTTACAGGCATAAAAATAAAAGAAGTCTAAATCACTTGCTCAGATTAAAAATTCAAGTGATGGAAATGAGACACAAACCCAAATAAGTCTCTATAGCCAAAAAGCCATGAGAACAAATTATTTTTAATAAACCTTTACCACACAGAAATATGTAAGTAATAATAAAATAAAATAAACCTTTTAAAAATTTAATATTGAGGGGATGCCTGGGTGGCTCAGTTGGTTGGACGACTGCCTTCGGCTCAGGTCATGAACCCGGAGTCCCCAGATCGGGTCCCACATCAGGCTCCCAGCTCCATGGGGAGTCTGCTTCTTCCTCTGACCTTCTCCTCTCTCATGCTCTCTCTCACTGTCTCTCTCTCAAATAAACAAATAAAATCTTTAAAAAATAAATAAATAAATATAAAAATTTAATATTGAATAAACTAAGTATTCTACACAAGACAAATTTACTGTAAGGAATCCATGTTATAGAATATACTTTTGGACATCACAAAAGATAATGTATAAACATTTTAACTGTTCTTATTTTAAAGAGAAACCAATCTCAGGGGCACCTGGGTGGTTCAGTTGGCTAAGTGTCTGCCTTTGGCTTAGGTCATGATCCTGTGTCTTGGGATTGAGCCCCACATTGGGGTCCCTGCTCAGTGGGAGTCTGCTTCTCCCTCTCCTCTGCCCCTCCCCCTGCTTGTGTGCTCTATCACTCTCTGTTAAATAAATAAAATCTTAAAAAAAGAAAGAGAAAAACCAATCTCAAATAATTGCATAACACTTTACAATATATGACCATTAGGTTGAATTAAAAATAATAACTACTTTTATTTGCATATCAAAAACAAATATCATAATAGAAACAATGACAATATTTAAGTTTTCCATGCCAGTTGTAGTCAAATTTGTTTTCTCTTTGGGTAATTAAGTAGAGAAATATCTAAAAACTAAAGAGGTTAGAATTAACAATAGGATTTAGTTTCTTATATTTTGAGAATGATCTAAATTAATTCTGTATTTGTACAATGGTAATAATGTCTATCTGTTTCTGCAGGTTATGTATATCAGTATGACTTAAGCAAATTATCCACTATTTAAAGCATTGTATCTGTGAAAGAAACAAAACACATGCAATGGTGGGTGGCAAGCATAAAATGAGGTCATACTGTTTTACTTTTTTGTAGCTCTGAGTATAGGTATCCTCCAGGCAGAGAGACAGTATCTTGTTGAAATTCTCTCCTAACTTGGCTCTAGATACCTCTGTGAAACAATTTCAGAAATAAACTTTTAGGGAGTGCCTGGGTGGATCAGTTGGCTAAACATCTGTCTTCAACTCAGGTTATGATCCCAGGGGGTTGGGATTGAGCCCTGCTTAGGGGACTCCCTGCTCAACAGGAAGTCTGTCTCTCCCTCTCCCACCACTTCTCCCCTATACTGGTGTTTTGTCTTAATAAATAAATAAACAAATAAATAAAATCTTTGAAAAAGAAAATAGACTTTTAACTTATTCTAGTGATAATTTTTTCTGATTATAAAATGAGTAATTTATATTCCTGCCAATTTAAAGTACCTGGGATAATACTTTATATGCATTTCACAATTTAAATGTTTAAACCTAATATTTTGATAAATCAATGCTAACCTTTGTAATACACATTTATAAAATATAAAATGCACCAGGGGTTTGGGGCCCTGGATGACTCAGTCAATTAAGCATCCATTTCAGCTCAGGTCATGATCTTATGGGTAGCACTTGGCAGGGTATCTGCTTGAGATTCTCTCCCTCTCACTCTGTCTCTCTCTACCCTTCCATCATCCCCTACCACTTGTGCTCTCTCTCTCTCTCTCTAAAATAAATAAAATAAATCTTCAAAAAAATAAAATCATTGAGGTGTTTTATAAACATACACAGAAAACATGTTGCACCAAACCTTTCATTTTCTTATTGCTCCCAAGATCATGGTTACTGGCTAGGAGATGTGTAGTTTGTACAAACTCATTTCATTTGAAGTGAAGGCATATAGCAAGGATGTAGTAGTCCACTTCAAACACGATTCCATCTAATTTTTAAAACATAGTATTTGGAACTTTTATACTATTTTCTACTAAAATCTCTTATCTTCTGCTTTTGGATTTTTTTTTTTGTTATGTCTGGTAACTGACATATCTTTGTTCTATTCAACATATAATCAATATTCTACTTAAAACATCCTTTCAGTTAGATAGAGATGTATATTCACCCAGCAAGTTGGGTCCTGCTTTCCATAAATTTTCTTGAGTTAATCTGTAATTCTTTTTACTGTTATCATTCGAATTCTCTCAGACACTTAAAGTAACCTCCAGAAACTTTGGTATCAATACCTTTTAAATTAAATGCAATGGATATATGGTCAATAATATGTTTACTTCCATAGGTTAAAAAAATGTGTGTTCCAGAATATTCTTGGACTTGGTTAATTCACTGATATGTATTAAGACTTATGATTTCATTCTTAACCCTCGTGGTACCCATTATTTACATTATTCATAACAACTATGCTCTTAAATAGAAGCCCATTTGCAGCAAAACAGAAGTTGAAGAAGGCACAGGATGTAGTTCTTCCTTTAACCAAAACCTTCAATCTCCTTGCTTTGTCTTAAAATCAGGGAACTTTCCATAAATGAGTCTTTAAATATAACAGAAGAAGGAAGCGCTCAATAAATATCACTGGGGGGAAAAAAAAACAATTATTACCATCACAACACAATTTAACTATTTAGCTTTACAGGAGAGTTTATGTGCTGAGGCTCACTTATTCACGTCTGAGACGAGAATTAGTTTAAAGTGGTTAGATTCTTGCTAAGACTATATATCAATCAGAGTTTAGTTAAAAGCAGAAAAAAAAAGGTATCTCTGATTGATTTTAGCAGAATAGGAATTCACTAAAAGGATATTGAACAGGTTATTAGGTCACTGAAAGTGTTGTAGACAGGTATAGAGACAAGAAAAAATGTGCATATTCACACTCAGAACTGGCCAGAGTAATCTGCTATGGCCTTAGGGTATTAGCAATGCTGTTGAACCACTCAACATATTAGTGGGAAAACCTGAATATTGCAGCTGGTACACCTGCCATTACTGCATATACACTAATTTTCTTGTAGCTAGCACCATACCCAGAAATATTATCTGCATTCCTTATTCTCTGCTTCAATATGTATATATGTGTGAGTGAATAGTGCAATTGCTCCTATACTTGTTTCAAGGAAGGCTGGGGAAAAAATGGTATTTTCATTTTCTTAAAATGCAGTGGAATATAACAACTCTTCATGACCAACACTCTGAAAGAGGATAGTACTCAATCAAGGAATAACTTCAGATGTTGGACAGATAAATAGAATTGTACATATTCACGATAGGCTGCAGAATGAGAAGGCAAACTCTTCCAGGTAATAATACCTGAAGTTAGTTCTTGGATAAGACCAAGGAGAGCAGCAGCCTGACCTAAGAAGGACCTTGGCATAAGTTAGAAATTTATTTGGTTAAGTAATTGAGATTTTTCTTTGTTCTGTAATATTTGTTAATGTATACAGATTAATAGAGCACTTAATACATTGTAAAAAAAAATACAAAATATATGAGAACTATTTCGTGGTTGGGTAATGGGTGATAAGAACACAGATATAACAGTATAGATAGCCCGATATCTATGTCATGCAGTAACAAAATAAGTTGCAAAATTGCTGCCTGGTGTATTTTGGATAGCAGATCATGTCTCTCTTCAGCCTAGAGGATGAAGATTCGAATCTTAGATTGAAAGACTGGAAACTCACATTGTGTTTTGATTAATATTGCCTACATTTAAAAAGTTACTGCAAAAAGAGATGAGTTCAAAAACTAACTGATTGATTTGTGAGAAGTGGAAAGACTGAGAAGTCTAGAATTTGGGGTCTTTCAGGGTTCAACAAAAAAAGTGCTTTTATCCCAAATGGTAAGCCATGGCAACTAAACAGGCTTTGAGTAGGAAAGCCCAATAAAATATCTTACTTAGATTAAATGAATCAAGGTGAAAATGAAATTAAGGGTGTGACCCCTTTTGCATTTTGATTTTCATTCTCACTGAAATGGAAAAATATTTGATCATTTGGGCCACAAAAATACCATGATATTTTATTTCTTTCTTTAAAAGATTATTTGCTTTGTGATAAAAATAGAGAGGGGTAAAGGAGAACTTTATCACTTCATTGAAGTTGTGTTATAATAATCTAGGTGTGAGGTGAAGATGGGATTCAAAGCAGAATACCTATGGAAATTGTAATAAAATAGGATATTCTGAGTATATTATAAAGTGAGAGAAAACAAGATTTCTTAATGGATTGCATTTGAGGTGTCAATGAATAGAGAACCAAGACTTCAGTTTGGGCTAGAGCAACTGAAAGCATGAAGGGACTGTCAAGTGAAATGCCTAGGATTGTGGACATTGGGGAGGGTATGTGCTTTGGTGAGTGCTGTGAGGTGTGTAAACCTGGTGATTCACAGGCCTGTACCCCTGGGGATAAAAATATATGTTTATAAAAAATAAAAAATTAAAAAAAATCATTTGAAGAAGGAGAAAATGAGGAGTTTATATGTAAATGTGTTAAATCCAATCTGTTTATTGGTTATCCAAGAAGAGATGTCAGGAAGATGACAGGTTGTATAAATAGGAATTTTGGTAGAGATTTGAGGTAAAGCTAAATTCAAGAGTTAGCCATTTGTGAAATATATTGAAAAGAAATGTGATGGAAGAGACCACCAAGAGAATGAGTATAGAGAAAAGAAGGTGAATAATGTCTGGAACACACCAGAATGGGGAAAAAAAAGACAAACCCTCAAAAAGAATTATAAAAGATCAACTCATAAGTGGGAAGAAAGGTAGAAAATATTGCTTTCTTGAAACCCAGTGGAGACAATGTACCACATAAGAGGGACTGAGCCATCACTACATCAGTTACAGCTGATAAGGCAAGTAACAGACAATTGTGTGTGAAAATGTAGAGGTTTTTGGTAACTTTGACAAATGACAAAGAGGCATTTCAATAATTTGTTCAGAGAGATTTTAGACAAGATTAGAACGTGATGAACAGAAATCAGCAAGTGCCAAGTATGTTAAACTCATCTGGAGAGGTTTGCCGGTAAGGGAAGAGAAAAATGATAATGGATGAAAGAAGTGGGTTCAAGAGAAAAATAAATATATTTCAAGATAGTAATTAGTATAAGTTCCTATACTAATGAGAATTATTAAGTAATGGACCAAAATCAATGAAGAGAGGTAGAGAGAAACATTTATGGATTTATATCCTTGAATAGGTTATAGGATCCTAGGGCCTAAGCAGAGGAAGTAGATTTGAATAAGAACATGCATAGGGTATCATAACAGAAGAAAAGGCAGAAAATATGACAGATTCTTATGGATGAGTAGAAGTGGTAGCAGTAATTTAATGGAAATTTTGTTTGTTTTATTGACATGTGATGCTAGTTAACTGCTGAGAATGAGAATGGGGAAAAAAGTATTAAGTGTTTAAAGAGAGAGAATACAAAAGAAAATAATAATCATTTATGAAAAGGGCAAGAAAAATGCCCTGGAATATAGAGTATGTATTCTTGGTCCTTTTGAGGTTTATAGCAATGGATTAAAGTGAGAATGATAAGCATGGTCATGTATTTTTTTTCAGTGTGGGGCCTGAACTCACAACACTGAGATCAAGACCTGAGCTGAGATCAAGACTCAGACGCCCAAATAACTGAACACCCAAGTACCCCTGGTCATGTATTTTCTGCAAGTACACAATAAACTTCATGAATGTAGACATAAAGAATTGCATGTTTTTTTTTTTTTAAGATTTTTATTTATTTATTTGACTGAGAGATAGATCACAAGTAGGCAGAGAGGCAGGCAGAGAGAGAAAGGAGGAAGCAGGCTCTCCACTGAGGAGAGAGCCTGATGTGGGGCTCAATCCCAGGACCCTGGGATCATGACCTGAGCCGAAGGTAGGGGCTCAACTCACTGAGGCACCCAGGTGCCCCAGTATTGCATGGTCTAATGAAAGTAAAATAAATATTATTAATTTCTTCCTCAGGGCCTAACGGTTTTATCATCATAAGCACTAAATACAAATTTGATGGTGATAAATGGTGGTAATACTTGTAAGTAAATAAATAACTCATTTTATTTATATATAAATAGGTGAGAATCTAAAATTATAAAACCAAATCTAACAAACTTAATGTGGTAGTAATTTATTATAATCATGCATTCTAAGAACATTTCTATACTAGAAATGTTAAAATCATTTAGTAACAGAAAACCTAAGAAAAGATAAAAGGAGGAAAAAAAAATGACCATCCGTAGTTATCCACTATAAACATCTTGGTATGTATTCTTTACTCAACTTCTCTATAAAGTAGTTCCTGAATACAAAGTTCCCAGATTAGTCAGAATTGTAGAGAAAAACAAAACACACACACACACACACACACACACACATTAAGGAATTGGCTCATGTGGTTATGGAACCTGAGAAGTTTGTTGATACGCCATCTGCAAGCTGGAAACACAGAAATGCTGGTGGTATAGACTTAGTCCACATCTGAAAACATGACAGGGATCTGAAGAATTGATGGTCTAAGTCCTTGTCTGAGGACAGAAGGCCACTATATTAGCTCAAGTGATCAGCCAGAGGGAGAGAGCAAATTCTCCCTCACCACTTTATTCTTTTATTTAAACCATCAAATGATTGGATAATGTCCACTTACATTGGGGAAGGCATCCGTTTTACTCAGTTAACAGATTTAAGTGCAAATCTCATCCAGAAACACCCTTACAGATATACCCCAAAATTGTGCTTAAAAAAAAAAAAAAATCTGGGCATAATGTGGCCCTGTCAACTCAACACATAAAATTAACTATCATAGTGGTCACCTGGGTAGCTCAGTTGGTTGAGTGTCTAACTCTTGATTTCAGCTCAGGTCATGATCTAAAGGTCATGAGATAGAGCGCTGGGTGTGTGGAGCCTACTTAGGAGTCTCTCTCTACCCCTACCCCATTACTCTTGCTTTTTCTCTCTCTCTAAATAAAATTGAAATAAATAAAAAAAAATAAGTAACACAGTATTCCACTTGTCTTCTTCAACAGTAAATTGAATGGCACTTAACACATATTATATGCTCGGAAATATTTGTAATATTAATAAATGTATATTTTACTTTTAAATTATGGATCATAATGTATGCATGAATTTTGTAAATTTCAAATTTACATTTGAAATTTTGATGACAACATAGTATTGCATTGCATAGACATATAATTAGTTTTATGGCTTCCTTATTATTAGTTACTTAGATTGTTTACTATTTTGGTAATCTTAAACAGTGCTGCAATTATCCTTACTCATCTATATCTATTAACACGTAAAATTTTTGCCTCAAGATAAGGTAACACATATTTATAGAATATATTTTAAAAGGAAAAAGCACAGCTGATCATCTCTCATGAGGAAGAATTTCCAAAGCTAGTTGAGTGAAATTCTAGCCCTACAAAATATCTGAATAAAGTTTCTGCTTCATAAATTATATATATACATATATATGTATATATATATATATATATATGAACAAATTATTTTGCCAAGTTCTGTGTAGTTCATAGAGTGCATGTCCCTCTTATAAATCCACAATTCACAATTACTTATTAAAAACTCTGGAAACTTCACTGATACAAAATGTAAAATAAGTGTTTAAGTGCTTCCCAATATGAAAAATAAAATCTAAATTGCTACCTCAGCTAACTCATTTTCTGCAGAATACACCTATATTGGTGAAGAATTTCTAATATATAAAGGTAAAAACAAGGATTGCTGCTCTTATTAGTATGATTTTGTTTCATTAATATCCCTGACCATTGAAATCTTCTGGATCCATTCCCCCTGAAAAATTTAGGAAAAAAGAAATGTTAAATAGATGTATATCAAATGGCCTGGACTCAGTGATGTGAAAACTTGACTTTCTCTCACTTTTTAAAATAATAAAAATCTACTTTCCTCAATACTGTTGTTTGTAATATTGGTGGAGTAATTCTAGGGATGTTCTAGGGAGTTAAACAGATGTCCCATATACATATTAATGGGGAGGAGAGATGGCTAAGAGGCAGCAAAATTATAAGCTAAACATAGAGAAAGAATGGCATAAAATACACAGCAATATACCACCTTCATTTCTGAGCGGTCATTCTGTGTCTTCATTTTCTTTATGCTTTTCCAAACTTCCTCTTGTGGAGACTGAAAGAAAACAATGTGTTTTACAGAGAAGAAAAAAGCTATTGAATGGATCCATGCATATTGGGTGTGGAAAGGATTATATGGCTGCTATTTGCAGAGAGAAAAGAAATGGTTGTATTGCATAATTCTGGCTTAGAACAAGTTTATTATTTCTGTAAATACTCAAATGTTGAAAAGTCATTCTGATAACCACTACCTCCTAAATTTAAAATTAAGAATACAGGATTAGCTTGCTGGAGATTAAGAACATTAACATAAATCCAATAATAATCATTTTCTAATTTACTACCAATAGAGGTTTGTTTTAATGAATGTTTTGATTAGAAGTAATTATCATAAGAATTTTTGTTATCATGCTCACCACTGGGTGGTCAGGAACATTATTTTTGGTTCATATTGAAAGTACTTTTTAGTTAAAGACTTTAGCTAATGGATTAAAGACCTGGTGGAAATATATTTCTATTTCTCATCATGATTAAAGAAATATAGCCACCAGAGTGAAGAAGAAGTTTTAGAAAAAGTCAAACTTGAAAAATCCTCATGGGAAATTGTATCACAGAATTAATTTATAAAAGGACTGAGCTCTTTTCTCCTGGGGGCAAGAAAAATAGGAATACTGGTTTAAAAGCTATTCTCCATTTCCAATTTAAGCTCCAAGTTTTATACCACAAAAAGTAACTTTTTGGTTAACTATCCTATCTTTATTCTACATTTTAAAATACGAAATTGTTATTCACATAACCTTCTGAAATTGCTAAGATACCTGCTAGCTTTTTACCCCAGTGATTTCTGTTAGGAAATTTAAATACCCACTGAGGCAAGAAAAAGAAACATTTAGGGAACTGTTCACGGCAATTGATTGATTACAGTGGCTGAAGCTAAGTGTCTAAATTAAGAGATACACATGTGTTCAGCCATTCATCAGAACAAACAAAAAACTGTGGAAAGAAAAACATTATAATTCAACAAAATGGCCATAGGTAGTTAAACCAGTAATTTTAAAATACAATACAGACAAATTTAGTCGCTTTCTCTTAAGATAATGGGACTCAATAGTTCTACAAAGTAGTCTTAAGATCTGGAGATTTTGAACTGAAAAAAAAAAAAAGTAAACTTACTTTCATTTAACAATTTAAATCAACAGAACTTTGTGATCATGTACATATGAACATTAATGAAGCTGGAGGAGTAAAGCATGATGAGGTGGAGTTTTATGTGATCGGAAATAACTCATTCCTTTATTCAAAGATATTTATCAAATGCCTTCTCTGTGTCAAGCACAGTTGTGATGACTGGAGAACACGTTAGTGAGCTAGACTGACAAATTAAGGGAAAAACATCGGGTAGCGATACATACTCCTTTCAAATCATGATAAAAGAAAGCATTTTGAAGAGACATCATTTGAGAGGAGATCTGAGTGACAAGAAAGAGGCAGTCACCAAGAAATAGGGGAAGAACATGCCAAGCAGAGTCAACTACTACTTCAAAGGCCCTTGGTGGAACAAACATGAGTTTCCCGAAAATAGGAAAAAGGCCAGGATGGCTAGAATATAGTGGGCACAGGAGTAAAGCAGTATGAGTCAGGAAAATTAGCCCAAGATCAGATAACACTGGATTTTACAACTCAGGCCAAGATGTTTGATTTTACTCTAATGGAAGTCATTGGATGGAATCAGAGTGGTGTGATCTGATGTGTGTCTTGGTAAAAACTACTGTGCTTGTGTTTTGGAGAATGGCTTGTTGAGAGGCATAGATAAATGCATAAAGCCAGCAAAGAAACTCTTCTTGTGATCCTTAAGTGGCCCACAGTATGAGAGGCATTATGCCAAACACTTGTAAAGCCCTTCCAGCATACTGGCAAGATGGGTGTAATTGAAGAAGTCTAGAAATGAAGCAGAGAAGTTATATAATCTACATTAGGTCACAAGGGACACAATTGAATCCTGATTAGCTCTGTCTTCAATCCCAGATTTTTAACCACTCTGCTGGGTTGCCAGAGTACAACCCCTTCAGACTATATTATGGTTTATCCACCAAATATTCACCAGACATATTTAGGGGGTATAATACTATCTGTGGAGAATACAGAGGTAAATGTCTCTAATTTGTTGCATTAGAGACATAAGCTAACTAAGAGTAGAATTTTATTTTTGCTTACATCTTTGACTCCTGTGATAGTTAACTTTATGTGTTAACTTTACTAGGCCACAGGGTGTCCAAATATTTGGTTTACGTTAAAGGTGTTTCTGTGAAGATGTTTTGGATGAGACTAACATGTGAATTAGTAGATTGAGTAAAGTGGATTGCTCTCTCCAATGTAGGTGACCCTCATCTAGTCAGTTGAAAACCTGAATAGAACAAAAAAACCCTGTCCCCTAAGTAATAAAGAATACCCTTGCCTGATAACCTTTGAACTGGGGACATTGGCTCTGCAGATTTTGGACTTGCTGGCCTCCATAATTGTTGGAGCCAATTCTGTGTGTGTGTGTGTGTGTGTCCTGTTGATTCTGTTTCTCTTGAGAACCATAACCAGTATATCCTCCATAAAAGCAAGGATTTATGTGTGTATGACCAATGGAATCTATTAGATTAAAGGGGCACAAAAGAACAGAATTTTACAAAACTGAAGGAAATTCATCCAGAAGATCTGCTGAAGTAATTGTATAAAATTATTTGAGTCCAAGTAGAACAGAGCACCATCTAGAGATGATTTGACAGGCAGTACCCTGAGTCCTTCTAGGTAGGCAATTACAAATGGCATATTCAGTTTTTACTTTCTTAGCAAGTCTGAAAGACATTTAGAAACTATTGACCCTGGAAGCAGGAAAGTCCTTTTCTTCAGAATTATTTATTATGTTCCCATAGTAGAGTGGAAATATGTGTTCATTGGATACATGATATGTTTGCGTGGAATACAAAATCGAGTAAAATAAAATCAATGAAACTAAAAAGCAGAGTTTTATGAAAGTTCAATAAAATTGACAAAAGTCTAGTTTTCCCAGTCATGAAAAAGAAAAATTCAAATTTTAATTATGAACAATGAAAGTAGAGACTTCATCATACTTACTAAAGGTATCAAAAGGATAAGAAAATATCATGAACATATTTTATTCCAATACATTCTAAAACTTAGAGGAAATGGACAGATTCTATGAAATTTACAAGATATCAAAACTGAGATGAAAATAATAAAAACATCTAAGATTGTGATAATTATATTATGTATTCAATATCTTCCCACAGGATAAATTTTAGGTACACATGGTTTCACTGGAGAATTATATGAAATATTTGAAGAAATAATGCAAATTATATATATATATTCTTTCAGAAGAGAATACACAACACAATAAACTTTAAAAGGTCAGGATTACTCCAATAGCAAAACCAGATACAGCTGTTACAATAAAAGGGATTTATTGACTAATATATTTCATGAATATAGATACAAAATTTCTCACCCAAATTTTAACCAAAGGAATCCAGCAGTATATTAAAATGATGATACAACACTATAATTGATGCAGGTTTATTTGTCTAGTTGGCTTAATATTTAAAAGGTATAATTTACGTTATTAAAAAACTGAAAAAGAAAAAAATATATATGCTCATCTTAATAGCTTCAAAAGAAAAAAGGCATTGTTTCAAACAAATGCCAACATTCAAGCTTGAGGAAAATCTCCCAAGAAAGTAGAAATAGAAGAGTAAATCCTCAACCATCCAAAATATGTCTTTGAACAATGTTCAGCTAATACAAAAACTTGGTGATAAAAGACTACAAGAATTTTTTTCATTTTTAAAATATTTTTAGTTTTTTTTAAAGATCCTTTCATTCCTAAGAATTTTTATTATCTTAACATATAATGTATAATTTGTTTCAGGGGTACAGGTCTGTGAATCATCAGTCTTACACAATTCACAGAACTCACCATAGCATATACCCTCCCCAATGTCCATAACCTAATCACTCTATCCCTCCCATCCTGCCTCCCCTCCAGCAACTCTCAGTTTGTTTCCTGAGATTAAGAGTCTCTTAATCTTGTCTTCCTCCCCAGTCCCATCTTATTTCATTTTACCTCCCTTCCCCCACTCAGCTTCTTAAATTTCTTATATCAAAGAGATCATATGATAGTTCTGTTTCTCTGATTGACTTATTTCACTTAGGATAATACCCTGTAGTTCCATCCACATCTTTGCAAATGCCAAGATTTCATTTTTTTGATGGCTGCTGCCATAAACATTTGGGTGCACATGCCACTTCAGATCACTACATTTGTATCTTTAGGGTAAATACCCAGTAGTGGATTGCTGGGTCATATGTTAGCTCTATTTTCAACTTTTTGAGGAACCTCCATACTGTTTTCCAGAATGGCTGCGCCAGGTTACATTCCCACCAAGAGCGTAGGAAGGTTCCCCTTTCTCCACATCCTTGCCAACATCTGTCATTTCCTGACTGGCTAATTTTAGCCATTCTGACTGGTGTGAGGTGGGGTTTTGATTTTTATCTCCCTGATTCCAAGTGATGTTGAGCACTTTTTCATGTGTCTGTTGGCCATCTGGATATCTTCTTTGCAGAAATGTCTATTCATGTCTTCTGCCCATTTCTTGGTTGGATAATTTATTGTTTGGGTGTGGAGTTTGATAAGTTCTTTATAGGATTTTTATCTGATATGTCATTTGCAAATATCTTCTCCCATTCTGTCCAGTGTCTTTTCATTTTGTTGACTGTTTCCTTTGCTCTGCAAAAGCTTTTGATCTTGATGAAGTCCTAATAGTCCATTTTTGCCCTTGCTTCCCTTGCTTTTGGTGATGTTATCTAGGAAAAAGTTGCTGCAGCTGAGGTTGAAGAGGTTGCTGCCTGTGTTCTTTTCAATAATTTTGATGGATTCCTTTCTCACGTTGAGGTCTTTCATCCATTTTGAGTCTATCTTTGTGTGTAGTGTAAGGAAATGGTCCAATTTCATTCTTCTGCATGTGGCTATCCAATTTTCCCAACACTATTTGTTGAAGAGACTGTCTTTTTTCCATTGGACATTCTTTCCCACTTTGTTGAAGATTAGTTGACCATAGAGTCCAGGGTCTATTTCTGGGCTCTCTATTCAATTCCATTGATCTGTTTTTTGTGCCAGTACCAAAACGTCTTGATTACAGCTTTGTAATAGACCTTGAAGTCTGGAATTGTGATGCTGCCCACTTTGGTTTTCTTTTTCAACATTCCTCTAGCTATTCAGGCTCTTTTCTGGTTCCATATAAATTTTAGGATTATTTGTTCCATTTCTTTGAATAAAGTTGATGGTATTTTGATAGGGATTGCATTAAATATGTAGATTGCTTTAGGTAGCATAGACATTTTCACAATATTTGTTCTTCCAATCCATGAGCATGGGATGCTTTTCCATTTCTTTGTGTCTTGCTCAATTTCTTTCATGAGTACTTTATAGTTTTCTGAGTACAGATTCTTTGCCTCTTTGGTTAGATTTATTCCTAGGTATCTTATGGTCTGGGGTGCAGTTGTAAATGGGATTGACTCCTTAATTTCTACCTCTTCTGTCTTGCTGTTGGTGTAGAGAAATGCAACTGATTTCTGTGCATTGATTTTATATCCTGACACTTCACTGAATTCCTGTATGAATTCTAGTAGTTTTGGAGTGGAATCTTTTGGGTTTTCCACATAAAATATCACATTATCTGCAAAGAATGAGAGTTTGACTTCTTCTTTGCCAATTTAGACGCCTTTTATTTCTTTTTGTTATCTGACTGCTGAAGCTAGGACTTCTACTATTATGTTGAATAGCAGTGGTGATAGTGGACACCCCTGCTGTGTCCCTGACCTCAGGGGAAAAGTTCTGTTTTTTTTCCCCATTGAAAATGATATTCACTGTGGGTTTTTCATAGATAGCTTTTATGATATTGAGGTATGTATTCTTTATCCCTACACTGTGAAGAGTTTCAATCAAGAAAGGATGCTGTACTTTGTCAAATGTTTTTTCAGCACCTATTGAGAGTATCAAATGGATCTTGTTCTTTCTTTTATTAATGTATTGTATCACCATGATTGATTTGTGGATGTTGAACCAACCTTGCAGCCTTGGAATAAATCCCATTGGTTGTGGTGAATAATCCTTTTAATCTACTGTTAGATCCTATTCACCAGTATTTTGGTGAGAATTTTTGTTTACATGTTCATCAGGAATATTAGTCTGTAATTCTCCTTTTTGATGGTGTCTTTGTGTAGTTTTGGGATCAAGGTGATGCCGGCCTCAAAAAAAAAAAAAAAAAAAAAGAGTTTGGAAGTTTCCCTTTCATTTCTATTTTTGGAACAGTTTCAGGAGAATAGGTATTGATTCTTCTTTAAATGTTTGGTAGAAGTCTCCTGGGAAACTGTCTGGCCATGGGCTCTTGTTTGTTGGGAGATTTTTGATGGCTGCTTCAATCTCCTTATTGGTTATGGGTCTGTTTAGGTTTTCAATTTTGTCCTGGTTCAGTTTTGATAGTTTCTGTATTTCTAGGAATGTGTCCATTTCTTCCAGACACATTTCGCCAGTCACATTTGCTGGTGTATAGGTGCTCATAATATGTTCTTATAATTGTTTGTATTTCTTTGGTGTTGGTTGCAATCTCTCCTATTTTATTCATGATATTATTTATTTGGGTCCTTTCTCTTTTCTTTTTGATAAGTCTGGCCAGGGGGTTATCAACCTTATTAATTCTTTCAAAGAACCAACTCCTAGTTTAATTTATCTGTTCTATTGTTCTTTTGGTTTCTATTTCATTGATTTCTGCTCTGATCTTTATTATTTCTCTTCTGCTGCTGGGTTTAGGGTTTCTTTGCTGTTCTTTCTCCAGCTGCTTTAGGTGTTGTGTTAGGTTGTATATGTGAGAACTTTCTTGTTTCTTGAGAAAAGCTTGTTTGTATTGCTATGTACTTTCCTCTCAGGAAAGTACAGCTTTGCTGTATCCCAAATATTTTGAACAGTTGTGTTTTTATTTTCACTTGTTTCCATGAATATTTAAATTATTCCTTAATTTCCTGGTTGAACCATTTATTCTTTAGTAGGATGCTCTTTAGCTTCCATGTATTTGAGTTCTTTGCAACTTCCCTCTTGTGCTTGAGTTCTAATTTCAAAGCATTGTGGTCTGATATATGATTAGACTGGTGAATAGAATGGAGCAAAACACTTGAGTTTGGTCAGTTAGAAGAAGCTGCCTCCCAAAATTTTAAAGAAATAAAGAGAGAAATAAAGAAAGAAAGAAAAGCCTATATTTAAACAAAAGTAAGGGAATTAAGGTAAAACACAATGGAGGGATGGAATATGACTGTAAAGATGAAATTTTGAAAAGATTTTTTAAAAGGTAATTGATAAAATAAAAAGTTGGTTGAAAAAAGAAAAACAAAAAAGAGAAAGTGTGATCAGGTTGGAGACTAGAACAAAGCCATAAGCTAGATTTAGGGTATATTTTGACCTGCTGGAAGGAACAGTATCCCAAAATTTTAAAGAAAGAAAAACTTATATGTATACAAATAATAAGGCTAAATACAATGAAGGAATAGAATATGACTAGAACAATAAAAATTAAAGAAGATTTTACAAAGTTATTGATAAGATAAAATAAGATTTTAAAAGGTTAAAATGGGAAAGAGAAAAAAAATTTTAAAAATATAAAAAAAAAAAAAATAGAATGAGAAATAAAATAAAATAAAATAAATTAACTTTGAAAGACTAAAGAATCATAAGGAAAAGCCATGAATTCTATGTGCTATATTTCCCTAGCTCTGAAGTTTTGCAGTTCTCATTGATTGGTGAACTTGGTCTTGGCTGGATGTTCTTGTTGATCTTCTGGGGGAGGAGCTTGTTGCAGTGATTCTCAAATGTCTTTACCTGAGGCAGCACTGCATTGCCCTTGCTAGGAGCCAGGCTAAGTAATCTTCTCAGTTTTGTTTTCAGTGGTTTTTGTTCCTGAACCTTTTCCATACAGCTCTGGAGGATGGGAATAAAGATGGTTGGCTCCCAATCTCCAACCCATAGGAGCTAAGAGCTCAGGGTCCTGCTCCTCAGTGAGCCTTCAGAGAAAAGCAGTCAATCCCTCCCATTTCCCTGCTCTTCAGCCCCACTCCATGCTCACCCAGCCTGTGACTGACCATTTCTATCTCTGGCACATGGCCCTGTTAGGAGACTCCAAACCCAGCAGATTCCTGCAGCATGCTCCTACATCACTCCTCCCAGGGGAGGAAGGTGAATCTCCCTGGATCTGCCATTTATGGGGTCCCTGTTTCAAGAGTAGTGGCCAAGCTGTGCCAGGGATCATGGTTTGTGGCAACCCCAAGCTGAGAGCCCACTCCTTGGCTCTATCTCTGCAGCTGGCTTTCCCACTCCAGTACTCCAATATATTCAGGCCCCCCAAGTCTTTTTGTGATCGTGAGAGACCTGAGATCACACTGTCCCTGTGAGGGCTCCACACCACTCCCTCTTAGCCTCTGGAGCAACATCCTCAGTGGAGCAGACTTCTAGAAATTCCATTTTTGTGCTCCGCAGCTCTACCACTTGCTGGGAGCGAGTCCATCCCCCATGGTCTGTCTGGCCTTGGATTCACTTCTCTTTATGTCCTACCTTCCAGAAAGTTGTCACTTTTCTGTTTCTACAATTGCTGCTATTCTTTTCAATTTCCTGTTTAGTTTGTAAGTATTCAGAATGGTTTGAATTTAGCTAGGTAGTTACCTAGCTAAATTACCGGGACCCAACTAAATTTAGGTCTCCTACTCCTCCATCTTGCTCTTATTCAAGACTAAAAGATTTATTCACCAATTTAGAAATAAGGCAAGAAGATCCTCTCTTGCCACTTCCAGTGAGCATTCATTTTTTTTTTTTAAATTTATTTGAGAAAGAAAGAGAGGGACATCACCTGAGCAGAGGGAGGGGCAGAGGGAAAGGGAGATGCAGGCTCCCAGCTGAGCAAGAAACCAGATGTAGGGCTTGATCCCAGGACCTGAGATCATGACCTGAGCTGAAGTCAGGCACTTAAACTAACTGATCCACTGGATGTCCTTGCCTGTGCAATATGCAAGAAACTAACAGAATTAGAATAATTTTATCATTTAATGTCATTTTTACCCAATAGATTAAAATACTTTAAAAGATGACTCTAGGCATGTCGACCCTTCATCTGCCATATATGACAAAAATATTTTTCCAAATTTATTATTATTTTTCCCCAAATTTACTTTCTTTTCTACTATTTATATTTCTCTTTGTTGTTCAAAACCAAATCTGTATAAATCTATAATACTTGGAAGAAACAAAGAAATAGTAAAATGTTCCAGTATTATGAGTAAATCATAAGGTGATCTTTGTATATGAGAAGTAGCATAAGTCTTATTATGACCTGGAAAAGAAGCATGGATAAGGATATTTGAATAACACTGTTGAATAAATAGTGAGATACAGAACTAAGGAAGCCTACAATTTTGATTACATCTAATTCAGAGATATAAATGATCACAGCCAACCTAGTTTTATTACTGCTTGGATAGATACAAGTCCTGTTCCTTCCACACCTGTCATGTCTTTTATAATCTATGACCTATTCATGGATTTAAATTTTAAACTCCTCAGTTTTGTCTCATCAATTTGGGAGAAGCAATTGTTGATTACATTTGTTTCTCTGATTGTTAAATTAATTACTTCTTAAAGCAAGTTTCATTGTACGGAAAGTACAGGCTTGCATCTCTAGATAAGTCTATATAAAGTCTGAGAAGTGGTTGAAGTTGCATGGTTATATCATTGTCTTTGTATGCAAGCAGAGGAAAATCTTGTGTACAGCATAGATTATAATGCCGATCAGTTACCTGAATCCCAAATAGTTATGGCCATTATGTTCACTGAACTGTATCCAGTTGGCAGAAGTTAATCTAGGGGGAGAAAGTCTAAATATCAACAAAATGTGTTTCTGGTTAGATAATAAAACCTTGGTGGAGCTGATCAGTTGGCAGTCTTCCAATTCTGAGTCTGTCTCACACCTGCTTCATCTATTTGTTTTATGTGGCCTCTGGTTTACACACTGTCATATTTAGAAAAAGCAAACTGTTCCAGTAATCTAATTGCCAATGCTGACTTCTTGATTTAGTTTAAGAAATTCCAGTGAATAATGCCAAAGTTCCCCATATAAAGTAAGGTTTTTTCGCCAGGACATGCAATGCGATTAGGTATGTGCCAATTTTTCAAACAAAGGTGTCCTCCCTAAAGAGGCCTATGAGCATTTTATTCTGTTAAAGCCTAAACCTGATTCAATGAGTCTGAATGTTAAAACTCAGCAGGTCGGAGATATCAAAGGAAACCAGCAACCTAGGGTATAGATTTGACTTTATTTTTTTTTTTTTTGTCTTTTACATGTATTTTATTTATGGATTTTTAAGTTTTATTTAAATTCCAGTTAATGGGGGGATAGGTTGAGCCTGGTGGTGGGTATTAAGGAGGGCATGTATTGCATGGAGCTCTGGGTGTGTTGCATGAACAATGACTCTTGGGACACTGAAAAAAATAAAATTAATTTTAAAAAATTTCTTCTAAGAATTCAAATTAAAAAAAAAAATTCCAGCTAGTAAGATACAGTGTAATATTAGTTGCTTATTTACTTTTGTTTCTTAAATTCCACATGAGTGATATCTTATGGTATTTGTCTTTGACTGACTTACTTTGCTTAGCATAGTACTCTCTAGTATATGCATTTCTTATGGCAAGATTTCATTCTTTTTATGGGTGGGTAATATTCCATTAGATATATGCCACATCTGCTTTATCCATTTATCAATTGATGGACACTTGGACTATTTCTGCAGTTTGGCTATTGTAGATAATGCTGCTGTAAACACTAGGGTGCATGTATGCCTTTGAATTAGTATTTATATATATTTTGGGGGTAAATATCTAGTAGTGAAATTGCTGGATAATAGGGTAGTTTTAACTTTTTGAGGAATCTCCATACTCTTTTACAGGTGTTTTAAAGTATGTAAAATAATAGTCTAAGCTCAAGGAAGTAGGCTATTGATATTTGTCTCAACTAAATAATTTATTAAAAATATTAACATTAGTCAAATATCCTACATTATGTATTAATCAAAATAATCTGAATGTAAGAATGTATGGTTGGGAATGCTAAAGCTACACAAGGTAATAAGAATTAAATTTTGACAATTAGCTGAATTTGGTTCATAATATGGTTACTCACCATAAAATATATTTACCAAGTCTTAGGTTAAAATAGGGCTTTGAGAGTTTATAATGAAGAAAAAAAACAAAACAAAACTATAAACACTGGAGTTAAATTCACATTCTGTCTCTGTCATTTAGCATCTTTATAGGTATCATTAACAATCTCTTCATCTGTAGACTAGAAGTAATAATATATTTTTTCATAGGATTGTTTGAGAA
Source organism: Mustela lutreola (assembly GCF_030435805.1). Taxonomy (NCBI): domain Eukaryota; kingdom Metazoa; phylum Chordata; class Mammalia; order Carnivora; family Mustelidae; genus Mustela; species Mustela lutreola. Next base: position 89,228,910 of record NC_081299.1, on the reverse strand, counting down.
AGAAAATTAAAACTACTTATCAAGTAGTAAGGAGAATGTATATAATTTCTAAAGTAAATATTGGTGCTCACCTTTTTTTTTTACATAGGAAAATATAGAAAAATTTATAATACATATTTTTCCTCAAGAATTTATCCTAAAGTGCTTTCTACTTATTGTTCGATGAAATGATATTAGTGAAGAGAGTTGTGATCTTAAGTGTCCAAATGTCTTTTTCTCTTAAAAATAGTTTTTTGAATCTTTTTCTCTGGACTTTGCTATGTCTTCCCTAAAGCTTCATCAGTGAAGAAAGTAATTAATATAGTTCTTAAATGTGCTTTTCCAAATATCATTCTTTAAAAACATGGTTCCAGAGGGAAAAGATAAAAAGAAATAAAAGCAAGAAATGTGACTGTACAATTGCTTATTTCTTTTTAATGTGGCTCTAGCTCCAATCCTAGAATATTGATTTGCCAACATTTAATTAGCATCTAGAGTGTGCTAGACTTCAGTGTCAAAAGCTGGAAATAAAAATGTGAGTGGAACATGTATATGACTTTAAGATGTTCTAAATCCACTTTGAGAGTGACATATTAATGGACAATTTTGGTATAAAATGACAACTGGAGTAATAATAGATTCCTATGGGGTGCTATGGGAGCACGGAGGATGTGAATTTTTCTGATAATTTCCGATAATTCAGTGATACAATTTTTTTTGCGATAATTTAGTGATACAAAAAAAAAGATATTCCTGGGAAATTTTGAAGACTGAGAGGAAAAAATATATCATGTAAGTGATGAAACCACTTGAGCAAAAATATAGATATTTGGAATGGGAGCTGTTAGTGGGGCAGTATCATTAGATTCATGTTTGAACTATACTGTACTCTTTACCTGTGATTGACATGATTAGAGGTATGGGGAGTACCTATCCTCATTTTACTGACAAGACATCTCAAGTTCAGAATGTTTAAGGAAATTAACCAAGATTGTTCATCTAATAAATTAGAAATCTAGGACTCAAAGCCATTCTTTTAAAATACAAATATTAAGCTATATCTCTTTTTCCAGCTTATCAAATTGACCACTGATTCATCTACTCAGATTCAATAACTAGCATATATATCTATCAAAGTCATATATATGTACATATCTATAGATATCTATATCTCTCTATCTATATATATCTTGAAATTTTGTTTATATTTTTGTAATTAGGTCACACACACACACACACACACACTGCAGACATTTGCACCTTAGCTGCTGGAAATCCTTGCAAAATAGTAGCAAAGGATAATTCTGTAAATATTAATAATCACACAACACATCCATTCTTAGAGCAAACCTTTACCTAAGGTGAGTCATTTATCTTCATTTTGGTTTTGAGTGTGTAATCTCAGTCTACTCTTCTATCACAGAAACAATTCCTTCTCCCCCATATCAAACAACAACGTCTGGAACAATTTAGAAGTCAAGGTGATTTTTATGTTAAAATGAAACTGATCTACTGTTTTCTACTGCATTTCTAATTGCCCAGTGGATTGTGTATCCTTTTGGGAAGCTTTAGCACTTCTGACCCAGCTTCCATTTTGTCCCAAATGACTACATTTGAGTTTGGAGAATGGAGCGAAATTGGGAATTACCTTTCTGTGTGATACCATTTGAACTGCAACCGACTGCCTGCTGAAAGGAAAGGGAAGTAGTTGTCAACAAGATTTAAAGTTACTGTCAAGTTTACACAGCACACTGAAAAGGTTGCAGCAGGAACATGATTTTGTTGAAATTAAGTACCAACAACTACTAGACCATGATATGCACATTGGTTATCATTAATGTTTGACATCTGCATCTACTTTGAGATGTTTAAGTTGTTTTCTTCGTCAGAAACAAAGTGCCTTATAGTATGATCTTCATCAATTTTCTTTAAAATTGGGGAGTTCATATTTGTCTTTGTGAATATAACATTCAGCAAGAATATATTTTTTCTTTGTTAACTGTTTTAGCTATTGAAAATTACAAAGTGGCATGCTGAATGAAAAAATACTTGAGATTTTCTTCAGTGTGAAACTATTTGACCTAAAATGGGAATAGTAAATTCAAAAAGGTAAATATATATAGATACCTCCCTGGGACATACTGAAAAGTGTTGATAAGTGGTCTTCAGATGTTACATCAGTTTGGTTTTATACTTGATATTAGAATGATGTATATGGCAGGTGCTAAGAGACTGTGAAATTATGTATAATCAAAACAGAAATTTAAGATTTCTAGGAATCAATGAAATGTCTATCAGATTTTAAAAAATACCAAGAAATTTTAGATTTTGAGGTAAAAAGACATATATGGTATACCCTTTAATTTTATGAAGTTTACAGCTTAGTAGTTATAAAAGGATCATTTTTCTCTTTTTGAGAGCGGTTGCTATTTATTGTTCAACACCAGTTAGACCATTTTGTTAATTTTTGTAAGTGAAACAGAATGTTACATTTGGAATTCACTGCATCATAAACTGAGTGCTAAGACAAACAACTCATCAGATTTTTCATTATAGTGGTTATTGCCTTAAAAATATAGCCCAAGATTTACAAAATCAGACACATTCATATACTGATTGTTGGAAATTTTCTAGAATTTTAAAAATATCTAGAAGTATCTCATTATAGAAAGCCACAGATCTATTCCTAACTTATCACTGATTTTAGTACCAATTTTAAGATATTATCCTACTTTGTAGGACTCAGTAGTCTCTCTGACTAGATAATAGCTATATTTGTTTAACATTATATTATTGTATGTGTGTGTGTGTGTGTGTGTATGCACAATGAACTCCTCTATCTTTCTACAAATCCAGCTTGTTCTTTCCCAAATGTCAACTTCAGTAATAATAGAACATTTAGTCAGTGTGAAACATGTTTCTAATCTGTACATCACCCACATCTCCAAGTTTCCCATCCCTATACCAGCCACAATATCTCATGCATAAAGTACTCAAATAGCTTCACAAAAGCAAACTGTTGGGTAAGCAATATGAAGACAGCATTTTTGGTCCAAGTATCTAGGACAGTATCTGGCACATAGCAGGTACTCAATTACTTGACAGCATAGAACTATAATAAAACATTACTCTGCAGCTCTACCCTACGACACTCTTTCAGAGTACTCGGATAACAAAGAGAGTTGAGAAAGAATTCAAACTCCTTTTGCTTCCTTTAAGAAAATAGTAAGGGAGCATGGATAATGTTATAGCGATCTAATTATGTCAACAAACTAGGTTCCATCTCTCTTTTGATACATAGAGTAGTCTTAAAGGTGTGAGAATCCAAAGACAAATAAGTGTAAATGATACAAATTTACCTATCAACTATCTGTAAAGTGCTTAGGTGGTACTAATAAGCAACTTTATATACAGGAGACATAGATAACCTATGAAAAAGTGTCATTGCCAGCAGTTAATGAGTATGGAAGTTGTTCAATTCCTCTAGTAAAACCAACTTTTTTATAGCTACTGGAAGACTTTAAAGGTTAAGGTTTTGATATGTGAATCTTTGGGCTCCAAGTTTGGAAAACCAACAAAGGCTCAACTCCAGCTGTTTAAAACACTTCATTAGAAACGTAATTACCTACATTTCCTTATGAACAGCATATGCCCCCTTGAGGGCTATTCTTCTGACTCTAATATACTGTCATTTGGTCAGAATACAGGCTGTGTATTTTTAGAGCAGCATAAGAGAGATTAGTGGCTGGATAAGTAGTTAACAAATGGTCAAAATATTGCAAAGCATACTGTTTGACATTTATCTCTGAAAATCAGTACATATCAGTTAAGTGTGGAAGCAATAAACTTAGATAGAGATTGTTTTGCTTTGCATCTTAAAAGGCAAATGCGAGTTATTGAATAGAACTAGTGTATGTGCTTTGGTGAGTGCTGTGAAGTGTGTAAACCTGGTGATTCACAGACCTGTACCCCTGGGGATAAAAATATATGTTTATAAAAAATAAAAAATTAAAAAAAAAAAAAAAAAAAGACAGGCAACAAATGTTGATAAAAATGAGAAGAGGGGCGCCGGGTGGCTCAGTGGGTTAAAGCCTCTGCCTTCTGCTCAGGTCATGATCCCAGGACCCTGGAATCAGGCTCTTTGCTCAGCAGGGAGCCTGCTTCCTCCTCTCTCTCTCTGCCTGACTTTCCGCCTACTCATGATTTCTGTCTGTCAAATAAATAAATAAAATCTTTAAAAAAAAATGAGAAGAAACTGGAACTTTCATACATTGTTGGAAGGGGTGTAAAATGGTGCAGCCATTTTGGAAAACAGCTTGGCATTTGTTTAATTCATTTAAGTGTTATCATAAGGCTTTAGTATGCCACCCTGAGATATCTACCCAAGAGAAATAGAAGTGTATGTCTCACAAGACTAGTATGTGAATATCCATAGCAGCACTATTCATAATAGCCCAAAGTATAAACCAATCAAATGTACATTTAGTAAGTGGATAAATATCATGTGACCTCTCCATAGATATTTGACAATAAAATGGGTGAAATTACTGGCACATATCAAAATGATTTAAATCTTATCAACATTATAAGTGGAAGAGATGGGTCACAAAGATCATATATTGTATGATGTCTTATATATGAAATATCCAGAGACAAATCTGTAGAACAGAAAGTAGACTAGTGGTATAAGCAGAGGTGGGAATAGGGAATGACTGCCAATAGACATTGTGTTTCTTTTGAGGATATGGAAATGTTCTAAATTCAGATTATGAGGATATTAGTGCAGTTTTGTACATTTACTAAAAATCACTGAATTATATGATTAAAAAGGGTAATTTTATGGTATGTAACTCACATCTTAGTGAAGCCTTAAAAATTAGATACAAGCTATTTCCTTCTCAATTTCCTACTTGTAATTAATTACTTATTTTGGTAAGACCATAGTATATTCACATCTTTAACTTTTTTCATTAGCTTTTTTCTATGACGGTTTTAGTGTGTGTGCGTGCATGTGTGTTACGTCATGGCTAAAATGGACATTTGTACATATACATCTTTTTTTTTTTTTTGGTATTCCAGAGAACATGAGCGGAAATATATAAAATGTCTAAAACTTCAATGATTATTTAATAGAAAATTTATAGAAAACAATAAGGAAATAGGAAACTGTCAGTATAGAAGGAAAGGCAAAATTAATATGTTAAAAAATCTTAAAAATCTGATTAAAAACATTTATAAATAAAGGTTGACATTGTGGGCTTTTGCTTCTAGTTTTTTTAGTGTACTTCATGCAGTCATGTTTAAATGTCACTTACTCAATTATGAAAGCTAAACACAATCTCTACTTAGTTGGCATATAAAGGTAGAACTGTGGAATGAAATTATAACTCCTCAAGAAATGCTCTGTCTAAATAAATGTGTGTTTGTTTTCTCTAATGATGAAAAGCATACAAAGAAAAATATCTGCCCAAATTCTCTATGTTAATCAGCATCATAATAAAACAAATGGAGATAGTATTTTGGTCTCAGATGGATCTTATACTATTTTAGGTCATAATCAGTTAACTAATAATTATCATTATAAAAGTATAACAAATACAATGAGATCCTTGTATATAGTCATTGATTTGGGGAGTAGTTCTGTGGGAAATTAATACAGTTAGGAAAGAATCACTCATTTTTATGGTTCCCTTGATTCTTGATCCTGCTTTTTCACTTTCAGTTACAACTAGTCCATATTTTATTGCTATGAATTTTGACATGGATATACAATCATAACCTAATTTTATTGATGTTGAGAGAGGGCTTTATTCACACTCTGATTATAATTAATGAATACTTTTAAATTGTTTGCCTCAATTGTAATACACAATTTATTATATACTTGTGTATCTTTCAGTTTCTGTGGGAAAAATAAATTTTTAACAAATATCTACTGGCAGTTCTTTGGTTTTGGAAATCATTTTGAGAGTATCTGATTTGATCAGAAAGTTGAAAACTTAGCAGAAACTCTTTTAATAAAGCTCTGAGAAAGATTCTGAAGTTAAAACTACTATTGAAAAATCATACTTGTGATAATAATTACATTACTGTCCTCTGAAATAACACTGAATAGTAAACATATGAAGGTTCAAAATCCTGATGAAATATCTATGAAATGGTGGGGCTATTTGGAGAGACAAATTCTAAGGAACAGCATTAAGCATATAATTTCCCTTGCTTTTCAGGTTATATTCTGACTTTTCCTTTAAAATGCAATTTTTTAAAAAAAGAAAATAACAAAATATAGATCACGCAATTTGGGGACATAAACAAATGTTTCCTTCTATCAACCAGCAGTGTAGACATAAGGAATTATAGCTAGCATATAAAGAATAAAAGCACTTTTCAATATTACTAAAATTACCTTATTGCAACTCCCACAAAACTTTAAAAACTGTTCAACTATTATCTTATAATATTCTTTGTACATTCCCTACAGTTATTTTTCATAAGGAAAAGATTATGTTTGGCATTTACTGACTTTAACTTAGGAAGTATATTCTTCAAAGCCACCAAATCATGGCTTCTCTTTGTTTAAATAACAGTTTAGTTGACTTTATGTTATAAACTAGAAAAACTAATATATAGTCTTTTTATTTAAAATAGTGATTATGGGTACCAGGGGGGTTATTAAATCAGAGCTTTAAAAAACTCATGAAAAAGAGAATTCAAATGACATTAAAAATGTCAAATATATATACTGTATAAACTATCTATTGTGAACCAAGCACTGACTTGGGCAGAAACGTGAGATCTTTTCTTTTAAAAATCACACTCAATTCACATAATGAATGTAATAAAATCCAGAAAAATATTTTATGAGGTAATCTAAAAATATGTATATTTTCCCTTGGCTAATTTTAAAACAAAAACAAATAGAATTCAAGTTTATGTATTTATGTTATTGTGTAATAATATAAATTTAAGACCTTCATTTGTTTCTCTTGTATGCTTTTTTTTCCCATAACACTTTACAGCTCTTTCTTTTTAAAGTTTTTTTTCCCTGTCAACATTTCTTTTACATTATCACAGCATATAAATTTTGTAATTTCACCTTTAAATTTCTACTTTCTCATAATCCTATATTTTATTCTTAAATCTCTGCATTATTTTTGGCAATTATGTGGCATTTTCCCCATTCTTATTCTCAACCTTTCTTTGTCTTCCTATTTAAATGCGTTTGATATAAATAAGACATAGTTGTCTTGCTTTTATATCCTGTCTGATAACCTCTTTCTTTTACATGAAGAATTTAGTCCATTAACATTTAATAAATATTGAAACTATAATTTTGGGGGCACCTGGGTGGCTCATTAAGCATTCAACTCTTGATTTTGGCTCGGGTTTTGATCTCAGGTTCTGAGATCCAACCCTGCATCTGGCTCCACTGAGCATGGAGCCTCTCCCGCTCTTTCTGTTCCTCCCCTCTCACTCTTTCTCTCTCAAAAAATAAATAAATAAAGTAATTTAAAAAGAAAAAAAGTGTCATTTTTTACATATATCATTCTTGTTAATTTTTATCTATATGCTTCATTTGTTGTCTTTTCTTCTCTTTTTTTTCTTTAAGTAAAATAAATGGTTTTTAATTTTTGTATTCTGTTTGATTTTCCCTATTAACTGCTTTGCTCTACCTCTTTTTACTGATTGCATGAGAAGTTACAACATGCATGTTCAAGTTATCATAATTTACTTTTAAATAATATTCTCTTCCACAAATAATCTAAAACATTGCAGAAGTATAATGTTATTCTCTACCATAATCTGCATTCTTAGTCTTTAAAAACTTTACATGCATTATAAACCCTAATGTACATTATTAGTATTTTTATTTAAATAATCTTTTAAATGAAATATGTGAGTTTACATATACACAGATGTTTATGTAGCAAATATTCTAAAATGTCTTTTTATATTTATTCATACACTTATACTTTTTAAAAAATATACTCTTCTCTCCTTCTTACAGAGTATGCTTTGATCTGGAATATTTCCCTTTATCCCTAAACTATTTAGTGTTCTTATATAACAGGCCGGCTATAAATGAAGCTTGTCATTTATTTTGTTTTCATTTTTGTAGGATTTTTTTCTGAGTATAGAATTTTAGTTGAACAGTTTTGTTTCCTCCTCTATTTTCTGGAATAGACTGTATAAAATCAATGTTCGTTCTGGTTCAACTATGTAATAGATTTCCCTGGTGGAGTCATCTGGATCTGGAAATTTCTTTTGGGGAGGCTTTAAATTATAAATTAAATGTTATTAAGAGTTATAGTACTATACAGATCCTCATTTTAGTTGAGTTTTTGTAATCTGTAGTTATGAGAATCAGGTTCCTTTCTTCTGAGTTTCAGTGGACAGCTGCTCTCAGAATTCCTTTTCATTTCTTTCTAATGACCATAAGATCTGTTTTCTCATATTGAAGACATGTCTTCCCTCTTTGCATAATTTTCAATTTTACTAGAAGTTTATCAATTTTATTAATTGTTTTGAAATACCAGTTATACATTTTATTGATAGTCTCTATTTTTTAACTTATTCATTTCTGCTTTTATCATTATTATTTCGTTCCTCCACTTGCTTTGGATTTCCTGCACTTTCTTCTTTTTCTAATTTCTTACAGGCTGGAACTTAGATTATTGATTTAACACTTTTTGTCTTTCCTGATATAAACATTTAGTGCTATAAATTTACCTCTTAACCTCGCTTTAGCTATTTTGATATGTTGTATTTTTGTATTCTGATCTATGTATTTTCCATTTATAGTTGTTCTCTTAGAGCAATTACCTATCAGTGTGCTATTTAATTACCAAGTGATTTGAGAGTTTCTTATTCTCTTTATATTGGTGATTTATAATTTGATTTCAGAGGATCAGAGAACATACTTTATATGATTGGGTACTTTAAATTTCTTAAGATTTATGTTATTACTAGGAGATTGTCAGTCTTGACTATTCCATGGATGCTTGAAAAATATTTTTATTCTGCTGTTGTTTAGTCTAATAGTCTAAATATGCTAAGTGGATCCTTTGATTTATTGTTTTGCTCATATCTATATTCATCCATATTTTTTATTAGTGCTATGTGTTCTATTAACAGCCCGGGTATAATTGCTAATTTATTTATTTATCCTTTCAACTTTAACAATGTTTATCTCAATTATCTTAGGCTCTATTGTTTAATGTGTACACATTTAGGGATGTTGTATATTCCTAGTATATTTTTTTATTAACTGTTATGTAATGTTCCTCTTTGTCTCCAGTAAGTTTCTTTGTTATCGATGTTAACATAACCACTCTTGTTTTTTTAAGTAAAATCTTGCATGGTGTACCTTTATTCCATCTTTCTATTTTTCAACTACCTATAACATTGAATTATAGGTGTACTTCCTAAAGATGGCATATAGTTGGTATCTATTTTTTTATCGACTCTCAACCTTTGCTTTATAATTGCTATTTTTAGACCATTTACATCAAAGGTACTTATGGATGTTTAGGGCTTGCTTCTGTGCTGTATTATTATTATTATTATTTGCTTTGTTTTCTCTTTTTCTCTTTCCTTGCCTTCATGTGCATTATTTGTACTTTTTTTTTTTTTACGATTTTATATTTTAGTGTACATTACTTTCCATAGTTTTTTTTAGTGGAACTCTAAACATTTCAATATGCATGATTATAAGTCTGCTGGCATCAACATTTTATTACAAGTAAAGTAAAGAAGACTTACTTTTATTTAGGTTCCTTTATCCTCCTTATTTCTAAATATTATTGTTATGAGTATCAGATTGTGTTATCGTTTCTACTTGCATTATCACATATATTTAGAAAACTTGTATGGGGAAGGATAGTCTACTTTATTTAATCATATTTGCATTCTTTTCATTTTCTCTTCTTTTCTGATGCTCCAAGACTGTGAAGAGAATTGGCATTGAATCATACTTATAATGGCTGCTTTAAAATCCTTGTTAGATAGTTCCAACTTTTAATTCACTGTAGTGTTGACATAAATTAATTGTTTTTTCTCACTCATGTTTTTAATTTTTGGTTCTTATTTTAGGATGGGGGATTTTGATTTTGTCCTAGATATTTTGTCTTTTATGGTAGGGGACTATCAGTTTCATTTAAAGCTTTTATTTAGCAGGAAGTCACCAGTTTAAGTTTTGCATAAAATTCCTGAACAATTTTGTGGGTTGTTATTCCAATGATGATGTAATTTTCAGTCTTTGAACTACTATTTGGTCTTTTTGGTTTAATCTCATGTTAGTGAAGCTCACGATTTACTGTTAGTGCCCTTTGAGGGGATCGAAGAATCTTCACTAATATTGGCTATCTGCTACTCCTAGGTGAGGGAAGAGAATCTCTAGCTCATGGGGACAAAGAATACTTTCTGGACATGGCATTGTTGCAGCAGAATTCCCCTTGCTGGTGCTCTTGAGCTGTGCTTTGTTTCTGTTTGGGGGAGGGACATCAAACCCAAGGGGAAGAACAGGTCCAGGGGTGGGGGTGGAGAACATTTCTTCTGATGGCCTATTTTTTTTTAAAGATTTTATTTATTTATTTGACAGACAGAGATCACAAATAGGCAGAGAGGCAGGCAGAGAGGGAGGGAGGAAGCAGGCTCCCCACCGAGAAGAGAGCCCGATGCGGGGCTCGATCCCAGGATCTGGGATCATGACTCTAGCCGAAGGCAGAGGCTTCAACCCACCGAGCCACCCAGGTGCCCCTGGTGGCCTATTGTTAGTGTGCTCTTCAACTAATCCTTCTTGACAGTTCTGCCTGGCTTGGCTGCTGTTGTCAGCTGCACTCATGTTTGATTTTGGTGGGAAGTGGGTCTACTTGGGTTGCATTCTGTTACTAGTTTGGGAATCAGGAAATGGCAGGCCCAGTCAAATTTTTCTGCTGGGTGGAGACTTGTAAGAAAACTTGTGTTATGTTTTTTTGTTTGTTAGTTTGTTTTCCAATCCTGGGATCCCTTACCAATTTCCCTTCATTTATATACCTGTTAGAGCTTGTCTTTGGTTGTCTATTGCCCAGAGTTCATAGGTGAACTTAGCAGGGGAAGAAGCAGGGAGATAAATCTATGCCAGCTCATCTGCATCAGAAGTCTCTATTATTTATTTTGAGCCTACAATTTTTGCCAAACACTTAGATGGGATTTCTGTCTTTTTCCTAAACTTCGTGGCATTTATAATTTTATAAGAAACAAATACAATTAACATTTGATTATAATAATGTATAACATATTCTGTAATAAAGACAATATGAAGTATTGTCAAAATATATAACATGAACACTTAATATATTCAATTGGGAAAAGTCAAAACATTTCAAAGTAAATGACTTTAAAAGCAAGAACTAAAGTGAGAGAGTTAGTCAGATAAAATAGGGAATAAAACAGAGAGAATATCATGTAGAAAAGCCCGAATGCAATGGAGCAGGAAGAGTGAAAAATGTAAATGGTAAATTCAAAACTAATGGAGTGTAGAGTTTGAAGAAGATAGTAGTAGGTGAAGAAAATATGAATCCATTTGTATAAGCAGGGAAGCAAGAGGCAAACTATCAGATATCCTTAAAGTGCTGGAAAGCTAGTCAATGATTTCAAGTAAAGGGATGATATGCATTTTGTAATATCACAGCTATGTCAGCTGCTGAAACAGGAGGAAAAGGAGACTGGATAGAAACAGATGATAATAGTGTTTTATTGTGAATCAGGAAATTTAAGTCCTAATAGATATTTAGGGATATTTAGTTACTCTGTAACATGGCTCATCAAAAGCTTCATCTTGAGAGAATGCTTCTACTGAGCCAGAACTGATTCTATGTCATTAACATTTTCAATCACCATGCCCTATCCATCTTCAAAAAGAAAACACCAGACCCAGCTGCATTTTTCAGCATGGTAGACAATCCAGAGCCAGCACGAGATATAATGACTGGAGTCAGCATAAACAATTAATAACACATTCTAAACACACATTAACTAAGCATTTAATTTAAATTTAATGAAATAGCTCTTCTATGTTAAATCTAATCATGAATATTAATGGGCCTAAAAAAGCATTTTGGCTAATGATAAAGTTAAAATCAATAAAAGACACTAAGAATACATAAAATTGAATATTCAAAAGGCTATTTATCAACAACACTGTGTGTAGGGTATGTTCTCATTTTTAGTAATGTAGTCAACAACTGGATTTAAAAATTTTTGATCAAAGAATAGTTTTCATGCTCTACTGGAATTAACTGGCCATTCAAGATCTTACAGAAACTGCAGTTTCTTCAAAGCAGAGTAGGTCAAAAGCAGTCTATATTTGTTTAATGGACACTACTTGGTGTCACACCACTTGATCTTCCAGCTGTACCACGGATGAAATTTACAATTTACTACATACTTTGTATAGAAAGGTGTCAAGAGAGGAGAGAGGCGGGGCACCTGGGTGGCTCAGTGGGTTAAGCTGCTGCCTTCAGCTCAGGTCATGATTTCAGGGTCCTAGGATCGAGTCCCGCATCGGCCTCTCTGCTCGGCAGGGAGCCTGCTTCTCTCTCTCTCTCTCTCTGCCTGCCTCTTCGTCTACTTGTGATCTCTGTCTGTCAAATAAATAAAATCTTTAAAAAAAACAAAAAAGAGAGCAGAGAGGCAGAGAGAGGAATAAAACTGATGTTCAAGCAACTAGAATTTGTGAGCATTCATTATTTCTATAGTATGTTTGTTTTTATGACATTAAAATTAATCTTTATATAATAAATTACTCCTAATTAATAGGTATGGAATATGTCTGTATTGCATAACTCTCAGTGCCTATTGTAGTGGGTGATATGGACTGATAGTCTGGTCTAACTCTAAAGCTCATACCTTGTATTTTTTTATTACACCATATGTGTTCCCTCCCTCCCAAATATATTTCAGATCTTAGAGGACAAATGAATATATGCTACTTATTAATTTCTTATAATATATACAGAATCATTTTCCAGACAAGGATGATTAGAATTATAGAATTAATTGGATAAGAGGGAAAGATTAAACCAAAACTCATTTGTTTTATTTATCATTTATTTAGTCTCCCTGTACTGTGTTAACAAATATAATCGATGTGTTCATTACTATTAATGCAATTTTAGATGAGAAAAGTATCAAAACATGAAAAATTTGTTATACCAATACTATAACATGTAAGATGATAGAAATATTAAGATTTCTTTGAGATCGTTGTATAGCGACACATCTGGTTTCACGGACAAAACAATACTTAATTTGGGCCTTTGAGAGGTTGTCAAAATGAGTAGGTCAAAAAAAGAGGGAAAATCATATCCTTGGATTAATAGAGGGAAGTAGAAATGGATAGTTAGAATGGACAAATTCTAAAAAGACACATACTAAAGTTTAGGATCTACTCTCCTTATTTTTCTTAAATCAGCTACTACTTGATTGAACAGTTTTAAGCTTGGTTTTATCTGAATTTGCAGACCAAAATTTACATGAGGAGGATATTTATGTGTTCTGGGCCTATGATATTTTTTAATTTTTAATTTTAATTAGAATATAGTTAACATATTGTGTTATGTTAGCTTCAGGTGTACAATAATAGCGATTCGACACTTCCATACAACACCCAGTGCTCATCATGAGAAATGTGCTCTTAATCCACCACCCATCCCACCGCCTGAATCCCCTCTGAAAACACGGGTTTGTTCTCTATAGTTAGGAGTCTGTTTCTTGATTTTTCTCTCTCTCTTTTTGCCTTTTGCTCATTTGTTTTATTTCTGAAATTCTACATATGAGTGAAATCATGTATTTGTGTTTCTCTCTTTTGCTTAGCATTATACTCTCTAGCTCCTTCCATGTTGTTGCTAATATAGGCTTACAATTTTGAGCTTAGTTTCTTTTTCCTTGTTTTCTTCCTTCCTTCCTTTCTTTCCCACTTCTTTCTTTCTTTTTTTCATTTTCCTTCTTTCCTTCTTAGTCTTTCTTTCTTTATCTCTCAAAATTCAGCTGATATACAAATTTATAGTACTCTGACTTAGAACTTTTGTTATTTTTCTGGCATTTGGGTTTCCCCATGTCTTTGGTTTTGGTAACAGAAATGTACAGTGTATGTAAATTAGTTTTTCTCTTAGCAAATTATCTACTAATCCATGTCTTGTAAATATTCTGCTTGCCTTATTATATCCATCCATATTTCTTTTATATATATATATATATATATATATGTATATATATATATATGAAAGAGAGAGCATGAGTTGGCAGAAGCAGAGGGACAAGCAGACTTCTTGCTGAGGAGTTAATCCCAGAAATCCCTGAAATCATGACTTGAGCTGAAGTCAGTCACTTACCCAGCTGAACCACCCAGGTGCCCCCATGCATATTTCTATATCTGGATTTCTTCTCCAGAAACCTGGCCCTGTGATTGTGGGTCTATTTCCTAACAGCTCTTTTAAATCCTGCCTTACAGAATGAAATACCTCAGAGTCATTTCACTCTTCTTTTTCTAGTCACCTTGTTCTACCTGTGTATCAAAGCAGACAACCTCCTCAATTTCCCTTATTCCAATTCGGTTTGACAATTATGATTATTCCCTTGCAAACTCAGACACATCTATAGACAGAGTTTTTACCAGCTGGTGGGACATCTTTTTAGCACCTACAAATAATACAAGATAGTATTAAATTTTCCTTCCAGAACTCTAATTTAAAAGAGACACATTAGCCAGAAGATCTTGCTGATTAAAATAATGTCTCTAGGAAAATAGTGGAACCATTGCTTGTTCGACATTGTTTTGGCATTCAAGGAAAACAAACCTAGATTCTATGTGTCCTGACTCTTTTTAATCTGTTAATTTCCAGCTCTTCTCTCTCGGTCTTTTGCCTTATTTGTGCAGTAATTAGTCAATGTATTTCTTTCTTCTCTCTCTCTTTTTAAACTGTATGAATATTGCCATTTCTGTAGGATACATCTCTCTTGATATATTTTATCAATGATAGCAAATTCTACCCTATCCTAGAGCAGTCATCTGGACAATAAAACTTTCACAACTTACTTAAATTAGGATAGAGTTATTGTTTATATTTCTTTCTTTTATTCATGTATTTATTCAAAAGACAATTTCAGAGCAGCTACTATATGCCAGACACTCTTCTGGGTGCTAGATTATATCTTATACCCCAAGAATTTTACAACCATTCCCCTAAATATTAGTTCATCAGACTAGTCTTTCCAGATACCTAAACTGGATAATCAGCACACACTCTTGGCATGTATTTTTCACTTATTGCAATTATTACTACTACTTGTTCAATGTCCATAACCCCAATGTCTTATTTATCTTTGCATCCACAGACACAAATATCATATTTATATAGAGTGATGACTCAAAATATATTTATTAATCTTTGGTGATCTCACATTTTTCAACAGCTCTGTGAAATATTATTATTACCCCTATTTTAACAGATGAAAAACTTACACTTAAAGAGTTTAGGTTCAAAATTATCTCTGATTCCAAAAAATGTATTCTATACTCTGACCTCAGTATTTCTTGGTTCTGTCAGTATAACTATTGCTGATCTACAGATTTAATATACCTCATTTATAATTTTAAGAAGATTGTGTAGTCCAATTGAACATATATAACATAAATAGATCAACACATAAGAAGAGGTAAAATCATAACACAAAGATACCATCGATATTCTGACATGGTACAAGATTAAAGAAATAGATGAAGTTAATGTCCTTACAGTAATGGGTATTATGTATATAAGTATTTTAGTTTATACCATCTTTACTTGAATAAATGATATTTGACAATGTTTGCAAAGTACAAATAATATCTTTTTATGTTTTATGCCCATTTTAAAATTTTCACCTCTGGACTATGTTAATATGCAATTCTGAACATTGAAAAGAAATAGAAGGAATTAGTGCAGTTTCAAGTATTTCTAGGTATTTTGGATGAACAGAGAAAGTTATGTGTTTTGATAAAATAAAAATGTGTGTGGGCTGGGAGATATCTGAGTTTGGAAGGAATTAAACAACTTTTTTTTTTTTTTTAATTCCTTGCTTTTATATTCTTGATTTAAAATAAAAAGTCTGGATGCACTCCTGCTATACTTTTCTTATGTAAGCTGTATGACAAAAGTGTCACATAGAAATTGAAATCTTTAAAAAGAAATGTATAAAATATTATTAACCATCTTACATATATATACTCCATTTTTTTGGTGATACAAACAATATTGGATCTGCTGTTTCTACTGACTTTTAATATTTATAATCATCCAGAGTTGGGTCTACTAATTCCCCAAATTTACTCTAAGCCTCAACCCAATGGGTACAG
Organism: Mustela lutreola; assembly: GCF_030435805.1. Classification (NCBI taxonomy): domain Eukaryota; kingdom Metazoa; phylum Chordata; class Mammalia; order Carnivora; family Mustelidae; genus Mustela; species Mustela lutreola. Next base: position 89,212,556 of record NC_081299.1, on the reverse strand, counting down.
AATAATGTTGTAAATTACTTAAATATTTCTTATTAACCCTTTTTATTGTTGCACGCTAGATACTTGATGATACAGAAGTGTCTTTTTAATTTGGCATATTGAACCTCATATCCAATGTCTTGAAAATCATTACTTACTAAATTTTGTCTAGTTTTTCTTTCTTCTTTTCTTTTCTGTTTTCTTTCTTTTTTTTTTAAAGAGTCAATTTTTCTTAAGTTTATTTTCAGATGACTATTGCCTTCAAAGTGGCCATCTAGGGAAGTGGTACATTTATTCTAACAATGCTTCCATTCCTTAAAACACCCTTTTCAGACATAACTCATGGTCAGTATTGGAATTACAAAAGAAATTTAGGGTTTTTTTGCTTTACTTTATAATTAAAAAAACTTGTTTTTTATTTTTATTTATTTTTTAGTTATTTATTATGTTCAGTTAGTCAACATATAGCACATCATTAGTTTTTGATGTAGTGCTCAATATTCATTAGTTGTGTATAACACCCGGTGCTGGTCACAACATGTGCACTCCTTAATACCCATCACCCAGCTACCCCATCCTCTTACCCTTTTCCTTCTGTAACCCTCAGCTGGTTTGCCAGAGTCCAGAGTCTCTCATGGTTTTTCTCCCTCTCTGATTTATTTGCATTCAGTTTTCTCTCCCTTCCCCTGTGGTCCTCTGTGCTATTGCTTATGTTCCACATATGAGTGAAACCACATGGTAATTGTCTTTCTCTGCTTCTCTTTATTCACTTAGCATAACCCCCTCCATTCCATCCATATCAATGCAAATGGTAAGTATTCATATTTTCTGATGGCTGAATGATATTCCATTGTATATATGAACCACATTTTCTTTGTCCAAGGACATCTCATCTCCTTCCACAGTTTGGCTATTGTGGACACTGCTGCTATGAACATTGGGGTGCATGTGCTCCTTCTCTTCAGTACATCTGTATCCTTGGGGTAAATACCTAGTAGTGCAAATTTCTGGATTGTGGGGTAGCTCCATTTTTAATGTCTTGAGTAACCTCCATACTGTTTTCCAGAGTGGCTGTCTCAGCTGGCATTCCCACCAACAGTGTAAGAAGGTTCCCCTTTCTCCACATCCTCACCAACATTTTTTGTTTTCTATCTTGTTAATTTTTGCCATTCTAACTGGTGTAAGATGGTATTTCATTGTGGTTTTTATTTTAATTTCCCTGATAGGTAGTGATGTTAAACATTTTTTTTTTCTTGTGTCTGTTAGCAATTTGTATGTCTTCTTGGGAGAAGTGTTTATTCATGTCTTCTGCCCATTTCGTGACTTATTTTTTTGGGGGGGTGTTGAGTTTGAAAAGTTCTTTATAGATCTTGGATACCAGCCCTTTATCTGTAATGTCATTTGCAAACATCATCCCCCATTCTGTGTGTTTCCTCTTAGTTTTGTTGACTGTTACCTTTGCTGTGTGGAAGCTTTGTCTAGTTTTTCAGTTTTTTTTTTTTTATTTTTTTTTTTTTTTATTTTTTATAAACATATATTTTTTATATACATATATTTTTATCCCCAGGTCTGTGAATCACCAGGTTTACACACTTCACAGCACTCACCAAATCACATACCCTCCCCAATGTCCATAATCCCACCCCCTTCTCCCCAACCCCCTCCCCCCGGCAACCCTCAGTTTGTTTTGTGAGATTAAGAGTCACTTATGGTTTGTCTCCCTCCCAATCCCATCTTGTTTCATAGTTTTTCAGTTTTATGTGAGATGACCATTGTCATTCCTGTTGTTACTGGTCCAAGTTATATTCATGATTTCATCTACATTTTTCATACTTTATTATATTTTAAAATTTATTTTAACATTTCCTTCATATGTATTTTGCATGCATTTTAAATATTTATTATTGGGTTCATTTTAGGATTATTTTTTGCTGTTTAAAATGGAATATATGTTTTCTATTACATGTTCTAAGTAGTTGTGATCATTACTAAAAGTGTCATTTAAAAAATTCTCTCTTTCCACAACTTTGTGATTTTTATCAATGATTTTAAACAATAGACTATATATAATCTAGCCTTAAAAAAATGAACACAAGCTTTATGATGTGCGAATACGATCATGTTGATTTTTGAATTTTAATTTATTTTATGAATATTTCTTTTTGCTAGGGGTTTTCTCCATTGCTTATGAGTTTTTATTCCAACTTTTCAATCTCTTTCTCTATTCTTTCATCTCACTCTTCTGAAAAATCACTCTGATATTTACACAATTACTTCTACTGGCTCCCCCAACACAGAACTGGGCTGTATAAGTGTATTTAGAATTACTGTGATATGCCATTGAACTTCCAGTCAATGGAAGTTCAGAAGTACAGAAGACATGGCTTAATTTCAAGTTGTATTTCCTCAAATTCTGTCTTCATAATTTTCCAATTTCCTGAAAGAATTAACCTAGCTAAAATTCAGCAGCAAGGTTTTTTTCAAGTTTATTTTACTACTCGTATTGTGAAAAAGATCCATTGCTTTCTCTGTCTTAAGCAAAAGAATTTTAATTCTAATTATTTGAACCATCAATCTCTGGCCGTTCCACTTGACTGAGATTCATGGTTCATCAGGTGTTTCATATGTGAAGAACACACTGGTGTGTGAAAGTGAGTCAAATCTATAAAGCAGACAAGTCTTTGTAAGTAAAACAAGTATGGTGAGGATTTTGATGACACTGAATTTATATCATTTAAAACATAAAATCTTTTCACCTGTCATTTTCCTGTTTTTACTTTTTTATCCAAATTGCGATTAATAGAATTCTCAAGAAATTTTTCTAAAATGATTTTTCACACTTGGAGTAGTGAGCTTAATTTATACTGCCCTAACCTATCTTTCTAGAATGTTTTCTTTGAAAATAGGTAATGATCTTTGTAAAGACTCATCATACATCTAATAGTGACTCTAGATGTTCTTATGAATCTCATGCTGTACCACCTCTAATACCTCCTTACTGACTTTTATGTCTACATTATTACAAAGGCCTTATTAACCTTACTCTCTGAAAACATTATAGTTAGTTCACAGGCTGTGATTTTACAGTCACATTTTAAACACATTAAAGTGACTGATAGAAATAAATCCAAAGGATCATAAGTAGGTATTTACTGGGTAAATTCATCCTACAGAAATCAAAAAAGTTTACATTTAAATTTTCTATACAGGAGAAACTCATTTTCCAAAAGAAAAATATTTTTGTGTACTTTTTTCATTGATTATTGTTTTTTATTAAGTGTCTCCATGGAACTCTTTCCATTTATAAGGGTTATCTGACCATTAATGTGGAACATCTGACATGTGCTGAATGTGTTAATGAGAATTATCACTGGCATAGCATTTCCTCTGAGCTGTAAAATACAGGACAAAAAAACTGATTAGTTACCAAGACAGAATTAACAATTGAGAATTATGTTTCTTTGCATATCATTAAAAAGTCAATTAGATGAATGCATAAAGATCAATTTTATTTAGTGTAAGAAAACAAAAAGTAAAAGAGCATGAAAATTTAGGAGCTGTTGCCTCCTAAATTTTTCTCTTTGGCCTAGCAATTGTGGAAGAAGTCACTTAGAAAAAGATGTTATAAAGGTCACCTTCAGCTGCAAGAATTGCCCTTTTGCCTCTTTTCAGAAGCATGATGCTATCAAATCCAATATACAGTGAAAAGGTACATCATTGGGCCACTGTGATATTTTATAAATAAAATTTGAAAATTGCTTTTTGATAATAAACCAAAAAAAAAAAAAAAAGGAATATTTCATTGTGTCCTTCTCTATCTTCTTACCTACAATTTATTAGTAAGGTGTTTTTTTTTTTTTTTTCCCTAGTTCTGTGGTTGCTTGTAAAATGTCAAACCTAGCATTTGGTATTATTTTTGAAACTTATGAATGCCACATAGCAAGATATAGAATCTGTATTTAAAAGCACATGATGCAAATTAATTCCATAATTTTATGTTTTGAGGAGTTTAAGAGATTATTGTTCACCCTTATTATGAGATGTAGTTTTATGAAACACTATACAGAAACTTAATTGATTACTTTCTTGTAGGAAGTAGTATTATTATAAATTATACAAAAGGCATCTTATACTGTGTTTTAAATAAGGCTTATTCAAGTTTTGAATCACTCTCTGACAATTGGTTTAGAGTTGACTTTGGAGTGATGTGATCTTTTGATCAAAGATACTATAAATTATTTTTAACAACTAGAAAAATCTGGAAACAAATCGAAGGAACATAAATCCCTTGTACCTTAATATTGTTATTCTATAACAAGCTGCTGTGGTCTAATTTGGAAATAAGTAAGCAAGGTAAACTCTCACATCATCTCACTTCTCTGCACCTGGTTTTTAAAAATTATTGCTATATTTTTAAATATTTATTTATTTTAGAGAGAGCAAGAGAGAAGCAAGGGTAGGTGTATAGAGAGAGAAATAGAGAGAGAATCTCCAGCAGTCTCCTTTCTGAGTGCAGAGAGTGACAAGGGGCTCAATCCCATGACCCTGAGACCATGACCAGAGTAGGAACCAAGAATCTGACATTCAACCAACTTAGCCACCCAGACACCCCTGTTTTGCTTTTTTTTTTAGATCTCAAGCCAGTGTCACTGTCCAGGAAACCTCCCCTATTCTTACTTTATCTTGTGGCATAATCTTACAGCACTATACATTTTCTTCTTATCTCTTATTTTTGCTATTATTGCTTTTTTTTTTTTTTTTGCTATTATTAGATTGATGTCTGACTTTTCACTAAGCTGGAAGCACTTTGAAGAAAGACAGTCTAGCTCTGTTTATCTTCATTATTCAGCCGTGTCAACCATGTAACAAATACTTATTGAATGGATGCATTAATAAATGAAGGATCCAACCCTTATATCTAATGTGAAAGTCTCTGTGTTTAGAGATCAGACTCATTTTTTAACATAAGTACTAGGTTTACTTATTGCCATGTAATGTTCCATTTGGAATTTGGGTCATTTTAAAGTTTTTACTTCTCCTTTTAAAAGAAACATTCATATTTCACATGCTATCATAATATTCAACACCTACTTCCATTGGCTCATTCATAGATGTATTCTGACCGATAATATTGTTTGCTTAGCAACACTTTGTTTCCAGCCCCTTGCGTTTATATCTTATCTTGTAGAGTCAGTCTCAAACATATTCATTATATTCATTTCATAATTTCCAGACAATTAAATCATTTCACATCTATCTTTTTGTGCCTAGAGGGTGGCAAACATTGGCAAAATGAAGTAAAAACAAAATCTCTCACAAGGACAACAGAGAAATGTTACGTTGGTGATTAGATTATAATATGATAAGTGATATTGCAGTGGTGGTCACAGACATTATAAAAGGAGAGTAATAATGTTTGTATCAAAATAAAGTTCAGGTAAATCTTCCCAATAAAATAACTTTATGGAGAAGAGAGCAGTAAGGAAAAATAGGGAGGATATTACAAGCAGTGGTGATAACAGGTTTGAACACATGGAAGAGTATGTCATCCTTCATTCGGACTGGAATAAAGGATGTTGATAAGAAAGAGTTAGTAGAAGACATAATAGAACCAGGAATGGGTAACATTATGAAAGATCCATTGGAAAGGCTACTTTAGTAGTTTTTCCCCTGGGGAAGAAAATAACTAACACTTAAAGTCACTCCTACTTTTTTCACTTTATGGATTGGATCTAATTTTATGATCAAGTGTTATAAATTCTACTGCTTCAATAGACATAACATCTTCTTCTCTTTATTACCTTGGGCACTTGTTGGTCCAGGCCTATCTATTTTTTCTGCCATGTTTCTTGAGCTCCCAGCCATCCTACAATTTCCCTCCTGTCTCCTCAAAATTGTGTTCTCAATCATAGTCCTTTTTTAATTCAGTTATTATTTATTAATGCCTACTGGAATGGAAGGTACCATGCTAATCCTGATATACAAAAGTAACTAAAAACAGTTCTCATACAGTGTATAGATCGGTGTAGGTGATGGATTATGTACATAAATGGGAAATTCAATAGAAGGAGTATACATAGAGATATATGTTGTTATTAACTTTTTTTGATATAAACATTTATGATGGAGCATTTAATATAGTGAGGGAGGACAATGAGGCTTTCCCTGAGAAAGAAATTTTAGTTAAGATATGAAAAATGAAACTGGAATCAGTTAGGTTAAGAGAGGATGGGAAATACTTCTTGACCAAAGGAATATCGTGGATATAAAGGCTCTGTGGTAGAAGATAGTACTCGGGAAAATAAAAAGTCAGTGGAGCTAGAATGTGGAGAAAAGGGTGGAATAAGTGAAGACAAAACTGAAGGTGTAAATTAGAGATTCTTCAGATCCTCAAAGACAAGAAGATAATGCTAAAATTTACATAGGGGTCAGTGCATTTAGAGTACTGTAGACCAGATTAAAGAGCAATAGGAAGCTGTGAGTGGTTTTAATAGATACATCTACATCCATTCTTCCCTTCTCCAATGATTTTTCTGCTGCAGCTACAATTATTTATTTGTAATAAAAAATTAGTCATATCTCACACTCACACACCTCTATACACCAACAGACACACCTCCACAGTGAACACCCAGAACTCAGTTTCAGGCTGCACATCTGCCTTCTGTATTTCCCACAGCATACCTTCTTTCCCACTGCCACTACTGTGGCAGAAGGTCTAAAACACTACTGATATTGAGAAAATTCCTTACATAAAATCATTCAAAAGAAATTCCTGTTCTATTTTAAAGCTAAAAATCCCTAGAATATAATTTTCTTTTTAGTGTTTCCTATCACTCCCTAATGTGCCTTATTTTCTGATTACACTGAACTAGGCTTTTCTCTTAATGATTATATATTTTTTTCATTCCTTGTGTCTTAGCTTATACTGTCATGCTCACCTTCATCTTTCTCCATTATTCATAGCTATCATGGCTCTAATGCATGGCTCAAATATCAACTTTAATTGTTATGTCATATGTGATTCACTTATATAAGATACATTGTGATTATTCTACTTCCATTCTACCCACCCATTAAATTTTATAACAGCAGAGAACAGTTTTTTGTTTTTGTTTTGTTTTGTTTTGTTTGTATGTGTGTGTACTACTCTCTATGTCCTTCTTTATTTTTTTTTTTATTTTTTTTAAAGATTTTATTTATTTATTTGACAGAGAGAAATCACAAGCAGGCAGAGAGGCAGGCAGAGAGAGAGAGGAGGAAGCAGGCTCCCCGCTGAGCAGAGAGCCCGATGCGGGACTCGATCCCAGGACCCTGAGATCATGACCTGAGCTGAAGGCAGCGGCTTAACCACTGAGCCACCCAGGCGCCCCATCTATGTCCTTCTTTAAACTCTACCAAGAATCATGAAATCTAGAAACATGGAACAATTTTCATTCTTCAGTGAATAAAAATACTGAGCTATTAATATGTGTCTTTATCTATCACTACCTCTCCTGTTAATAACTATACTCTTCAGTATATGGTCTATAATTTCCACTTTCCAAAACTAAGAGTTTAAAGAGGTTCAGTGGATCGCCAAAGTTGAAATTGATATGGGAAGAACTGGTATTTGATCTCATTTTTTGCTGAGTTTCAGAATCTGAGCTTTTATAACTACAACAATTTATGAAAAAAAAAGTTTTTAAAGCAGTGTCCATTTAGTTATAAGACATAAACCTCATGCAGCAAATAGTATCAATCAGTAGTTACTGATTGCATGTAACAGATCTGTAATGAGCTGTCACAGCAAAGAGTTAACATATAATAAATGATTTGGAGAAATCAGATTTAAGAAATATATGTAAATTTGTGTATAATCAAAATTTAACTTAAAAAAATAAAAGACAAGGGTCACCAAGATGGCTCTGTTGGTTGAGTCTCACTCTAGTTTTTGTGTCAGGCTCCATGCTCAGCAGGGAGTCTATGTGAAATTCCCTCACCCTCTGCCCCTCCCCCCCTTATGCACACTCTCCCTCTCTCAAAATAAATAAGTATTAAAAAAAAAAGAAAAAAGAAAAATGGAATAACAATAATAACAAAACTGCATGACTTCTAAAAAGGAAATTCTAATTCTTATGCCCTATCCTCAAGATTCAGTAAGACTAGAGTAGGGCCTTAGAATTTATATTTTTATTATAAATCCCAGCTGGTTATTATATAACTAGTCATAGACAATATTTTGAGAGCCATTTTTCTAGAATCAGAAGATTATAAAAGAAGAGCTTTCATTTCTAAATGCATGCAAATATCAGGAAGCAAAATAGTTGCACTGCTCTGTTACCATTAATTTGACTACCATCAGCAGTTCAGAATGACTCTACAGCTTATGACTGGCTTCACATAAAAAATACTAAAGAAAAAAAATAGAGGGCATACATTGAAAGAATGTGTCATGCTTTATTCTGTCAGATTCTGACTAGAATTTGACAGACATACTTATCTATCCAGGACTTTGAAAGGAGCACAGGTATTTATCTCCACAAAATTTCAATAACAGAAATAGACTGTAACCTTTATGAGATGCCTCAGGAGACAGGGACATGTAAGACCTCCCCCTCCCTTTTTGTTCAATAAGTAAAAATGTGGTCTGTAAAAATTTCACTGAGTCCATTATTGATATACAATAATTTTTGGACTATTTTAGAGTATCTCCAATGGAAAGATACAATTACCAGAAGAAAGGAATTATTTGATTAACACCATCTGCTTTAATAATGGAGGGTGCTTATAATTATATGTATAAATATACTGCATATAATTACATCTATCAATTTAGTCATATTTTGTAAATAGGTGTAAATAAGTATGACATTATTTAACTTACATTTTTGCACAATGTAATCTTAATTATTTAAAAATTACTTTTTTATTTTTGTTCTTTTATAATCATTAATATGTACATTCTTCTACCAATTTTTGTAAAAGTATATTGGATATTGATATGGGAAGATTAAACTTGGTATATATGCTTTTTTTCTTTTCATAGAGTCCTAAGTATATTATATACTCTATTATATCATTTCCACTTACTATTCATAAATGAACATGTGTGTTAATAAACTAATGTGTGTATATATTATCAATTAGTGGTAATATACAAGTAGTGCTGCAAAATACATGCTAAGTTTATATTTGTAACGCATAGATGATTTAATGTGGGTCTCTAAACACTCTCATATTTATTACTTGATACATGTACTTCAACAAAGTTTTGCCTAAAAGGTGATATATTTTAAAAGTATTTTAATGTCTACAATATTTTTGTGTTGGAGCCTTATGAAAACCATTTTAGTAGTGAAAACCATTCAGTTCAAACTATACCTCAGAATGTGAAATATCTGATGTCTTTCAAAGAAAAGCTGATTTTCAATGAAGATTTTGGGTTCTAGTTCTAACTCTGTTCTCATTTTATTATTGTTTTTAGGTCTATGTCTTTTAATACTGTTTCAATGCCTTTGATTGTATTATGTTACTCTGTATGAAAGCTTGAATGAGAGATTCATTCTAAGCAAAGCAATTAATAAGTTTCATAGCAAGAGACTTGATTAATAGAGATTGACATTGGAGAGTCACCAAGCTAAGATGGAATGTTAGCAGAAAGGGAAGAAATTAGAAGAGGAAACAAAGAACACTTTAAAAAAAAAAAAAAGGAATGACTATTTTGAGGGCAAGAGAAAACCAAATGACAGAGAAATGAGAGTAACACAGAGTGGAATTATTTAATGAGATATAGTGACAGAAGTAAAAAAGCTACAAACGTGGCCAAGACAGCCTCATCATTCTCTTCAGCTTGAGCAGACTTTAGACTCCTGTCTTCTGATTACAGTCCCCTGGCCTCCTCTTCTTAGAGCATTTAAGTCTGCAATTATAATATTCTTTCCCTATTTCTTTGAGATGTAAATCTTCTAGACTCTTACCAGTTTAATAACCCAAGGATCTGCATGCCATGCTTTTGAAATGTAATAATAATAATAATAATAAAAATGTGCGAGGGTAGGACCCTAACTCCAGGAAGTTCCAATTAGCAAACACAAATGGACTAATCACACTGACCTACTTCCCTCCCAATGTCCTCCAGTACTTGCCACTAGGTCACCTTAATGTTTAGAAGCTTTCCCACCTTTCCTTTCAATGGAATTGAGTTCAATCTCTCCCTGCTGTTGCAACAATCGTGAATAAATTCTTCCCTGCCTGTTTCACTTGCCTGGTGCAAATTTTCTTTGACAAATCTTACCAATATTATAAATGATAGACTCAGTTGTTCGTTTAATAAAATACATAAGGGGAATTTTTCCCTTTCCTTTTATTTCTCCTTCTTCCGATAGTGCCCTCCCTGAGTTTCTTTTTCCTTATGGTATATATATCTCTTAAAAGTCTTTATCTGGCTGAAAAGTTGACTGACCCAATTATGACAAACAATTATACTGGAAATCAGAGGTGGAATGTCACAATTCTCCTTTTGTATTTCAAATTTTACCACAGCCAACATTGTATTCTAATATAATGGAACCACCAGTAATACTGAATTAAGTCTGAATAATTATCTCTATCTTTAAAGTCATAAAAGAAGTAAAAGGAATATATATATATATATATATATATGCATATATGTACATATATATTTAAATAATACTTTATTTTTCTATTACTATTCCATACCGAAAATTATTTTTAATTATTCTTTATTAATTATACATTTAATAATCTCACTATGCCTAATTGCAGTTTCTTCAGATTATTTTGAAACAAATTGTTGTTTCTAACTCTTTGTTTATAGTTTTCTTTTCCTAATCCATTTCTTTCAATTCTCATTTTCTGTATTTCTAAGCATTTCCCTGGAGTCAATGTTTTCTTAGGAATAGGCCCTGTAATCCTTAGGAAATCAGTATTCCCTGAAGTTTGATTTTCATCCTGATTAGCTATACCAAGACTCAAACTGTGATCTTTGTGGAACACTGGGTCTACCCTAGTATATCCTGATGAGTTGAGCTCAGAAGCTATCTGTTAGCTTAGTTAAAATGCAGTCAGTAATAGATTTGCTATATAAAGTACCTATTAAATACATGCGATTCCCTGAAAAACAAGTATTCAAAATAAAGCAAATTGCCTGAATATATTCTAAATAATGATGACAAACAGTTATTTTCTTTCCATTGGAACTAATGAGTTGTTAGTAGAAGTACAATAAAGTTCTCTAAGTTGTTCAGATAAAAAAAAAATTTTTTTTGAAAAAACTTAAAATTCAGGGTTAAATCTTCCATCCACAATAAAAAGCATAAATAAAAACTCTCCAAACCTACCTTAATTTTTAGTGCCTTCAAAGAGATCAGCTCATTAAAAATTAGTATGAATTTATCATACCCAATTTACTTTAAAATTATATTGCCCTTTATTATCAGCCTCCACTGACATCGCAATCATAGAATTAAATTTATTTTAGTTTATCCTCTTCATACAATTTGAATATTATCTTCATGACTTTTATTTTCATTTTTGCAAGTTTACTCAACTATGTCCTGGTTCTTAAAGTTCCATCATATGTTGTACAAAGGACTTAGTCTAACATAGTCTAACATACACATTATTGACCTTTTCAGGCAATTCTTTTATTATTATTAATTTATGTTCTATCACATTTTTAAAAAATTTCCTCTAGATTTAATGTCTACGTCTTATATAAAGTCAAACTGGTCATAGAGCATTTAAATCATCATTCAAAACGATTGGTAATGATTTTATGATATTGCACAAGCTCCATTCTCAAAATATTATTTATGAATTTTCACACTTTGTGAACTATATCTGTCAGGAAATACAATTAACTCACAAATTTGGAATATAAAAACTAAGCTGTCCATCAAAAATAGGGAAACTTTATATACTCTGGAAATTTTATTGTGATATTCACAAAAATTAAAAAAGGTCACACAATAATAACAGTTATAATAATGATTAATCACAATACAAAGTTTACTTTGTGCTGAGAACTTTCATAAGTACTTTATATATTCTAACTCATTTGATCTTCCAGATAATACTAAATGTTAACCTTCTGTTATGCAAATATTATGGTGATCCCAATAGATAAATGCTACCCTTGTTAAGAAGAAACTATGAAATTTGCAATATTCTTCCTTGCTTTGTTTAAATTTAAGCTTTCTATTCATTGTTCCTGGATTGAAAAACAGATTTTTATGTGTTTTTCATTTTCATTATTTTGAAAATATAATGTCCCAAACAAAGTAATAGGCTGGATAGCCGTGGTTTCTTTAAAAGCAGTGTGACCAAACAATATAACAAGATTTGTGTCAATAAGAGCATTGTTTAAATATATATCCATTGCTTACTAACTTATTCAATGGCTTATGCAATTTTCCCAAATAGTATCAGTTTTCCCTGCTAAATAATGGTATTGGAGAGTTATGGGTATTGTGAATATTATGTAAAATAATTTTGTATAAAATCACTGCCATAGAGAAGAAAACTTTATAGAAGTTCCTCTTTCCTTACTTCAAGTATTAAAACTTTCTCACAACTAGTTTTGCTTTCTTCAGTACATTCCATGTCTTGGGAATTAGTTTTCTCCTGTTACTCTTTTGGGGATCATGTCATATATTTGAATTGTTAGAGTTGGTATTAAGGAAACCACTTATTTTTATGACCACAATTAATATAAAATGTATTGATAAACATGGGTGTTTATGAAAGACACACACAATAACTAGTTTGAAGTGTGCACATGTGACAAAATGAAAGAATTGATGGCATGACCAACTTAAAGGAAAGGTTGAAATAAACTGCAGAAAGAAGTTATGGCTTCAGGAATATTTGGAGACAGGGGCTCAAATACTGTCACTAATCCTTCTTTCTTTTATGGCATTCCATGGCTATGTCTATATGGGTACAGTAAAGAATTTAATCTAGCCCAAATTAATTTGGCCCTTGGGCTTGGGGTCTGGAAGATAATCCCTAAACCTTTGGGATGACATGCTTGTTACTGTGATTTTGTTTGCCTGGAAGTTCGGATCACCTGGGGATTTATTTATTTAATTATTTGTTTGTTTGCTTTTTTAAGATTTTATTATTTTTTGACAGAGAGAGACACAGTGAGAGAGGGAACACAAGCAGGTGGAATGGGAGAAGGAGAAGCAGGCTTCCTGCAGAGCAGGAAGCAGAAGCTTAATGACTGAGCCACCCAGGTCACCCTCACCTGGGTATTTTAACAATGTAATTTAGGATGGAACTGACCACACAAGATAATCTGATAATATGATTTAAGATAAGTGCTTTGGGTCACTTGGTATAAGATGGACCTCTTGAGGGACTGGAAGTTGAACTCAGTCACTTGGGAACCCCATTCTGTCCATATAAGGGAATCCTGATAGAGTCTCTGGACTCAAGGCTCAGGTAAATTTCCTTGGTTGGCAGTACTCTGTACATACTATTCTACATCAATTTAATGAACATAACATTATCCGTGATATCACAGAGAGAAAACAATGTGAAGATCTTTCTCTTCCCTTGATGACCTTAATCTTTCTCTTTCAGCTGTCATAAACCTTAACTATGAATATAACAGCTTTCAGTGAGTACTTTAAGATTTTTAGTATATGTGCTGCCGAAGCAAGCACTACTTCAAGAATTTTTAGGGAATTATTAAACCTAAGGATGGTCTAGGATACTCTTAAAGTTGCAATTAGTTTAAGAAGAAAGAGCATTCTTTTTGAAATGTTCCCTAACATTAGGAAATGTTACCTTTGTCTTGTTAGATAAGATTTTGGAATTTGTTACTCAGCATAATGTAACCTAATCATAATGTAACCTAAACCATCAAACTCATGCTCAACCAATCTAAAGAATATGACCAAGCTCTCTCTGTTTCTTAGTTAACATTCAGAGAAAGTTATACTGATTAGCTTAGTTTGAGCCCAGAAACATAACCCAAATCCCTGCGTTCTACTCCCTGAAAGAGAGTGCACTAGCATAGAGGACTCCACAGAAAATAGATAGATAAAAGGAAAAAGGGGTTTTTGAAAAAAATGGGTGCTAGGCAGCTAATCCTATTTGTGTCCATTATTGTGGAGTTTGGGATTCTGAGTTTGTTTCTAAGATGATTTGCTGCTACTAAATTTTATCTGTTGTGAATGTTCCTTTTTCTCCTGCATGAAACATGCAAGGTATAAATTAAAGCTGTAGGCATAAATTTATCATCAAGGTGAATAATATTGTATATCTATATCTATTTTTTTTTCATCTTCAAAATAAAAATTTATTTAATCTGTAACAAGAACATTGAATCTGCATGAAACTTTGGTCACCTATGTGTTAATTGTCCCCTATTTTTACCTTCATTGATTGTTTTCAGTTGCATCTATGTAGAGAAGTTAAATTTAATCAAAAGTAAAAGCCATGATTGATCCAATCAGCCTGCTCAGTCTGTATGGGGCACTTGAGATCAAAGTGGTGCTTTCAAATTTAATTAAATCCAGCAGTCTTGTATACTTTAAGTTTAGTATTTATACAATGCCCCTACCTTTAGGTTTGACTTTTTTCCCTTCAGCATTGAACTTACTCACTGTTTTTAGTTTGTTTAGCTATAACATTTGATCCCAGATAGAAGGCAGATATTGCAGAATTTGTTCTATGAGGTACAAAGCTTTTATTAAGATAATTACAAATATGATAGGCTCTGCATATTCTTTAAAATGGTTTGTGATATGTTTCATATCTCCCTGGAAGTAATCTGCAAATAGAAAGTAAATTGCTTCAAAATGTCGATAGGTTTCAACTACATAGAATGCTGAGAAAATTAATCATAGCTTCCAGGTTGAATATGAAGGTACTTGTCTTCTTCTGTGAGTCCAATTCATTGCAGGTTGCTCTGACAAGTACTATTTTATCTTATTTTGCCATCTCTATAAAGCAGGTATTAATTCCTAACTATAGAGAACAAAGTGATGGTTACTAGAGGTGAGGTGGTCAGGGAAATGGGCTAAAGAGTCGACAAACTCTGAAAGTGTAGTAAGATTTAAAGTCAATTTCATGTTTACATTTTAGAAGTTGTGCTCATAACATTAAAGTGTATCCAATCAACAAATCTGTAATTTTTTTTTTTCAAGTAAATTCAGCCCTGTGAATACAGGTCTATACAGTAAGTGGCTAAGTGGGTCTAACCACATTTGCTGTGCTTCTTCCTTAGTTGAATATAGAGGAGAAAGAGAAAAGGCCACTCAGGGGTGATTGCAAAGGAATTTATGTATGAAGGAAGTAATTACAAAGAAAAATATAGGTCAAAGGATAAGCAGTTTTCTTGAAGTTAAAGAATTGTTTGGGAGAGGGCATTTGAATAAGTGAATCCATATTTCAAAGAAATAAGTGTCTATCCAGTTCAAGCTCTATTTTTGCTAATATGAACTACAAATTTGTTTATGCAAGAAACAAAATTTATAAATATAAAACATGTTCTTAGGATGAAAGACATAAGTATATAAAGTCTCAGATTGACATTAAATTGGCAAGTTAAAAAGGTACATGATCATGTTTGGGCCTGAATAAGGCTGGATGCCAAAATGAGAGGATACTGTGTTTGTCTACATGTCATTTAGCATCCCTCACAAGTTCACTGCAGAATTCAACCACTTCCTTATTTAACAGTTTGCTTCTTCTCTCTAGAAGTCACATAATATGTTTTACTTCTATTTATCTTACACTTCTCAGTGCTTGCATAGGTGAGTGACAAAAATAATAAAATAAATTTCAAAAAATATATAAAATCTGGGAAATTTTGAAAAAAAAAATTGAAAAGAGGGCAAAAGGAAATTGACAGGAAAAAAATGAATAATAGAAAAATTCTGAATGCACATATTACTTTTGCACCTTAAAGAACTGGAGAAAGAACAACAAATAAAGCCTAAACCATGCATAAGAAGATATATAATTAATACTAGAGCAGAGATCACTGAATTAGAAACCAAAAATGCAATAGAGCAGATCAATGAAACTGGAAGCTTGTTCTTTTTTTTTTTTTTTAAAGATTTTATTTATTTTGACAGACAGAAATCACAGGTAGGCAGAGAGGCAGGCAGAGAGAGAGGAAAGGGAGCAGGCTCCCTGCTGAGCAGAGAGCCCTATGCAGGGCTCCATCCCTGGACCCCGGAATCATGACCTGAGCCAAAAGCAGAGGCCTTAACCCACTGAGCCACCCAGGTGCCTCTGGAAGCTTGTTCTTAAAAAGAATTATTAAGATCAATAAACAACTGACCAGACTTATCCAAAAGAAAAGAGAAAAGACCCAAATTAATAAAATGATGAATGAAGGGGAAGAGATCATGACTAATACATAGGAAATGAAACCATTAATAGAGATTATTATCAATAACTATATGCCAATAAATTAAGCAAACTGGAAGAAATGGATGTCTTCCTGGAAACATATAATGTACCAAGACTGAAGCAGGAAAAAAATTGGCAACCTGAATAGACCAATAATCAGTAATGAGATTGAAAAACCTCCCAAAAAACAAGAATCCCCGTGGATTCCCTGGGGAAATTGAAATGGTTGGAAATTTCCAACCATTGAAAGGAGAAATAATACCTATTTTCTTGAAACTGTTTCAAAAAATAGAAACAGAAAGAAAACTTCCAAACCCACTCTGTGAGGCCAGCATTACTTTGATCCCAAAACCAGGCAAAGACCCTATCAAAAAAAGAATTTCAGACCAACATCCCTGATGAATATGGATGCCAAAATTATCAACAAGATCCTAGCTAATAGGATAGAACAGTACATTAGAAAGATTATCCATCATGACCAGGTGGGATTTATTCCTGGTATGCAAGTGTGGTTCAATATTCTCAAATGAATCAATGTGATAGACACAGTTGATTCAGAAAAAAACATTTGACAAAATGCAGCATTCTTTCCTGATTAAAACTTTTCAGAGTGTAGAGTTAGAGGGACTGTTCTTCATTTTCATAAAAACCATCTGTGAAAAGCCCACAGCAAATATCATTCTCATTGGGGAAAAGCTGAGAGCCTTTCCCTTAAGATCAGGAGCATGACAAGGAAGCCCACTCTCACCACTATTGTTCAACATAGTACTGGAAGTCCTAACAACAGCAATCAGACAATAAAAAGAAATAAAAGGTATTAAACTGGCAAAGAAGAAGTCAAACTCTCTCTCTCTTTGCAGATGACATGATACTTTATGTGGAAAACCCCAAAGACTCCACCTTCAAATTACTGGAATTCATACAGCAATTCAGTAATGTGGCAGGATACAAAATCAGTGCACAGAAGTCAGTTACTTTCCTATGCACTAACAATGTAACTATAGAAAGAGAAATTAGAGAATTGATTCCATTTATAGCAGCACCAAAAACCTTAAGCTACCTTGAAATAAAAATAACCAAAGAGATAAAGGATCTATACTCTAGGCACTACAGGACACTTTTGAAGGAAACTGAAGAAGACACAAAAAGTTGGAAAAACATGCTCACGGATTGGAAGAATAAACATTGTTAAAATGTCTACACTCTCAGAGCAATCTATACTTTCAACGCTGTCATGACCAAAATAACAATGACATTTTTAAAAGTCCTAGAACAAACAATCTTAAAATTTATATGGAACCAGAAAAGACCACAAATTGCAAGGAAATTTTGAAAAGGAAAAACAAACCTGGGTGCATCACGTTGCCTGATTTCGAGCTGTATTACAAAGCTGTGATCACCAAGACAGCATGGTATTGGCACAAAAACAGACACATTTATCAACGGAATGGAATAGAGAGCTGAGATGTTGATTCTCAACTCTATGGTCAACTAATCTTTGACAAAGAAGGGGAAAGTATCCAATGGAAAAAAACAAAAAAACAATCTGTTCAATAAATGGTGCTGGGGAAATTGGACAGCTATATACAGAAGAATGAAACTGGACCATTCTTTTACACTATACACAAAGATAAACTCTAAGTGGATGAACCTCAATGTGAGACAGGAATTCATCAAAACCCTAGAGGAGAACATAGGCAGTAACCTCTTCGACATTGGCCACAGCAACTTCTTTCAAGACACAGCTCCAAAGGCAAGGGAAACAAAAGCAAAAATGAACTTTTGGGACTTCATCAAGATCAAAAGCTTCTGCACAGCAAATGAAACAGTCAACAAAACAAAGAGGCAACCCATGGAATGAGAGAAGGAATATTTGCAAATGACACTACAGATAAAGAGCTGATATCCAAGATCTATAAAGAACTTCTCAAACTCAACACCAAGAAAACATATAATCAAGTCAAAAAATGGGCAGAAGACATGAATGGACATTTCTCCAAAGAAGACATATGAATGGCTAACAGACACATGAAAAAATGTTCAACATCATCAGCCATCAGGGACATTCAAATCAAAACCACAATGAGATATCACCTTTCACTAGTTAGAACAGCAAAAATGGACAAGAAAAGGAACAACAAATATTGGAAAAGTTGTGGAGAAAGGGGAACACTCTTACACTGTTGGTGGGAATGCAAGTTGGTACAGCTACTTTGGAAAATAGTGTAGAGGTTCCTTGAAAAATTAAAAGTACAACTATCATATGACCCAGCAATTGTGCTGCTGGGTATTTATTCCAAAGATACAGATGTAGTGAAAAGAAGGGGAGCATGCACCCCAGTGTTCTTAGTAGCAATGTCCACAATAGTCAAACTGTGGAAGGAGCTGAGATGCCCTTCAACACTTGAATGGATAAAGAAGATGTAGTCCATATATACAATGGAATATTACTCAGCCATCAGAAAAGATGAATAACCAACATTTGCATAAACATGGATGGAACTGGAAGAGATTATGCTAAGTGAAGTCATTCAAGCAGAGAAAGACAATTATTGTATTATATCAGTTTCACTTCTTTGTGGAATATAAGGAATATCATAAAGGACATTATGATAGGAAGGGAAGACATTATGAAGAAAGGGAAAAATGAAAGGGGGAAACAGATGGGGAGAGGAAACATGAGAGACTATGGACTCTGGGAATCAAACTGAGGATTTTAGAGAGAAGGGGGCTGGGAGTACAAGTGATCCTAGTGATGGGTATTAAGGAGGGCATGTATTGCATGGAGCACTGGCTGTTATATGTACTGTATGGTGAATAACATAAGGTAATAAAAATATTTTAAAAAAGAAAGTAATATGGTGAAATAATGGATAGGGCTAAGGATACTTATACAATCTAGGAGTGAAAGAAAACCTAGATAGACACACACACACACACACACACACACACACACACACACACACAAATAGGAAGACTGTTCCTATGAAAGTAAGGGGACAGAGTTAGTTAAGGGGACATTTTTTTTTCTGCCTAAAGGAACAAAGACATTTTTTGTGTGGTGTAGAGAATATATCAGTATGAATAATAGAATGACTCTCCTGAAGCAAGGATATTCTTCTGTGGCATTGCACAGACTAGAATATTGTGCAAGAGATACCAAGCACACACAACACACACACACATACATGATCTTTAAATGTTTATTTCAGTTTAAATTACTACTGAAAGCTCAGCTGCTATAACCTCACCTAATCTAGTAGTACCTGCAACACTAGAAAAAGCTTACGTCTGTTGCCTTTTTAAGCTCTACTCTGACCTGAGCTGCTCGGATCATATTTTAGTGTAAAGAAACCATGTGATTTGGGGGATGATTGGTTTTATCCCATTTTAAAAACCAGACTCCCTCAAGACGACATTTCTTTTTTCCCTTTGACCCATTCCCTTTTTCTTTTTCAAAACCACAAAAATCAAAAGAAATACTGAAATCTCCTTCATGTTTTCCAACTAGCTTTCCTAGTACTGTTCAAAACAGTGACCTTAGAACTCTAAAAAGTCTAAAATAATTTGAAGAAAACTTTCCAGCTGATGTTGCTTGGTGTGTTTTCAGACCAACACGTTGGAGACAGAATCTTGAGCTAATTGAAAACTCCACAGGCTCAGATTTTTGTGTAATGAACTAAACTAAATGACCCATTACAATGATTGGAGTGAACATAATTTGGTGCCAGAAATTCCAAAATGTACCCAAAACTAAATACACACAAACCAAGCATCATAGGCATTGCTGTTGATTTTTGATGATTTTGATTTTTGACGATTGCTGTTGATTTACTGACGATTGTAATTCTTCTTTTGTTACTTGATGTAACAAAAGGAGGTATGGAGAAGGTGAATTAGTTAACCATTTCATGCAATTTGAAATGTTAGACAAAATCTCTTTTCCTTCCAAAAGATGTGGCTCTGAGCAGAATAAATGTCTTGCTGTTGCAGAGCTTACGCTTATACATATAAATTGATTTAAACAGGAAAACATCATTAATACAAGTAAGGAATGAAAGAAATAGTGTCAGGAAGAACTTCTTGGGCAATACACACCCTGAAAGGCTTTATCTGATCATTACAACACAGTAAATCTTATGGATCCCTACCAAAATCATGGTAGGATAGGGCTATTATTAAACGTATTAACAAGAATCTCCTGCAGGAAGGATTACTGCAACAGAGTGATATTTACTATACTTAGGATCACAAATAGCTAGATTATAGAAGGGCCATTGGTTAAATGTGCAATTAGAATTAAAATATAAATTAGAGACATTTCTGTCAGTCACTAAAATATCTATACCATGAGAATAGTAGCTTCCCCCAAACTAGAAGTGCATATATCAGCCAAAGATATAGATAGGTCTGGATTTGGAAGTTAATTAGAAGTTGCGATATCAAGACAAGAAAAAAACAGGAGATGATTTCAGAAAAGATTATGCCATATTCATTTCTTCAGTTTTTTCCTCACCAGTGAAATAGCTGATAAAAGACCACAAACTAATTTCATAAGCAGAGCTTATTATATCATCATTTATGTCACATTTCTTGCATCTTTCCATGAGAGTAAAGTAAAACTTAGAACATGGCAATCAGCATAGGTCACATGATCAGTGATGAGCTGGCTTTCTTGACAT
Source organism: Mustela lutreola (assembly GCF_030435805.1). Taxonomy (NCBI): domain Eukaryota; kingdom Metazoa; phylum Chordata; class Mammalia; order Carnivora; family Mustelidae; genus Mustela; species Mustela lutreola. The sequence goes on along the minus strand of NC_081299.1, from coordinate 89,191,521 downwards.
TGTAAATGGTCTTCAAGTTTTCAAAATTGCATCCAGCCAAGGTGATTACTCCTTTAAATATGAATGAATAAACATGTATATATCTGAACATGCATAAGTGTGTGTGTGCATGCACGTGTATGTGTGCATCCTAAGGTAATTGTTGTTCCTCACCACAGAGACTGACAACCAAGTTGAAAATGGAAGTGTCACTGAAAGTGAAGACAAAAAAATCAACCTCATTAACTCAATAGTGATACTTTGAGATGGCTGTGGGAAAGTACACACCAAAATAGAAAAGGTTCAAACCTGAGGACAGAGAAAATGAGATGGCATAGAATGGCCTCTATTTTTTGACTGACTTTTTCCTTTTTGCATACATTAATTGATGAAATATATGAAGGGCAGTCATATTTTTAGAAGATGCAGTTTAAAATATTCAAATGAGGGATGTAATGGTGCATAAATATGAATCAAGATTAGAAGAATAATTATTTGTTACTCAAATTAATTAAATTATAACTTGTCTTAAATCATAAATCTCATGCTCCAATGTTTATTGCACACAAAGGGAAAAAAAAAACAAAATGAAAAGCTATCTTCATAGTTGCCTCACCAATATTACAATAAAAAATATCTTACTCCACTTTAATAAAATTGCTTCTTATTGCTGGCTTCATTGGTTATAAGTTTGATTATTATGCAAAAGAATATTAAATTAAGTACTGGACTTTTTTTTTTTTTTTTTTTTTTTTTTTTATTTTTTTTATTTTTTATTCCCACAGGTATTCAATGAAATCAAGTGTTTTCAATTAATTTATTTTTCTAATTTACTTATTTATTGCATGATTATTTATTTTTATTTTTTTATTTTTTGCATGATTATTTAAACTATTACATTTTCTTGTCAGCACTATGAAAAAATGAAGTCTTTAACTGATTTTTTTCTAAAGATTTTATTTATTTATTTGACAGAAAGAGTTCACAAGTAGGCAGAGAGGCAGACAGAGAGAGGGGGGAAGCCGGCTCCCTGCTGAGCAGAGAGCCCAATATGGGGCTCGATCCCAGGACCCTGGGATCATGTACCCAAGCCGAAGGCAGAGGCTTTAACCCACTGAGCCACCCAGGCGCCCCTTAACTGGTTTTATAATGCTTATTCAAAATGGAAGTGATTTGGAATATGGTACCTTTCTATCCCAAATTTAAAGAAAACAAATCTCTCTTTTGTCTTTTTGTGAGCTATATATTGCTTGTATGTGTCATGTGAGTGGTGATATTATCATATAAACAGAAATAGATCAAGTCATGTCTTATCCAAGAGTGCTTTTCTTAAATTAATTTTAGCTAAAGTAGAAGGTAGATCCATGTACATGTACGTGGTAAGAGATTTTTCGGAACATATTTCAATATTGTTAGTATTCATTTTTCACCAAAATAACAGGAAACTAGAACATGGTAATTATATTTTCAGTGAAAAATGAATATTGTCTCAACAGGATGCTAATATTGATAAGACCACAGATCATTTTCAGAGAAGTTAAAGAGTAATGGAATTGGGTTGTATACCTAATTTGTGTCTTTTCCCTGAATTATTGTTATTATTTTATCTGTCATTTGGAAAATAGCATCATGGTATTAGAAAACAAAAAACTCTGCATCAGCTCCTTTAGTTCAAACATTGTATACTTGTAGCTACTTGTCTTTATAAAAGCTACATTTATTTTTTTAATTTTTTATGTTTAACTTTTAAAAATTATATTTATTTTTTTCAGTGTTCCAAAATTCATTTTTTATGCACCACACCCAGTGGTTCATGCAATACGTGTCCTCCATAATACCCATCACCAGGCTCACCCAACCCCCCAGGCTCGTCCCCTCCAAAACCTTCAGTTTGTTTCTCAGAGTCCACAGTCTTTCATGGTTTGTCTCCCCCCTTCCATTTCTCCCATCCCACTTCCACTCTCCATCTCTCAGTGTCTTTTGTTTTATTCCTTATGCTCCACAAATAAGTGAAACCATATGCTAATTGACTCTCTCTGCTTGATTTATTTCACTCAGCATAATCTCTTCCAGTCCCATCCATGTTGATATAAAAGTTGGGTATCTTCCTTTCTGATGGAGGCATAATACTTCATTGTATATAGGGACCATATCTTTATCCATTCATCTGTTGAAGGGTATCTTGGTTCTTTCCACAGTTTAGCAACTGTGGCCATTGCTGCTATGAACATTGGAGTATATGCCCCTTCTTTTCATTATATCTGTATCTTTGGGGTAAATACCCAGAAGTGTAATTGCAGGGTCATAGGGAAGCTCTATTTTTAATTTCTTAAGAAATCTCCACACTATTTTCCAAAGTGGCTGCACCAACTTGTATTCCCACCTATAGTGTAAGAGGGCTCCCCTTTCTCCACATCCTCTCCAACACATGTTGTTTCCTGTCTTGTTAATTTTGGCCACTCTAACTGGTGTAAGGTGGTATCTCAATGTGGTTTTGATTTGAATGTCCCTGATGGCTAATGATGATGAACATTTTTTTTATGTGTTTGTTAGCCATTTGTATGTCTTCTTTGGACAAGTGTCTGTTCAAGTCTTTTTTGACTTGATTATCTGTTTTGTGTGTGTTGAGTTTGAGTAGTTCTTTATAGATCTTGGATATCAGCCCTTTGTATGTCATTTGCAATTATCTTCTCCCATTCCATGGGTTGCCTCTTTGTTTTGTTGACTGTTTACTTTGTTGTGCAGAAGGTTTTTTGATCTTGATGAAGTCCCAAAAGTTAAGTTTTGCTTTTGTTTCTTTTGCATGGTACTGGCACAAAAACAGACACATAGACCAGTGGAACAGAGTAGAGAGCCCAGATATGGACCCTCAACTCTATGGTCAAATAATCTTTAACAAATCAGGAAAAAAATATACAATGGAAAAAAGACAGTCTGTTCAATAAACGGTGCTGGGGAAATTGATCAAGTATTTGTAGAAGAATGAAACTCAATAATTCTCTTACACCATACACAAAGATAAACTTGAAATGGATAAAAGAACTCAACATGAAGCAGGAATCTATCAAAATCCTAGAGGAGAACATAGGCGGTAACCTCTTAGACATTGGCCACAACAACTTTTTTCAATATAAAAGCTACAGTTAAAAAAAAAAAGAATTGACTATCTTGTTGTATTGTGATTAGAATTGTGCTAGATTGCTTAATACATTTTCTTTACCTGAAATTGTTTCATTTTTAAAATATAGTGTTTTGAACTATTACTATGTGTTATTTTCTGTATTTTACCCAATATTTTGCTCTAAGAGAAACCTGACATTTATTAAGATTTTTTTTAACTGAGGTACATGTTATACATATTTCACATATATGAATGAAATAACTTAATTTTGAATTAAACTTTGCACACTATGATGAAGGACATTAATTTTTAAAAAGAGTAAGTTACTTTCCCATTAAAGAGTTAATAGAATGTGAATCCATGTCTATTTGACTTCAAAGTCAAAAATCTTTTGGGCTTCTACTCCATTTCTTATAGTGGTGTTAAAATCAGACCAGTAGATTCCTACAAAGAACTAAACATAATGAATTTTTAAAATAAGAAATAAAAAATAAACAGAAGAAAAACCAAATGCCACTAGAAAACTGATGAGTAGAGAACACAATTTTGGAGAAGGGGTTGGGAAGTCACTAAAAGATACGAACCAAAATTCTGCAAATACTTTCTCCTTCAAACCATTCTCAGATCCATTACCCAGGGCAAGAAACTGAGCATGCATGCAAGATATTGAAACTAGCATGGCAATGAAAAGGGAAAGACAATGAACCAAGTATCCCGTTCTGCTTTTCTCTTCTAAAATTTTGATCTGATTTCTAAAGAGCATAGGGCAGAAGGTAAAGAATGGGAGCAAACCTCAGAAATGCAGAGTTGTTTGGACAGTTTTGCATTGTGAATGAGACAACTATGGGAATTGTGCTAAAATTCATAAATAGTTATGAGCCATGGTTATTTCAACAAACACGTTTTAAACACTATGAATGTACAGAACAAGATATGATTTCAGCTGGCAAATTAACAAGAGAGTCTGTTAGGAGTACATAATTTGAAGGCTTCTGGTAAATGAGTAGGTATTTGAACTATTTTGAAATGTCCCCATATATGCAATTAGATATTCTCACTTAAGTGACTCTAAAATATTTTGCACACACTACTATTACATCACCTTTACTTAACACATTTTAATTATGTTTTAGACATCTGACAATTCTCTCCCAGTAACTTCTAGCCTGTGCTCGTGTAGGGATAGAGATCTCATTTCATTCATTTCAATGATGTAAAAAAAAATATGTGATCAGTACGCTCACTGAACAAGTGAAGATGATAGTTGTGAATCCTAGGATAATTAAAAGTCTTCACAGATTTATGGGATCTGGGCCAATTCTCAAATGATACTTAGGTAGAAGATAACCAACAGTTATGGAAACTTCAAAAAAAAAAAGGGAAACTTCAAAATACAGCATAGAGAATATAGTCAATAATATTGTAACAATATTTCATGGCTACAGATGGTGACTACATTTATTGAGGTGAGTACTGAGTACTGTATAGAATTGCTGAGTTAATATGTTGTAAACTTAAAACTGATATACCATTGTATGTCAACTACATCTCAATAGTAATAATAATAACAACAACAACAACAATAATAAAATGTATGGAAACTAGGCTCAGAGATTGCCAAATTATCTGACGACCAAGCCAATAGATTTTTCTTAGGAATTTCTAATGTCATTAAACTTTTTGAGGAAAGCAGAAATGGGATAAAAACTTCTAATAAACTGATATGGCTGTGCTCTAAATTGATCTGGTGTATAATCCAGGATGTTAGTGAATTTTTAATTTTCCTTATTTTAAAAATATGACCCCCCAGTAAATAATGCGTTAGGCATTAAGGTTTAAACAAAATTTTTGTATTCTTTTACCTAAATGTTCTTATATTGACAATTCAGTGACTAATGCATGTGTTACTTTGAAAAAAATTAATTATCTTTTCAATAATATTTGACTTATTTTCTGGTGGATGTATAATTTTTTCATGTCACAAAGTTAACTGCAACCCAGAAATAGCACCACTATTATCATGTTACTGGCAATAGTATTTCTGTGTAATTGTTGTTGATTTTTTGCCTAAATATATGTATTGTCTTGGTGGTTTGTGCAATGTTAATGAGATCTATTAGTTATTAAAAAAAAAAATCCATCACTAACATTTCAGAAAACAGGATAGTCAAATGTGTTTGTCTCTCTTATTAAAAAATAAACAGATAATTCATGATAAAATTTTCTATTTTAAACAGAATACTTAAAATTATATTAAGAAGAATTTTAAATTACTTGAAAAGTTAAGAAACAACACGGGCATTTCTCAGTATTGCCTTGGTGGGGAAAATCTACACATATGTTTAGGCAGTTTGTTGAAAAAATACGTGTGTACATAGTTTTCTACCTTTTTAAAATTAAAGTGTTATTTTTCTAACAATCTGACAACCCACATAAATTCCAAAGTACTTTTATGGGTGCTTTTCCATTATTTTTTGTTGCTTGCTAATTACTTTTTTACCCAATTTCATTTGCAGTTTGAATAAATAAACTGTTACTTTCTGCCTGTGGGTTACTAGAGGAATAGTCAATATGCAGCTGTAATAAAATCATAAATTTCTCTGAACAGGCAATTTCCAACTTCCACTTCTACAGAGGGTTTTTAAATCTCTACTGTTAGGAAAACAACTTTATGAAACCTGTGAAATTTTATGCTAATTTATAAAACTTGGATTTCATGAAGATGGAATCAAATGATTCGTAGTTATATTTTGAAATTGCAAAGAATAATTGTACTGCCAATAAAAATGGACTCTTTCTCACATTTATTTGAAATATGTGCCTCTCAAATTCAGTGCATTGGTTTTGGTAGTGTAACTGTATGTTACTCATGTGTCATCCAACTCAAAGGTTTGATAAACTTGACTAGTTTCAATAATTGTTATTCTAAGTCAAGTTTTTTTTGTTTTCTATTTTTATTCCAATTTAATTGTAAATCAGTAAATCATATCCTCTATAGCCAACAATTTCAGCCTTTGGCTATTCTTTAATAAGATCCTAAATAAATTTTAAAACTCATGTCTATATTTCTAATTGAATCTGCCTAGTGCTGAGATAAGAAAATAATCCATATATAAAATTTTATTTACAACATAATATATATCCAGTACTATGTTAATATTAAAATGTAAAATCCCTTAAAGAAAAATGCATTCTTTCTTGCACTTGTGAGCTTTCAGTGATATTTCTTTTTCAAATATTCAGCTTTATGAAGGGATACATACATCATAAGTATACTTTTACATAAATAACTGTGGAACACTCAATAACATAGTTAAATATATTTATAACTATTTTGGGAAAAAATTGAGACACAAAAACTTTCAAATGAAATTGGTTTTTGAAACTATATTCTAATTATTTAGAATATGTCATATTTAGAATTATCATATTTATTTCTAAAATTTTCTAGTAAAAAAATGTTTTCTTGAAATGCAAAGGCATATTCCAAATAACTAACTTTCCTAAAATGATGCTAAAGACTGACTTATTCTTTTAAGGGTTGGATAAAGGACACATACTACCTCTTAAAGCAATTGGGTGATTCTCCTCTTTTAGCAAATTATTAAGTGCAACATGGAGGTGATAATGTCCTAGACATTCTCTCTTATTCAACATTTAGAAATATTTCATCAGTCTCTTCTAAGACTCCCCACTGATTTTAGCTTTGAATAATATTAAAATGCACATAAGTTCAGCAATTTCCATTTACATGGGAGGAAAGGAGGAAGAGGGCTTCTAGAGCCTATTAGTATAGGAAGATGTTTATGAAGAGAGGTCATACTTCTGGGGTCATTGTTCTAAAACCTTTCAGATAATTAGGCTAAAATTTGCATAAACATCAGAAATTTGGGAGCCTTCATCTGTATGAAGTCATTTGCACAATTTACTATGATGAGCATCAATGGGCTCTAGCCATGAGATCTTATATCTTATTGATTATAACAGAAGAATAAGGAAAAGTTGACCAAAAGCAGAAAAGCTGATATTCATAAAATAATTAAAGAAAAATGGAAGGATTATGGGAAATAGGATGGCAAAACGACATAAAAATTAAAAGATATGAAAGAAAAGGGAATGACTACAGTAAGGTACACTGTATTCTGAGAGATAAATAAGTCTGACGACAGAAAAATAAATCACAATATATCAAGTTTAGATTAACTCGAGCGATTCTGTATAAATTAGTAATGATTATGAATTATAGAATAATTCATTACTATTTCATAAACATCATATATGTGAAATACCTGACTGTCAATATAAATTTCCAAGTAGAACCCCCAAAACCTCTTGAACAATGTTCTGATTCTTGTATTTAGAAGGATAATTGGAATATAAATGATTAATAAGCCAAAAACTTTCAAAACTATTGTTCTTCCAAATAAGTTAAAATTATTCTCTACAAAACTCAAGCTTGTATTCATTTACTGAAAATCCCATCTATTAGATGTCAAAGGAATGGTATTGTGTGCTGTAAAAATATGTATTTACAAAAATATATTGTATGAAATCTTTTAATTTAATATACCAAAAAATAAGGCATATCTTGCAAATATTCTGGAGATATATGAGTCAAAAACTCATCTTTTAAGAAATGTTTTTAAAAAATTATTAAAAATTAGATTGGTAAAACTTTTGTTAGTTTCAGTAAGATTAAGAAAAGTCAAGAAATTCTTGGTGGTGAGTGTGTTAAGCCTCTCACTTTTGGTTTTGGTTCAGATAGTGATTTCAGGGTCATGAGACTGAGCCCCAGCTCTATGCTCAGCATGAAATCTACTTGGGATTCTCTCTCCTCCTCTATCTCTCCCTCCCCACTGTGCACTCTCTCTCTCCAATAGATAAGCAAATTTTTTTTGTTTGTTTAAGAAGAGTCAAGAGAGGAAATGGGGAAAATTAGCCTCATTTTGCTATAATAAGAAATTTCATTAGTAAAAAACGCTTCGTCAAATTTGAAAAAATTCAAAGTCTTGCTCATTGACCATAGGCTAGGAAAACATCATTATATACCACGGATAACCTCATCTCTTTAAATACTGTGAAAATTTGGTTAGCGTTGTTGTAGATAGAATAATAACTCCCCAAAGATGTCCACATTCTAATCTCCCAGAACCTATGAATTTATGGGGCAAGGAGGAATTAAGGTCATAGATGGAATTAAGGTTTCTAAGCAGACCTTAAACTAAGGAGATAAACCTAAATTATCCACATGAGACCAATGTAAGTACAAGGATCCTTAAAAGTGGAAGAGGGAGATGTGACTACATAATGATCAAAGAGATGCTGTGTTGCTAGCTTTAAAGATGGAGGAAAGAGACCATGAATGAGGAACGTAGGAAGCCCCTGGGAGTTAGAAAAGACATGGAAATGAATTTTGTCCGAGAGCCTCCAGAAAGAAAAACAACTCTCTTGACACCTGGATTTTAGCCCAACAAGACCTATGTCAAAATTTTAACCTACAGAACTGTAAGATTATATTTTTCTGTCATTTTAAGTCAAGAAGTTTATGATAATTTGTTGTGGTAGCAGTATAAAACTAATAGAGTTGCTAGATTTTTTAAATTTTATTTTTATTTTGGAATTCAACCCACATATCATACACATAGCATCTATGACATAAATGCATAATTTAATAGGTAATTATAAAGATACTGTTATTACTAATCAGGTAAACAAATAGAACATAGTTAGGGCCCCTCAAAGTCCATCTTTTGTTCCTTTATAGTCATGTCTTTTATTTCTCTAGAATATGATAATCATTCCTAGTGATTAAAATATTTTTATAGAAATACAATGACACACAAGTTAAACTTCAGATTTATTCTTCATATACCTTCTAAACTATTTTCTATTATTTTTGTGTTGTCTTTTCCAAGCTTCAATTTGTATACTTCTTATTAAGCTATTCCTTATTGTGATGTTTCACTCTACTGTTCTAGGCTGCTATTACACTATATTGACTTATTTCATTTCTCAATTCTAGAATTTTTATTTATTCTTATTTATAGCTATTTTGTGAAAATTTCTATCATCATCTTTGGGAGAGCATATTGATGATAAATCTTTATAGACCATGTCTATAATTTTGACATCTAGATGACCTATCAGTGTTATTATTTTGTGTATTGTCTCTTGGGTTTTGGTCATTTGGCTCTGTTCCTGACATGCTTTTTTCTATTTTACTGTGTCCTATACATTGTGTATGGCTGTAAAGATGCTGTAAAGATGCCTCCAGAAATGATTTGATTTTCCATCTGACAGCAGAATATGAGTAGATCACTTGGATCGAATCAGGGACTTAGGTAAATCAAGTCCAAACTTTTCATTATGTTTACTTTTCTCTGATAGTCCCTCAAAACTAAATGACACATTTTCCTAGACTGTCACATACTGTATTTTTAACCCACTGAGCCACCCAGGCGCCCTCACATACTGTATTTTTAAACTTACACTTAAGCCAACAAATTTTTCACCATATTTTGTTTTCATATACATTTTATTTTAAAGAATATTTTATCTTACAATTTTATTTCTTTACAATGTTAGTATTGTTCCTGTTGATTTAGCTTTTTACTCAGGACATACATTATTAATATTTGTTTTCTCTGCTTTTCTATCTCTCTGTCTTTAATATACCCATATTACTGCATATTTGTATGTATATTTTATGATGTTCCCCAACTTTATATTGACCCTTCAAAATAGGCATTTAAGATACTTTTAGCAATATAGGCATGATTTTTCATAAGCATACATTATAATTCATACATGTAGGATTGCTCAATTTAATTAAAATATGTTTTAATATTTTATATAGCACAAATTTAAAATGTATGGTTTGCAACTTACATAAATAGTACTTTTCAAAAGGATTTTGAAATAATTTTTTCCATAACAGTCCTGGGTTTTCTGGTATAATATTTGAAGTGAATAGGAAAAAATATTGCTCTAGTAAAACTTGGATAGGTCCCCTACAAGCGGATTAAATACATTTATGATATACAAGAGATCGTGAAAAGTAGATATCCTAGTTTAAATCATCTATTTGCTAAGCAAGTGCTGAAGAGCTGTTACACACTGACACAATTATAGGTGTTAGTAATTCCTTTTCTAAGATACATAAACCTTGTCTTTAAAAAACATGCAGTCTTGGTACTAAATTTGGATTACCAACATTTTCTAGTTTATAGATATAATTAGATATTTATTAGTATCACTTTTTTTGTTGTTGTTGGAGTTAGAAAAAAAGTGTTTAGAATTGTCAAGTCATATTAGGTTGCCTTGGTGAAATCCTGACTCACCTTGGGGACCACTTACTCCAATGTTTCACATGATTTTTAATGTTCAGATCCTCAAAGCCTTTTAACTCAATTGTAAGAAAGAAAATGACATCTCCAGGTGACTTTACATGCATAAATTGGAAGTTAAGAGGAATTAATTTAATTTTATCTAAAATTTATAGCAATTGAAGTTCATTTGCACTTGAAAACAAAGCAGTGAGCAAGGCTATGTTGTGATATTTCAAGATATAGAGGGGCATTATTAAAAGAATTATAAACAATAACTACTCATGTATATCTAAATAATCACAGAGATAATTTCTTTTAATCTGCCACCCAAATGCTTAATAATCTTAAGAGGTTAGTTTGCTATGCTATGTGCATTAGTATAATTCACAGAGGCAATGTGTAGGAGCTGTGAATAACGTTATTGTATAAGATGCCTTATAATCTATAATTGCTAATAGGCCTCCAGTGGCTACCAGCTCAAGATTTAAGAGTTGGCTGTCTCATCAAGAATAATTCACAACTGGTCAATGTTCTGCTGATGTAACACTATGACCTTGATCTCTATACCAGATCATGATTGCAAAATAATTAATTCTATTCAGTTCATCCACATTAGTGGTGATGGATGACATCATTTATCAAGGCATTGGGAAGTTATTTAGGAAAATTTCTTATCATATCCTTAACCTCTCTGCTACCTAAAGTAAGGGCAGATTTGTAAGGTCAGTTTTTGCTATGTCTAGAAGGAGATTTATAATCATTGTTCTGTGCTGCCTGCATAATATATAAGCCTTGGGAGTATTCTAGCTATGTGCTTTCATTTCTGCTATAACTATAATATTAGAAAACATTGAATTAATGTGCACTTGGTCTGCCAGGAGATGCCAGGTCAGGGTCACCCGTGACCTTATAATTCAGCCACAATGGGCTTTGATTCATGGTAGAACTTATAATTTTTAATATGTGAAAGTGGTTTTCCTAAAGTGATTAACCTACTACAATTCAACAGTCAGTCCTCTGTAAAGCAGAAATCCTGAATTAATTTCCACTCTTTTGGACTAGCTCTATTTCAAAATTTAGTGAATTATTTTGTCCCTTAAAATATTGACAAGTTTTCTCAAAAAGAATGCATGCCTGTATTATATTTTTAATATAATGTAATGTCCAGGAATGTGAGATTAAAGAACACAGATCATTATAAGGAAAGTAGTAATTGTGGGCACTTAAAGACAGACTAACTATACAGTAGTCAAGGGCCCAGAAATGACTATGTTTTGGCACTGATTTATTTTGTGTGTGATTGGGTGTGACTGTGCAAACTGAACAGATGTTCTCTCTCTTGGTTGACTTTTTAATATTTAGGTACAGTTTTGAATTTTTTAGGGACTAGATACCTTATGTAGCGTAATATAGTGCATTTTACAAAGAACACAAACCGTACCTGCCATTTCACTTTGCACTATTCATTTAATCTCCTTTTCTCTTTCTTTATGAGGACCTTAGAAACAGGGGGTTGTGATATTACCCCAGCCAGCTCAAGGAATATAAATAACCATTCTGATTTACTTATTCCACCTTATCCCAGTTTCTCACTCCAATTCCTTTCCTTCATCAGGCAATGATTCCAATATGTTTAATGATACTTTTAATTTCTATAAATGTTCTTTGGTTACATATATCTTTCTGCTTTTTTTTTTTTGATAGCATACCTTTAAGTTGCATTTGCTTTTCTATGTGTATGTTTGCTATATTGCTTCTATTTGTCTGTGGTTCTCCAGGATGTTTAATATGTATTATCTATTTACTCCTTAAGCAATAGACAACTCATTTGTCCATAATTTTGTATAGCCAGAAATAACACTGAAACAAACATCCCCACATCTGCCCCCTTATGTGTGTGAATTTTTGAGATCAAAACTCAGGAGCAAATCACTAGGTCATCTTAGTTTTTGGTACCAAATTTGGCTGACTACCATAGTGATGGTCTGATATCCACCATGTTTGCACTGTGAGCCCTCACAAGAGCAGTGTGTGAGGGTTCCTTTATATCTATAACCTAGGTAAATATTTGAATTATGCAGGCTTCCAATTTGGTCTTTGTGATTGCTCTAAAGTAATACTCGGTTTTGTTTCATTTTTTAAATTTCTTTAATAATAAATGAGATTGAAGATCACTTAATAAGCTTGTCAGAATTTGAGTTGTTCTCTAGTACCATCTCATCACATCCTTCACCTAATTTCCTACTGGAATATCTGATCTTTGTTTTTTGGTTGTGTGTTTTTGCTGATTTATGTGCTCCTATTATATTCTACTATACTTGTAACCTTAGCCCCAAGATATTCCTCACTGGACAGACATCTTTAATTTTTTAATTTTTATTTTTTGGATTTTATTTATTTATTTGATAGAGAGAGATGCAGGGAGAGGGAACACATGCAGGGGGAGTGGGGGAGGGAAAAGCAGGCTTCAGGCTAATTAGGAAGGCAGAGTCTTATCGACTGAGCCACCCAGGCACCCTTAATTTTATTTTTCTCAAAACTTTTCATTGTCTCATCCATTTGTAATCATCTAAATAAACAGGGTCATGCTGTAATCAAATTAACATCTTTATCCTTGAACACTTATATATTCATTGATATTGTTCTTTTTGTTGGTGGTGGTGTGTTTTCTTCAGTAGGATATAAGTACTTTTAGAAGAATATATGTTGTGTTTTCTTCAGTAGAATATATTATTGTGTTAATCATATTTGTATGCCCAGTATCCAGCAGAATACCTGGCATATAGTGGGTTTTCAATAAACATTTATTAAAATAATGTGTTTGGAGCCATGGCTTTGGCAAAAGGTCAGATGCCTAAGGAGAAAGGAATGCAAAGTGAGACTTAGGTAGATAGATTCTAAAATCTTGCCCTCAGTATAGTCTCCAGTCAAGATTAGAGTTAGCTGGAGGCCATTTGCTTTCTTGGCAGGTCTCCCAAACTTAATCACTTCCTCCCATTGCCTCCTATTGCACTTTTTTTTTTTTTTTATGTGGGAAACAGCTTTTGCTCAGAGCAATCAATGTTCTAAGGTGATCAAGTAATTTTGTATGCCTGTATGTTTCTTTGTAATACATAATTGGAATTAACTTTATTTTTTATTTTTTTATTTTTTTTTTTTTTTATTTTTTATTTTTTATAAACATATTAACTTTAAAGGAACAATTTTTTTGTTCCTTCTCTTAAGTATATTTGAGAATATACTTTTCTATATATATATAGAAAAGTATATTCTCTATATATTCTTTTCTTCTATAGTTTATTCATGAGAAACAGATTGGATATTCATATTTCAGAGTAAAAGATTCTTGGGTTCAAATGTCAAATCTACTGTAAACTAGAAATATAACCTTAGGCAGTGTCTTTAGTGCTCTCACCTTTGTTGTTGTTGTTTTTCCTTTTTAAATTGAGGAGATCCATGCAAAGCCCTTAATATAGAGCTCAAGCATATAATGAGAACTCAGTCTGAGTTATTACTTATCAAGATAGAATTGGTGAAATTAAAAGAAGCCTTGCAATATGAAGTTGTGATGGACCTAATTCCATCTTTACTTCTTAGCAGGTTCTGCTGGTAGGTGTGAATTATATAAGAAACTCTGGCATAAAAATTCATTAAAAACTAAAAACTGAACAGTTGTACAACCTTTAAGTTGTAAAAGTCAATTTGGCTCATGGAATGCCACTGGGCAACATAAATTTTTACTGTTAGCCTCACGTATTGGGTATATTTCTTCAAAAGTTCCAGTATAAAGTATAATTAAAATATTTTTTGTTTTTGAATGCTTGGAAGCTGAGGCTGCAGAAATTAAGTGATTTTTTTTATGGTAAGGCATGATTGTAAGAGTTCTAGAAAAAGACAGCTATGGTAACTAATTGTTTTTATGTTAATATCTATGTCTCTAGTAGCAGAGCAGACTAATTGTTAATTTTTAACAACAGTAATGGGTATATGGTTTTTTTTAAAAAAACATTTATTTACTTATTTTAGAGAGAGAATACCCATGTGTGGGAGTAGGGAGAAGGGCAGAGAGAGATCTTTTTTTTTTTTTTTTTTAAAGATTTTATTTATTTATTTGACAGAGAGAGATCACAAGTAGGCAGAGAGGCAGGCAGAGAGAGAGAGAGAGAGAGAGAGAGAGAGAGGAGGAAGCAGGCTCTCCATGAGCAGAGAGCCCGATGTGGGACTCGATCCCAGAACCCTGAGATCATGACCTGAGCCGAAGGCAGAGGCTTAACCCACTGAGCCACCCAGGCGCCCCCAGAGAGAGATCTTAAGCAGACTCCCCACTGAGTGCAAAGCCCAAAGCAGCACTTCATCTCACAACTGAGATCATGGCCTGAGCCCAAACCAAGAGTTCTACACTTAATCAACTGAGCCACCCAGGTGCCACACTAATACATACACATTTTAGGGACCATATTTTTTCTTCAGACATTTCTATCCATTCCCTTTTCATTTTTATTCAAAATAATAATAGAAACAGGGAGTGACTGCCATGTTTGATTTTGCCTTTAATTATTGATCACATTTAAGATGGCATTTTAAAATAACAATACATAATAATAAAATGCTATGTAAAAATCTGCAGTTCTGCAGTTGTCTCCTGTATCTTCTGGATTCACATCTTTTCCATCTCAAATGAATCTTTGCCATCAGCACAGAAATATTCCCTATTTCTCATCTAGTGACTCCTCTTTCCCTCCTGCTTTTCACCAAGTTCCCCATTTTTCTAAAATAAAAAGGTCTTCAAGGAGTTGTCTACACTCTAATTTCAGTGTCACTATGTTATTTCATTCTTCTCAAAATCTTTATAGCCATCTCCATAAGTCTGTCAAAACTACACTGGTCATGGTCATCTGTAATGTCCAGAATGATAAGTACAATTATCACCTTCCAGTACTCATCTGCACTTGTCAGCAACATCATTCATAGATCACTTATTTCTCTAAGAAAAAAAAAAATCTTCTTTACATGGTTTTAGATGCCACTTTTTTGGTTGTCTCTCAACTTCTTTAGAAATTCATTCTTAGTTCTGTTATTCCTCCTCATCAATCCTTTCTCTTTAAAGGAGAAACGCCTGTAAACTCCTCCCTAATTTCATCCATTCCTGTAAATTTAAGTATCATGTATAACTTGACATGTCTAGAATTTATACATTCAACATAGTACTTTCTAAGTATAGATAATATAACAATTGACTACTTGGTTTCTTTTTTTAATAGATTTTATTTATTTTTTTTATTTGTTTGTTTGTTTGTTTTTTGAGAGAGTGAGTGAGAGAGAGAGAGAGTGTACACAGAGGGGCAGAGGGAGAGGAAGAGGGAGAAACAGAGCTTCTCTGAGTTGGGACCCCAATGTGGGACTCAATCTCAGGACCCTGGGATGATGACCTGAGCCAAAGGCAGACACTTAACTGACTGAGCCACCCAAGTACCCATACCTACTTGATGTCTTAATCTGAATATATAGAGTACTTCAAAACTAACACATCTGAAACCAACCTTGTGTCTTTCTCTCACAAATCTGCTTCTCTAGTAGAGCAATTCCACTTTTCCCCCTGCTCATGGCAAAATCTTTGGAGTTCTTTCTTGACACATCCATGAAGAGCCTATTGGCACATTGGGAGATTTAACTACAGCAAAATTAGTAAGTAGGATACAGTTTAATTCTATCTCTTTTTGTTGTGTATCAATGTATAAATTTTTCCTCATTCCATAAAGTCCAATATATATATATATATATAGTAAGTGAAGTGAAGTATGGTATCCTTAAAATGTATGACTTTGAATTAAATAAACATCAGACCCAAGGAGACACTTTTGCAATATCAGTCTAAAGATTGTCTAGATAGATCTAGACAATGGCATATAATCCTGACAATGAGGGTTAATGGCACAATAGAGAATCATTGGCAGGCATATGCAACCCATAGGGACAACTGTCAAAAGGAAGACTCAAAGAAGAATGGTAGATCATGTTACATATATAAGACCTTCTTAAAGCATTATAATATTATTATCCCTAGTTAGCAATAGAGCCAATATTCAAACCTCTTCATTCAATCATTCAACAAATATTCACCTAAGTGAATATCATATACCAATTATTGTCCTAATTTCTGAGTTCCTGTTATCACTGATCTTACATATTAATTGCTTTTTTTTCATAGAAACATGATACACAGTGTTATTAAGTGAGTGAAATGAATAATAATGTGTGTGGTCTGTGTTTAATAATAAATAAATAGGGGTGTCTGGTTGTCTCAGCTTAAGTGTCTGCCTTCAGCTCAGGTCACGATCCCAGGGTCCTATGACCTATCCCCACATCAGTCTCCCTGCTGCTCCCTGCTTCTCCCTTTCCCTCTGCCATTCCCCCTGCTTGTACTCTCTCTTTTTCAAATAAATAAATAAAATCTTTTTTTTTTTATATACATAAAATAAAATCTTTTAAAAATATATATAATAATAATAAATAAATAACCGAAGGTAACATGTGTATTATATTCATTGAGTAAACCAATCAATTCTCAAAGGGTACAATTCACCTATAGAGAAAATTCATTAATGAATGGAAACAAATTATGTCATTAGAACAAAGAAAACCCTAGAATGCTTAAAGTTACTGAATGTTAACTTAAAGTTCATAACTTTATTAGTTAAACATAGTATTTTTAACATTTAAATTCAATAAACAAATACATTTTTTCTATAAATGTAGATATATGATAAAATTTAACATATCTCATAATCCTTCCAGCTTTCACAAATTATAATACTAAAAGAATAGCCCCCACAAAATAAAGGGACTTTTCCTAATCATAATTTTGTGTGATAAAATATTATCAGAATAGCTATCCATATAGCATGATGTTAATTTCAAAATATTTTCTACTTATTTATTCACTGTATTGATAATATGGGTTTCAATTAGAAAAACTCAAAGGGTTATAAAGTATTCAAATACCTACAAATCCCTTTGGATGTTGACAAGATAACTTTTCTCATATTGAGAGCAACAAAAAACTACTCAGAGCCACAAGCTCAATGTATTATTTGCATGTAAAATGCCTGGTAGTTAATTTGTTTACATTTCATTTGTAAATAGGTTTTAGCTGACAAATATAAAAATGAAAAATGAAGGTACCTCCTTACTTGGAAATTATCCTCCTTCTTTTTTAACTTTCCTCATTGTTGAATGTATATAATTATATCCTTTCTTCTGCTTATCTCCCTTTCTGTTTTATAAAACTACTGAGCAGAAACCCTGTCAATGTTTGATTTATTACACACCTGAAATGTTGTTGATGCTCAATGAGGCATTGAATAATCTGTTCCCTGAAAGGAGTTATACACATTTAGATGTGTTAAATTTTTATTCCTTTAGAGCAGTGTTAGCTAAGTATGATCCTGGGACTGGGTCCAGGCAGCAAAATGCTATTATTGATAATGTAGTTACAGTATAAGTACAGTGATTGAGAATGAGAATACAAAAACTTTTATAAGTATTTACCATTCATGACATAGAACTATGTGGTCCACCCATCTTTACAACAGGACAGAGATGATTCAAAGTATTTCTTAACTCTTATTTTGAGTCAAATATGGTAATTCATTGTAAAACTTTGTTAGCTGTCACTTAAAATGAATAGAATCTGAGAAAATGTACCATTATTGGGTTTATTATTACTAAAAATATATATAATTACTGAGACATTAATAAAGGACTGAAACAGAGATGTTTGCTTGGGAAAGTTAGGTGAATCTATGGGAATAAAGGTAGCTTGAGTTCTGTTTTCTAGTGATGTCCATAACATGACAGGTTCAAGAACTAGGTAATGATATAAAAACCAACTTATAGGAAAAGAAAACTCTCATATTATTCTTCTTTGCAATTCCTTTGGGAAAGATGTAATTTGAACATTATTGTGATGTAGATAAAGAATTATATTTTTTAACCTCATTGTCAACAACTATAATAGATTGTATAACATGAATAATTATCTTGTCAATATATGAGATTTAGGATTTAAGTTTTGGGTAAAGTAAGTTCTGATTACACAACCTCAATGATGGGAATATATTCTGGAATGATTACCCAGACTAAAGGGATTTTACCTAACATATGAATTAAATGTACTGTTTCCTTCACAGAAAAGTTTTGCCATGGAAAAAAGGGCCAAGTGAACCAAACCATGTGTTTAGTGACATAGTAACAATGGTAACTATGTAAAAGTCAAAGCTTTACAGTTGAGGTTTTCTGTATTGTGTAATAATAAGGAAGCTGATAATGCCAAAATGTTATTGGATCTAAGGTACAATGGAGGTGAAGCACCCTGGGAGAATGTTTGAACTATGGAATAAGACTTTTAGCATTAAAAAATGAATAAATAGGGGCGCCTGGGTGGCTCAGTGGGTGAGAACCTCTGCCTTCTGCTCCGTTCATGATTTCAGGGTTCTGGGATTGAGCCCTGCATCAGGTTCTCTGCTCAGCAGGGAGCCTGCTTCCTCCTCTCTCTCTCTGCCTGCCTCTCTGCCTACTTATGATCTCTGTCTGTCAAGTAAATAAATAAAATCTAAAAAAAAAAAAAAGAATAAATAAACCAACTCAATCTCAGCTTCTTTCTAAATGTTAGAAGTGGACAGTTGAGCCTGCTTATATTTCTGATATTTTTAATGACTATGATACTCCATTCAAGGAAAAAGTGTGACTTATTTTCAATGACAGATAAGTTTGAAGGATGGAAAAAAATAGAACTTGTTAAAAAAAAAGTTACTACAACTAGGTTGGATTAATTTAGCTGCCCCCCAAAATGATCTCTTTTGTCACATTAAATCTTTAAATATTAATCCTCAAAGTGCAACATATAGGTGTTTTATGTGGAAATTACAATTTCACTTATATTGTGTTTAGATATAGTGCAGAATCACAGTAGTGTAGTGATTCTCTACATTAATACTATGCAAAAATAGTTATAAGCAATGTATATAATTATTAGAATTCCTTTTCTCCTTTTTATATTTGCCTAATTATATTTATTGAAATGTAATTTCATTCATAATTGTGTTTGTATATTTTCATAAATTTTACTTTTTAGAACAGTTTCCAATTTAGAGAAAAACTTCACTGATTATACAGAGTTCTTATATATCTTGTATTCAGTTTCTCCTATCATTAATATCATGCATTAATACATATTTTACCAAAAATGGACACATTGTTATCAACTAAAATCCATACTTTATTCAGATTCCCTTTTTTTTTTACATAACATACTTTTCATGTTTCAGACTCCTATCCAGGATAGCACTGCATTTATAGTCATCATCATGTCTCCTTAGGCTCCTTTTGATTGTGACATTTTCTAATCTAAGATGTTTCTAGGTTTTTATTTGGATGACGTGGACAGTTTTGATGAGTACTATTTAGGAATTCTGTAGACGGTTTCACTACTGAAACTTGTCTAATGTCTTTCTCATGATTAGTTTGAGGAAAACCCCAGAGATAAAATGATTTTTTTGTCACATCATATCAAGGGTATATACTATCAGCAGGGCTTATCACTTTTGATGTAAACCTTGATCATCTTGGCAAGGTATTATTTACCAAATTTCCCCACTGTAAAGTTACTTCCCATATTCTATTTCCCCTTCCCATATTCTATTCTTTGGAAAGATGTCATTTTGAAAAATCCAAATTTAAAAATAGAGTAATTTTTCTACATCCTTGAGTAGAGTTACTATATAAACATGTTGAATTCCTCTGCACAGAAAACTTGTCTCTTCTCTATTTGTTTATTTATTCAGTCATTTATAGGTATATCACTATGGATTCATGGTTTTCTATTTTAAATTTGTGTTGTAATGAAATATTATTTTGTTCAAATTTTCCTGTTTTGGTCATCAAAAGCTCTTTCACTTGATCTATCTATATTACTTTGACATAATTCATGATTGTGGGTTTGACTTTATTTCTTTCTGTTTGTTTTAAGATTCTTTTAGAGAAGTTTTAGGTTTACAACAAAATTGAAAGAAAAGTAAAGAGATTTCCCCCATTTACTCACTACTCCCAAAATGTACAGCTTTTCCCATTGTTAAAGTCAATCACCAGATTGTCAGGTATTGGCAAGGATGAGCCTACATTCATACATTGCAATCATCCAAAGTTCTTAGCCTACATTAGAGTTCACTTTGGCTATAAACATTCTATGCATTCAGAGCAATGTTTAATGATAGATATTTATCACTTCATCATACAGAATATTTTCATTGTCCTAAAAATTCTCTGTGCTCTTTTTATCCTTCCCCTCTCCCTAGATAACCATTAATCTTGTTGTTGTATCCATAGTTTTGCTTTTTCCAGAATGTCATATATTTGGAATAATATAAATATATAACCTTTTCAGATTGCTTTCTTTCACTTAGTAATACATATTTAGGTTTCCTCTATGTCTTTTAATGGCTTAATAGCTCATTTCTTTACAGAACTGAATAATATTCCATTGTCTGGCTATACCACAGCTTATTTTTTTCCATTACCTACTGAAGGACATCTTGGCTGCTTGAAGTTTTGAAAATTATGAATAAAGCTGCTCTAAGCATCCATGTACAGGTTTTTGAGTGGACAATGTTTTCAACTCCTTTGGGAAAATACCAAGAAGTATGATTGCTGGATTGCATGGTAAGAAAGTTTCACTTTATAAGAACTTGTCAAACTGTCTTCCAATATTGGCAGTGACATTTTGCATTCCCATTAGTGAATGAGAGTTTTGGTTGCTCCACATTCTTGCCAAAACTTTGTCACTGTTTTGGATTTTAGTCATTTTCACAGATGTGTAGTGTTATCTGATTATTGTTTAAATTTCATTTCCCTGATGATACATGATGTGCAGCATCTTTAAATTTGCTTATTTGCCGTTTTTAATATGTTATTTGGTGAGGTGTCTGTTAAGGTCTTTGGCCCTTTAAAAACTCAAGTTGTTAATTTATTATTGAGTTTTGTGAGTTATTTGTATATTTCAGATAATATTCCTTTATCAGATGGTCTTTTGCAAATATATTCACCCAGTCTGTGGCTTGTCTAATTATCTTGATATTGTCTTTCACAGAGCAGAAGGTTTTAATTTTAGTCAATTCCAGCTTGCCAGTTATTTGTTAATGGATTTTGCATTTGATATCTGCTTTTCTTTCTGATCACTTTTTTTTTTCTGATCACTTTCTTGTATTCAGGCACAACAGCTCCAGGCTCATCTTGTAGAGTACTTGTCACATAATCTCTGATTCCTAGAATCAGGCATTTCTCCAAGGAGTCCCAATTTTTTTAATTGGATAATGATATTAGAATCTAAGATATGGGTATTAGATGTGTCAATGCTACTGGGATTTCAATGCTTCTGGGCAATCTCAGCTCAAAGAACAAGAAACATGTTGAATGTGTATACTAACCTGTGTATAAACACATAAATATAAATACATCTATGTTAACCATCTGTATCTATATTAAGCCAAACATAAGATTTTACTGATATCTCCAAATCTAATTCATTACAACATGGATCACTCTAGCCTGTTCTCCTGCTTATCTGTAAACTCCTTCTCCCAACAGCAGGAAAACCAGCTTCCAATATAATTATATTATGTAATTATGTAATAATTTACATAATTATTCAATTTCAGTATGTATATATAATATCAAAATTGTTAACCCATACCTCAGTGGGATGTAAATTTGTTAATTAAGTACTGTACTTATATAAAGTTTCTTTTACTTTCAGTTTTACAGATTCCAACTCATTCTACTCATTTTCAGTAGATCACCACCTTTAGTCCTCACCCCTTTCAGTAAGCTTATTTCATATATGATACAGTTAGATTGTTTTGTAAATTCTGCAATCTATCTCAACATTACTCCAACTTTTTAAATACTTTTTTCCACTCTTCTTTTTTTTTTTTAAATTAGCATGCATTAAGATTTACCATGTGCTGTAAAGTTCTATGAAATTTGACAAATACAGGGGCACCTGGGTGGCTCAGTGGGTTAAAGCCTCTGCCTTTGGCTCAGGTCATGATCTCAGGGTCCTGGGATCAAGCCCCACATCAGGCTTTCTGCTTCACAAGCAAGGAGCCTGCTTCTCCATCTCTCTCTGCCTGCCTCTCTGCCTACTGATCTCTCTCTATCAAATAAATAAATAAAATCTCTAAAAAAAACCCTGACAAATACATAGTCATGAATCTGTAATTTTAATATCCAATAAAACAACTTGACTTCTATATAATGTTCAGTGTCTGTCCTTATTCAAGCCTTCTTACTCTCCCCTAAATATCTGGCAATAACTGGTCATTGTGCCATCACTACAGATTTGCCTTTCCAAAATGTCATACAGTTGGAATTGCATAATACTGACTTCACACTGGCTTCTTTTACTAGTAATATGCAGTCAAATTCATCCATTTCTCTGGATGGTTTGATAACACATTCCTTTGAGTCACTGAATAATATTGCTATGTAGGGGTGTTCAAATTTATTTATTGGTTCACTATTGTAGGATATCTTAGTCATTTTGAGTTTTTGGAGATTATACATAAAAATGTTATATGAATTCCTATGCAGGTTTTTTTGTGGGCATATGTTTTTTTTAATTTTTATTTTTTTAATTTTTTTATAAACATATAATATATTTTTATCCCCAGGGTTACAGGTCTGTGAATTGCCAGGTTTACACGCTTCACAGCACTAACCATAGCACATACCCTCCTCATTGTCCAAAACCCCAACCCACTTCTTCCAAACCCCCTCCCCCAGCAACCCTCAGGTTGTTTTCTGAGATTAAGAGTCACTCATGGTTTGTCTCCCTCCCAATCCCATCTTGTTTCATTTATTCTTCTCCTACCCCCTTAAACCCCCATGTTGCATCTCCACTTCCTCATATCAGGAAGATCATATGATAGTTGTCTTTCTCTGCTTGACTTATTTCGCTAAGCATGATATGCTCTAGTTCCATCCACGTCGTTGCAAATGGCAAGATTTCATTTCTTTTGATGGCTGCATAGTATTCCATTATGTATATATAACACCTCTTCTTTATCCACTCATCTGTTGATGGACATCTAGGTTCGTTCCATAGTTTGGCTATTGTAGACATTGCTGCTATAAACATTCGGGTGCACATGCCCCTTTGGATCACTATGTTTGTATCTTTAGGGTAAATACCCAATAGTGCAATTGCTGGGTCATAGGGTAGGTCTATTTTCAAAATTTTGAGGAAACTCCATTCTGTTTTTCAGAGTGGTTGCACCAGCTTGCATTCCCACCAACAGTGTAGGAGGGTTCCCCTGTCTCCGCCTCCTTGCCAGCATCTGTCATTTCCTGACTTGTTGATTTTAGCCATTCTGAAAGGCGTGAGGTGATATCTCATTGTGGTTTTGATTTGTATTTCCCTGATGCCGAGTGATATGGAGCACTTTTTCATGTGTCTGTTGGCCATCTGGATGTCTTCTTTGCAGAAATGTCTGTTCATGTCTTCTGCCCATTTCTTGATTGGGTTATTTGTTCTTTGGGTGTTGAGTTTGCTAAGTTCTTTATAGATTTTGGACACTAGCCCTTTATCTGATATGTCGTTTGCAAATATCTTCTCCCATTCTGCAAGTTTTCTTTTGGTTTTGTTAACTGTTTCCTTTGTTGTGTAAAAGCTTTTGATCTTGATAAAATCCCAATAGTTCATTTTTGCCCTTGCTTCCCTTGCCTTTGGTGATGTTCCTAGGAAGATGTTCTTGTGACTGAGGTGGAAGAGGTTGTTGCCTGTGTTCTCCTCAAGGATTTTGATGGATTCCTTTCTCACATTGAGGTCCTTCATACATTTTGAGTCTATATTTGTGTGTGATGTAAGGAAATGGTTCAATTTCATTCCTTTGCATGTGGCTGTCCAATTTTCCATTGGACATTCTTTCCTGCTTTGTTGAAGATTAGTTGACCATAGAGTTGAGGGTCTATTTCTGGGCTCTCTATTCTGTTGCATTGATCTATCTGTCTGTTTTTGTGCCAATACCATGCTGTCTTGATGATGACAGATTTGTAATAGAGCTTGAAGTCCGGAATTGTGATGCCACCAACTTTGGCTTTCTTTCTCAATATTCCTTTGGCTATTCGAGGTCTTTTCTAATTCCATATAAATTTTAGGATTATTTGTTCCATTTCTTTGAAATTTCTCTTTCTTCTGTCTTGTTGTTGTTGTAGACAAATGCAACTCATTTCTGTGCATTGATTTTATATCCTGACACTTTACTGAATTCCTGTACAAGTTCTAGCAGTTTTGGAGTGGAGTCTTTTGGGTTTTCCACATATAGAGTCATATCATCTGTGAAGAGTGATGATTGACTTCTTCTTTGCCGATTTGGATGCCTTTAATTTCCTTTTATTGTCTGATTGCTGAGGCTAGGACTTCTAGTACTATGTTGAATAGCAGTGGTGATAATGGAATCCCTGCTGTGCTCCTGACCTTAGCAGAAAAGGTTTCAGTTTTTCTCCATTGAGAATGATATTTGCAGTGGGTTTTTCGTAGATGGCTTTGATGATATTGAGGTCTGTGCCCTCTATCCCTGCACTTTGAAGATTTTTTATCAGGAAGGGATGCTGTACTTTGTCAAATGCTTTTTCAGTATCTATTGAGAGTATCATATGGTTCTTGTTCTTTCTTTTATTAATGTGTTGTATCACATTGATTGTTTTGCGGATGTTGAACCAACCTTGCAGCCCTAGAATACATCCTCCCTAGTCGTGGTGAATGATCCTTTTAATATACTGTTGAATCCTATTGGCTAGTATTTTAGTGAGAATTTTCCCATCGGTGTTCATCAAGGATATTGGTCTGTAGTTCCCTTTTTTGATGGGATCCTTGTCTGTTTTTGGGATAAAGGTGATGCTGGCCTCATAAAATGAGTTTGGAAGTTTTCCTTCCATTTGTATTTTTTGGAACAGTTTCAGGAGAATAAGAATTAGTTCTTCTTTAAATGTTTGGTAGAATTTCCCCGGGAAGCTGTCTGGCCCTGGGCTTTTGTTTGTTTGGAGATATTTGATGACTGTTTCAATCTCCTTACTGGTTATGGGTCTGTTCAGGCTTTCTATTTATTTCTGGCTCAGTTGTGGTAGTTTATATGTCTCCAGGAATGCTTCCATTTCTTCCAGATTGTCAAATTTGTTGGTGTAGAGTTGCTCATAGAATGTTCTTCCATTCATATTTTATTTAGTTGGGTCCTTTCTCTTTTATTTTTGATAAATCTGGCCAGGGGTTTATCAAACTTATTAATTCTTTCAAAGAACCAGCTCCTAGTTTCATTGATTTGTTCTGTTGTTTTTTTTGGTTTCTATTTCATTGATTTCAGCTCTGATCTTTATGATTTCTCTTCTCCTGCTGGGTTTAGGGTTTCTTTCTTGTTCTTTCTCCAGCTCCTTTAGGTGTAGGGTTAGGTTGTGTACTTGAGACCTTTCTTGTTTCTTGAGAAAGGCTTGAACTGCTATATATTTTCCTCTCAGGACTGTCTTTGTTGTGTCCCACAGATTTTGAACCATTGTGTTTTCATTATCATTTGTTTCCATGAATTTTTTCAATTCTTCTTTAATTTCCTGCTTGACCCATTCATTCCTTAGAAGGATGCTGTTTAGTCTCCATATATTTGGGTTCTTTCCAAATTTCCTCTTGTGATTGAGTTCTAGCTTCAGAGCATTGTGGTCTGACAATATGCAGGGAATGATCCCTTCTTTTGATACAGGTTAAGGCCTGATTTAGGACCAAGGATGTGATCTATTCTGGAGAATGTTCTATGTGCACTAGAGAAGAATGTGTATTCTGTTGCTTTGGGATGGAATTCTGTGAATATATCTGTGATGTCTATCTGGTCCAGTGTGTCTTTTAAGGCCTTTATTTCCTTGTTTATCTATTGCTTGGATGATCTGTCCATTTCAGTGAGAGGAGTGTTAAAGTCCCCTGCTTTTATTGTATTATTGTTGATGTGTTTCTTTGATTTTGTTATTAATTGGTTTATATAGTTGGCTGCTCCCATGTTAGGGGTATAGATATTTAAAATTGTTAGATCCTTTGAGTATGATATTGTGTCCTTCCTCATCTCTTATTATAGTCTTTGGCTTAAAATCTAATTGATCTGATATAAGGATTGCCACTCCTGCTTTCTTCTGATGTCCATTAGCATGGTGATTTCTTTTCCACCCTCTCACTTTAAATCTGGAGGTGTCTTGGGGTTTAAAATGAGTTTCTTGTAGGCAACATATAGATGGGTTGGTTGTTTTTATCCATTCTGATACCCTGTATCTTTTGATTGGGGCGTTTAGCCCATTAACATTCAGGGTAACTATTGAGAGATATGAATTTAGTGCCATTGTATTGCCTGTAAGCTGACTGTTACTGTATATTGTCTCTGTTCCTTTTTGGTCTACCACTTGTAGGCTCTCTCTTTGCTTAGAGGACCCCTTTCAATATTTCCTGTAGAGCTGGTTTGGTGTTTAAAAATTCTTTCAGTTTTTGTTTGTCTTGGAAGCTTTTAATCTCTCCTTCTATTTTCAATGATAGCGTAGCTGGATATAGTGTTCTTGGCTGCATGTTTTTTTTTATTAGTGCTCTGAATATATCATATCATTTCTTTCTGGCCTGCCAGGTCTCTGTGGATAAGTCTGCTGCCAATCTAATATTTTTACCATTGTATGTTACAGACTTCTTTTCCCGGGCTGCTTTTAGGATTTTCTCTTTGTCACTAAGACTTGTAAATTTAGTGTGGGTGTGGGCCTATTTTATTGATTTTGAGGGGGGGTTCTTTGCACCTCCTGGATTTTGATGCTCGTTCCGTTTGCCATATTGGGGAAATTCTCTCCAATAAACCTTCTGCTCCCTTCTATCTTTCTTCTTCTCCTGGAATCCCAATTATTCTAATGTAGTTTTGTCTTATGGTGTCACTTATCTCTCTAATTCTCCCCTCATAGTCTAGTAGCTGTTTGTCGCTCTTTTGCTCAGCTTCTTTATTCTCTGTCATTTGGTCTTCTATATCGCTAATTCTTTCTTCTGCCTCATTTATCCTAGCAGTGAGAGATTTCATTTTTTATTGCACCTCATTAATAGCTTTTTTGATTTCAACTTGGTTAGATTTTGGTTCTTTTATTTCTCCAGAAAGGGCTTTTATATATCCTGAGAGGGTTTCCCTAATATCTTC
Organism: Mustela lutreola; assembly: GCF_030435805.1. Lineage (NCBI taxonomy): Eukaryota > Metazoa > Chordata > Mammalia > Carnivora > Mustelidae > Mustela > Mustela lutreola. The sequence goes on along the minus strand of NC_081299.1, from coordinate 89,163,844 downwards.
CATGCTTTTTTTGAGCCTGGCTAGAACCTTGAGAATTGTCATTCTGAACTCTAGATCTGACATATTACCAATGTCTGTATTGATTAGGTCCCTAATTTTCGGTACGCCTCTAATTCTTTTTTTTTGTGGTGAATTTTTCTGCCTTGTCATTTTGTCCAGATAAGAGTATATGAAGGAGCAAGTAAAATACTAAAAGGGTGGCAACAACCCCAGGAAAATATGCTTTAACCAAATCAGCACAGATCCCAAATCATGAGAAGGGAGAAAGGGGTTAAAAAGACGTTCAGAAAGAAAGAAAAAAAAAAAGAAAGAAAAGAAAAGGAACAATTAAAAAAGATGCTAAAGAAAAAATACAAAAAAGAAAAATATATATATATAGGATAAACTAGTTTAAAAAATGTTAAAAAAAAAGGGTAAAAGTTAAAAAAAATTAGAAGAAGGGAAAAAATTGAAAAAGAAGAAAAAAATTAAATTAACTGCAAGACTAAAGAATCATGGGGCGCCTGGGTGGCTCAGTGGGTTAAGCTGCTACCTTTGGCTCAGGTCATGATCTCAGGGTCCTGGGATCGAGTCCCGCATTGGGCTCTCTGCTCAGCAGGGAGCCTGCTTCCTCCTCTCTCTCTCTCTGCCTGCCTCTATGCCTACTTGTGATCTATCTCTGTTAAATAAATAAATAAAATCTTAAAAAAAATAAAAGACTAAAGAATCATGGGGAGAAAGCTGTGAGTTGCATGCTTTGCCTTCTCTTCCTCTGGAATTCCACTGCTCTCCTTGGTATTGAGACTGCAGTCCTTGGTAGGTGAAATTGGTCCTGGCTGGATTTCTTGTTGATCTTCTGTGGGAGGTCCTGTTGTAGTGATTCTCAAGTATCTTTGCCCCATGTGGAATCGCACCAACCTTACCAGGGGCCAGGCTGAGTAATCCGCTCGGGTTTGCTTTCAGGAGCTTTTGTTCCCTGAGTGCTTTTCGTAGAGTTCCAAAGGACGGGAATGAAAATGGTGGCCTCCTGGTCTCTGGCCTGGAGGAGCCAAGAGCCCAGGGCCCCACTCCTCAGTGCTCCCTCAGAGAACAGTGCCCAATTACTCCCTTCTCCCTGGCCTCTGGCCGCTTTTGGAGTTCACCAAGCCTGCGACCAGTGCAAGGTAACCCTGAGCTGAGAGCTCACTCCTCGGCTCTGTCTCTGTAGCTGGCTTCCCCGTTCTAATACCTGTAAGCTCTGCGACACTCAGACACCCCCGGATCCTTCTGTGACCCTGCGGGACCTGAGGCTACACTGACCCCTTGTGGGATTCACCCCGGTTTAGCCTCTGGAGTGATGTCCCTCAGTGGAACAGACTTTTAAAAGTCCTGATTTTGTGCTCCATTCCTCTGCCACTTGCTGGGAGCTGGCCCCTCCCCCCGGGGTCTATCTTTCTCTGCCAGTCCTACCTTTCAGAAAGTGGTTGATTTTCTGTTTCTAGAATTGCTGTTCTTCTCTTCGATCTCCTGTCAGATTTGTAGGTGTTTGCAATCTTTAGATAAGCTAACTAGCTGATCTCCTGCTAGCTGAAGTAGTCTCAGTCTGCTACCTCTTCGCCATCTTGACTCCTTCTGTGGGCATATGTTTTTAAAGTACTTGGGTAAATATACAAGAGCATGATTGCTACATCATATGATAAAACTATACTTAAAAGACATGGCCAAACTATATTCCAAAATGTATATATTATATTTCTACCAGCATTAAATGAGAGTTTCTTTTGCTCCACACCCTTGCCAAAAATTGATATTGTCAGTCTTTTGGATTTTAATAATTTTATTAGGTTTGTAGGGATACCTCATTATTTTAATTTGTAATTCCATATTAAATTATATGGAGTATCTTTTTGTATAGTTGTGCCATCTGTATATCTTTTTTCATCAAGGGTCTATTTATGACATTTTTTAAAATTTGATTTCTTAATATTGAGTTTTAAGGTTTCTTTGTATATTGTGAGAAGTCTTTACTACATATGAGTTTTGAAAATACTTCCTTCCAGTCTGTGGTTTCTGTTGGATTATCTGAACTTTGTGTTTCACAGAGTAGAAATTTTTCGTTTTAACACAGTCCATCTAATTATTTTTTTGTGGGGTGCCTAGGTGGTTCAATCATTAAGTGTCTGCCTTTGACTCAGGTCATAATCCCAGGACCCTGGGATGAAGTCCTGCATAGGGCTCCCTGCTCAGCATGAAGCCTGCTTCTCCTTCTCCCACTCCCCCTGCTTGTTTTGCCTCTCTCACTGTGTCTCTATCAAATAAAGAAAATCTTTTAAAAAATGATAATTTTTTTTATCATGAATTGTTTCTGGTATTAAAACTCAGCCCCAAACTCAAGGTCACCCAGATTGACACCTGTTTTCTTTAAAAAAAATTGTTTTGAGTTTAAATTCAGGTCTATAAACCACTTCTGGTAAATTTTATTGATAACAGATTCAAAGTCTGTGTCTAGGTTACTATTATTATTAGCAGGCAAATTTTATATTATTATTTGTTGAAAAGACTATCCTTTACCCACTGAATTACCTTTTCCCTTTTATCAAATGCAATTGGTTGTATTTGTTTGGAGTCTGTGTCTGGATTCTCCATTCTGCTTCATTGATTCAGGTGTCTATTTCTTGATTACTGTACCTTTATAGTAAGTCATAATATTGGCCTGTGTTAAGTCCTAAACTTTTTCTTCATGTCAGCCTTTTTTGGCTTTTCTAGTTGTTTGTTTTATTTGTTTGTTTGTTTTGTTTTGTTCTTTTTTCTTTTTTGCTTTTCAATATAAAGTTTAAAATGTTTATCAATAACTACAAAATAGCTCCCTGGGGTTTTGCTTGGAGTTTTGTTGAATCTACAGAAAAATTGTGAAGAAACTACATCTTCACAATGCTGAGTCTTTCAATTCATGACCATGGAAAAGCTTTGCATTTATTTAGATCTTTAATATTTCTTTCATCAGAATTTTGTAGATTTCTGCACATAGAATCTATATGTATTTTGATCTATACATAAGTATTTCATGTTGTTGGTATTATATATGATAATATTATATTTTAATTTCAAATTACAATTTTTCTTTGCTGATATATAGAAAAACAATTGACTTTTATATATTAACTTTGTATCTTATGATCTTGCTGTGCCTTCATCTTTGTTCCAGGAGAGTTTTTATTAAATATTTTGAATTGCCTGCATAGGCAATCATCTTATCTTTGTACATAGACTAATTTATTTCTTCTTACTCAGTCTGTATACCTTTTATTCTTTTATTATCTTATTATATATTTGTTGTCTCATAGCTGATAGTTTAATCAGGGATGAATATTAGATATGTGCCTTATGTATTAATTGACATGAGTATAGATTATTTTTTCTGTAGCCTGTTGATATCACAGGTGAATTACATTGAATTATTTTCTAAAGTTGTATTTAGAATAGGTTCCACTTAATTTGCTGCATTTAAATATATTAAATTATTAAATATATATATGCATATATATGTGTATATATATGTGTGTGTGTGTGTGTGTGTTCTTATTTTGTGATGTCTTTATCTAATTTTGGCATCGGAATAATGTTAGCCTCAAAGAAAGTATAGTGTAACCATCCCTCAGAACAACATATTGCTTAAAGTGTAACTTATGAGAAATTATACTAGTTACCAAGTATGCTTAGATATAGCCTTAAGAAAAACATGTACTGGCAACAGGCCTCTGGGGGAGATGATGATATGCCTCCTTGAAGCCAAGCCACTGGGAACGCCCAGCCAGCTCAGGGCAGAATGCTGCCTGCTTCATTTTGTGTTATCTCCTCTTCCCCGGAGAGTATCCACAGTTAGTCAGACCATCCTTTCGTTTGGGCTTGCTCACTGTAGGTCATGTACCACGTGACCAGACATGTTTTACCTTTCTTCTTATGTATTCACAAGACTCACGGTCAATGTGTAATCTACTCCATCTTCTTTGTTAATTGTTACTCACTTTCTAATAAATATGAGAAGTTGTTCAGGGGAACATTCTCTTTTTTACTGTGACACCCTGCTCCCATTCTCTTGCAGCTGACTTTTTTGTGCCTCATTCTCCCGTGCACCATCAGGAGGCAGCAGGATAGAAAGAATTTTTTCTTGTATTTTCTAAAAGAAATTATAGCAAATATGTATCATTTCTCCTTAAATATTTATTAACATTCAAAAGTGAGAAATTACTCAAACACACAAACACACACACACTCTATCTATCTATCTATCTATCTATCTAACTATATATTTGGAGAAAGAGAGAGAGAGAATAAAACTTCAGATCCAGAAAGCTCAGGGAACAGAGTGCAGAGCAGTTATCAAAATGTCTACATCTGGGTATATCTTATTTAAGCACACAACAAAACACAAAGGAAAAATTTTGAAGGAAGCAAGATTTTTTTTAAAGTTTAAATATAAAGTGGTATGAGTAGGAATTGCATTGAATTAATTAGAAACAAAGCATACAAGAAAAAAGTTGGTCAAAATACTTAAAGTATTTTAAAAAAGAAAAAATACCACCCTGGATTCTCTATCTGGAAAAATTATCCTTAAGAGTGAAGGAGATATAAAAAAACTTTCTCAGATAAACAAAATCTTAGAGAACTCATAACCAGCAGATATACACTTCAAGAAAAAATGAAATAAGTTCTTCATGAAGAAGAAAAATTATAAGAGTGAAAAATTCAAATCTATTCAAGAAAAAATATTCAATCAAATAAAAAAAATTGGTGATGTTGGTAAAATTGGTAAATTTTTTTTAAAAATGATACTATAGATTTGATTAAGAACATGAAATAAAATATTATGACTTTTATGTTGAATATTATCTTTAAAATTATCAATTTTCTAGAAAATGTATTTAGTAGATAATTAGAAAACCTGAATAAATTAACAAGCTAGGATAAATGAAAACATAATTACAAAATATTTTGTTGGTGGGAATGCAAGTTGGTGCAGCCACTTTGGAAAACAGTGTGGAGATTCCTTAAGAAATTAAAAATAGAGCTTCCCTATGCCCCTGCAATTGCACTACTGGGTATTTACCCCAAAGATACAGATGTAGTGAAAATAAGGGCCATCTGTACCTCAATGTTCATAGCGGCAAAGGCCACATTTGCCAAACTGTGGAAAGAGCCAAGATGCCCTTCAACAGATGAATGGATAAAGAAGATATGATCCATATATACAATGGGATATTATGCCTCCAGCAGAAAGGATGAATACCCAATTTTTGTATCAACATGAATGGGATTGGAGGCGATTATGCTGAGTAAAATAAGTCAAGCAGAGAGAGTCAATTATCATATGGTTTCACTTGTGGAACATAAGGAATAACACGGAAGACATTAAGAGATGGAGAGAGGAAGTGAGTTGGGGGAAATTGGAGGGGAAGATGAACCATGAGATACTGTGAACTCTGAGAAACAAACTAAGGGTTTTGTAGGGGAAGGGAGTGGGAGTTTGGTTGAGCCTGGTTGTGGGTATAAGAGGGCATGAACTACATGGAACACTGGGTGTGGTGCATAAACAATAACTCTAAAAACACTGAAAAGAAAATTACAAAAAGAATAAAGAAATAAAGACTCAAAACATTTAAAGTAAAAACAAAAACTAAAAAAACCCAAAGTATTCACAAAAGTATTGCTTTCATGAGAGTTTGAGTTTGTCTTCAAAGACTTCAAAAAATAGCATATTTCTATAATATTTTAACTACTCCAAATATGTATATGTAAGTATGTAAGCAAGTGCATACACATACACTCACACATACACTTTTTGTTCTCTCCTATGAAAAATTAGCAACTTTTGTTAGACACAGCCAAATTTTTTAAACATAATTTTTTTTTTTAAGATTTTACCTATCTGCCTGACAGAGAGAGAGAGATCACAAGTAGGCAGAGAGGCAGGCAGAGAGAGAGAGAGAGAGGAGGAAGCAGGCTCCCCACCGAACAGAGAGCCCAATGCGGGGCTCAATCCCAGGACTTGGGACCACGACCCAAGCTGAAGGCAGAGGCCCTAACCTACCAGCAATCCAGGCTCCCCTAAACAGAATTTTTATTCATTCTCATTATATGTTAATGAGCTTTGAACAGTTTCAGAGATTTTCTTTAAAGGTTGCTGTGTTATGGCTTTTATTAAATTGTTGGCTTAATAAGTGAGCTTATTAGGTGAGACTACTGACATTCAATGCTTTTATAGCTCCCTCTTCCAAGTTTATGTAGTGATCTATGGAGAAAAATAGATTTCAGAATGTTATATTTTGCTCTATTATAAAAGAAACTTTCTATATTTATGTATCTATCTAAACATGTATATTTCTATACATCTAAAATTGTTTATATATTTTAATTCTATAATATTCATTGTATGTTATAATCTATTTTTTTTTAAATTTAAATTCAATTAGCATGTAGTACATAATTAGTTTCAGATGTAGAGTTCAATAATTCATCATTTGCATATAACACACAGTGCTCATCACATCATGTGCCCTCCTTAATGCCCTAAAAAAGAAAAAAAGAGAAATATCTCTCTACTCATATTGTCTTTCAAGCAAATATCTACTTATGCTAAAATATGGAAGTGACATACCCTTCAAAGCAGAAAAAATATGAAACTGACCCTAATGCAGTAAAAATAAATGTAATTAGTGGAATCTAAATGTAATTAGTGGCATCTACTTTTCATTGGATATCAACTGAAATAACAAGTTAACTGACACCAAAAAATGAACTCCTTTATGAGAATAAGAAAATTGATTTTCTTGTTTTGCTTTTATATTGTATTCTGATATGATATATTTTTCAAAAACCACTATGATATCTTAATAAGCAACAATAAAATGTCAACAATATTTGGTTGGTACAGAATATGAAACCATGCATGGTTTGATCATTAACTCTAAACACTTCATCTATTCATCCTTAGCAACATGTACACTGAGGTTGCTAGATTAAAAAATTCTACTTTGATTTAACTCATTTATTTTTAACAGTAGGGAAAGATAAAGTGGGTAAAGTATTCTGATATTTATAATTGCAAATAAATGATAGAATAGTTTCCAACTAAACATACTAATAAATGGATAGTGTATATCATTCTAGAATGTAAAAGCCTACCCATTCAATAAAATATTCCAAAAGAGTTCAATGTTTTCTATAAAGCCATATATCTAGTATTATAGCTAGCATTAAATATTAAGATAAAAAATGTCAATAAAATAAGAAAAAACTACTAGTATATAAGCAACTACATCTATACCTGGTAAGTTACTATTTATTACTGACACTAATATACAGTGCTTTTAAAAATAAATCTCACAAAGTCCCCTGTCCAAGAGACACTGTATTTATGAGATTGTATAGCTCTATTTCTGTTTCACTGGGTAACTATCAACAGACAAAAAATCTAGCAATATGAAATATAGACTAGAACAGTAGTATTCAGTTAACATTTCACACATCTTTATACATATGTACTTCATAGGGGGAATTTATAATGGAAGGCATAATTCTACATATACAGATCACATTGTGGATTTAATACATAGAGGATCAATATATTAAGTATTTTTTACTGAATTATGTTGAGTACTTACCCCACTAAATATAAGATTAAATTCTTTACTGTTTAATGGAGGGAAAGGACAGTATTAGCAGGTTAATTCATTAAATGATATATTAAAATATAAAGGTGAACAAGCTACAGCAATTTTCCTTTTGTTTAAAAGGGGGGAAATAACTAATAAGTAGATTCCAATAGAAAAATACATATTACAACAACCAGTAGAAAGCAAATGCTTGGAGTTACGTCTAATACTTTTAGAAAAAGAAGCCAATAGATTTGATCCTGTTATAATCCACAGCTAATGACACACTAACTGCCCTCAAATATTGACTTACATACTATACTAAGTGTATCACTAAGGAACATTTGGCAAATTACATTGCAAGAGAGTAAATAATATCCTGATGGCTAAGGACTTAATTTATGAGGAATAGAACATTGATTTTAAACATTACTCAGTTCACCATAGGTGATCATTAAACACATTCATTATTTTTATAATGCTTATTTATAAGCTTTATAAAGTTTATTTTTATCATCCTCTTAAACTATGTAAAAGAATAATAATATTATGAATGTGATTATTAGACAGGATTTGTATTACGTATAATTTTTCTTCTAATGTCTTTATATCTCCCAAATTAGTCATCTCATTTTTTATTTCAAGAAATAAGATATTTTTGTAGACTTTTAATACAATAAATTAGATTTTTGTTTTTGCATGTGTGTATTACACAAAATGCTAAGGTGCTGAAGTTTATTAAATCCAATGCAAAAAGAAATATTTCAGTAGGGTGAGTGCATTGTAAATTTTACACAGAGACACTCATATTCACTGCTATTTTTCAAGTAGCATATTTGAATAGCATATTTTTCAAATAGCATATTCACTGCTATTTTTCAAATATGTCAAGACAATATTATAATGATAAAATAAAATTTGTTTTTAAAGTTCCTAAATCCAAAGTAGCTTTTTATCACTGTATTTTTCCAAACAACTGATATTAAAAGTACAAACATCATGAAGTTTATAAATTATTTTAAAAGTAAAGACTTCCTAAAAGTCCAAAAATTTGGAAAATAATTAACCATAGATTATGTAAAGTCATCGCTACAAGCTAGTTGGTGATATTTTTAGTCTATTCATTATATCATGACTTTAGGTTTTTGAAAAATACATGAAATAATGAGATTTTATTTTATGGGTAAAAATAAAATTGTTTTTAATACTTTAATGCACTATTCTTTGTTCTGAAATCTACTTTGATAGATATTTTAAATCTATTCCAGTGCTCTGTTGATTTGTGTTAGCCCAATTCATCCTTATATTAGAAGTAGATTTCTTTTTATTTTTTTTAAAGATTTTATTTTTTTTATTTGACACAGAGAGAGAGAGCACAAGTAGGCAGAGAGACAGGCAGTGAGAGAGAGGGAAGCAGGCTCCCCGCTGAGCAGAGAGCCTGATGCGGGACTCAATCCCAGGACCCTGGGATCATGACCTGAGCCGTAGGCAGAGGTTTAACCCACTGAGCCACCCAGGCGCCCTAGAAGTAGATTTCTTATGAACAATATATAGTTGTTTCTTACCTTTTTTACCAATCTGACAGGCTCTTGCATTTAATTTAGCTTAAGTTTAATGCAATTACCAAAATGTTTGGGTTTGAATCTGAAATCTTGCTTTTTGTTTTCTTATGGTACTCTCAATTCTTTGTTTTCTTTTCCCTACTGCCTTTTTTCATAACTACAAGCATTTATACTTAATTTTCCTAGTTGGCTAATTAGGTATACATCTTTATTCTGCTTTTTAAATGGTTTACAGTGGTCATCTTTTATTTACATGATATGCCTTCAAATAACACTTACCACTTCAGGAAAATTTTGCGGAATTTTACAACAATGTATTCCCAAATTCTCCCACCTTGTTGGTGGTTACGTTGTCATATCGTCGGCTTCTACATGTTACCATACATTGTCAGTTATCTTTCACAGTTATTCTGTAGAGAGACCTAAAAATTTCTTCTTAAAAAAAAAAGAGAAGCAAGTCTTTATAATCATCCCAATATTTGTCATTTCCAGGGCACATTATTCTTTATTTTAAATCCATATTTTCATCAGTATAATTTTCTTTCACCCAAAAATGCTTCCTTTGTGTCGTGTCTTTAAATGCTATTTTTGCTAGCAATAAATCCTCTCAGCTTTTGTATATCTAAAAGTAAAATACTTTTGTTTTATTTTTTGGGTCAATTTTTCTTTTTGTTTTCTTTTTATTTATTTTTTATTATTATGTTCAGTTAGCCAACATAGAGTACATCATTAGTTTTAGATGTAGTGTTCAATGATTCATTAGTTCAATGATTAATTAGTTGTGTGTAACACCCAGTGTTCATCACAACACGTGCCCTCCTTCATACCCATCACCTGGCTACTCTATCCCTTCACCCCCACTCCTTTCTGTAACCCTCAGTTTGCTTCCTGGAGTCCAGAGTCTCTCATGGTTTGTCTCCCTCTGATTTCTTCCCATTCAGTTTTCCCTCCCTTTCCCTCTGGTCCTCCACACTCTTCCTTATGTTCTATATATGAATGAAACCATATGATAATTGTCTTTCTCTGCTTTTCTTTATTTTTAAAGTAACTTTTTACTGGATATAGAATCCTAGTTTGACTTTGTTTTCCTTTCAGCAATTTTAGATAGTTTCTAATATCTTATGGTTTGTGGCATTTCTAAGAAAACATCTGTAAATTTCCCACTTCTTCCTCTATCTATAATGTGTATTTTTTTTCTCCAGAGGCTTAATTTTTTTTCTCTGTCAAGTATTTTTAGTAATTTAATATGGTGGTGCCTTTATTTCTACCTTCACTTCATTTTGGATCTTTTTTTTTTTTTTATTGCTGCCTTTTTCACTAATCTTTATCTATGCTGTTTCTGTTTTGCTGTTACTTGCATTTTGTGTACTTTTCAGATGTATTTCCATCTCTCTATCATATATATATGATCTATATATCATTTATCTCTATCATATACATATCATATATAGATAGATACAGATATATATATATATATATATATATATATATATATATATATCCTATGCAGACATAAAGATACTCAGCAAAAGATCAAAGGAAACCAATGTCAAGGGGTTTTTTTAGCTCTCTCTCTGCAATTCTCTCCATTGTGCTTTTCTACTGCACAAATTCTAACAATTTAGTCTTACCAAAACTCTAAACTTGCCACAAATCAAAAAAACTGCCAAGGTTGTCTGGGGTTATAGCTTTCTGTGTTGTGGGCTGGAAACTCTCCAGTCAGTGAGATTGGACTCTCATTGTATCCAGATCATGTATTTCCCTCCTCTCCCTGTCCTTCCCTGACTCTGGACTAATGGGTGAAAATTTTTGTTTCATATATTTGTTCTGATTTTATAACTGTGAAATGAGGGAAGATAAGCATGGTTTCTATTACTCAAACATCACCAGAAGTAGAATTTTAAATAGAATCAACCAGAAAATAATATGATAAATGTAATTATTAAGCGGTACCTGGATGGTTCAGTCATTAAGCATCTACCTTTGGCTCAGTTCATGATCCTAGGGTCCTGGATAAAGTCCCATATAGGGCTCCCTGCTTGGCAAGAAGCCTACTTCTCCCTTTCCCACTTCCCCTGCTTGTGTTCCCTTTCTTGATATGTTTCTCTCTGTCAGATAAATAAATAAAATCTTAAAAAAAGAAAAGAAATTATTAAGCTGATGAAGAGTTTATTAGAAAGAGATAAAGAAGACAAACTAAGATTTGCACTTGAAAAGAATATCTGAAGTTCAGCACAGGATAATAGTAAAAGATTAAAGAAAAAATAAAGCCACTCAACATTCAATAATGAACTTATGCTAATTAATAAAATAGTGGTGAAAATATACATTGCATAGTATCTTTAAAGTATTTTAAGTGTATAGTTCAACAATAGTAAGTACATTCATAATATTGTTTAACCATCACCACCATCTTTCTCCAGAACATTTTTTTTTATCTCATAAAACTGAAACTCTGTATCCATTTGACAATTACTCTCTGCTTTCTCTTGCTCTTATCCCCTGGAAACCACCATTATACTTTGTGTCTCCATGACTTTGACTAACTTAAGTACCTCATGTAAGTGGAACCATACAATATTTATCTTTTAAGAACTGACTTACCTCATTTAGCATGATGCCAAGATTCATTCTTGGGGTAGTATATGTTATAATTTTCTTCTTTGTAAATGACGAATAATATTCTTTTGTATGTTTATACCACTTTTTGATTATCCATTTGTCCATCATTGGTTAGTTGGATTACTCCCATATTTCACATGTTTGAATAATGCTGCTATAAAGATGAATGTATAAATATCTCTTCAAGGCCCCACTTTCAATTCTTCTGAGTATATACCCACAGGTGGAATTGCTGGGTCTTATGGTAATTCTACTTTTATTTCTCGAAGAGATAGCCATACTACTTTCCAAAGTGACCATACCAGTGTATATTTTCAACACTAGTGCACAAGGGCTCCAATTTCTTCACATTCTAGCCAACAAATGTATTGCTTGTCAGTTTTCTTGATAGTGATTGTCCAATGGGTATGAGATGATAGTTCATTGTAGTTTTGATTTGCATTTTCCCAATGACTAGTGATGCTGAGCATATTTTTATGTGCTTATTGGATATGTTTTTGGAGAAACATCTATTTGAGATCCTTTGCCTATTTTGATTCTGATTTGTTGTTATTGAATATTTGGAGTCTTTATATATTTTTAATGTTAACCCTTATAAGATATATGAGTTGCATCAATTGAGAGGACCATGTGGTTCTTCTCTCTTCTTTTATTTATTGATTTGTTCTATCACATTGATTGATTTGCGGATGTTGAACCATCCTTGTAACCTAGAGATGAATCCCACCTGGTCATGGTGGATAATATTTTTAATGTGCTGTTGGATCCTGTTTGTTAGGATCTTGTTGAGAATCTTAGCATCCATATTCATCAGTGATATTGGTCTTAAATTCTCCTTTTCGGTGTGGTCTTTGCCTGGTTTGGGGATCAGGGTAATGCTAGCTTCATAAAAAGAGTCTGGAAGTTTTCCTTCTGCTTCAATTTTTTTAAACAGCTTCAGGAGAATAGGTGTTATTTCTTCTTTGAAAGTTTGGTAAAATTCCCCAGGGAATCCTTCAGGTCCTGGACTCTTGTTTTTTGGGAGGTTTTTGATCACCGCTTCAATCTCTTTACTAGATATTGGTCTATTCAGGTTGTTAATTTCTTCCTGGTTCAATTTTGCGAGTTTATAGTTTTCCAGGAATGCATCAATTTCATCTAGATTGCTTAACTTATTGGCATATGACTGCTGATAATAACTTCTGATGATTGTTTCTACTTCCTTGGTGTTAGTTGTGATCTCTCCCTTTTTATTCATAATTTTATGAATTTGAGCCTTCTCTCTTTTCTTTTGGATTAGTGTGGCCAATGGTTTATTGATCTTATTGATTCTTTCAAAAAAACAGCTTCTAGTTTCATTGATACGTTCTACTGTATCTCTAGTTTCTACCTCATTGATCTCTGCTCTACTCTTGATTATTTTGCTTCTTATGTGTGGAGTTGGTTTAATTTGTTGTTGATTCTCCAGTTCTTTAAGGTGAAAAGAGAGCTGGTGTGTTCTGGATTTTTTTATTTTTTTGAGGGAGGCTCGGATGGCTATGTATTTCCCCCCTTAGAACCTCTTTTGCTGTCCCATAGGTTTTGGACTGAAGTGTCTTAATTCTCATTGGTTTCCATGAATTGCTTAAGTTCTTCTTTGATCTCCTGGTTGATCCAAGCATTCTTAAACAAGGTGGCCTTTAGCTTCCAGGTGTTTGCGTTCCTTCCAAACTTTTCCTTGTGATTGAGCTCCAGTTTCAAAGCATTGTGATCTGAGAATATACAGGGAATAATCTCGGTCTTTTGGTATCAGTTGAGTCCTGATTTGTGACCCAGTATGTGGTCTATTTTGGAGAAGGTTCCATATGCACTTGAGAAGAATGAGTATTCTGTTGTTTTAGGGTGGAATGTTCTGTATGTATCTATGAGGTCCATCTGGTCCAATGTGTCATTCAATGCTCTTGTTTCTTTATTGATTTTCTGCTTGGATGATCTGTCTATTACTGAGAGAGGTGTGTTAAGATCTCCTACTATTAATGTATTCATATCAATATGACTCTTTATTTTGATTAATAGTTTTCTTATGTAATTGGCTGCTCCCATATTGGGGGTGTAGATATTTACAATTGTTAGATCATCTTGGTGGATAGTCCCTTTAAGAATTATGTAGTGTCCTTCTGTATCTCTGACTACAGTTTTTAGTTTAAAATCTACTTTATCTGATATGAGAATCGCTACCCTAGCCCTCTTTTGAGGCCCATTGGCATGAAAGATGCTTCTCCATTCCTTCACTTTCAGTCTATGTGTACCCTTAGGTTCAAACTGGGTCTCTTGTAGACAACATATGGATGGGTCCTGTTGTTTTATCCAATATTCAACCCTGTGTCATTTTATGGGTGCATTTAGCTCATTCACATTGAGAGTGATTACTGATAGATATGTTTTTATTGACATCGTGTAACCTTTGAAGTCTTTCTTTCTGTAGATTGTCTCTATATTTCTGTTTAAGAATGCTCTTAGGATTTTCCCTCTTTGATAGAACCCCCCCTTAATATTTCCTGCAGTTTCAGCTTGGTGGTCGCATACTCTCTTAAGCTTGCCAGTCTTGGAAACTCTTTATCTCTCTACCCATTTTGAATGTCAGTCTGGCTGGAAAAAGTATTCTTGGCTGCATGTTCTTCTCATTTAGTGCCCTGAATATCTTGCCAGCCTGTTCTGGCTTGCCAGGTTTCTGTGGATAGGTCTGACATTATTCTGATGGGCTTTCCTCTATAAGAATGAAATTCGACCATTCTCTTACACCGTACACAAAGATAAACTCAAAATGGATAAAAGACCTCAACATGAGACAGTAATCCATCAGAATTCTAACCTCTTCGATATCAGCCACAGCAACTTCTTTCGAGATATGTCTCCAAAGGCAAAGGAAACAAAAGCAAAAATGAACTTTTAGGACTTCATCAAGATCAAAAGCTTCTGCACAGCAAAGGAAACAGTCAACAAAAAAAAAAAAAAAAAAAGAGGCAACCCACGGAATGAGAGAAGATATTTGCAAATGACAGTACAGACAAAAGGTTGATATCCAGGATCTATAAAGAACTTCTCAAACTCAACACACACAAAACAGATAATAATATCAAAAAATGGACAGAAGATATGAACAGACACTTCTCCAATAAAGACATACAAAAGGCTATCAGACACATGAAAAAATGTTCATCATCACTAGCCATCAGGGAAATTCAAATTAAAACCACATTGAGGTACCACCTTACACCAATTAGAATGGCCAAAATTAGCAAGACAGGAAACAACGTGTATTGGAGAGGATGGGGAGAAAGGGAACCCTCTTACACTGTTGGTGGGAATGCAAGTTGGTGCAGCCAATTTAGAGAACAGTGTGGAGATTCCTTAGGAAATTGAAATTAGAGCTTTCCTATGGCCCTGCAATTACACTACTGGGTATTTACCCCAAAGATACAAATGTAGTGAAAAGAAGGGCCATCTGTACCCCAATGTTTATAGCAGCAATGGCCACGGTCGCCAAACTGTGGAAAGAACCAAGATGCCCTTCAATGGATGAATGGATAAAGAAGATGTGGTCCATATACACTATGGAGTATTATGCCTCCATCAGAAAGGATGAATACCCAACTTTTGTAGCAACACGGATGGGACTGGAAGAGATTATGCTGAGTGAAATAAGTCAAGCAGAGAGAGTCAATTATCATATAGTTTCACTTATTTGTGGGGCATAAGAAATAACATGGAGGACATAGGGAACTGGAGAGAAGGGAGTTGGGGGAAATTAGAAGGGGAGGTGAAACATGAGAGACTATGGACTCTGAAAAAGTATCTGAGGGGTTTGAAGGGGCAGGGGTGGGAGGTTGGGGAAACGAGGTGGTGAGTATTAAGGAGGGCATGTATTGTATGGAGTACTGTGTGTGGTACAAAAACAATGAATTTTGTTACGCTGAAAAGAAATTTTTAAAAAATAAATAAATAAAATTAAAAACAAAACAAAACAAAAACAAAGAAACAAAAAAAGATATATGAGTTGCAGTTATTTTCATCCAGTCCTAGTCTTTGGGTTACTTTTCACCACGTTGGTAGTGTCTTTTGATGAACTTGCTTTTTAAATTTCATCTGTCCCTTTGGTATCATATCTGAGAAATTGTTGCCAAATCCAACATCACGTGGCTTTTGTTCTATGCTTTCTTCGAAGAATTTTGTGGTTTTAGGTCTTACATTGGGACACAGATCCATTCTGTGTTAATTTTTGCATATGATTTTAGGCAAGTGTTCAACTTTACTTTTTTTGATATCCAGTTTTCCAGCATTGTTTATTAGAGACTGTCTTTTCTCCCTTGAATGGTCTTGGCAGGCTTATAAAAAGTCATTACATCATATATTGAAGAGTTTATTTCTATATTCTTTACACTCTTATTCTGTATGTTTGTCTTTATGCTAATACTACATTGCATTGATTACCATAGCTTCATAGTAAATCTTGAATTCAGGAAGTATGAATCATCCAGCTGTGTTCTTTTTCAGTATTATTTTGCCCATGTAGGAATGCTTGAGACTACATATGCATTTTAGGATGAGTTTTTTTATTTATGCAATAAATAGTCATTGAAACTTTGATAGTACTCTATTAAATATGTAGATCACTTTGGCTAGTATTGGTGTCTTAATGTTAAGTTTTCCAATCCATGAATACAGGGTGTCTTTTGATTTATGTGTATTTTCTTTTATTTCCTTCAGAAATGTTTTGTAGCTTTTATTACTGAAGCCTTTCACTTACTTAGTAAATTCAATTCCTAAGTATTTTATTCTTTTTGATGATACTGTAAATGGAATCATTTTTTTTTAAATTTCCTTTTCAGATTGTTCATTTTTAGTATATACAAATACAACTGATTTTTGTGTGCTGAATATTTGAGTGAAATATTTTGCTATTTATTAGTTCTAACAGTTTTTTTTTTTCATTAATTCTTGAGCGCTTTTTACATATAAGATTATGTCATCCACAAACAAAGGATTCTACTCATTCCTTTATGATTTGGATATGTTTTATTTCTTTTTCTGCTTAATCATTCAAAGTAGGATTTTCAGTGTTATGTTGGGTGGTAGTGGTGAAAGTGGACATCATTGCCTTGTTCCTGATCTTAGAGGAAAAACTTCCAGTCTTCCATGACAGAGTATAATGTTTACTGTTGGTTTTTATTATGTTGAGGCAGTTCTCCTCTATTACTAATTTTTGAGTATTATTATAAAAGACGTTGGGGGTGCCTGGCTGATTGTCAGTTAATCATCCGATTCTCAGTTTTGGCTGAGGTCATATCCTCAGGGTCATGAGATGGGAGTGCTGCATGGGGCTCTGTGCTCAGCAGTGAGTATGCTTCATCCTTTTCCCTCTCCCTATATCCCTCCCCTTGCTGGTGCTCCTGTGCTCTCTCCCTCAAGTAATTAAATAAATATAAATCTACAAAAGATACTGAATTCTGTCAAATGTTTTTTCTCCATCAATTCAGATGAGTATGTGTTTACCCCTTTTATTATTTAACCTTGTGTTTTACATTGATCAATTTTCATACATTTAACAATCTTTTTAATCAAGATTAATTTTCGTGTTGTATAATCCTTTTAATATGCTGCTGAATTCAGTTTGCTAGTATTTAGTTAAGGGTTTTTACATCAATATTTTTTATGTAGTTTGTTTTTCTTTTTTTTTTTCTTTCTAGTATCTTTTTCAGTCTTTAGTATCAAGGTAGTACAGGCCTCATAGAAGTTGAGGAGTCTTTCCTCCATTTCAATTATTTTGTTAAAGTTTGATAAGGATTAGTGTTTGTTCTTTAAATATTTGGTAGAATTCTCCAGTGAAACCATCTGGTTCATGAGGGTTTTGTTGTTGTTGTTGTTTGTTGGTAGGTTTTGGACTATTATTAAATATCCAGAATACCTACTTATAGATCTATTCATATTTTATTTTTTTAAGTTTTTATTTAAATTCCAGTTTGTTAATATACAGTGTAATATTTATTCATATTTTCTATTTCTTTGTGGTTTTTCTTTTTTTTTTTTAAAGATTTTATTTATTTATTTGACACAGAGACAGATCACAAGCAGGCAGAGGGGCAGGCAGAGAGAGAGGAGAAAGCAGGCTTCCTGCTTAGCAGAGAGCCCAATGTGGGGCTAGATCCCAGAACCTGAGATCATGACCCAAGCGGAAAGCAGAGGCTTTAACCCACTGAGCCACTCAGGTGCCCCTCTTTGTGGTTTATCTTGATAGGATTTACACTTCTAGAATGTGTTCATTTTACCTAACTTATACAATTTCTTGACATTCAGTTGCCCACAGTCTCATTTATAATCCTTTATATTTCTGTAGAATCAGTAGAAATGTTTCCACTTTCAATCCTGATTTTAGTAATTTGAGACTTTTCTCCTTTTTTCTTAAGTCTATCCAGCTAAAGTTTTGTCAAATCTGTTCATCTTTTAGAAGAATCAACTTTTAGTTTCATTCATTTTTCTTTATTTTTTAAAAAATCTCTATTTAATGTATCTCTGTTTTAATCTTTTTTTTTTTTTAATTTCCTTCCTTCTGCTATCTTTGGGTTTAGTTATATTTTCACGTTCCTTACATTGTGAAATAGGTTTTTAATTTGAGGTATTTCTTAATTTTTTAATGTTAGTACTGCTTTTGCTGTGTCCCATAAAGTTTTATAAGTTGTGTTTTCATTTTCATTTTTCTCTGTAGTGTTTTCTAATTTCCTTTGTGATTTCTTAGTTTATTCATTCATTGTTTAAAAGTGTCTTGTTTAATTTCCACAGTGTTGTAAATTTTTCAGATATATGTGTGTATACACACATATATATATGTATATGTATGTGTATATATCCATAAATATCATTATTGTTATTTATTAAGTCAGAAGTACTCTCTAACCTCTAGACCATTGTATATTCTCTCTCTCTCTCTGTGTGACAATTAATCTTTTATATTCCTCCACTCACATGGTTAATTTTTCAACATTATTCAGACATTAGTGAACACATAAGAAGCTTTCTAAATGTATAGATACCTCCTTTCCCTATAAAATAACTTTTAATACTGTATTGTGATTGCTATGTAATTATTATTTCTATTTTTTATATAGAAATCTCATGAGAAAAATAAGCGCCTTTGATTAGCTTTATACATAGAAAAACAGTACAAACTAAAATGATATATTCAATATTCACTTTTTGAGTTAAATAAGAAAAAAATCTGTATTTGTCTTATCTTGCTTCTCACCAGCTTCCAATGAAGGAATGTTACTTCTGATTGTCAATTAGAAAGTTAGCAAAGGTAAAACTGTTCCAATTCTAATATACTCAGAATGTTTCAGATTTCTTTTCCTGTGTAGATGGAAGCTGTGATATAATGCAAACTAGAAAAACTCAAAAATATTTTAGGTCTTAGGAGCTCATAATAAAGAGTAATACTCTATATTTTTATATGACTTGATGACAAACCCATTGCCTCACCATACATTAGCCTCCCTATATGCTCTATACAATATAATGTTTTGATAGGTGCTGGTCACCATTATTTTTGTAAATGAAAACTCTTTAGTTGATGAGTAAATCAGACAGTAGTACTCTTCTTTGGAGATGTCTGGAAATATTTAAGTACATTTTGGGGAATCAAAATGACAGTAAATATTATTGATAGCTTCTTGAGGGTCAGGGTTGTTATATGGTCTGCAAATGCATTTGAGAGCAAATATGTTTCCTGTCTTAATTGTCAATACCAATAAATATCAATATCTAAATACAGTATTTGAGAAACATTGAGAGGAAAAAGGAAAAAATTCACTTAGTATCCACTCTCTTTATGATACCTTGGAAATTAAAAGAAAGATTTCATTATTAGGCTGTTGAGGCAAATTGCATTCAATCTTTAATAAACTAATTTAATTTACTATCATTAGGGAAAGTAAAATATGAATTCGTATATTATAGAATTCTCAAAATAGATTTTTAAAGCAACAACTGAGTATATCTTTAATTTGCTGCTGTTTTAATCTACTATTACATTAAGTTCACTGAATTCTATGCAATTAATACCGCTTCATATAAAACTACTCCATAGTAATGGAATGGAACCATAGTAATGGAACCTTCAACTCTGTATACCACGGAATCTCAATTACAAAACTGATGCATTATAGATTTTTTTTCCAAAGCTGTGTCACTGAAGGAGAAGACAAAATGTTTCTTTATCAAAAGTACACAAAATTAGAGGTTATGTGTATATTTAAATGTTAACATCAACAGAATTTGCTGGTAGACTGGATATAAACTAATAAAAAAAAGAATGATCAGACAAAGTAGAAATATGCAATCAAATAAAATGGAGGTATACTGGAGAACAAATAATTTGGAGAGCAGAGAAATTAATGTTTTCATTTTGGACAAATTAATAAGATATCCATGTGGAAGGAATTGTTAAAACAACGGAATTTAAGGGACTGTAGTTCAAGGACACATCAGGGCTGGCAGGAAAAAAAAAAAGTAGGAGTCTTCAGTTTTCATATTCAAAGCCAGTGTACTAGATAAAATTATTGAGGGGATGCATGTAAACAAAGAAGAAAATGGATCTTACCAGAGAAGCATAGAATGGTACCCTGGAGGCCAGATGAAGACAGCTATTCCATCTCCAGCTTCCGGTATATAAGGTACAGGAGAATAAACTATGTCAAGAGTGTTCTCTGGGCACCATTAAATTTTAAGTAGAGCAAAGTGGAGAATGGAAAATTCAGAGAAAAAATAGAAGTGAGAGATTTTGTTAGTAACTGCATTTAAGACAGCACAGAGAAAGTGTTTCCATAGTGGGGTGGGATATATGATTCAACCAGAATAGGGGAATCACAAGGCTATATGGAAATGAGAAACCAGGTAATAACATATGACATCTGAGTTTTGTATTTTTTGATGACTAGATATACATAGGAATGTCTAGTGTGTTAAGAATACTCTTTATTCTTTATTTTTTTAATATTTTATTTATTTTAAAGAAAGAAAAAGCTTTCTATAAAAAGAGAGAGGGGGATCACAAAGGCAGAGGGAATTAGACTAACCACTGGGCGGAGAGCCCAATGCAGGGCTCAGTCCCAGGGGCCTGAGATCATGAGCCCAGCTGAAGCCAGACCTTAACCAACTGAACCACCCAGGCACCCCTCTTAAGAATATTCTTGATGATTTCTATATGGCAAGATTCTGAGTGGAGAGGAAGGAGGAGAAAGGCTTTATCACTTAGAGTGTGCCTTCTTTACAGTTACACACTGACAGTGACAGGACTATGGATGGCTTTGTAGGCAAACCATGTTTTCTCCATTGATGATGGTGTGGAAGCAGATGGAGAGATGATGGAACCGGTACCATGTGTATCTCTTTTGATTGCTTTTTCAACTATTTTGTAGTCTAGTCATGGTCCACAGCAAACATTTTTTAGCAAAGAGCTGAGCTCTGAAGTCCCAAATTAAATCAGATTATTATAATATTATAGTTATTTTTAAAATTTCTCCACACATTACAGAATTTTCTTAGTAGAACTTTGAGGAATATATAACTTAAAATTTCAGTATGTTCAATTTCAGTGAAGTTAGTGCCCTTCTGAGGAGCATGAAGTAAATAAATAGCATGATCAAGATATAATAAATGTGAATATTCTGTAGGACACTTGTTTTTTCTTGGGGATATGAATATTTAATTAGAAATTTAACTCATAGCTTCATGAAAACATTATCTAATATTTTTCTTCTTTTGATTTTTTTTTAATTTGGTTTCCTTTTTAATTTTTTTTTAATTACATTTATTTATTTTCAGCATAACAGTATTCATTATTTTTGCACCACACCCAGTGCTCCATGCAATCTGTGCCCTCTATAATACCCACCACCTGGTACCCCAACCTCCCACCCCCCCACCACTTCATTCCCCTAAGATTGTTTTTCAGAGTCCATAGTCTCTCATGGTTCACCTCCCCTTCCAATTTACCCCAACTCCCTTCTTCTCTCCAACTCCCCATGTCCTCCATGATATTTGTTATGCTCCACAAGTAAGTGAAACCATATGATAATTGACTCTCTCTGCTTGACTTATTTCACTAAGCATAATCTTTTCCAGTCCCATCCATGTTGCTACAAAAGTTGGATATTCATCCTTTCTGATGGAGGCATAATACTCCATAGTGTATATGGACCACATTTTCCTTATCCATTCATCTGCTGAAGGGCAGAAAGATTCACTTCTTTTATTTTTTTTTATATAAACATATATTTTTATCCCAGGGTACAGGTCTGTGAATCACCAGGTTTACACACTTCACAGCACTCACCAAAGCACATGCCCTCCCCAATGTCCATAATCCCACCCCCTTCTCCCAAACCCCCTCCCCCCAGCAACCCTCAGGTTGTTTTCTGAGATTAAGAGTCACTTATGGTTTGTCTCCCTCCCAATCCCATCTTGTTTCATTTATTCTTCTCCTACCCACTTAAGCCCCCATGTTGCATCACCACTTCCTCATATCAGGGAGATCATATGATAGTTGTCTTTCTCTGCTTGACTTATTTCACTAAGCATGATACGCTCTAGTTCCATCCATGTTGTTGCAAATGGCAAGATTTCATTTCTTTTGATGGCTGCATAGTATTCCATTGTGTATATATACCACATCTTCTTGATCCATACATCTGTTGATGGATATCTAGGTTCTTTTTATAGTTTGGCTATTGTGGACATTGCTGCTATAAACAATCGGGTGCACGTACCCTTTGGATCACTACATTTGTATCTTTAGGGTAAATACCCAATAGTGCAATTGCTGGGTCATAGGGCAATTCTATTTTCAACATTTTAAGGAACCTCCATGCTGTTTTCCAGAGTGGCTGCACCAGCTTGCATTCCCACCAACAGTGTAGAAGGGTTCCCCTTTCTCCACATCCTCTCCAGCATCTGTCATTTCCTGACTTGTTGATTTTAGCCATTCTGAAAGGCGTGAGGTGATATCTCATTGTAGTTTTGATTTGTATTTCCCTGATGCCGAGTGATATGGAGCACTTTTTCATGTGTCTGTTGGCCATCTGGATGTCTTCTTTGCAGAAATGTCTGTTCATGTCCTCTGCCCGTTTCATGATTGGATTATTTGTTCTTTGGGTGTTGAGTTTGCTAAGTTCTTTTTTTTTTTTTTTTAAAGATTTTATTTATTTATCAGAGAAAGAGGGAGAGAGTGAGCACAAGCAGACAGAATGGCAGGCAGAGGCAGAGGCAGAGGGAGAAGCAGGCTTCCCGCTGAGCTAGGAGCCCGATGTGGGATTCAATCCCAGGATGCTGGGATCATGACCTGAGCCTAAGGTAGCTGCTTAACCAACTGAGCCACCCAGGTGTCCCGAGTTTGCTAAGTTCTTTATAGATTCTGGACACTAGTCCTTTATCTGATATGTCGTTTGCAAATATCTTCTCATTCTGTCAGTTGTCTTTTGATTTTGTTAACTGTTTCCTTTGCTGCACAAAAGCTTTTGATCTTGATGAAATCCCAATACTTCATTTTTGCCCTTGCTTCCCTTGCCTTTGGCGTTGTTCCTAGGAAGATGTTGCTGCGGCAGAGGTCGAAGAGGTTGCTGCCTGTGTTCTCCTCAAGGATTTTGATGGATTCCTTTCGCACATTGAGGTCCTTGATCCATTTTGAGTCTATTTTTGTGTGTGGTGTAAGGAAATGGTCCAATTTCATTTTTCTGCATGTGGCTGTCCAATTTTCCAAGCACCATTTATTGAAGAGGCTGTCTTTTTTCCATTGGACATTCTTTCCTGCTTTGTCGAAGATGAGTTGACTGTAGAGTTGAGGGTCTATTTCTGGGCTCTCTATTCTGTTCCATTGATCTATGTGCCTGTTTTTGTGCCAGTACCATGCTTTCTTGATGATGACAGCTTTGTAATAGAGCTTGACGTCCGGAATTGTGATGCTACCAACGTTGGCTTTCTTTTTCAATATCCCTTTGGCTATTCGAGGTCTTTTCTGGTTCCATATAAATTTTAGAATTATTTGTTCCATTTCTTTGAAAAAGATGGATGATACTTTGATAGGAATTGCATTAAATGTGTAGATTGTTTTAGGTAGCATAGACATTTTCACAATATTTATTCTTCCAATCCAGGAGCATGGAACATTTTTCCATTTCTTTGTGTCTTCCTCAATTTCTTTCATGAGTACTTTATAGTTTTCTGAGTATAGATTCTGTGCCTCTTTGGTTAGTTTTATTCCTAGGTATCTTATGGTTTTGGGTGCAATTGTAAATGGGATTGACTCCTTAATTTCTCTTTCTTCTATCTTGCTGTTGGTGTAGAGAAATGCAACTGATTTATGTGCATTGATTTTATATCCTGACACTTTACTGAATTCCTGTATATGTTCTAGCAGTTTTGGAGTGGAGTCTTTTGGGTATTCCACATATAGTATCATATCATCTGCGAAGAGTGATAATTTGACTTCTTCTTTGCCGATTTGGATGCTTTTAATTTCCTTTTGTTGTCTGATTGCTGAGGCTAGGACCTCTAGTACTATGTTGAATAGCAGTGGTGATAATGGACATCCCTGCCGTGTTCCTGACCTTAGTGGAAAAGCTTTCAGTTTTTCTCGATTGAGAATGATATTTGCGGTGGGTTTTTCATAGATGGCTTTGATGATATTGAGGTATGTGCCCTCTATCCCAACACTTTGAAGAGTTTTGATCAGGAAGGGATGCTGTACTTTGTCAAATGCTTTTTCAGCATCTATTGAGAGTAGCATATGGTTCTTGTTCTTTCTTTTATTGATGTGTTGGATCACATTGACTGATTTGCGGATGCTGAACCAACCTTGCAGCCCTGGAATAAATCCCACTTGGTCGTGGTGAATAATCCTTTTAATGTACTGTTGAATCCTATTGGCTAGTATTTTGGTGAGAATTTTCGCATCTGTGTTCATCAAGGATATTGGTCTATAGCTCTCTTTTTTGATGGGATCCTTGTCTGGTTTTGGGATCAAGGTAATGCTGGCCTCATAAAATGAGTTTGGAAGTTTTCCTTCCATTTGTATTTTTTGGAAAAGTTTCAGGAGAATAAGAATTAGTTCATCTTTAAATGTTTGGTAGAATTCCCCCGGGAAGCTGTCTGGCCCTGGGCTTTTGTTTGTTTGGAGATTTTTAATGACTGTTTCGATCTCCTTACTGGTTATGGGTCTGTTCAGGCTTTCTATTTCTTCCTGGTTCAGTCGTGGTAGTTTATATGTTTCTAGGAATGCATCCATTTCTTCCAGATTGTCAAATTTGTTGGTGTAGAGTTGCTCATAGTATGTTCTTATAATAGTTTGTATTTCTTTGGTGTTGCGATCTCTCTTCTTTCATTCATGATTTTATTTATTTGGGTCTTTTCTCTTTTCTTTTTGATAAGTCGGGCCAGGGGTTTATCAATTTTATTGATTCTTTCAAAGAACCAGCTCCTGGTTTCATTGATTTGTTCTATTGTTTTTTTGGTTTCTATTTCATTGATTTCTGCTCTGATCTTTATGATTTCTGTTCTCCTGCTGGGCTTAGGGTTTCCTTCTTGTTCTTTCTCCAGGTCCTTTAGGTGTAGGGTTAGGTTGTGTACCTGAGACCTTTCTTGTTTCATGAGAAAGGCTTGTACCGCTATATATTTTCCTCTCAGGACTGCCTTTGTTGTGTCCCACAGATTTTGAACGGTTGTATTTTCATTATCATTTGTTTCCATGATTTTTTTCAATTCTTGTTTAATTTCCCGGTTGACCCATACATTCTTTAGAAGGATGCTGTTTAGTCTCCATGTATTTGGGTTCTTTCCAAACTTCCTTTTGTGGTTGAGTTCTAGCTTTAGAGCATTGTGGTCTGAAAATATGCAGGGAATGATCCCAATCTTTTGATACCGGTTGAGTCCTGATTTAGGATCGAAGATGTGATCTATTCTGGAGAATGTTCCATGTGCACTAGAGAAGCATTTGTATTCTGTTGCTTTGGGATGAAATGTTCTGAATATATCTGTGATGTCCATCTGGTCCAGTGTGTCATTTAAGGCCTTTATTTCCTTGGTGATCTTTTGCTTGTATGATCTGTCCATTTCAGTGAGGGGAGTGTTAAAGTCCCCTACTATTATTGTATTATTGTTGATGTGTTTCTTTGATTTTCTTATTAATTGGTTTATATAGTTGGCTGCTCCCACGTTGGGGGCATAGATATTTAAAATTGTTAGATCTTCTTGTTGGACAGACCCTTTGAGTATGATATAGTGTCCTTCCTCATCTCTTATTATAGTCTTTGGCTTAAAATCTAATTAATCTGATATAAGGATTGCCACTCCTGCTTTCTTCTGATGTCCATTAGCATGGTAAATTCTTTTCCACCCCCTCACTTTAAATCTGCAGGTGTCTTCGGGCTTAAACTGAGTTTCTTGGAGGCAACATATAGATGGGTTTTGGTTTTTTATCCATTCTGATACCCTGTGTCTTTTGACAGGGGCATTTAGCCCATTCACATTCAGGGTAAGTATTGAGAGATATGAATTTAGTGCCATTGTATTGCCTGTAAGGTGGCTGTTACTGTATATGGTCTCTGTTCCTTTCTGATCTACCACTTGTAGGCTCCCTCTTTGCTTAGAGGACCCCTTTCAATATTTCCTGTAGAGCTGGTTTGGTGTTTGCAAATTCTTTCAGTTTTTGTTTGTCCTGGAAGCTTTTAATCTCTCCTTCTATTTTCAATGATAGCCTAGCTGGATATAGTATTCTTGGCTGCATGTCTTTCTCATTTAGTGCTCTGAAAATATCATGCCAGCTCTTTCTGGCCTGCCAGGTCTCTGTGGATAAGTCAGCTGCCAATCTAATATTTTTACCATTGTATGTTACAGACTTCTTTTCCCGGGCTGCTTTCAAGATTTTCTCTTTGTCACTGAGACTTTTAAATTTTACTATTAGGTGACGGGGTGTGGGCCTATTCTTATTGATTTTGTGGGGTGTTCTCTGAACCTCCTTAATTTTGATGCTCGTTCCCTTTGCCATATTGGGGAAATTCTCCCCGATATTTCTCTCCAGTATACCTTCTGCTCCCCTCTCTCTTTCTTCTTCTTCTGGAATCCCAATTATTCTAATGTTGTTTCGTCTTATGGTGTCACTTATCTCTCGAATTCTCCCCTCGTGGTCCAGTAGCTGTTTGTCCCTCTTTTGCTCAGCTTCTTTATTCTCTGTCATTTGGTCTTCTATATCACTAATTCTTTCTTCTGCCTCATTTATCCTAGCAGTGAGAGCCTTCATTTTTTATTGTACCTCATTAATAGCTTTTTTGATTTCAACTTGGTTAGATTTTAGTTCTTTTATTTCTCCAGAAAGGGCTTTTATATCTCTCGACAGGGTTTCTCTCATATCTTCCATGCCTTTTTCGAGCCCGGCTAGAACCTTGAGAATTGTCATTCTGAACACTAGATCTGACATATTACCAATGTCTGTATTGATTAGGTCCCTAGCCTTTGGTACTGCCTCTTGTTCTTTTTTTTGTGTTGAATTTTTCCGTCTTGTCATTTTTTCCATATAAGAGTATATGAAGGGGCAAGTAAAATACTAAAAGGGTGGCAACAACCCCAGGAAAATATGCTTTAACCAAATTAGTAGAGATCCCGAATCGTTAGGGGGGAGAAAGGGGATAAAAAGAGGTTCAAAAAGGAAGAAAGAAAAAAAAAAAGAAAAAAGAAAAAAAAAAGAAAAGAAAAGAATTAAAAAAAAAGAAAACAAATAAGAAAAATATAAATATAAATATATATATATATATATATATATATATATATTCGATAAAGTAGTTAAAGAACGTTAAAAAAGAAAAAGGTAAAAGTTAAAAAATATTTTACCAGAAGGCGAGAAAAAAAAACAAAAAATGAAAAAGAGAAAAATTAAATTAACTGCAAGACTAAAAAGAAAATCACAGGGAAAAAGCCATGAGTTCCGTGCTTTGCTTTCTCCTCCTCTGGAATTCTGCTGCTCTCCTTGGTATTGAAATCTCACTCCTTGGTAGGTGAACTTGGTCTCGGCTGGATATCTTGTTGATCTTCTGGGTGAGGGGCCTGTAGTAGTGATTCTCAAGTGTCTTTTCCCCAGGCGGTATTGCACCGCCCTTAGCAGGGGCCGGGGTGAGTAATCCGCTCGGGTTTGCTTTCAGGAGCTTTTGTTCCCTGAGGGTTTTCCATAGATTTCCGGAGGATGGGAATACAAATGGCAGCCTCCTGGTCTCCGGCCCGGAGGAGCCGAGAGTCCAGGGCCCCACTCCCCAGTGCGCCCTCAGAGAACAGCGCTCAGTCACTCCCGTATGCCCGACCTCTGGCCGTGCTACGAGCTCACCGAGCCTGCGACCGGTTCAAGGTAACACCGAGCTGTGAGCTTGCTGTCGGCTCTGTTTCTGTGCCGGCTTTCCCGTTCCAATACCCGCAAGCTCTGCGAAACTCAGACACCCCCGATCCTTCTGTGTCCCTGCGGGACCTGAGGCCACGCTGACCCCGTGTGGGCTTCACCCCGGGTAGCCTCTGGAGTGATGTCCCTCAGCGGAACAGACTTTTATTTTATTTTTTTATTTTTTAAAGATTTTATTTATTTATTTGACAGACAGATGACAAGTAGGCAGAGAGGCAGGCAGAGAGAGAGAGAAAGGGAAGCAGGCTCCCTGTGGAGCAGAGATCCCGATGTGGGGCTCAATCCCAGGGCGCTGAGATCATGACCTGAGCCGAAGGCAGTGGCTTAACCCACTGAGCCACCCAGGCGCCCCGGAACAGACTTTTAAAAGTCCTGATTTTGTGCGCCGTTGCTCCGCCGCTTGCCAGGAGCCGGCCCCTCCCCCCGGGGTCTAGCTTCCCATCGCTTTGGATTCACTTCTCCACTGGTCCTACCTTTCAGAAAGTGGTTGTTTTTCTGTTTCCAGAATTTCTGTTCTTCATCTCTTCGATCTGCCGATGGATTTTCAGGTGTTTGCAATCTTTAGATAAGCTATCTAGCTGATCTCCGGCTAGCTGAAGTAGTCTCAGCCTGCTACTTCTCCGCCATCTTGACTCCTCCCCTTCTTTTGATGTTTTAAATAGGATATAAAATTAAATCATACTTCTATAGCTTTGTAATATTTATTTTAAAACAATAAATATGTTAATGTATTCTTAGGTAATATTTCAAAATCAAGATTTGTAGAAAAATAAATTGTGTGTTAGTAGACTGTCCTAATATTCTGGGCCTGTAATGGTCATCATACCTCCTGCTAGTGGGCTAATTGATGTCTGGATTATTTTTAAAAGCAAGTTCAAATCCCCTTAGTACTCTTGCTGTAAGTGCACTTGTATTCAATTACTTTCTCCTTTAGGAAGCAAAAGGAAAAGAAAGGAATAGGAAGCTTAGAGAGTGAGGTGATAATAAGGTCAAAACCAAAGTGAATTGAGTGAAATATATAAAAGTCAATGAGGTTATCAGTGCTTACTACAAAAGTTAAGTCTTTTTACAAAAATTAACTCAAGTTATTGTTTAAACCCATATATAAAAATTAACTAAATTATACAAATTATATAAAAATTAACTCAAGTTACTGTTTAAACCCAATATATATGAACTAATGACATACCATTAATTGATCTATCAGTCAATGAGGTTATCAGTGCTTACTACACAAATTAAGCGTAACGTAAGATTTTAAACTCAAGTTACTGTTTAAACCCAATATATATGAATTAGTGACATACCATTAATTGATCTTTCATAGTATCTTAAAATAGTATCAGTACAGCCAAGCAAGTTACACACAAACATGTGATACTACATTCAATGACAATAAGGTTGGTGGGTATGTATGTGAAGATAAGTGAAAATCTATTGCTAATAATAAAAAAAAAAACCCTCATATACTATTGTATTATTACTCATACTTAAAACCCATCAGATTAAAACAATAATTATCACTGACAAATAATTATCACTGACAGTTTTTACTCACATAGTAAAAACTGTTTTAACAAATGTTCTTACAAATCCAATTTTAGAAATGCACATGTATAATTAATTACAGTATTCATCTTTTGTTTCATTTACAGAAAACATACTTGGATGTATGTACTCTTTAGGGTGCCTGGGTGGCTCAGTTGGTTAGGCAATTGCCTTCAGCTCAGGTCATGATCCCATAGTCCCAGATCGAGTCCCTCATAGGGCTTCCAGATCCATGGGGTGTCTGGCTCTCCTCTGAAATTCTCTCTTCTCATGCTCTCTCTCTCTCTCTCTCTCTCTCTCAAGTAAATAAATAAAAATCTTAAAAAAAATAAAGTACTCTTTAATATTGAATGTTATCTATAAACACTAAAACTCTTTGGTAAATATTAATAACAAATTGTAAGGGTCTGAATTTTATTTCCGTGAATACCCTGTTCAAATCACAAGTTTTGGGACATTGTAACTCAAATATATAGAGAAATACATGTGCAAAATTTAATAGTGTCAATGAAAATCTTTTCCCATTTAATACTAATTTGTAGATAATTTTAGAGTTGCTTCAGTAGCAGAACCATTGTACTTACATTTGCTTTTAATAAAATTAGCAAAAAACAAATATTTTTGAATATTTCTACACAATACAGTTTATTCCTTACAGGACCTACATATCTTTTGCCATGAACCATATCGTGGTATATTCTGGTCACCAGAATATATACTGGTGGCCACATACCTAAAAATTTAGAATTTCACATACCAATGTTTAAAAAAAAAAAAAACCTGTTTGACTCAATACAGTTGCTCAAAAGAGTAAAAGCATTTTAATGAAAATACCGGTTTTTTGAAGACAGTAGAGAAAATACAACTGGGTAAATTGACTATTACTCTAAGAAAGCAAAATCTTTAATTCCACTGTAGCACATTTCCTCCTGTGTTAATAACTGTTCCACACACAGACATACCTTGGGGATATTGCAGATTCAGTTCTAAACCACTGTGATAAAGTGAATATCACAATAAAGCTAATATAAATGAATTCTTTGTCTACCCAGTGTGTATAAAAATTTGTACTATACTATGGTCGATTAAATGTGCAAGAGCATTATATAAAAAATGTATATATCTTAATTTAAAAAATACTCTATTGCTAAAAATGCTAACC
This sequence comes from Mustela lutreola, assembly GCF_030435805.1. Classification (NCBI taxonomy): domain Eukaryota; kingdom Metazoa; phylum Chordata; class Mammalia; order Carnivora; family Mustelidae; genus Mustela; species Mustela lutreola. The sequence goes on along the minus strand of NC_081299.1, from coordinate 89,132,896 downwards.
ACCATCTGTGCTTTCAGTGAGTTATAATCTTTTTGCTGGTGGAGGATCTTGATTGGATGTTAATAGCTGCTGACTGAGCAGGGTGGTGGCTGTTGAAGACTAGGGTGTTTGTGGCAATTTCTTAAAATTAAGAACAGTGAAGTCTGCTGCATCAATTGATTCTTCTTTCTATGAATGATTTCTTGGTAGCATGTGATGCTGTTTGATAGTGTTTTACCCACAGCAGATCTTTCAAAAATTGTAAATTATCTCTTCCCTACCCCTGCTTTATCAACTAAGTTTATGCAATAGGCTAAATATTTTGTTGTCATTTTAACATTCCTCATGGCATCTTTGCCAGGAATAGATTCCATCTGAAGAAACTCTTTTGTTTGATCATCTAAAAGAAGCCACTCCTCATCCAATAAAGTTTTATTATGAGATTGCAACCATTCAGTCACATCTTCGGGCTCCACTTCTAATTCTAGTTCTGTTACTATTTATACTACACCTGCAGTTACTACTTAAGTCTCCAAAGTCATCTAAGAAGGTTAGAGTCAACCCCTTCCGAACTCCTGTTCATGTTCATATTTTGACTTCTTCCCATGAATCATGAATGTTCTTAGTGACATCTATTATTTTGAATCCTTTCCAGAAGGCTTTCAGTTTACTTTACCCAGATCCATAAGAGGAATAACTATCTATAACAGCTATAGCTTAACAAAATGTATTTCTTTTTTGTTTTTTAGAAAGTTTGCTTTTATTTTTTAATTTAAAAATTTTTTATTATTATGTTCAGTGAGCCACTGTATAGTACATTAGTTTTTGATGTTCAGTGATTCATTAGTTACATATGACACCCAGGGCACATCACAATGCGTGTCCTCCTTAATACCCATCACCCTGGTCCACCCTTCTCCATCCCCTCCCTTCTGAGACTCTCAGTTCATTTCTCAGAGTCCAGAGTCCTATGGTTCATCTCTCTCTGATTTCTACCCCTTCAGATTTTCCTCCCTTCCCTTGTGGTCCTCTGTGCTATTGCTTATGTTCCACATATGAGTGAAACCATATAATTGTCTTTCTCTAGTTAGCTTATTTCACTTAACATAATCCCCTCCAGTATAATCCATGTCAGTGCAAACAGTAGGTATTCATTTCTCATGGCTGAATTATATTCCATTGTGTATATGGATCACATGTTCTTTTTTTTTTTTTTTTTTTTTTTTTTTTTTTTTTAAAGATTTTATTTATTTATTTTACAGAGAGAGAGATCACAAGTAGGCAGAGAGGCAGTCAGAGAGAGAAGGTGAAGCAGGCTCTTCGCCGAGCAAAGAGCCCGATGTGGGGCTCGATCCCAGGACCCTGAGATCATGACCTAAGCTGAAGGCAGAGGCTTAACCCACTGAGCCACCCAGGCACCCCAGGATCACATGTTCTTTATCCATTCATCTGCTGAAGGTCATCTTGGCTCCTTCCACAGTTTGGCTATTGTGGACATTGCTGCTATGAATATTGGGGTGCATGTGCCCCTTCTTTTCACTACATCTGTATCTTTGGGGTAAATACCTAGTAGTTCAATTGCTGGGTAATAGGGTAGCTCTATTTTTAACACCTTGAGGAACCTCCATACTGTTTTCCACAGTGGCTATACCAGCTTGTATTCCCAATGACAGTGCAAGAGTGTTCCCCTTCCTCTACAGCCTTGCCAATATTTGTTGTTTCTTGTTGTGTTATCTTTTTCATTCTAACTGGTATAAGGTGGTGTCTCGTTGTGGTTTTGATTCGTATTTCCCCCATGGCTAGATCATTTTTTTATGTGTTGCTTTTCTACACACTGAAAATGTAACTGTAGAAAGAGAAATGAAAGAATTAATTCCTTCCACAATAGCAACAAAAACCATAAGATACCTAGGAATAAGCCTAACCAAAGAGGTAAAGAATCTATACTCTAGAAACTACAGAACACTTACAAAAGACATTGAGGAAGAAACAAAAAGATGGAAAAAAATATTCCATGCTCATGGATTGGAAGAACAAATATTGTTTAAAAAGTCTATCGTGCCCAGATCAATTTACATTCTCAATGCCCTCCCTATTAAAATACCATTGGCATTTTTCAAAGAGCTGGAACAAACAACCCTGAAATTTGTAAGGAAAAAGAAAAGACCCTGAATCACCAAGGGAATGACGAAAAAGATAAACAAAGCAGGGAGCATCACATTGCCTGACTTCAAGCTATATTACAAAGCTGTGATCACAAAGGCAGTATGGTATTCGCACAAAAACAGACACATAGACCAATGGAATAGAGTATAAAATGTGTTTTTTAAATAATAAGATTTGAAAGTCAAAAGGACTCCTTGATCCATGGACTGCAAAACGGATGTTGTGTTAGCAGGTACAAAAACAACATGAGTCTTATTGTACATCTCCCTCAGAATTCTTGGGTGACCAGGTAGATTGCCAAGGAGCAGTAATATTTTGAAAGGAATCTTTGTTTTCTGAGCAGTAAGTCTCAATGGTGGGTTTAAACTTCAGTAAACTGTGTTGTAAACAGATGTCCTGTCATCCAGGTTTTGTTGTTCCATTTATAGAGAACAAAGTAGAATTAGAATGATTCTTAAGGGCCCTAGGATTTTCAGAATCGTAAATGAACATTGTCTTCAACTTTAAGTCACCAGAGTCCTTAGCCCCCAACAAGATTCAGCCTGTTTTTTGAAGATTTCACTTGGGCATTGACTTCTCCTCTCTAGCTATGGAAGTCCTAGATGGCATCTTCTCCCAATAGAAGGCAGTTTTATGTACATTAAAAATCTGTTGTTTACTGTAACCACCTTAATTAATTGTCTTAGCTAGATCCTCTGGATAAGTTACTGAAACTTCTACATCAGCACTTGCTGCTTTACCTTGTGCTTTGATATTTTGGTGATAGCTCTTTCTTAAATCTCATGAAACCACCTCTGCCAACTCCAAACTTTTCTTCAGCTTTCTCACTTCTCTCAGTCTTTATAGAATTGAAGAATTAGGTCCTTGCTCCGGATTCGGTTTTGGATTAAGGAAATGTTATGGCTGGTTTGATCTATTTAGACCACTAGAACTTTCTCCATATTGGCAATAATGTTGTTTCACTTTCTTATTATTCATATGTTCACTGGAGTAGTATTTTTAATTTCCTTCAAGAACATTTCCCTTGTATTTACAACTTTGCTATTTGGCACAACAGGCCTAGTTTTTGGCCCATCTCAGGTTTGACATGCCTTCTGTAAACTTAATCATCTCTAGCTTTTGATTTAAAGTGAGAGATGTGAGACTCTTCCTTTCCCTTGAACACTTAGAGGCCATGGTAGGTTTGTTAATTGGTCTAATTTCAATATTGTTATGTCTCTAGGAATAGGAGGCTTAAGGAGACAGCCAGTTGTTGGAGCAGTCAGAACTACTCAATATTTATGGATTTTTTTTGCCATCTTATATAGGTATGGTTTGTAACAACCCAAAACAATTACAATAGTGACATCAAAGATCATTACATGAATACAGATCACCATAGCAAATATAATAATAAGGAAAAGTCTGAGATATTCAAAGAATTATCACAGTGTGGCACATAAACATGAAGCAAGAAAATGCTGTTGGAAAATTGTGTTGATTAGTTTGCTTGAGTCACAAAACTTCAATTTGTAAAAAAACACAATATCCTTGAAGTAAAGTAAAACAAGGTATGCTTGTATACTAGAGAAATACTTGAAACCCTTCATAGTTATGGAATGAAAGAAATATGTTACTATAGCATAAGACATCTGATGAATATGTAATATATCGACTTAAAATCTGAAACAAAACCAAACCAGACAATTTTGAAATTCAAAGCTAACCATGAAAAAATGGATATGAGAAAATTGAGTCAGAATAGATATAATTATTTGATAAATTCAAAAGTACCTAGTTTTCAGGAAATAAAGACAAATATTTGCAAAACAAAAAGAGTGAAATAAATTATTTAAAGTCATAGTTGGAAAATAAAGAGAAATAATTTTATAAGTAATGTGATATCTTATTGATACAATTAATATTAAATTAATTTGACCATATATATTTTTAAATAACTCTTATAAAAACAAATATTGATATATAAAGAACACTGTAATATTTAATAGAAGAACATTCATGGAAGATTCAAATTGAATATTATTGAAATTAACCAATACATATATATGCTAAGATTCAATTTATGTTATTTTCATTTGTGATATCTTTCTCTTTCTGATATTACTAATAATACATCTCTTGAACAAACCTGATTAGTGAGGTTGCATATTACCTGTTTAAATCACCACAGTATCTCCAACTCAGAGTAAATAATAGCCTTGGGCAACAATAAAATGTGACTAATGGCCTTGTTCATTTGAACACTGTAAGAAGAGGCAGAATCACTCATGGAAAATTGTGATTGGTGGAATGAATAAGTGGTAATTGCTTCACATTAAATAAACAAAGGACACTATCATATATTAATACATTCACAGTTTATTACAGTTTAGACATATTCTAATCAACACTGACAGCAATTGAATAGATTGGTTGCACCCAAAGGTGCTGTTTATTAATTTATTTTAACAAATAATGATGTTGTGTCAAGGTAAATTATGTTTCCTCATATGTTGCAGGTTTTTCCATTGAAACTTGAACTGAACAGGATGCTTATTCATTTGTCTTTTTATTTTAATGTTAAATTATTTTAGACCAACGTTTCACTGGGGTTTTAAGGGCTAGTGTTTTTGTTTTTTGAATGACTTTCAGAAAGTAATAAAGGGAGGTCTTTGAACTGTTACTCAAATTGTCAAGTGATTTATTGTGACTTTCCTATTTATCTTTATTTACTTCATATGTAAACTAAGAGTAATAAGCTGCTCTAATTTTCTAATGATCTTGAACATTTAAAATGATAGAATAAGGAAATAATTGAAAGTTTAAAAAATCACTATAATGATTATGATACATAGTTTAAAATAGAATATTTTAAAAGTAAAGTTTTGTGTCCACTCGTTACACACAATTACATATAAGTAGGACCACACCAAATAATTTTATGTACCCCAAGCATATTTGTCTTTCCTTTTTTTGTTTTTATTTATATATTTGATGGAGAGAGCACCAGGAGGGGGAGCAGCAGGGGGGGGAAGCAGATTCCCCACTGAGAGGGACCCTCCCCACCTGAGGCAGGCCTTGATCCCAGGACCCTGAGACCATGACCTGAGCTGAAGGCAGTGTCTTAACCAACTGAGCCACCCAGGTGCTCCCGTAGTTACATTTTTAACTTTTTGAAGAGTTCCATACTGTTTTCCACAGAAGCTCCACAATTTACATTCCTATCAAAATTGTAGGAGGATTCCAATTTCTCCACTTCTTTACCAACACACATACACATACGTAAAGATATATAGATATATCCATTCTAATATGTATGAAATAATATTTCATTGTAGTTTTGATTTGCAGTTCCCTGATGATTAGTGATGTTGAGCATCTTTCCATATACCTGTTGTTCATTTGCATATCTTCTTTGAAAAGATGTCTATTCAAGCTCCTTGCCCATTTTGTAAATTGTATTATATGTTGCTGCTGCTGCTGCTGCTATTTTTATGGAGTTGTATGAGTTCTTCATGTAGTTTGATTTTTTAAAAAAATATTTATTATTTGGCAGAGAGAGACACAGTGAGATAGGGAGCACAAGCAGGGGGAGTAAGAGAGGGAGAAGCAGGCTTCCTGCTAAGCAGAGAGCCAGATGTGGGGCTTGATCCCCAGACTCTGGAATCATGACCTGAGCTGAAGGCAGATATTTAATGCCTGAGCCACCCAAGAACCCCACGTAGTTTGGATATTAACTGCTTATCGTATATATGGCTTGTAAGCATTTTCCTCCATTACTTAGGATTCCTTTCACTTTGTTTATTATTCTTAACTCTGTGGAAATGCTGTTTTTCACTTGATGTCTCACTTCTATGTCTCAATTCTATGCTTCTGCTTCTGCTTTTGCTTTTGTTTTTCGTATTTGGTGTCCTATTCAAGAAATCATGAAGACTTCTCCTTAAAATTTCTCCTTGGGGTTTCACAGTTTTAAGTCTATGTTTATTTATTTATTTTTTAAAAGATTTTATTTATTTATTTGACAGACAGAGATCACAAGCAGGCAGAGAGGCAGGCGGCGGGGGGCGTGGTGGGGTGGGCAGGCTCCCCACTGAGCAGAGAGCCTGATGCGGGGCTCAATCCTAGGACCCTGAGATCATGGCCTGAGGCGAAGGCAGAGGCTTAGCCCACTGAGCCACCCAGGTGTCCCTACAGTTTTTAAGTCTATGTTTAAATCCTTATTCCTTTTATGTTTATTTGTGTGAATGATGCAAGAAGGGTCTAATTTCATTCCTTTGGGTGTGAATATCTAGTTTTCCTAGCACTATTTGTTGAAGATTTTATCCATTGACACATTTCTGTAAGATTCGTTTACCATATTTGCATGGATTTATTTCAGGATTCCATTCTGTTCTCTTTATCCCTATGTCTATCCTTATACCAATATCATACTGCTTTAATTACTTTAGCTCCGTAATATATTTTGAAACCAGGAAGTATGATGTGTCCATCTTTGTTCTTCTTTCTCAAGATTGCTTTAGCTCTTCAGATTCTTTTATGGTTCCAATTGAAATTTAGAATTATTTTTCTTTCACTGTAAGAAATGCCATTGAGAATTTGATAGGAAATACGTTGAATCTGCAGATGGCATTAGGGAGTTATGAACACTTTAACAATATTAAGTCTTCCAACCCATGTCCAACCCTTATTTATATTTAAAGGTTCTACTACAATTTTTCTCAGCAAGTCTTTCCTGATACTCTTCTTTTGTATCCCTCTAAATTACTAATATAGCATTTGTAATATTAGAATGTAAATGTTTTACTTGTGTGTCTTTCTTACACACAGGGCAGATCAAAAGAAAAAATAAAACCTCATATCACTTTGCTCTCTCTCTCTCTCTCTCTCTCTCTCTATATATATATATATATATGTTTTTACACCAAATTTTGAATTCTTATTTTAATATTATTAAAATATTTTATATTATTAAGTTAATGTTATGACTGTAATAATATTGAACTTTAGAATGTACCTTCAACCACTACCTGCAAACATATGCAGCACATCTGCACATCTGTAAGCTAAGTTTAAATCTTTCTTTTTCTCCATCTCTCTTTGTCTCCATATATACCATTACACATCTATATGCATACATATTAATTTGAAATTTATATATATATGTTCTATTATTGAAGAAATAGCACAATCTTTCAGGATAGTTTCCTTTCTTGTAGACTTTTAAAACCATTGAAAATGCTGAGTCAGTCTGTTAGCAACACATTTGTGAAATCTCTAGTTATAATTATTTACACTATAATCAAACAACTAAAGCAAGAGTAATATTAATGCATATATAGACACACACAAATAAAGGGTTTAATCATTAAGCCTCACTCATTCATTCCATTTATTCAATAAATGATATCTTATCTGTATGCACCAGACATTTTACTTAGCACTCAAGATGAGATTATGAACACAGCAACCAAAGTACCTCACTCATCTCACAGAGTTTAAAATATCGATAGAGAAAATCAGCATAAGTGAACAATTGAAATCAAATTAATTATTGATATTTTGAAGAATCTAGTGTTAAGATAAAGATAAGATGATGCAAGCAAGTCTTTACTAAGAAGTAATATCTTCATCTACTTGGCTATTAAAAAAGACCTAGATGAACCCGAGAAGAATTATTAGTGTGTGTGTTTTTATTTTCTGGGCAAAAGGAATGATACGTGCAAAGACATTCAGTCAAAATAATGCTCAATGAATGTCTAAACTAAAAGATGAATAATTTGAAAGGCGTATGCCAAAAGGCAAGAAGAATGGCACAAGGTGGGCTTTGGGAGCTGGAAAGGTGGAAAATTATGAGGTTCTAATTGCAAATCAACTAGGGTTGACTTAAAAATTAGGAGGGTCATAGCAAATCATTGGGATTTAGTTTCTAATTTTAACAGAAATATTAATGATTTGCTTTACATTTTGAAAACTTAAATTTGGCACTGTACAGAGGATAGACAGGATTCAGTCACAAATTGAAGTAGAGATTATGAGTTAAGTAACTGTGCTGTTCTCCAGTTAGTAGATTTATCTATACATCACAGATGGTTTTTCGTAATAGCTATATAGTGACATAAGAAGAAGTGACAAAGAAAGAGCAGATGTTATTTTTTTCCGAAATGACAAAATTACAATTTATTGATCACATGAAGATAGTTATCTTCCGTACAAAACTATTCTTTAATTGCAGTGTAAAATTCTATATGGACCATTTACATGGTGACTAAATATCCTCAAATTTAAATCTAACACCTTCCAAAGAATTCATCTGTTGCAAGAAAATGCATATGTGAAAATGCATCTGGACAATTAATTTAAGCTTTGAAATTTGACTTGAAAATTATTATCTAGCCTATTAAGACCTCAAAAGTTAATAACTCTCAAGGTAGAAAATAGCAAAATCTTTCAACTCATAAGGCAAGTGCAACAAAAATAATTCACAACATTTTATTAATATGACTTTATTGGGTTATTACTTGGTATGTACTTCTCTGCATTTTGCTTATGTCTTCTCTGTCTATAAACAATTATAGACAACTATTAGTTACACTGAGAGAATCATTACTATTGGTACATGCAAAGAACCATGAGTTTAGTTTATCTTTTGAGTTTAGATAGACATCAAAGAAAATTATTATAAAGATATTTCCACTGGCTTTTTACCATAGTCCATAATTTTTTAAATTTTGGATGGAGTCACATTAGCAAATTTCACTATCATCTTTAATTGCCATGTAGAATGAAACACTTATTTTTATTGACTAACAAATTCTCTTTTTGTAGGCTGATGAATCAGAGGAGACAAATATAATCAGAATGTGTATGAGTTACCTTTAAAGCAGGTATGTTATCATTTTTTTAAATCTTCCAATCAATTAAACCTTATAAAGTTTACCTTATATAACCTTAAGGTGTCATAGGATGCAGAACTCAATTCTCAGTGTACAAGATGGCAAGACCAGATATCCCTTTAATCAGTTACCTTGGCATTTAAAGCAGGGCCATGGGACCAAGGCATACTTAATCAGACACAAAAAGGAAAGAAGAAAAAATAAACACAGAAATTTTGAGTCTGGCATTAGTGGTGAAATCCCAAAAGTAGGAAGAGTAAAGAATTCAAACACTTTATATGATGAGAAGTGAGTGGCCCCCACTAACATCCAAACTTCAGGAAACTAATTAAGGGTTTCAGATAGTAGAAGATGGGGGACTTCTCTGTTAGTCAGGTAACACTAACAGCAGTTCTGTTAGGTTGTTATTAGTGTCATCCTTACTTTACAAGTGAAGATAAAGAGGCAGAGAGTGTTTACACAGTTTGTCAAACTAATAGATAGTGGCTATGAAACAGACCATTATGATTGGACCATTATGATTCAGAGTTTGTCTTCTTAATGAATATACTACAGAGCTTTCTTCACCTATATAAAAATATGTTCCAAAGCTATGAAAGTCCTTTTCAAAGGTGCTGACACATTACTCACTAATGAATTTTCCAAGGTTTTGGTGAAGTAGATGTCTTAAGCATCCTATAAGAAGATATAGATGCAAAATGGGTGATTCACAAATTATAAATCCACTGTAACTTCTTCCTACATCTGTACCTGGAGATTATTTTCCTCCCTGTTGGTTTCTAGTCAATTATCAGAATAAAATCTCAATTATTTGCTTGGTCGATTATCTGAGACTAAATCTCAGAAGAGGCCAATATATATACATATGCCATGAATCCTTTAATATAATGATACTCTTGGAATTCACTTCATTTGAAAATGGCTCATTGATTTTAGTAGACATGGCAGAATCCTGTAAGGGCCAAAATGACCAGTGAGTAGTTCCCACAGCACAACGGGAGTATTTATCAGATCCATCTCACATACAGATTTCTCAGATCAGATTTATCAGATCTATCTCACATACTATCTTTAGTAGCAGCTGATAAGATCCCATGATTGGCAACATGCTAATATTTCACTTACTAATACTTTTTAAAATAAAATAAAATTAGGTTTAGATAATGGAGGCCTAATTTGAAATAATAGAATCATGACTGCTGAATTAATTTCCAAGTCAATTTAGTTCACAAATTCAAAAAGACCTAAAAAATAAAATAAATAAATACATCCTCAGGATCTTTTTAGCTTTCTCCAAAGACAAGGGAATAACTACACAATAAGAAAATGAAACACTTAGATCTTTTTAGTATTTGTCAACAGTGACTATACATTTTCATTAATCTGGGGACTAAGACATTTTCTTCTTTCCTTAATTACAGTGGAGGCTAGAGGACCAAATAATAAATGAAGTCTTGAATGAAATTCACTTCATGGTAAGTCTACCTTAATTCTAAAACTGATCTGTTATTTCTTCACAGATTATTAGATTTATAGTTCAGGAATAAATGTGCTCTACAATTATAAACATTCTCCCAGTGGTGCCGGGCTGGCTCACTTGGTAGAACACATGACTTTTGATCTCAGGGATGTAAATTTGAGCCCCACATTGAGTTGGAGAGATCACTTAAAACTAAAAATTTTAGTGTATGTGCTGCTGAAGCCAGCACAAAACTTAAAACTTCTCTTAAAAGAGAGAAGAAATCTCCTATTGTCTTTTGACCAAAGAAGTAAGGTCTATTACGAGAAAGTCCAAATGGAAATTCCTACAAGCATGTTTTTCTTCCCAAAATAGCAGTAGCTAAGAGCACAGACTCTAGAATTAGACCACACAGGTTAAAATCACAGTTCTACTACTTAAATGTTTTGTGACTTTACACAAATATCTTAATCATTTTATTTTTTTTAAAGATTTTATTTTATTTATTTATTAATCATTTTATATTTTAATTTTGCTATATGTAATTAGTTATAATATCTATATTATGGGATATATTTTATGGAACACATACTAATGTTTGACATGCATTAGTTATATATTAGTGTTTGATTAACCAATCAGACAATCAAAAATGATACCTACTTACCTTCCCACCAACAGTGTTCAAGGGTGCTTTCTCTCTGCATCTTGGCCAACACTTGTTATTTCTTGTCTTTCAGATTCTTGCCATTCTGATAGGTGAAGATAATATCTCATTGTGGTTTTGATTTGCAGTTCAATGAGGATTAGTGATATTGAGCATCTTTCCAAGTGTCTGTTGGTCATCTGTATATCTTCCTTGGAAAAATGTCTGCCCACTATTTAATCAGGCTGTTTTTTGGTGTTGTGTAAATTATTTATATATTTTGGATATTGACCTCCTATCAAACACTATACCATTTATTGCACTTGCAAAAGGTATACTACAACAGTATTAAAACCCCACTTTTACAATTGTAAATTATGGTGCAGAGGGAACACATTTTGGTAATCAGAACTTCAATTAGCACAATCATTGTTTCAATTTTATCTCCAGGGAAAGAAGGCCTGGCTTCCCTATCTCTGATAGGATAACCTATCAAAGTTTTGATAGGTTATCTAGATGTTTGGAAGAAATACATGGATTAATTAAAAATGTTTGAGAAGATATGTATTGACAGACTTCTTAATTTATGACCAGAATATTTGTGACTCATGTGGTGGGTCAGCAAAAGCTCTCCAAGTAGAGAAGACTTACAATAAGACAGTATGGGAAAAATAATTCAATTTTGTGAAGTAAGTGAGCATTTCTTCCCCAGGTAACAGAAAAGAGAAGTCTCAACAATATAACCTTCCTCTTATTAAGACTGACCTAGTTACAGTCCCTGCTCATTCTCTAGTACCATAAACCCAAGAACCAGTCATCCACCCAGTGGAAAATGATTATATGGGAATCTTTGCGTCTTTTTCATCTAAGTGGGCACAGGTTAATTTGCACCAATGTAGACAGTTGTTCTGGATTGTGCTGCTTCTAAGCCCTGCAAGATTTCCAACCTTAAATTTAGGGACCACTGCTCTGCCAGTCCCTCAACACTGCTTCTGGGCAGGGAACTTAATTTACTACAATGAAAGAAAAAATGACAATTACTTTATCTTATATATCTTATGACTCTGACAGATTGTATTAAAACCTTTAATTTTTTTAGATTAAAATCCAGAATGCTTAATGTGGCCAACAAAAACCTACATTTTCTGGCTTCTGCCTTTCTCAAAGCCCATTATCCAACCATTCTTTCCTCAATTCTCAGAGCTCCAGCCTGAGATTGTGCAATTTTTCCACTATCTGCTCGAATCTCAAAGCCCTGGTATGAGATGTTCCTGAACCTGTAACTCTCTCCTCATTTCCATTTCCTAGCTCAAATTTAATCATTATTTAGATGTCAGATTGAGTGATATTGCCACAAAGAAACCCACCCTTGCTTCACAGATTATATCAGGGCTCTTTCTTAATACTGTTACAGCTTTCTATACTTTTTCATTTTTCTTATCACAGTATAATTAATTATTTAACAACCATTTCTTGTGTCTTCCCCTTTGGAATTAAGCCCAGAAGGCATGGACAATTTTTAACTTATCCGTTCCTGTGTCCATGTGATCTATCACTGCGTTTATATGTAATAGGTACAAAAAATATTTCTCGAATAAATGAGTAAATGATTTCATTGTAAGTTAATTCCTCATGGGGAACTTGGAGTTTATAATTAATGCATGAGAGGAAGATCGTTTTTCCAGTCACATCATCATCCCTATCATCTTTTTATGATAGCCAGGTGTTGAGTTGTAAGGTGAGAACCCTTATTTTAACATACCCATTCCATACCAGCCCCATGTCACTTCATCAAACACTATTCAATACACTAGCAGTAGTCTCACCCAGGGGTAGTATCCTAAGCATTTAAAAAAAATATTATGTATTGTTTTGAGCACACATCACCAAATTACTTGTTTTTTATTTTAAATTTTCTGGGAGCATTTTTCATCATAGGCACATAAGACATTTGTAACAAGGAAATGATCTGATAAAGGGACAAACATGTTCCTAGCTATTGGAAAACATAGTTGCACATCCACACCCGATGCTTAGATTATGATGATACACTTGTCAAAACACAGTACGATTATGTTATGAATAGGAAGTTGATTTCATATTTTAATCTTAATGGAGATTAGATATTTGAATTCTGTAGACATGCATCTGAGTTTAATAACCATCAAATGCATGTTCAGATTGAATGACCGAGTCAATTATTTTTCCAAAAGTAGTTATTAAGAGAGTTTTAAATACATAAGAATAGCAATGGAACAACTCATGAATATTCTATATTTCCAAAATTAATCTCAAGTCAACTTCATAGTTTATATTTGTGAAATCATTATTGTATGATTTGGAGATGTTGATGACTTTCAAAGTAATGGAATGTTAATAACTTTTGGAAGGGGTAAAACAACAAAAGGGCATTAATAAGCCATGTAGCATTTAGCACAGTGATCTCCTCGGGTACATATTTTGGGTCTGGACTTCCATGTTTCTGAAAGAGATCATTTTCTAACCTATAGATTTCATGGTTTGTGGGGACAGATCTTAAAACTAAAATAGTATTAACGAAATTTTTATATTTTATATTTCAAACTTTTAGAGTAATAAATTAAGGATTACTTTTTCTCTACAGTGTACAATCCTGTATTATTTGATGTTTGTGTCCTTTAAAGTTACAGTGCGCACTTCAAAGACATGGAAGAGGACTTAAGAAAGTTTAACCGAAGTTAGTTTGCCTGCCTAGCTTCCTCACTGGCACTGTGTCCCCTCAGCATTCAGATAAATGGAATGAGACATTAGGGGGTCTCCCAGTAATTCACTTAAACTGAATTTAGGTGCCACTGGGCGGCAAGGAAAAGGTGGAAGAAATGGAAAAGAACAGGGAAAAAATAGTCATTATAATGCAGCACAGTAAAAAAGTAACTGTTTGGGATCTGAGAGCAGATTGTACTTCAGGAGACCTGCTAGCTAAAATGCGCTACTTTCTTGACAAGATCGTAGGAGGTTTTTTGTTTGTTTGCTTGTTTTTAAGATTTACATTTATTTGTGTATGCGTTTGTTTATTTAGAGAGAGAGTAACAAAGGGAAAGAAAGAAAGTACAGAGGGGAGGGGCACAAGGAGAGAGAGAGTGAGAAACAGGAGCAGACTCCCTGCTGAGCGTGAAGCCCATGCAAGGCTGGATCTCAGGACCCAGAGATCAGTCCTGAACTAAAACCAAGAGTCAGAGGCTTAACTGACTGATCCACCCAGGCACCCCTATAGTTTTTAAATTCCCAGCCAAGAGAAGACAGAGAATAGACTATTGCCTATGGAACTATAGAAAACTTTGGTGATAAAGTAAATAGAAAGGTATTTCTTTTTCTTTTTTTTTTTAAGATTTTATTTATTTTTATTTGACGAGAGAGATCACAAGTAGGCAGAGAGAGGCAGGCAGAGAGAGAGGAGAAAGCAGGTTCCCTGCTGAGCAGAGAGCCCAATGCAGGGCTCCATCCCAGGAACCCCGGGATCATGACCTGAGCGGAAGGCAGAGGCTTTAACCCACTGAGCCACCCAGGCACCCTGGAAAGATATTTCTGATTGAAATTCAGATTTTTAATAAAAGAGTTGTGATTTTAGATAAGTTCGTGAGTAGGGAACTGGCTAAGAATAAGTTCTAAATAGCAAAAATAGGACATGAGAGCCATGATCTAATATGATAGAATATAATGCAAACTTACTTCTACCTTGAATGTTGGTTTTTTTTAAATCCATTCATAAACCTATTTTCTATATGCCGATGCCTCTATTATTTCATAAATTCAGCAAAAATTGAATAATTTATTAAGTCTGTGCCAAAGGCTATATAGAATAAAACAAAAAGACATAAAATTTCTGTCTTCAAGAAAATTTCATTTTCTTAGAGGGAGCTGGAAGAACAAGTAATACAGTAGAGGAAATTTCAAGTAAGAATGAACTGGATGTCAAGGGAAAGGTTGTAAGAGACAACAGAACAAATTTGAAGTATAACAAATAGTCCCAGATTGCTGAAGCATAATGATATAGGTAAGGAATGGCAATGGTGGAGGTCTAAAGAATGGAGACATTGATCGTGAATGTCGTAATGTATAGTGCCAGGAAGTATGTAATAATCAATGAGATGAGATCGGAGGATTTTAGAAAGGTGGTTATTACTAGTTATATGGACTATGATAGGAGACAAGATTGCAAGAATTGAGTCCAGGGGCGCCTGGGTGCCTCAGTGGATTAAAGCCTCTGCCTTCAGCTCAGGTCACGAACCCAGGGTCCTGGGATGGAGCCGTGCATCAGGCTCTCTGCTCAGCAGGGAGCCTGCTTCCCTTCCTCTTTCTCTCCCTGTCTCTGCCTACTTGTGATTTGTCTGTCAAATGAATAAAAAAAATCTTAAAAAAAAAATTGAGTCCAGTTAGAGAGCTGGTATAGTTGTCCAGGGGAAAAATAGTCTGAGTATAATAATATGTTATGGGAGAATATAGATAAATATCCTAAGTGTATTCATAGAGGGAAATCAAGAGCTTAACATCTGATTTGGTGGACATAAGTACTGTCATAGGGCGTGATGGAAAGGAAGCTGTTTGGGATAAATCCAAGATGCAATTAACTTGGTAAATAGAGATATTTTGACCAAGACAAGGAATAAAAGGAATGTAGATGGATATACATTTAAATGGATTTTTAAAGATAAATGTGTATCTCATATTTGATGAATCATTCTGCCTTTACTGATTTTATTTTTAAAAATTTTTTCTCATACTTGAGTTTCATCTCCATCTTTTTTTTTTTTTTTTTTTTTTTTTTTGAAGTGTTCCTGGTAGGAGGGTAAAGCCTTCTGGATTCATAAAGGATTTATTTCCATAAGTAAGGAAGAAGCAGCATGCACAGACAGTATTCCTAAAACTCACAAGAAAACTATAGATGTATATGGTTTAAACAAGGAATATTCAGAAAATTAAAGTTTTATTCTTTGCTGCCACCATTTGAAAATCTTGCCAGGAAGACACAGCTGTGGTTTTTTTACCTTCATATCAGTCTTGGTTTAAATAAAGCTGAAATATAAGGGGGATGGGGGTGGTGTGTGGGGAGAGGTTGTTAGGTAACTGCAACCAGCTATTTTTGAAAAAGATTAATGGAACAAAATTTCTTCTAATATTAATTTAAGTATAATTTAGAAGCCATTCTTGTGTTGCACCATCCATCATAGGCATAGGATATAGAAAAATAAATAAGTAATTAAAAACTTGTTTATTTTATGTAACTTCTTGTTCCATTATATTCATCTAGGAGAGTTATTAAAAGGGGAACATGATTTGTTTTTCAATTTTCTAATACATAAATAAAAGGATATATTACAATGAAAGTCTTTGCAAGTATTTCCTTTGGCAACCTAAGGTCAATTCATTGAAAAACTAAAACACGTTTTTCAAAAAAATTTGAAAAATAGAACACCTTGTTCACTTGTGTATCCTATAGGAAGAAAAACAAACATTTGCTTACCACCCTTCATTCTGCCACACCCTGTACTAAATATTTTTGCATTATCTATTTAATTATCACAGAATCTATTTAAAATAGAAATTACAGTCTCAAACTTTCAAATGAGAGAAAATGTTTTCATAGATGTTATTTGTTCTAGGTCATTTACCTAGTAAATAGTAGCTAGAATTTGAGCTTAGATGATTCTTAATTCTATGCTAAGTCCAAAGCACAAAAAGAATATGCAAAAAAACAAAAAACAAAACACAACTTGAAAAGGAAATTCCCTAAGCAGATAACAAACTGAAAATTTTATCCCTATAGCTTTAAATCTATCATTTCGTCCCTTCCCATCTACTCATGAGTCTGTTCTTTAGCCCAGATCTTGATATGATCAGTTCCTTTTACTCCAGAATTTTGTGCAGTCATTTCTTTGTCTTCTCTTCTGTATTAGTCATCCTTCCCTGTTCACTGGGTTCTTTATTGCCATCTGGAAAACGTACTGATGTTTAAAATATACTTAAAATTAAAAACAGGGGCACCTGGGTGGCTCAGTGGGTTAAAGCCTCTGCCTTTGGCACAGGTCATGATCCTAGGGTCCTGGGATCGAGACCCGCATCCAGCTCTCTGCTCAGCAGGGAGCCTGCTTCCCTCTCTCTCTGCCTGCTTCTCTGCCTATCTGTGATCTCTGTCAAATAAGTAAATAAAATCTTAAAAAAAAAAAAAAACAACTAAAAATAAGTGCCAAAAGTACAACACATTACTGGACTATGAACTTTTCTAGCTACTTCCCAATCACCTTCCCTTTTCAGACAGTTTTTCTATGGTATAAATGACTGTGTTCACTTTCTCACTTCTAGTATACTCTAAACATTGAGAATCTGACATCTGCTTGCAACATTTAAATAAAACAATGGCCTCTTCCTTCATATAAAATATGCATTGAATTGTTCAATCCTATTATTTGGCCAATATAAACATTTGAAACCACTGAATACATAGTTCTTGAAATTGTTTTGTCTTTGGCCTCTCTGAAACTAATCTTCCTTGATCTTTACTCCTGTCTCTGAATCTTATGGATTAAATATTCTCTTTTTCAGACCACATTTTAACCCAAGCTACTCATAAATCTTAGTTCAATTTTAAGCTTTAATAATTTTAGAATTATAAATGCTATAAATTGAAAAGAAAAAGTACTTAAGAGTTTAATTATTTACACTCCTTTTACACTTATTGAGTTTTATGAATTTTAAATAATAAAAGCTTAGCCTTTTTTGGTTACTCTGAATGAAGATGTCAGATATTCACTGAAACAAAAGACACATACAATTATAAATTTATTTTTTTCCAGGGTCCAACTCATTTCAAGTGTCCATTTCAAGTTTACCTTTTTTCTGCAATATCTTTTATTTTATGTTTTTATTTAAGTTCATTAGGTAACATATAGTATAATATAAATGTCAGGTGTACAATATAGTGATTCAACACTTCCATACATCACTGGTGCTCATCCCAACAAATGCCCTCCTTAATCCCCATCAGCTCTTTCACCCATCCACCTAATCAACTCCCTTCTGGTAACCATCAATTTGTTCTCTGTAGTTACGAGTCCATAAATTACACATTTATTATTTGAAATCCATTTGTTCCCTCTGATTCAAGATGAAAATGCTGCCCAAATATCTTACATGAGCTCCATTCCCATGTACCTATTAGACTGCTTAAAGCCTTCTGTTAGAAGTCATCCAGGCAGATAATATCAATATGCCCCACATCTTATTTATTGGTTTCTTCCTCAAACTGGTTCTCCTCAAAACTGTTTTTTTTATTTTAAATGATAGAGTCTAAAGACCCAAGCCAAAAACCCTCTTCTTCAACTCTAACATCTAAGAAGCCTTAAGCCCTGACTCTTCTTCTCTTTACACTATTGTACATACCTTCCCCTTCCTGTTAATAATACTGATAACTTAATTTATAAATTCATAATAGATTGCTAATATTACTCAATAGGCTTTAAACTTGTCTTCCTATATCTTGTCTTACAACTTCCAAATGCCATGTTATAAGGTGTGGCCAGGAAAATATTGAACATGCACACATGCACACAATTGATAGACTTTCAACTTCAGGTAAGGCCTCGCAGATCAGAGTAGACCATTGCTTCAGCAGAAAAGTACTACACAAGAAGAATAAATTTTAAAAATCACATTTTTATAAGGATTAGCTATGGTGATCAACTGCTCATTAGTGGTTCCATGGTGCACTGGAGGAACTCTTTGATTGCAGTTGTAATGATACTGCATTGTTCTTGGAATGCTTACTCTAGTCACTAAAATCTAAATTACTTTATAGGAAAGCCCATTTTACATTTCTTTTCTTTTTCCTTTTTTTTTTTTTTTTTTTTTAAAGATTTTGTTTTTTTTTTTTATTTATTTATTTGACAGACAGAGATCACAAGTAGGCAGAGAGGCAGGTAGAGAGAGAGGAGGAAGCAGGCTCTCTGCCGAGCCTGATGTGGGGCTCGATCCCAGGACTCCGGGATCATGACCCGAGCCGAAGGCAGAGGCTTTAACCCACTGAGCCACCCAGGCGCCCCTTCCTTTTTTTTTTTTAAGATTTTACTTTTTATTTATTCATTTGGGAGAGGAATGAGTAAGAGAGAGTGCATGAGAGAGCACAAGCCAGGGCCAGAGGGAGTAGGAGAAGCTGATTCCCTATTGATCAGAGAGCCCGAAGCGGGCCTTAATCCCAGGACCCTGAGATCATGTCCTGAGCTGAAGGCAGATGCTTAACTGACTGAGCCACCCAGAGGCCTCTACATTTATTTTCTCATTCCTGCCATCTATATAATACTTACTGTTCTATAATTATTTAACAAATAATTGTTCAAAAAGTGAATAGGGAAACAAATAAATGAATATAAACATTAACAAGAGAACAAACAAATAAAAACCAAAATGTTATTAGAAAATACTTTTCAATGCCATCTCAGTCACTGTGGTCAAAAGATGGTGTACCTGGTTGGTACTTTCAACATGGCACATTTAGTCTATACCATCGGTGATTGTAAGCTGCTTGTGATTCTTTTTTAATTTATAAAAATAAAATATTTTATTCCCAATGGATTTTTAAAAGCATGAAATGTTAGCTAAGATAGAAGGTATTAATTTCTTATGCTAAGAAACATGGGACACTTCAATATTTAAGTAAATTTTTTGAAGATTTATTTATTTATTTATTTATTTGAGAGAGAGAGGGTCCTCAAGCAGACTCCCCACTGAGCATGAAGCCCAGCATGGGGCTTAATCCCAGGACCCTGAGTTCATGACCTGAGTCGACACCAAATGCTGGCTGCTTAACCAACTAAGCCACCCAGGCGCCCAATATTTAAATGAATTTCTAAACAAAATTAGAATTAAATGATTTCAAAAAGAAATGTGATGTTAATATGATACACATTATCCACAGAATCCACTCTGACCTTCCTAACAGGGTGCCTTGCTGCAGCCCTACTGCTTGGGTGATAGTCTGATTGACTGGTGCATGACAGACCTCACAGTACTAAACTCAGTCATAGACTAGAGATAAACTCAGGAATCTAGTTAGTTCTTTGACCTTCACTGGTAATGAATCCTGTAAGCTCATTAGTTGCAATCTGAAGTATTTTAAAATTAATTGCCTTTAGTTTAATGAAGTTTTTGCTTGCTTGAAAATCAGACCAATAGTAAATACCACAACAAACTCCTTAACGGTCGTTTATTACAGGCTAGCTGTGACCTTGAAGAGACCCTTTTTCCAAATGTAATGGCACGTATTTTACAGAATGAATAGAAAGGGTTTTATTTTAAATTTTAGAACTGTTCTTTATGCATTAGGAACCTTATTATACTTGCATTCATGTACAACTCTTTAAAATATATTAAAATCTTTTTTAAGATTGCATTTGCTCAGAATCATCCATGATTTTAATTTCTTGTTTGCTCAGCTTATTGGCCATATGATTGTCATATTGCTCCAGGCACAAAAGCAACAACCCTGACACTAATATTTTTTAAAGAACATTACATTATAATTCATACATATGTTTAACAGGGATGTGAATCGATGCCAACATTATAAAGGAAAAAAAAATCATGAAATGTAGTCTTACATAGAGGAATAATTTACTGCAGAGGAAATTAGAGTTCACTTCCATATTTGGAATTACTCATTTTACCTATGTACAAAAATAAGTTGAAATATTTATTCATTGGATCAATTGTATAATGTTGTATTTATAAATAAAAATAGTAGTCCCATAATTTTTCAGTTAGAGTTCATACCTTCTGTTACTGGCTATTCTATTACTGATAGATTATTCTGTTTTATAATTATGTTGGATTGTATTTTCCTATGTTCATTATTGCAGAAGGCACTTACTTTCATCGTTTGTATGTAATTGAGTTGTTTTTGTAAAGGTAGGGTGAATTTTCACTGGAACATTCACACTCTTGACTGACCAAAGACAGGTATAAAGAGCCCTGAAGTAAGATAGCTAAATCCTGGGCTTAGATTAACTTTTAACTATGTTGCCCAAGGAAGTTATTCAAGTTGAATGGTTTTCAGTTTACCCATTGGTATAAAATGTAGATATGGATTAGACTATTAAAAAAGAGTTATTCCAGCTCTGATTACATTGGGATTATAGAGTGACAGAGATGCTAAAGGAAGACCAAAATGAATTCTAGAAATGTTAATCTTATTCAGTCCCATAGCAAGTTTGTTTCAGTGAAAAGACAAAATACCAGGTTTTTCACTTACTGTTCAAAATTCTTTGCACATACCTTTACATAAACACACACTTAAGACTCTTAAATCAACATTTTAACTAGATGAATTTATTACCATCACTGAGAGTATTTCATTAAAATTGATATGAGATCATTTCCATAGATGCAAAGAAAACTAAAATGGTCTCTACCCATGCCTATGTGGGATATATTACTTTATACTACATACGAGTATAAAAACAATATACTGGCAACCCTATTTTCAAACATAACCTTGATATCTTTTTTGTGAGTAAAGATTTGAAACAACATTTAATGAAGAGGACATTATTGAAATGTTTCATACTATTCACTTTAAAAGAAATATATTTATTGCAATGTTTCATACTATTTGCTTTAAAAGAAATATATTTTATACAAGAGAAGGAAAATGCATCTGAAGTTTTGTAACATAGGATTTTAATATTTTGCAAACATTTGTTGTTTTGAAAATACAGTCAAGTGAATATAAATAAATACTAAAATGGATTTGAAACTTCTGTGTATGAAAATTATCTGTATCTCACAGAACCATTAGAAGAATTGAGATAATGTCTGTGAATTACTTAGGACAATGCTGGGACATATCAGGTAATAAGTATATTAGGAAATTCAATTAAGCAAACTGAGTAAATAACATTAACATAGCAAGTTCTTTTATTTGAGTATAAAGTATAATTTTTAGGTAAGTGTTTTGTTAAATTTAGATGAGTTTAAAAACAAGGATTAGAGCAGCGAAGTAAATGGACACTGATAAACTGATAGATTTGCAAGATAAATTCCACCCCATCTGCTTGACTCAACATATCCAAAGTTCTTTATGGAGTCACTATTTTTTCATATATTTTCTACCTATTTGCTTCATAGATTTTATCAAAAACGATCATTTTTAATCTCCAGCCCCACCACTAAAGTAGCAGTGTTTTAAAAAGAGAACATTTTCCTGAACTTTTGGGATACTTAAACTAGAGAGGACTTTAGGAGTACTCCAGTCTGTCTATTTTAGCCTGAAGAACAAGGTTGAATGGTGTATGTGGTATATCTAAAGTCTCTTGCTGTTTCAAATCTTAGTTCACTGTACTTTAAAATCAGAAACTCTTGTTCAAGTAAATAGTAAGAAAGGAAGGATATGAAGGAAGAGGAAAAAAATGGCTAGAGGGTGGAAAGCAACATGAGAGAGAAAAAAGAAACACAAAAGGAAACACAAAAGAAAGCATGTAAGAAAAGAAAAGAGATATATGTGTCTTATAGTCCCAAAATATGATTACAGAGGAAGCCCAGGATATCATCACATTCATACTCAAACGCGTATATTAAGGCTGACTGTGAGCTAAAAAATGACAAATAACAATGTGCTCTCACGTAGGTATAGATACTTAACAAATACAAACCAGTGGTGCTAGGATGACTTCAGTCAGTTAAATGTCCAACTCTTGATTTCTGCTCAGGGTCCTGGGATCAACCCCCACTTCCAGGGGGAGTCTGCTCAGGGATTCTCTCTCTCTCTCTCCTTCTGTGCCTCCCCCTACTCACGCTCTCTCCCTCCCTCTCTCAAATAAATGAATAAATAAATATCCCCCGCCAAAAAAGCCAAGAAACCCATAAACAAACCTCCAAAGTGCTCTATGTGAAAGGATTATTTTTTTAAATAGACCTTGTCACAATCCATACCAGACTTTAATATTTACAACTGAAATAATTTATATTTTAATAATTGAAAATGTTTACCTTATTAGAGCATTAGTAGTTAAATAGTTCTTGAAAAATTAAAACTTTTTTTTTAAAGATTTTATTTATTTATTTGAGAGAGAGAGACAGTGAGAGAGAACATGAGAGGCGAGAAGGTCAGAGGGAGAAGCAGACTCCCCATGGAGCTGGGAGCCCAATGCGGGACTCGATCCCGGGACTCCAGGACCGTGACCTGAGCCGAAGGCAGTTGCTCAACCAGCTGAGCCACCCAGGTGCCCCCAAACGGTTAATTTTTTGATGAGAATTTTCCTCAACAGAAGTATTGCAATGAGTGTGCCTTAAATTCTTAAATATGTTGACCATATTGTGCCTTTCAAGACTTTGCTTTTTAAAATCATTATTAAGTTTTCTAGGATTTGAATCCTTTCTATTTCTCATGAAAATACTACATTTTCTCTTATAGTGTTCTACTGTGATGATTTTCTCCTAATTTTTAAGGTATAGGTGGAGAAATGGAGTTAGAGCATTTGGCCAGTTATGAATGAACTCCCTTTGTGAGGGTTGGTGGGACACTCACTGGTCTAATCTTTTTTTTTTTTTTTTTTAAAGATTTAATTTATTTATTTGACAGAGATGACAAGCAGGCAGAGAGACGAGCAGAGAGAAAGGGGAGAAGCAGGCTCCCTGCTGAGCAGAGAGCCCCATGTGGGGCTCAATCCCAGGACCCTGGGATCATGACCTGAGCTAAAGGCAGAGGCTTTAACCCACTGAGCCACCCAGGCGCCCCTAGTCTAATCTTTTAACATGAGAAATAATCTTGAGTAAAGAGACCAGTGATATTTGCCAGGAGTCTCAGCTAAGGACTATTTATTATAAGTAAAACTTGAATCTATGTATTTATAATAAATGCTTCCACATAGACTCATGGAACCCATACAATGCCCTCGCGCATAGAATAGAGATATTTCATAACATAAACATTCACTACCTTTTGATGAAATAATTTACACAATGCATTTGGAGAACTCATCTCTTTGGGGACAAAGAATATTTGACTAATCCAAGAAAGAGCCTTTGAGGTTCTCCAGATCCTTCAGTACTTTGTCTTAACTTCTTAATTGCTTTAATCCTTTAAATCATTAATAAACCTTGAAGAAAGCTAAGGATTCTGGTTTTATAAATCTGAATAGAAAATCTGATTATATGCTCAGTATTTGCAAAATTTTTGAAATACAAATATGACTATTAAAAACAACAAATTTAATTTAAAATATAAACCTTTCATATGAGATTAAAACAATATAATGGCTTCCTAAAAATGGCGATCATTATAGCCCCTTTTGAGAATTTTGTTTCATGTAACCACTTCTTTATGAATGCTGTATAGATATTTATAATAAAAATTCACATACTCGTTTATAAAATTTAAATTAATCCCAAGTAAATATTTAGTGAAATATTTGTACCAGTAAACCTATAGCCAGAGAAAAAAATGGAATAGAAAAATGTCATTTAATAGCTGTTCTTCTTCAGTTAAGGCAATGGTAAAAATAATCACCTCTTTATTTAAAATTATAAGTAAAAGAGGAAATGCAATTTTCATATAAAAAGTTAGGCAAATTAAGTAGAAACTTTGGTTAGTTATTATTTTAAGCTAAAATAACACTTGCTATGCTTTAGTCATACATTTGACATGAACTAGATTATGCATATTGGAGAGTGATGGGCTCTTACCGACTGATCTTGAGCTAATTGAATACATCCAGCTCTTCTCCATCTTTAGCCCTTTAGACCGACTTTTTCTTCTGCCAGAAATACTCCTTCACTTAATAGTACCTTCTTTTGATTGTTATGAATTAATTTAAATATAATCCCTGACCATTTTAGCTAAAATATCTTTCCTTCCTCATTTTCTATGATGATATAGTCTATCTTCATGTTAGCATTTAAATGAACTAAAATTCAATTATTTCTTCAGTTGTTTGTAAAATTATTTTCTCTCTGCCTCCATTAAAATGTCAGCTGTGGAAAGTTAGAGAGTTTGTCTATTTTATTCACAGCTAATTCCCTAATATCTAAAAGAGGATTAAGCATACAGTAACTAAAAATAAATAAATATATAATAAATAAATAAACAAAACTGCAAAGTGTCTGGATTACCTCATGGAGTATGCTAGAATTCCACAAATTCTCTACTGTAAAGTGTTTTTAGTATAATCCCTGCCCAGGGATTTTGATTCAATATGTCTCTGAGTGTTTATACTTTAAAATTTCACAAGTCTATCTATCTTTCTTTCTTTCTTTCTTTGACAGGAGATTCTTTTTTTTTTTTCTTTTTAAAAATATTTTATTTATTTCTTTATTTGAGAAAAAGAGTGAGAGAGAGAAAGCATGCCCACACAGGAGCAGGAGGAGGGGCAAAGCGATGGAGAGAAGGAATGGGGAGATCCCCTGACCATGGATCCCATTGCAGGATCTCATTCCCAGGACCCTGGGATCATGACCTGAGGAGAAGGGCAGACACCTAACTGACTAAACTACCCAGGTGCCCCTCACAGGTGATTCTTAAAGACAGTCTTATAGGTGGAGGCTACTACACCAGGCATCATGGGTACCTTACCAAAAAATATCTTGCCTTATTTGTTTCTGTAAAGTGGAAAATAATAGTAAAACTGAGGAGGAAAAGGAAATGTAAATAAATGGTGAAAGACTATAAATTAACCAGTCCACTTGCTGGTTAATTATCTCTTAAATACAGGAGAGTTACTTTTAATTTTTTAAGATTTTGCTTGGCTACAATATTGGTAGCCCTTTGTAATAAGTAGAAAATACTCAGAGTTAGTGCTATGGAAGAGATAAGAAGAGAAAAACAAGAAATGAAAGAACGTATGATAGAACTAATGAATGTTTCTCTTTGACAGTTAAATATATTTCTTACTCTGCCTTGCAGTGAACTCACAGTTTCCAAAATTGTGTTTTAAAAGATGTTGTACTAATTTCTTCCTTGATAATAAAACCCTGCTGTGTTCCCAGTTAATTTACTCAGTTCTTTTATAATGAAGTCCAGGAGGCCCTGTCTTTTAAATTTATTTCTATCTGCAAATTCTATAATTTCAGAAAGGTACTTAAGACATGGGGAAAACTTGCTTATTTATTCATTTACTTCAACTTAGCCTAAAGGAGTAAACTTAATATTCTTATTTATCTGAAGTGTAATTAATATTAAATATTCTGAGATAGGTATTGAGAATTTGGCTCAGTCTTCTGTATTTTCACTCCCATCCCCAAAATCTCACTTAAATTCATTTGTGTTAATTCATGAAATACTTTTCCATTGCCAACCTGATCTATTATGCTCTAGCTGCAAGCCAGTATTTCATTCCCACTGTAATGCATGCCTAGAAACCTTGAAATTGTATCTGATTAAATTTCCACACACTTGAAATCATTGCTTTACCCAATTCTTGTGTTTTTAATCCTGATTGAAAGAGAAGAATATGACATTAGAGAGAAAAAAGTAGCCAAGGTCAAATGCATTTTAGTAAATTCACTGTCTTGAATCAGAATAATTCTGTCCACTCAGGTTCTTCTATTCCTATCTCATGTATGTGAAAAATTCACATTCTTTTTCTCTTTTGTCTTCCAAAATATGTTTAGCATATTAAAATTTATTTTAGAAATAATTCATCTCTTTCTTATAAATAATTTTAAAATATTGACTTTTTCTCTCTGAATTATCTCTATAAACATTTCAGTTCACTTCCACAAGATATTATTGTCCCTTTCTGTGTACGTAACAACATGCTAAGTGATTAAGATAGAAATATGAGTATAATGAAGTCCCTGTCCCAAAGTAACTCACATTCTCGTGAGAAATATAGCCATGTAAACATATTAATTTAGTTCAATACATGCTCATATTTCTATGGGAGCACAGAGGCAGAGAAGTTAGTTGCTGAAATATGATTGAGAAAGAAAAGAGAGGAACAGGCCAAAGGTAGATTCCTGAAAAGCACACATTTTAACTTGCAAGAAGAAAGGATGGCGTAAGAGAAAAAAATACACTAAAGGAGTGAAAGAAGAAAGAACTTTAACAAAAGGAGCATAGCTCAATAGTGTCAAATATTATAGAGAATTTCTGCCAGAAGGGTCTATAGTCGTTCATAGATTGTGGTGAAGTGCATGCTGTTGACTCTTTACCAAAGAACCGTCTCTAAATGGTAGAGACATCATACTGCCACAAGCTAGGAGAAAAATATAAGACAACAGACATAAAGTGTGTGTCCTTTATACTGACTAATCTTTCAAAAAAGCTGAATCAGAAAGGGACAATAAAACAAACAGAAACCTATGGACAGTATTCTCTCTCTCAAGGCAGAAACAAAGAATCCAGAATCTATCAAATGTTTCAGGAGAAATTACATTATATTTCCTTCCTGAAATGGTCTCCAAACCTATCTGAAAACATTCATGTCTGTATGCATATATATAGTCTGAAAGCTTCTGGGGAAGAATGAAGGTTTAAAGAGAAAGAGGAAGAGACATCTGCTTTGCTTTAGCTCTTTGCTGTCTCATGTTGAGAGAGGGCATCCATCTACCATGTTAAGCAGCACTCCAGGTTCCAGTGATGTAATACACATCAGAATCTGGGGCTGTAAGGAAAAGCACCTGGTCCAGAAAAACACTTCAGAGAGGAAAAGTTCAAGACAAGCAGCAAACAAAACTGTTGCTTAATCCTGATGGTTGATAATGCTGACATGGGGAAGAAAAGTACTTGGACTGCATTATACTTGTCCTTAATGTCTTTGTCTTTCCCACTATATGTTAAATTACTTACAGTTAAGGATCTTTCCTTATTTATCTCTGTATCTTCAGTGTTTTTACATGATAAGAAAGTGAATGTAAATTAATACTTTCTTTCTAGCTGGAACTTAAAATGCTTATCTGTGTGTTATAGGGGGTTACCTTTAAATCAATCTAACTTGCATATTGTCATTAATATTATGACTTTTTATGGTAGAACATGGGAAAGATAAATCAAACTAATAATTACTTTAAAGGATAAAAAAGAAAAATCCTTGAAGAATAGACTTTGCTGAAATGGTCTGATACAATAATAGTGGGGACCTTAATGTTTGGCCAAAGAAAAGCAAGGAACATCTACTGAAAAAAGACTTACATACTGCTTATGGATTGGGGAAATAATAATAAATAGATCATATTGATCGAGTGCTTACTTTGTGCCAAGCACATTTTAAATGAACTTTGCATTTTTTAATAATTCACACAATATTCTCTGCAATAACCTTAGATAGATACTAATTTATCCCCATTTGCAAAGAAGCATCGAAAGCATAGTGTAGTCAAGAAACATACTCAAGTCCATGAGACTAATAAGCAGTAGAGCAAAATTCAAACTCAGGTAATTTAGCTCCAAAGCCTACAAAATGAAGCAGTATACCAATAATAATTAAATACATGAATATCATGAGTAAGAATAATTTGAGGGTACATACTGGAAATTTTTAATCATAAATTATATGCAATTATTTATATCAAACACTATTAAAAATTAATGTATTATTCAGTGTTCTCCAAAGAGCCAACATGGTATGTGTGTATGTGTGTATATGAGTGTGTGAGAGAGAGGGGGTTGGGGGAAGAATGAGAGAGATGTATTATGAGAAATTGTCTTACATGATTATGGGAGCTAAGAAGACATAGGGTCTGTAGTCAATAATCTGGAGACGCAGAATACTGATAGATAGTTCCAGTATAAGTCTGAAGGCTTGAGAACCAGGAGAGCTGGTGTTATAAATTCTAGTCTGAAAGTTGTCAAGCTGGAGATGGAAGAAGAGCTGATATTTCAGTCTGACTCTGAAGGCCAAAAGACTCAGCAGCCAGACACCAGGAACTCCTTCTTAGCCTTTTTGTTCTATTCAGATCTTCTTTTGGTGGATGAAACTCACCCACATTAGGAAGGACTATCTGCTTTACTCTATAGATGCTAGTGTTAATCACACGCAGAAATACCGTCAAGGACATACTCAGAATGTTGGCCAATGTCTGGACACTTGTGGCTAGTTAAGTTGAAAGAAAAAATTAGCCATCACAAATTTAACCCATGTCCCCTTAAATGATACTTAATCACCAAAATAGAGACAATAATAAGGTTGTAATTCTGCCTAACAAGATACAACTATCCTACATACACCTGAAAATGTACTAATTCCTTACCCAGAGAAAGGGAGAAAAAAAAGAAAACCTTGAATGTTATTCTTCTCTTGATATCACATATTATGATGTAAATTCAGTGCATTCTTTGTTACATGATGAAAGATTAAGGGGGTGAATAAAGATATTTACTGCCTATATCTATGAAAATGAAGAAATTTTTATAATATTTTAATAAAATAATTTTGTAGTAAGGATTATATGTATACAAATATAAAGCTATCCATGGTTATTTACCTGGTGGGGCAACCAAAAAATTCATCATGAAGGGCCTGAGCAATTAGTAGCCCTCCCGGACTGAGTGGTTGGAGTTTTCCTCTTACCCTAATTTATAGAGCATGATGAAACTAAAAGATGCCCTAAGAGAAACACTTGGGGAACTCCTAGATTTTAGGTATAGTCTTCTTCCCCTCCACTGTGGAGTAGTAGTCCAAATTTCCCTTGGAAGTCAGGGTTAATTATTCATCCAGTTCAGTAACTCCCTTATTTACCTCTTGATTCAGAATCAGGAGCACCCCAATGTAAGGGACCAAAGTTTTAAGTTCTACTTTAACGGAATCATTGCTCCCTTTGGAGATAGACCTACAGGCTAGTACAGAAACAGGAAGCAAAAAACTTGCTAGTGTGGCAGCAGGGGTAATAATGAGTGGTATCACTCCCATTTTTCATAGATAATAAAGATAAATTATTGTAATAGGGTGCAGAGCATACAGAACATAAAAAAAAATAAAGTACGCAGAGGTGTTTTGTTTTGTTTTGTTTTGTTTTTATCTAGATTAGAAAGTTTGGCCAATAATCTGACCTAAAAGTAAAGGGTCAGGAGCCATAATTACTTGAAAATACAGGTACTAGAAATTCTAGGTACTTTAAATGAATCTCATCATTCATGTTTGGGTAAATTCCTTTAAACAAGTAAGGTCCATTAATTAAGATGTCATTGAGCACAGGAGAGCAAAATAAATTAGAAGCAGTGGGGGCAGTGAATAAAAGGTATGGTAGGCTAGGAAAGGAGCACAAACACATACCCCCCCAAAAAAAATTTTTAAAAAATAGAATGTATGAAAAAGACCTATCAAAAAAGATAATAATTTATATGCATATAATTTAGAATGAACATGCAATAAGAACACTTTTAGATAAAATACTGATGCAATAATTATTCATCTTTAATTATGATTATTTGATATTTGGCCCATCATGTATTAATTTAAGCAGAGAACTATTTATATACTGTGAGCAACTAAAAGATACAGATGTTGCTTATGTGGCTTTCTTCACTTTTTTATTCCAGAATGTGAAGATAATACATATACATTTATATAATGTATAATAAGAAGGCAAATATAATTAGGTTATTGCAGTGGTTGTGAGTACTGAAAATATTAATTTGGAAGAGAGTTAATTTGTGAAAAGGAAATTATTTAAAATTGGGAGAGTTATAGGAGAGAGTTATCTGAGAGAAGGGAGGAGAAATTATAGCACAGAACTATAAATCTGATTATAAAACTGAATCAGCTGAATATATGAGACAATTATCATTAATATATCCCTATGTCCAGCATATACTTTAGACTAAACTATTAGGAAGAAAGATTCCTTTGGGGCTGTCAGCATAAATTAAACTTTAAGATAAAGTAGGAGAGTAATTGCTTTCTCATTTCTCACTACCTGAATTAGAGTTCCTCCACTTATTAGGGTCCAAATGTAGCTAAAAAGAAAAAAAAATAATTAAGTAAAATTATGGTTCAGTGGTTAGATTTAATAGCAGTATAGATATAGCAGAAGAGAGAATCAATACACTGGTTTTGGGGTCAGATTAAAATGTCTACAATTAAGTATGGAAAATATTTTTTAAAGTGGGGTATATAGAAAATAGATGATACTGATGATAGATAGGAAGTACAGTAAATGTGTTCTAATAGGTATAATTGAAGTATTGAAAGTGGGAAGAATGAAACAAACAAACAAAAAAAAGAGAGAGGCATAGGGAAACAGGCAAAAGCAGATTGAGAAAGGCAATATTTGAGAATAATATACCTGAAACTTTTGTAAAACTGAAAAAAATAAAATCATATATTTGATAAACACTAAGAAACAGAAGAAACAGAAGCAGAAACAATACAAAGGAAAACACCCTATGAATTTCATATTATTACAGCTAAAACCAAGAACAAAAAGAAAATCTTTAAAAGACCAGAGATATGCGAACTGCTACAGCCACTCTGGAAAACGTATTGGAGTTTTCTCAAAACGTTAAAAATAGAACTACCCTTTGATGAACAAATTATACTGCTAAGAATTTATCCAAAGAGTACAAACACAGTGATTCAAAGGGGCACATGCACCCTAATGTTTATAGCAGCAATGTCAACACAAGCCAAATGATGGAAAGAAGCTAGATGCCCGCCGACAGATGAATGGATAAAGGAGATTATATATATGTGTGTGTGTGTGTGTGTGTGTGTGTGTGTGTGTGTGTGTATAATGTCATTGCTATTTGCAATGACATGGATGGAACCAAAGGGTATTGTGCTAAGTGCAATAAATCAGTCAGAAAAAGACAGATACCGTATTTCACTCAGATGTGGAATTTGAGAAACAAAACAGATGAACAAAGGGAAAGGGCAGGAAAAATAAAATAAGATAAAAACAGAGGAAGGCAAACTGTAAGAGACTCTTAACTCTAGGAAACAAACAGAGTTGCTGGAGGGGCAGTGGGTAGGGGATCAGGTAATCACACACTTGACCTAATGAGCACTGAGTCTTATAGGCAAATGATAAATAACTAAATGATGAATAACTAAATTCTACCCCTGAAACTGATAATAACTATATGTTAAGTAAATTGAATTTAAATTATTTTCTTAAAAAGATTTTTTAAAAAATACAGGAAGTTTCACTCCATTGGTAATGATGTAGTAAAATGAACTGCATCTATCTTTCTGTCTAAAACAATATTAACAGCAAGAAACCAGACAAATTATACAGAACAATGATTTTTAATTCACTAGAAATCAAGCCAGAAAAAAACAGTGTTCACTGAAAAACAGGAAACAAATGATGTGAGTTTAACAATTGCCCAGGAGCGCCTGGTGCCTCAGTTGGTTAAGTGTCTGACTCTTGATTTCAGCTCAAGTCATGATCTCAGCTCAAGTCCTGATCTCGGCATCGTGAGATCATTCTGACTTGGGGTTCAGGGGTCAGCAGAGTCTACTTGAGATTCTCTCACTCTGCCCTCCCCCCTATTCAAGTGTGCATGAACACTTGCTCTCTCTCTCTCTCAAAACAAAACAAAACCACAACTGTCCAATGGCATTCAGAGAGTCTGCAGACCATGACACAGGGAAAGGAAAACTGAGGCAGAACCCAGCAAACTTTTCCAAGTTAAGGGAATGCAGCTGACAGTCTGAGGAGATCGAGGAAGCTAGAGTTCCTAGAAGTACAGAAAAGAAGCTGAACATAGGAGAAGCCCAGAGACCTATAGAAGGTCTTCTTGATTATTCAGTAGGGTACTGATGAACACGTGATTATGAGGAAACTACTTCAGATCAAGAAATGAACCATTAACAAGGGAAAGCAGGAACAATGCCTGTTCCCATGTACTAGCCTAGGACATCTAATCCACAAAATTTTATAAAGAATTCAAGAGTGTTTTGCCTCAATAGTGAAGATTAATCATCCCTTCCTTGAGCACTGTCCTGGCATCAACTAACAAAATTTAGACTGCATGTTTCAAGAGAATAAAAATGTTTCCGAATAATTTAACTGTAACGTTAAACAAATCTCATGAAGATGTATAAGAATAAAAAATATCCAGAGACCAACAAGGTAAAGTGACAACGTTTAACATCTAATCCAAGATCGTCAGGTATGAAAAGAGGTGGGATAAGAAAGAAATACAGGCTTCCAACTATATGAGTAAGTCACAGGAATAAAAGACAGCATAAGAAATGCACTCAAGGGCACCTGGGCAGCTCAGTGGGTTAAGCGTCTGTCTTCAGCTCATGATCTTCAGGTCATGATCCCAGGGTCCTGGGATCAACCCCTGCATCGGACTCCCTGCTCAGTGGAGAGCCTGTTTCTCCCTTTCCCTCTACCTGCTGCTCTGCCTACTTGTGCTTTCTATCTCCCTGTCAAATAAATAAGTAAAATCTTAAAAAAGAGAGAGAAATGCACTCAATGACATTGTAACAGGGATGTAAAGGGACAGATGGTAGTTACACTCATAGTAAACACAGCATAATATATAAACTTCTCAAATCAATAAATTGTACTCCTGGAACTAATGTAACATTGTGTGTCAACTATACTAAGAAAAAAATCTGCCCCCAAATTAATTAATTCCAAAGTGCCATATAAAGAAAAAATAATCACTCAGAATCAACACCGAATTGACACAGATGTTATACTTAGCAGAGAAGGACATTTAATATAGTTACACAACTCTATTCTCTATGTTCCAAAAGTTAAGTGGAAACTTGTGATTTATTTAAATTTAATAAATAAATAAATAAATAATAAAAATAAAACTTTAGAGATAAAAAAAATGCAAGAAATAATTGGGATTAATATTAGATCAGGCATTTCAAAAGAAAAGATTAGTGACCTTAAAAGCATAGCAATAAGAAACTATCAAATGTGAAATATAGAGAGGAAAAATGCATGATAATAAAAATAAGAACAGCTCATCCATGACTTGTGAAACTATTTTCAGAGGCCTAATGCATATGTAACACAGCTTCTGCAGGACAGAAGAGAGGAGAAAGACAGAAAAAATATTTGAATAAATTAATAACTAAGTTTTTCTAAATTTGATAAAAATTATGAGCCCACAAATTCAAGAAATCCAGTGGACCCCAAGCATAAGAAACATGAAGCAACATCATAAAGACACATCATAACCATTAAAGCCAAAACCAGTAATAGGTAAAAAAAATCTTTATAGGAGTCAAAAAGAAAAGAGACACTTTATATGCAAAGAAACAAATAAGTTTGGCAATAGATTCCTTCCTGAAAACAAAGCAAGCTGAAAGGTAATAGAGTAACATTATTAAAGTACAGAGGAAAAAAAGTCAAATAGAATTCTACATCCAGGGAAGTTTCTTCCAAATGCAAAGACAAAGTAAAGACTTCTTCAGACATTAAGGGAAAAATAAATAAATAAATAAATAACCCATCACCAGCAGATGTTCATTGCAAGAAAAGCTGAAAATTTTCAGGCAGATGGAATACACCACCAAATAGAAATACAGATCCACACAAAAGTAAAAAGAGCAAATGGTAACTGTATTAGTAAACACCTGTTATTTAACTTTTTAGAGATAACTGACTTTTTAAGCAAAAACAATAACAATGTGTTAGAGTTTGTGTCATAAGTATAAGCAAAGTATGTGACAATAATAACTGTGCAGAAGAGAGAATGAAAAATATTTCATGGTTCTTACACTATTTGTGAAGTGGTATAATATCTTTTGAAAATAGATTATAGTTAGTTAAAAATGTATCCTTATACACCCTAAAGCAACCTGTAAAAACAGCAGAACACAAATCTATGTAGACCTCTTTGAATTTTGGAGACAGCAGAAAACACAGTACATGATACTCCTTCAGATCCTTTATTGGATGATGTGGAAGGCTGCAAGAACTATGGCGCCCCAGAATAAAACAGTATTATATCGGTCTATTCAGGTTGTCAATTTCTTCCTGGTTCAATTTTGGGAGTTTATAGTTTTCCAGGAATGCATCCATTTCATCTAGGTTTCTTAGCTTATTGGCATATAACTGTTGATAATAACTTCTGATGATTGTTTCTACTTCTTTGGTGTTAGTTGTGATTTATCCCTTTTCATTCATAATTTTATAAATTTGGGCTTTCTCTCTTTTCTTTTGGATTAGTGTGGCCAATGGTTTATCGATCTTATTGATTCTTTAAAAAAAAACCAGCTTCTAGTTTCATTGATACGTTCTACTGTATCTCTGGTTTCTACCTCATTGATGTCAGCTCTAATCTTGATTATTTCCCTTCTTATGTGTGGAGTTGGTTTGATTTGTTGTTGATTCTCCAGTTCTTTAAGGTGTGTTCTGGATTTTTCAATTTTTTGAGAGAGGCTTGGATGGTTATGTATTTCCCCCTTAGGACGGCCTTTGCTGTATACCATAGGTTTTGGACCAAAGTGACTTCATTCTCATTGGTTTCCATTAATTGTTTCAGTTCTTCTTTGCTCATGAAAGAAATTGAAGAAGACACAAAAAGATGGAAGACCATTCCATGCTCTTGGATCGGAAGAATAAACATTGTTAAAATGTCTATACTGCCAGAGCAATCTATACTTTTAATGCCATTCTGATCAAAATTCCACTGGTATTCTTCAAAGAGCTGGAGCAAATAATCCTAAAATTTGTATGGAATCAGAAGAGACCCCGAATTGCTAAGGAAATGTTGAAAAACAAAAATAAAAGTGGGGGCATCACGCTACCTGATTTCAAGCTTTACTACAAAGCTGTGATCGCCAAGACAGAATGGTACTGCCATAAAAACAGACACATAGACCAGTGGAACAGAGTAGAGAGCCCAGATATGGACCCTCAACTCTATGGGCAAATAATCTTTGACAAAACAGGAAAAAAATATATAGTGGAAAAAAGACAGTCTCTTCAATAAATGGTGCTGGGAAAACTGGGCAGCTATATGTAGAAGAATGAAACTCGACCATTCTCTTACACCGTACACAAAGATAAACTCAAAATGGATAAAAGACCTCAATGTGAGACAGGAATCCATCAGAATCTTAGAGGATAATATAGGCAGTAATCTCTTTGATATCAGCCACAGCAACTTCTTTCAGGATATGTCTCCAAAGGCAAAGGAAACAAAAATGAAAATAAACTTCTGGGATTTCATCAAAATCAAAAGCTTCTGCACAGCAAATGAAACAGTCAAGAAAACAAAGAGGCAACCCACGGAATAGGAGAAGATATTTGCAAATGACAGTACAGACAAAAGGTTGATATCCAGGATCTATAAAGAACTCTTCAAACTCAACACACACAAAACAGACAATCATATCAAAAAATGGGCAAAAGATATGAACAGACTCTTCTCCAATGAAGACATACAAATGGCTATCAGACACATGAAAAAATGTTCATCATCACTAGCCCTCAGGGAGATTCAAATTAAAACCACATTGAGATATCACCTTACACCAGTTAGAATGGCCAAAATTAGCAAGACAGGAAACAACATGTGTTGGAGGGGATGTGGAGAAAGGGGAACCCTCTTCCACTGTCGGTGGGAATGCAAGTTGGTGCAGACTCTTTGGAGAACAGTGTGGAGATTCCTCAAGAAATTAAAAACAGAACTTCCCTATGACCCTGCAATTGCACTCCTGGGTATTTACCCCACAGATACAGATGTAGTGAAAAGAAGGCCATCTGTACCCCAGTGTTTATAGCAGCAATGGCCACGGTCGCCAAACTGTGGAAAGAACCAAGATGCCCTTCAACGGATGAATGGATAAGAAGATGTGGTCCATATACACTATGGAATATTATGCCTCCATCAGAAAGGATAAATACCCAACTTTTGTAGCAACATGGATGGGACTGGAAGAGATTATGCTGAGTGAAATAAGTCAAGCAGAGAGAGTCAATTATCATATGGTTTCACTTATTTGTGGAGCATAACAAATAGCATGGAGGACATGGAGAGATAGAGAGGAGAAGGGAGTTGGGGGAAATTGGAAGGGGAGGTGAACCATGAGAGACTATGGACTCTGAAAAACAATCTGAGGGGTTTGAAGTGGCAGGGGTGTGGGAGGTTGGGATACCAGGTGGTGGGTATTATAGAGGCCACGGATTGCATGGAGCACTGGGTGTGGTGCAAAAATAATGAATACTGTCATGCTGAAAATAAATAAAAAATATATTAAAAAACAAAACAAAACAAAAAACCTATTATAGCTGTTCCAGACTATGATATAAGAATCCCTGCTGTTCCTGCTCAGGGTAGATAAACAAGATTCAATGTTGCTGGAGGAATCCATAATAGCTAAAAAATAATGAACTATTTAAATAGCATTTCCTGGTATGCTTCTGAGACCCATAAGAAACTTTCACCTAGGTGGAGGACATTGATTAACTATGAAATTGTATGACTTTCTTACACTGGATACTTTCAGAACCAATAAGTCATCAGATTTAATAGATACAGAAAAATATGACTGTACAATGGTGAGTCTACTTGGCATTGGTCTCAACCAATACCAGATAGCACAATTAAATTACACAAAAAAGTGGACCCAAACACCCATTTTATTTCTCTTTGTTCCAATGTCTCTTCTTCAACTCAATGCTTTTAGTCTGGTGGAAGGTTTTATATGACCAGTCTGCAGGAAGAGAAATGAAAACACAGTTCTGGTTCAGAGATATAATTTTCTTGAAATGTAGGTGTTTGCTAAAAATATAATATTGTCCCACTGCAACTTCACCTCTAAAGGATGGTGGTAAATGGAAATCATTCAAGTGGACAGAAGTACAAAAAGTGCATGTGGTATTTCCACTTTGGAGACAGAAGTTGACTGAGATAAGAAAGTAAATACATTTAAGGACAATAATAAAGAATTTGACTGTTGATCAGTCATCCAAAAGGTGTATAACTAGATCAAATACAAAGTGTTCTGGATAAAAAAAAAAATAAAATAAAATAAAATAAATGGATCTATGGAAGTGAGTAAAAAATCTGTGGATGCATTCCTAGAAACATATAAACTACCACAACTGAACCAGGAAGAAATAGAAAGCCTGAACAGACCCATAACCAGTAAGGAGATTGAAACAGTCATTAAAAATCTCCAAACAAACAAAAGCCCAGGGCCAGACGGCTTCCTGGGGGAATTCTACCAAACATTTAAAGAAGAACTAATTCCTATTCTCCTGAAACTGTTCCAAAAAATAGAAATGGAAGGAAAACTTCCAAACTCATTTTATGAGGCCAGCATCACCTTGATCCCAAAACCAGACAAGGATCCCATCAAAAAAGAGAGCTATAGACCAATATCCTTGATGAACACAGATGCGAAAATACTCAACAAAATACTAGCCAATAGGATTCAACAGTACATTAAAAGGATTATTCATCACGACCAACTGGGATTTATTCCAGGGCTGCAAGGTTGGTTCAACATCCGCAAATCAGTCAATGTGATACAACACATCAATAAAAGTAAGAACAAGAACCATATGATACTCTCAATAGATGCTGAAAAAGCATTTGACAAAGTAGAGCATCCCTTCCTGATCAAAACTCTTCAAAGTGTAGGGATAGAGGGCACATACCTCAATATCATCAAAGCCATCTATGAAAAACCCACCGCAAATATCATTCTCAATCGAGAAAAACTGAAAGCTTTTCCACTAAGGTCAGGAACACGGCAGGGATGTCCATTATCACCACTGCTATTCAACATAGTACTAGAGGTCCTAGCCTCAGCAATCAGACAACAAAAGGAAATTAAAAGCATCCAAATCGGCAAAGAAGAAGTCAAATTATCACTCTTCGCAGATGATATGATACTATATGTGGAAAACCCAAAAGACTCCACTCCAAAACTGCTAGAACTTATACAGGAATTCAGTAAAGTGTCAGGATATAAAATCAATGCACAGAAATCAGTTGCATTTCTCTACACCAACAGCAAGACAGAAGAAAGGGAAATTAAGGAGTCAATCCCATTTACAATTGCACCCAAAACCATAAGATACCTAGGAATAAACCTAACCAAAGAGACACAGAATCTATACTCAGAAAACTATAAAGTACTCATGAAAGAAATTGAGGAAGACACAAAAAAATGGAAAAATGTTCCATGCTCCTGGATTGGAAGAATAAATATTGTGAAAATGTCTATGCTACCTAAAGCAATATACACATTTAATGCAATTCCTATCAAAGTACCATCCATCTTTTTCAAAGAAATGGAACAAATAATTCTAAAATTTATATGGAACCAGAAAAGACCTCGAATAGCTAAAAGGATATTGAAAAAGAAAGCCAACGTTGGTGGCATCACAATCCCGGACTTCAAGCTCTATTACAAAGCTGTCATCCTCAAGACAGCATGGTACTGGCACAAAAACAGACCCATAGATCAATGGAACAGAATAGAGAGCCCAGAAATAGACTCTCAACTCTATGGTCAACTAATCTTCGACAAAGCAGGAAAGAATGTCCAATGGAAAAAAGACAGCCTCTTCAATAAATGGTGCTGGGAAAATTGGACAGCCACATGCAGAAAAATGAAATTGGACCATTTCCTTACACCACACACAAAATTAGACTCAAAATGGATGAAGGACCTCAATGTGCGAAAGGAATCCATCAAAATCCTTGAGGAGAACACAGGCAGCAACCTCTTCGACCTCAGCCGCAGCAACATCTTCCTAGGAACAACGCCAAAGGCAAGGGAAGCAAGGGCAAAAATGAAGTATTAGGATTTCATCAAGATCAAAAGCTTTTGCACAGCAAAGGAAACAGTTAACAAAATCAAAAGA
Source organism: Mustela lutreola (assembly GCF_030435805.1). Taxonomy (NCBI): domain Eukaryota; kingdom Metazoa; phylum Chordata; class Mammalia; order Carnivora; family Mustelidae; genus Mustela; species Mustela lutreola. The sequence continues at coordinate 89,093,013 of NC_081299.1, read as the reverse complement.
CAACTGACAGAATGGGAGAAGATATTTGCAAACGACATATCAGATAAAGGACTAGTGTCCAGAATCTATAAAGAACTTAGCAAACTCAACACCCAAAGGACAAATAACCCAATCAAGAAATGGGCAGAGGACATGAACAGACATTTCTGCAAAGAAGACATCCAGATGGCCAACAGACACATGAAAAAGTGCTCCATATCACTCGGCATCAGGGAAATACAAATCAAAACCACAATGCGATATCACCTCACACCAGTCAGAATGGCTAAAATCAACAAGTCAGGAAATGACAGATGCTGGCGAGGATGCGGAGAAAGGGTAACCCTCCTACACTGTTGGTGGGAATGCAAGCTGGTGCAACCTCTCTGGAAAACAGCATGGAGGTTCCTCAAAATGTTGAAAATAGAACTGCCCTATGACCCAGCAATTGCACTATTGGGTATTTACCCTAAAGATACAAACGTAGTGATCCAAAGGGGCACGTGTACTCGAATGTTTATAGCAGCAATGTCCACAATAGCCAAACTATGGAAAGAACCTAGATGTCCATCCACAGATGAATGGATCAAGAAGATGTGGTATATATACACAATGGAATACTATGCAGCCATCAAAAGAAATGAAATCTTGCCATTTGCGACAACATGGATGGAACTAGAGGGTATCATGCTTAGCGAAATAAGTCAAGCGGAGAAAGACAACTATCATATGATCTCCCTGATATGAGGAAGTGGTGATGCAACATGGGGGCTTAAGTGGGTACGAGAAGAATAAATAAAAGAAGATGGGATTGGGAGGGAGACAAACCATAAGTGACTCTTAATCTCACAAAACAAACTGAGGGTTGCTGGGGGGAGGGGGTTTGGGAGAAGGGGGTGGGATTATGGACATTGGGGAGGGTATGTGTTTTGGTGAGTGCTGTGAAGGGTGTAAACCTGGTGATTCACAGACCTGTACCCCTGGGGATAAAAATATATGTTTATAAAAAATAAAAAATTATATTAAAAAAAATTCCTTTTTTCCTAATGATTTGGAAAACAATTTAAAAGAATCATCATTTTATGGGTTTGTGTCTTTAAATAACAACAACAAAAAATGATTAGTTATGAAAGAGAAAAAAAAAATCTGTGGATCTTTTTATCTCACTATCAAACCCCACTAGGGTACATCCACTGCAGAAGCACTCCACAACCAGGTGGATAAGACAGATTTCCCAGTGGTCCTCTGTTAACCTCTGTTCTTGTGTATGGTGATGAGAGGGCCACAAATAGAGCATCATGGTAGCAAAGATAGAGACCATGTAAGCGTTCATCAGAATGGCTTCACTGACACCAAGACTGATTTAAGTACTGCTGTTGTTGATTCCTCATCTTGTCAGTAGCAATGAATAATGCCAATTCCTTCATATGATACCATCGTATGAAAAGACCAGCCTGTGATTTAGTGGAAAGTTAATTACATCTGTCTCCTTCAACCCTGGAGGATTCAGTGATTCATCTTTTTTGGAATTGACACTTGCTCTGGATATGGTCCTCTGCCTACAATTTTTCTGCCAAGTCACTATGTAAGGCTTACAGAATGCCTTACTTACATTCATTGGATCCCACATGATAATATCACAACAAAGGGAATGCATTTTACAATGAAGGAGTTGCATAATGTGTTGACCACAAGATCCAGTGACTCTGTACATTCTCATTCAGAAACAGCAACAGCTGTTGTTCTAACAGAGTATCAGAATAGCCTCAAGACTCAGCTAAAGCTTAGGTTAAGGAATGCCATCCTGTAAGACTAGGATGCTGTCCTCAGAATGCAGTTCATACATGGAGCAAACAACAAATATATGGTGTTATGTTTTTAATATCTAGAATATACAAATTTGGAAAAAATGAGCTGACGTAGTATTACCCCCTCCCATCGTGACTCCCAGTGACCTACTTATTTAAGGTCCAGAGACAAACAACATTCTTCAGGGGAGCCTATAAAAACACAGTAAGTTCCAGTGAACCTGAAGCTATTAACTAACTAGTTAATTAATGTCTACCTGGCATTAATGGACCAGCAGACCAAGAAAGAAAGTATTCTGCTATTATTATTCTGATATAGAACTAGGGTTGTTGCTACATAATGGGGACTAGGATGAATAGGTCTAGAACTTGTTTCCCTATACATAATGCCATAATGCTGAGAGGTTTCTTTCTGGAAACAATGTAAGAAGACAATAAAGTAACATTTTTAAAGTAAAAAAAAAAAAAAAAAGAAGAAGAAGAAGAACAAGAACAAGAAGAAGGAGAAGGAGAAAAGAAAAAGAAGTATCTCTCTTTCTTTTTGCCAGGCGGTAATAATGACCTGACATGGACTAGGTAAAGCGGAGTTCAGACCGCACAACTTAGTCCAGCTGAAATACTAGAACAATTAAACTCCAAGAAAGAGATGATGAGTATTATTTAGGGCTTTGAGACAAGTTGCAATAACAATGATTATATTTTTTCCCTTAAGCAAGGTAGTCAAATATATCTTTTCGAGATTCCTGCATCTTGAAGGCCCAGTGACAGCAATTTGTTAATGGAATCAGAGGTTGCAACAGACATCTTTGCTGTGTCTATTACATTCTTTCAGCTTACATTGATTTTAGCTGCAGTTGCAGAAGATCCTATAATCCTAGGTTCTTCCAACTAAAATGAACACTGTGAACTTTTCCAATTTTTAACTCAAGGCCTTCTCCAAAACCACAGGATTTATTACCCAAGAGAAGCCCAGAACTGATGGAAGAAAACCACTGCTGGGGGTAACCTTCCATTAGAGGGCAAAGGTAGCTGGTGGATGAATGCCCCAGCCTCTTGTGCTTGGAAAAGAAAATGCAGGAAAAGATTCTAATCACTTCTTTAAGACCCTAGAACATTTTGCCCTAACTACTCAGAGCAAATATTTCAATAGTGCACCATTATTTTTGCTTTTCTCTGTTACCTGTATCACTCTGCCTACTTCCTACTCTTCTACCTTTCAAATCATCTTGCAAATAAACTACTCACATCTCGGTTATTGTGTTCAGTTATACTGAGGGGGAAATCCAAACTGAAAAAGGAAGAGAATATCTTATTTACCACTGTATTTCCAGTTTTTATATCAATTTCTGGTATATAGTAGTACCCAATGATTGTTCATTTCCAAATACTCCAAAGATTATTGACCACAAGGAGAAACAAATTCTTAAGAGACATTTTAGTCTGACTAAAGTGGAAACAACAAAAACATTGTCTATATGTCCTTAATTTGTTTTCTGAAGAGACCAAAAATTAGAATATAAAAACCAAGATATATATAAGTAGATAAAGAGATGATATAGATAGATGATAGATAGATAGATGATAGTTAGACAGAAGTGTACCAAGCAGAAGCCCAAGAAGCAAGAAAAGAAGAGAAGACATTAACAGTACTAAAGAAATGTAAAATAATGATAATAATAATGATAGTGTTACTTTCTCTTTCTTCCTTTCTCTCTTTTTCTTCCCCTTTACCACCATTCTCTAATTTCTATTTGATTCATATGTCTATATTATTCTTCCATTCCTCTGCAGATGTTGCTATTGATTTTGTTTTTCCTTGCAATAGCCCAATGTAACTTTCATAGATCAAGTTGTATATCAATTTCTAGTTCAAGCTCACAACCTGAGAGTCTGAGCTACAAATCCTAACTGACAAGATAGCAAGTCTTGGCCCAAATATGACGATAGCAATGGGGTCCAATATCTTGCTTCTTTCTCAGCAGGTCTGAGAAGTGCAGAATCCCAGAAAGACTTTGGCATTTCTCTAAAAAGAAAATAAGAGAATAGGAAGGGAATGATTGCCAAAGATACAGCAAAATAATATTTTGCCATTTTGATATTGGATCTTTAATTTCATAACATCAAGTGCTAAATAATATAGCATTTCCTTTTTATAAATAAGTGCTTCTTTAAAGTGATTAGTTGAAAAAAATTGAATCTCACTGGTTAAGGACATTTTACTTGGGATCTTATGAGATAGCCATATAGTGTTTTATTGCAACATTTTATATTACATAAATATATAACTAGTATGAATGTGAGCCATCATCTTTGATACTGGTGTTTTAAAAGAAATCCAGAAAATTGGTGTTTGTGTGTATGTTCCTGTAAGCTTAATGCCTAAGAACATATCAATAATTATGAATTCTTTGAACTTTTCCTCACTAAAATGGATTCTGGTGAGGTAAAATTGTATACGCCTTATGATGGTTGGCTGAGAAATTCAAAATTTCCCTGTTTAATAATTGGTTCATCATTGTTTACAGCTACAAATGTTCCTGTTTATATTAATGTCAGGCCATCAGACTCCATATCTATTTTTTTTATTTTTGTTAAGCAAGGATGACTGATTAAGGGTGCTAGGGGGAAAATGCTTTCCTTCTGGAATTTAATTAGTTTGACTTTAACTCAAGAGATTCTGGTAGCTGTCAGCTACTACTTGGATCTCTAGTTAATTAAGGCTCTGAGGAAGCCTATTAAAACTGTTCAAAAGTCAAGCCCCCTTTAAAACAGCTCCAGTGTTTCTGTACAAGGAGTAGTGGTGATATTATTGCTCACATGTCTTATTTATTGCATCTGTGTTAAAAATAAGCCAAGACATGCCATCTACTTAGTTCTGCCTTTTTAAAAATGCTTTGAAATGCATCAACACTTGAGATACAGTACTTTTATCTGGCTGATATATCTCTCGATAAAACAGATTTAAGAACAATTCAGAGTCCCCTCCTCTGAGACAGTTGTGGAGATATTCCATTTTTCTGTGTGTGCTTTCAAAGCACTAGTTATTACACCTGTGAAAATTCCTGTTGAAATAGAAAATGGAAATTATTTACCTGATTTTTCTTAATAAAGTACTATCAGTTTAATAATTTGCACATGCCAGGATCAGAGAAATGGAAATATCTGAGTGGGATTTTTAACCTTGAGAATTGTTAGGGAAATAAAAGTATTTGTTGTCCACGATTGAACCTACACTCTGTAATAAAATCTAATAAAATAAAGCTTATTCAATCTACATTTGTACCTTTTAGAGTATGGAGTCTGTTCTCTAACAGAAGGGTCTTATTTTCCCCATGAGAAATGTGACAATCTCTATAGTAAAGATAGAAATATAGATTCAGGCAATGTCAAACTCACACACACACACACACACACACACACACACACACACACCCCTTTCCCATTTTCTCCCTATTTCTACTAGTTCTGCTTTATGCTGTCATATCTGCTTTTTATCTTTAGGGACATGGATAATGAGTCTTGGTTTTTGGACATGCACATGCTCAAAGTTCAGTGTGTGCATATCAAGGGTATAAACTGATTTATATGAGAAGCTTTCCTTTTTCCTATATTCTCTGCAGGATGGTAGCTATGACTTTGAGATATTGCAGCTCTCTTTCTCTCTAAACTCACCACATGGGCTCCATTGTTTGAAAAAGAAAGTCAGCTCCAAATTCATAAACTAATGCACTAAGGAAGGGAAGTGCCAGGATTCTGTTCTGTTTAGATTGACACCTGGAAACCAGTGTTTAGTATTTCATCAGCAGAAATGCTAGTATATAATTTTTGGAAAAAATAAACTGTCCCTGGGAATGCTAGCCAAAATTTTTACTTATTCATAACGCCATATAAATCATTGTGTCTTTCCTAGCATTGTAACTAGTACAAAGTAGCAGCTTCATAAACATCGTTTATGGCATCACCAAATATATGCATCATATTTCATTTAGGAATGGTATGAAGGACAGGCTTCTCATTTAAGAGGGCTTAATTTGGGAAATTTGGTAGGCAGTGGTTGCAAAATTATATAACAATATTTGCATGTGTGGGTATAATTTTTTGAGGTGAGAGGCAGATTCTCAAAAAAAGAAAGAAAACATTATTTAGGACTTTTTATTGTTTTAGAGCACTATTTCTTTCCATAAAAAAACACCCTGTTCACAACTGTCTTATTGCAAAGAGATTATATTTATTCACCAAACCAAAAAATGAGAGAGCAGTTAGTGGTCCAAGGAAGTACTGGAAGCAGTCAAACATTCTCTCTCTGCCCTGTCACTACAACCTCTCACTCTGTGAGTTAGCTTGTAATGAAAGCACGGAGCTTAAATTTTTTCTATACTTCCTCTCAATAAATGAGAAAAACAAACAAACAACTTTTCCTTCCCATATCCAGTTTTTAAAATCCTAGCAAAGACTTAGCTTATTTATTCACCCTTTGGCAAGAATACTGAGGGAGTTTGGATACATGGAGAAAGACACTGGTCAAGCAAAATCATAAATGTTCCATTCACAGCCCAATACCAAAGTGAAATTAATCAACTATTTGAAATAAATAATTTAGGAAATAATTTACTACAGGGGAAGAGTCAAATTGCTATCATTCGTGTAAGTTCAACCACTCTGAAAGAATAAGTGTAAGATGATGGTGAGACACAGAGATATCTATAAAAGTTGGCAGTGCAGATCTGGACATTGGAATGTAGTTGTCAGCATAAGAATTGTGTCTAGTAACATGCATAGGAGTGACATATGAAAGAAAATGTGTGCTGAAAATGAGAGAATTTACAGCAGAGCGAAGGATTAGCAAAGGAAAAACGGAGGTTAAAAAACAAGAACCAGGAGAGTATAAGCAAATAGAAGTTAAGGGTTAAGTCCTAACCAGAGCAATCAGACAAGAAAAAGAATAAAAGGTATTTAAATCAGAAAGAAAGACATAATGCCGTCTATGTTTGCAGACGACATGATCTTATATACACCATAAACTGTTTCAACTAATAAATTTAATAAAGTTGCAAAACACAAAATCAATATACAAAAATCAGTTGCATTTCTATACACTAATAACTACTCGTTTCAAATTTTTACTGGGGGATACAGAGTGCTGAAAATGTCATTCCACTTACTTGAAAGGAAAAAACAGCAAGTTCATGAGTTTCTTTGAACCTTTTGTAGAGCTGAACTAGTACTGGGGAAAAGTCTTCAATTCAAACATTTCCTTTAAGGTCTATGCAGCGTTGGTGGTGTAGTGGTGAGCATAGCTGCCTTCCAAACTTTTCCTTTACTCATTTGCCTTTCTGGGTTCCACGTTTTCATGCAGTAATTCCTTATTCTATTGACAGTTTTTCAGTGCATTTAAGGTTTTAAATTTTGTTTTCAAACTGCATTTCCCCACCTGAGTTCAAATAATCTAACCCATCACAATCAAAATCAGAACATCACGCTGAAATTTGATACAAACCTTGATCAATTTGGTCAGCTAAATCTATTTGTTATATGTAGATTAAGTTTAAATCTAGAAGACTGAGGCTTATAAAGGTTTTATAATTTATAATTTTTAAATATAAAATATAATTTTATATTTATATGGCCTTAGGTTTAGAATGTTTAAGGGTGTTAGGTATGAAACTAATAATAATGCATGTATTTTTAAAATTTAATTTTTTTAAATTTTTAATTTAATTTTACATCATAGGTCTGAACAATAAAAAAGGATTTCCATCATTTCAGCATTCATCAGCAATACCTGAGCATCAAATTGTTTTGATTAAAAGGTGTTAAAAGTAGAAATAACTATCAAAAATGAATTAAATATTAAATTAATAAACTAAATACAACAAATAATTAAATGGCTAAATAAATAAGCAAATACATAAGTAAATAAGTAAGTAAATAAATAAATAAACAAATGCAATATATCTTTAAAAGTGAAAACACCAAAAAATCTGTAATCTAGCATTTCTTTAAGCTTAAGCTATTGTGAAATACTTTTACAAGTTGGAACACATGCAAAATAATTTCTCAGCTCTAAAACACACATCTTTATAAGTATAAATATATACTTGAAGTAATATTAATATTTACGAACATCTCAATTAAACAATGACATATTGTCAAGGATCCAAATATAATGTTCAAATATTCAAAACCAAACAAAACAGTGCATACTGATGGGTCCTTACTCATACTCCCTTTAGCCAGTCATTGCACTTATGACCAGCTTCCACCCGCACTGGCTTCTTAATCATTCACAGATTCTCCCTTCTCTGAAAAATTGCCCTTAACTGAATGGCAGCTTCCTCACCCAGGAGGTAAAACACACCACCCAGGGGAGGCCTACAGCCAATGACTGACTGGCACAGGTGTGATAAGGACAGCCTTCTTGTCCAAGAGTGCAATTTTTCTTCCAGAAATCACAATGGAATTCTGAGGAAGTTTGACTCACTGCAACTGAAATTATAAATTTGTTTAATTCCCTCACTCCCTTTCTCCTGTGATTATACTCTCAATAAATTATGTGCATGTAAATCTCTGTCTCTTCTATAGAACCTCACCAAACATAGTAACTCAACCATCTCTTTCATTTTCAAATACCTAGGAGAGAAAACTAATTTAATCAACCCTGATCATTCCTCTTGCTTGGTCCAAAGATCATGCATCAGAGATGTTAACAGTGGTAAAATAAAGCAAGACTAGAGGCAAAGAAGGGCAGAGATATTCTGTAATTCACCAGATCAAATTGTATCACTTTTCTCCCTTACAGAGATATGTAAACTTGATTCCAGTGCATTATGCTTTCTAGTCATTGGTGAATTATTAATTTTATTGCTAACCCACCACACTGCTATAGCTCTGATATAATACAATGTCTCGGGATATGGAATCTCAATTTTGAATACTTTTTGAAAGAAAGCATTTCTTCTATTAAATTTTATTTTCAAACAGGGTAAACAAATAACAAAGCAAACACTTTTCTTGTCCCCGGTGTAACAAAAGATGAATACTAGGCTAATACCCCAAGTTCTACTTATGTTCCTAGTTAAGCCACAAATCAATTGCATGCCTCTGAAATTTAGCTTTTTATCTGTAAAATAAGAGAAGGGTATTGTTTTGATTTAATTCCAACAAATATTTATTCAGTGTCTATTATATGTGACTGTGGTCTTTTGAGTTCAACATTAACAGGCTACTGAACCAAGATCAATATAAATATTATTTATATATAAATAAAAATTCAGGAGGAATTGAGTCAAATGGAAAAATTAATATTAATTAGAGGTCAACGGAAACTTCAGATGAGGCTGATATCTCAGGTGAACTTTGAAAAATATGTTGAATCTCAAAGGAAAGAGAAGGAGAAAAATTAATATAAGATCAAGTAACATATGCATACAGATTTCAAAGGACATGGGATATTCAGGGACATTTTCAAGAGGCAAATACAATAAATAATACATAAGAATTTATGTGTATAATCACTTGTACAGATATTAAATTATATAAAACATAATATTTTTTAAAAAACCATAATATTTTCTACATTTAGTATTATTACTCAACCTCAAATACATAGCATGATTCCCATTGTTATTAAGAAAATTATTAGAAATAGCAAAATGGAGCATCATCTGATTCTCATGCCCATTTCATCACCTTTTCTTTTTTTTTTTTTTAAGATTTTATTTATTTATTTCACAGAGAGAGATCACAAGTCGGCAGAGAAGCAGGCAGAGAGAGAGGAGGAAGCAGGCTCCCTGCTGAGCAGAGAGCCCGATGCAGGGCTCCATCTCAGGACCCTGAGATCAGGACCCAAGCTGAAGGCAGTGGCCCAACCCACTGAGCCACTCAGGCGCCCTCATCATCTTTTCTAATACTTTATGAAACTGGTCTATTTCTACATAAACTATCCTTCTTAAAATCCCTTCTGAAAGAGACAACAAAATGAATAAAGAGTGAATCAGTTACTGCAAAGCTTTCTAGATTCATCTTATGCAGGTATAAGCTTGGAGGACAGAGCTTTTTCAGAAATAGTAGGCTAGCCATGCAAAATTTAAATGTGTATTATGCCATTGCCTGTAATTGAAAATGATTCAATGATATATTTGAAACATTTCTTTACACGAAAAGGAAAAAGCATTTTTTAAAAAATAGACTCCATTATAAAAGCAAGCCTATAGTCAAAATCATTTTATTGGATGCTCTACAAATTTCTAATGCTTTTTCAGTAAAGGTTTTATTTAGTTTAACAGAACATTCCAGCTTTAGGCAGGATTTTTTGGGAAAAGTTAAAGCTAATAATAAATCAAGAATTATAATACAATATGGTCAATGAAAATGTCCCAATCCAAAGAAAGTAAAGGAGAGATTTATTTAATATGTTTAAAGGTAATATGGAGAAAGATGCTGTCTTATTAATTCAGAACTTACTGCAATATATTATGAGCTCAAGTATTAACCACTTTGGCCAGAATTATACATTTTAACAATGAAGACAAATTATATCACATTAGAATATATAATACAGTATTAACTTTTTGGTGCATTGAACATGCTGCTGAACGTTTAATCCAATTTCCTTAAACATATGTTTTATTCTACGTAAAATATTAAGTTGCATATGTTAATCAGGGAACAATGTTCGTATTGTGTGATTATTTAGTTGAGGTGCATGATAATATATGTGATTATATGAATATGAGTTAAGGAATATAACTTGCTTTATGAAATCTGTCTTCACTTTTTCTGTTAGAATTTTAAAACTCTTAGAAACCTGTCATTTCAGAAATAAAACTAATCTAATAATATACAGGTGAATAAAATTATTTAACACAGAATGTAGAAATTTAACTTATTGATTGTGAACTTAATTTCATAGATCTTTTATTTCTCTATAGTGAAAATGTATACATTAAAAGAGTAAATTTACATTTTTTTCAATACAATTGTCATTTTTGCCCAATTGCAAGTCATTTTTTGCATTTGAAGGTATATGAAAATGAGCTATAGTTTAAGACAAGAGAGAAACACTCCAAAACCATGCCAGTAACTGGATAAAATTTTCCATAGCTTGTGCAAAGTACTGCCATAAACACATTGTACAGCCTTTTATTATTTTAACGATATTGTAGGCATTGTTTTAACTCTATATGTTTATCTTCTTCAACACAATATCAGCATTTCAAGGGTAGGGCTTACGCACCATCTACCATAATCTGAACACCCAGCAAAACGATAGTTCATAGAAGTATAAAATGTACATTAAATTACATTTTAAGCTTTTATCTAAATTACCATATTGATTTACAATAAACATGTGAGGTTTAAGCACTGCATTTGACTGAAGGTAAATACATTTTCACTCCAAATATGAAACAAACTTTTCCTGAAACTTTAACAAATCATACTGATTTTTCCTTCTTACCTCTCATTATATCACTTCTATACTATTATTGACAAACTGTTTTATATAAAACATATAAGTGGATATAGGTAGATGATATCTATACATATATGAGAACAAATATACACATATACACAAATGTAAAGCCCTGTGTTTTGTAGGAAATAATCCAATTTACTTCCAACTAGACAGATACCACAAAATTTTCTGACTGAACATACCAATGTCTTAGCAAAATTATGGAAGAACTATGATGAGAAAAGCTGTGAGAATTGCCAAAACATTAAAAGTTTTGAAAGCTTATTTGAATATGTAATTTCATGAAACAAGAATATCAGTCATCTCCACCCTCAATTACAGTGATGGAACATAGTTTAACTTAATGGGACAAACTTTGGACTAGAAATAAAAAGTTTGAGGACATTGTGTCAGCTTGTTAAGAGTGTGACCATACTCAAGTTGCATTGTCTGAAATAATGGAAACTAGCTTCACTATAATAATATTCAAATGTGTTTTTTTACTTATGTTTTGTTTTGAAATTTTAAATATATATAAATTTATATAGTGATTTATTACATTAGATAATACATGATATATATTGTATGCTACAGTATATACATTAATATAATATGATATATAAGTATAATATACTGAGGGTTGTTGGAGGGGAGGTGGGTGGGAGAATGGGTAATTGAGTGATGGGCATATGCAACTGATGAACCACTAAACTACTTCTGAACCAAAAAAAAGTGTGGGATGATAATTTTATTTTTTTTACTTTTATATTCTGTTCATTATTCTGGACATTTTGAGAGAAAGAGAAACAAAGCAGTATAAAGAAGAAGAGGGAATAAAGTGTATTAAATACTTAAAAAAGTAAATATAATATATATTTATATATGGCATATATATTATATAATCTATAAAAAGAACAACCAATGTCAACATCTTAAAAACAAGCACAACTAGGTAAGCATAAATCTAAATGGTTGAATCAAATATGAATGAATTTACTAGGATTAAGAACAGTCAACTTTTCACAAGCAATGAATGTTGTTTTTTAGTATACATTACAAAACAAATATGCTGTTGATTAATCAGGAAAGTCAGTTATCAGAAGTTATTTAAGAAAATTATGAAACACAAACAGTTATTTATATTAAATATGTAAGTCTTGGGTAAGTCAGGTCAATTTATTCTTGTAAATTTCTATATTGGTATATCAACAAGGATGTAAACTCTTTGACATCTTCTTTGCTGTCACATCACAGCCAGCTGTCCTATATGGAACAATGCCAAACACATGGCAGTATTATTTTAAGTAGTATTTAAAATGCCTATTTTAGTAGTCCAAATAATTAAAATAATGCAATTCATGTTCCATAGCTTTATTTATTATGTTAGGATGAAAATGGAATCTATAATAGAGAATGCAATGAAAAGGAATATGTCAAAATATTTTAAATAAAAGGGTAATATAATTGCAAGCTATGGACAGCATGACTCAAAATTTAGCAGATAAATATGGTCTTTCCATGGAAATCAGTAAAATAAGAAAAGTATCTAGACTATTATTAGAATGGCTACTTTTTTTCTTATTTCTATGACCTAATATACACATCAAAATGAGAAATTATTATTTCTTTAAAACAACCTTTTATTTCATTTTTTGTTTGCTTCATGATTTCTTTGAAGAGCCATAGTTTGTTTTAATCATCTTGAAAAGATCGCTACAATCAGCATCACCTTACTCAGTAAAAGCTACAAGAAGTCATTAATTATTTTAGTTATTTTAAAACACATTCCAGAGGAACTGGAAATCTATGTCAAAGGTTACTTCACATTAAAAGTATTCCAATGAATTAAAAATGCAGACATTTATCCATTATACAATTCCTCCTGGTAAAACAGAACAACAGCGTTCATGTAAATACCTATGAGAAAATTGCCATAGCCTCTATCTGTTGACAGTATGCTACAGTGGCACCAATTTCTTGTAAATTATCAACACAACAGAACAAATGAGGGTCAGCAGATCTTATTGGTATATTTATGAATAAAAAACATTACCATTATAATAATTGTATCCTTATTGTCAAAATCTTTTTCAGCACCTGTGAACAAGAATGAGCATTATCATTGATGTAAATGACAAAGATGTTGGAATCTATTATCTGTGAGATGATGATTGTCTAGAGTATTTTAGGTACTAAGGTGATATTAACTTTTTATCTTATTTTGAAAAGTATTAGTGTCTAAGAGAGCTTTATTTTTTTCCTTTTGTTTGGGATTGTGAGACTTCCCTTAGTCCTGTAGACATAGAAAAAGTAGTCAAAGCAACAAGAAGGAGAGAAGAGTTAGAATAACATTCATCTGATTTAATGACACTTTTACAAATAATGTGTAAATAGTGAAATACTTAGTATTATATATGCATTAAGATGTAAAAAGTCAAAATCCATTGTCTCTAAATTCAAGATAAAGTTCTATAGCCTTCAAGTGCAACTCTTTGAGTTAAAGATACGATACAAATAAAAATCCCAAATCTTAAGTGAAAGACCTTACTAATGAAAAAAAAAAAAGCAAGCTCTGTCATTTCCAGCTTACCTTTTAACTGAGAATTTTAAAATAACTTTACCTCCAATATTATTCAACTAGTGTTTTTAAAAGTCAAGATGAATCTAATTAAGATAGTTATAATTAGAACCATAATATTGGTTGTTTTTCTTCTCTAAAGAAGTTTTCAATGATAATGAGTCAAGCGCTCATTTTTAAGCAATTGTCACCTTTGAGAAGCATCAATTTTTGGTGTGATTTTGTCAACATCCCTTGAATTCCAGGCAAAGATTTCTATTATGTTACTAAGTTGTAGGAGGAAATAAAGGGGAAATGTTCAGTCCAAATGTTTGACTATTTAACATTAAAAATGGGTGACAGAACAGAACAGATTTGAAAAGAACATTCACCCAAAGATGCTTCCCTGATGGATCACCAGGAAGCTGCAGTGATGGCTTAACTAATAGTCATTATATTTATTAATATCCTAACCTAGATCGGATCAACTTGCAATGGGAAGAGATTTGTTTGTTATGAATTGATAAATGAGCCGAAGAGAGATAAAGTAGACCACAGAAATCTCAGGCTTAGAATTAAAGTGACAGAAAATTCCATTCACCCCAGTGGCCGTAGTCATAGCCCTGAAGCAAGAATCTGACTGAAACTTGCAACAACCATAGGCCTCTCACCAACATTCCATGAACTTTACTTCTCAGCTCCTTACTTCCTTAATTTTAACTTTCCCATCTCAGCTTCTGACTTTAGCTTGAAAAATGCTTCTTCAGGCTGTTCAGTTTAATTTTCTGCTCTTGACCTAACCTTGGCCTTTTTGTTTGCTTGTTTTCATGAAAAGCTTCTCACACTTCACTGTAAATTTTAATCCACCAGTGGTTACAATGTTCAGATCCCTCTCTGACTTCAATGAACCTGAGCTCCACAAGTGTGATTGCGTTCGACTGTCTTTAGCATTGCTGTCTACGCAGCACTGTTCTTAAATTCTGCTCTTAGAATTTAGGCTTCTAAATCATACCCACATCCTCTAAGGCTATATAGTGCAAAACTTTTTGCCAGTGCTTAAGCAACTTCTGAATTCATAGACATTTTTTTTTCTGGCTTCCCACAGTTTTCCTGCTTCTTCCCTTGTGGCTACTGAAGAAATTTCCTCTAATCCAAAAACCATCTTCAGAAGGAGGCAGAATGGATATTGCTGAAAGATTAGAATACTCCAGTTCTTTATTCAGAATTTACAGAACTATAATTGGAAGGAATTCAGAAGTATCAATTTCTTTTAAAATTTGCTTATGAGGGATTCTTGGTTTTCTGCCAATTGTACTTCAGAACCAGGAATTGGAGGGGAAAACCGGTAAAAAATTAGTGTTGCTTCATATTCCAAAAGTCTAAAAGAACCCACAGTGTAACAAATTAAATAAAATACAAGATTTGGAATATCATGACTATATCATAAAATATATCATATTCTCAGAGTGGAGGTTTTAGAAAAAAATTGCTCATATCTGCAAGTATCTCACTGAATTTCACCTCTATGTAGGGGTATTATTGCCTTCTGTTACTATAAAGATAGCTCCTTCTACATTCATAAACTGAAATATTTTTAAAATAGTATTTTCCTTCTGTGTATCTATTATATAACCTCTTTCATTTAAACAAGCATAGTATCTGTCCATATCAAGTCTCCTTTGGCATCTCAGTTTTGAATTATCTGTTATATCCACTATCAAAATCAGCAGAAATGGTTATACATTAGTATTTAGACATATGTTGTCATACTTCAGTATTGAATCATTACAAAACTCCACTCCTGCATAGAATATATCAACTTCTAACTTACATGATTACCCATACAGGATTATTATAATTTTACACATTCAACATTTATTGAAGGTTTATTTAAGAATTGTCATGTATCTAAAATTTCACAGTATTTTTATAAACAAAACAGATAATGTGGATCATTTTTATATATGATTTGATGCTCAGAATACAAAGTAGTTCATCCCATTCTCAGAAGTCAGAGCTAGAAAGAAAAATGGGCCTGCCATTAAAGATGTATGCTTTTTGTTAGATAATTACAACTCTGCAGTACATTATTTTTTATTCTTGTGTTCGGTTCCTAAAAGATTAAGAATTAAAGTTTTTTTCTTAGCATAAATATTCAAATAAATTTGCATTCATTTTTATTCTCTTCCTCTCCATTTTGATATTTAGTTCACAAATTGTAATCTTCACTCTGACTTTTTGGTTTTATGTATCTGTAACTTTTATAAATTATGTAACCTCTGCTTAGAATTCTATGGGCTACATAGTTTTTTAAATGTAGCACAATGTAAAGTGAACCATAGTTATGGTTCACATAGTTATGGTTCATTCACAATGAACCATAGTTAACAGGGTAAGAAAACATAATAATTGGAGGTAGAAAAAACATCTTGCATTTTATACAAACATCTTGCATTTGCATACAGAAGTATACATTTTATACTTTTTTGTTTAATCTATTAATTCAAATAAGTAGAGGATAGAAGTTATGTGCATACATATGAGCAGAAGGGTAATTGGTAATAACAAGTGAAAACTACTACAAATTAGAAAAAGTTATGTTTGGAGTCATAAAATCAACTTTGGATATTTCTCTAATATCAGTCCTCTGAGATGAAGACTTTTGTCAGTTAGATAGTCAAAGAAAAAGAAGATGAATAATTCTGACCAATGCTATCTTTGCTTAAAGCATCAAAAACAAATTACTGTCATTGAGAATGGCAGGGAAAGGGCTGGGCAGAGGACATTCTTTTTTTTTTTTTTTTCTTTTAAAGATTTTATTTATTTATTTGATAGAGACACCACAAGTAGGCAGAGAGGCAGGCAGAGAGAGAGAGAGGAGGAAGCACGCTCCCTGCCGAGCAGGAAGCCCAACGCGGGGCCCTATCCCAGGACCTCAAGACCATGACTAGAGCCCAAGGCAGAGGCCTAACCCACTGAGCCACCCAGGCGCCCCGAGCAGAGGACATTCTTAAAGGAAAAAGAAACAAACAGAAGAAATGACAAATGGTCAAAATTTTCATTTACAACTGAAACTAGTCACATAATGCCATGCTAACAGGGCATCTACACTCATTTTGTGATTTAATATTTAGACATTAGCCAAGAAAAATATCAACTTTGTTCCCAAAAAGATGCACACCATTGTCAGAACAGACAGGAACAGAGCTTTGAGATGTTAAGAGCTGCTCTGGCTTCTGTAATCCTGATTGTACTGTCATTCACATTGTAATTATCATCATTTACATAGCCTGAAAACAGATGAGATTATATTCTTCAGGATATATTGTTGCAAACCAAATGGCTTAAATTATACAGTTTTCTAATAATATAAAAATATGTCACATGCAAACATTCATACTAAGGGAGCCCTATGCTTCATTTTTCTAACACTTTAGTTAGCTATTCTCAGAACTTCTTAGAACTATTATTTCCAGGAGAAATTTATAAGAAGGGATCATAGTTGCTTTGAAAATCAAATGATAAATGTCCTAGAAAAAAGAAAATGTCTAAGTTAAAAAAAAAAAAAAAAAGGTGAATTGTTAAAGTCACATCCAAAGCCTCTAAAAATATTTTTGTGCTGTTCAACAATAGTGGTGTCCTAGTTTTCACATAACTTCCACATTAACAAAATGGGTTTTGTCAGTAAAGCTTATGGACACTTGGATACCTTAGGCATTTGTAGACCTCAAAGCCTGATGCATTTTAAACAGCTTTTTCCTCTGTTGATATTTATATTGTGTAAATTTCTTTTTTCAAAATTATTTGACTACATTTTATAATTTTACCCAAACCACTTTGCATATTATTTTATTTATGTTTAATTTTTACTGGATAAAATTGCTAGACACTTATCTTGTGCAAATTACTACACTATTTCTGCTCAGGGCAGTGGAAAAAGAGCTAATCTGAGATCATCTCTCCATTGAGAACAACTAGAAAATTTATATTTGAAAAAAGTATATTAAAGTCATCTGATGGAGGCTCAGAAAACAGCAAAGGTTATATGATCACAGAAAGAATGGAAGCCTAGACGGGGTCTACTTGAGGTACATGTCAAATCTAAAATAGGCAAAAATGAGAGGCAAAAATGTGCCAGAGCTCTTTAGTCTCATCAGCTGGAGCCAAACAGTTGGACCTTTGTATGTGACAAGTAGGACAAGGGTGACAGTTAAAGAATTGGAATAAACAAGCAATAGTGGTAAAGGAGAACTGGCAGCAAGGTGGCAATCACAAGGACTGGAACACATTCTCCAGTACAGTTAAAGATTTCCTGTGCCTAATCTACCTCCAAAAAGCAACAAGAGTAAATTATTTCTGAAGGGAGGTAATATATTAAGAGACTCAAATCATCATGGTTAAAAAATAAAATAAAACAGCAACTCAATGCTTAGCATTCAATCAAGATACATAAAAATAATAAGAATTGATTAGAAATAGAGAAAACAAATGATAGTGATGGGAACAAAGTTTATCCAGATATAGAAGATGTTATATAATGACTTTCAAATACATGCAGTTGCAATTGAGATGCTTCAGATATTTAAAAAACAATATGGAAGATATCAGGGAAAAAGAGATAGAACAAGGATAATGAAAAACAAAAGCTACGACAAAATACAAAATGACATTGAAGGTACAAGATGGTAGAAATAGTAAAATGGTCATTTTTAAAAAATATTTTATTTATTTATGTGACAGAGATCACAAGTAGGCAGAGAGGGAAGCGGGGAGGTTGGGGGGGGGGGAAGCAGGCCCCCTGCTGAGCCCGATGCAGGACTCGATCCCAGGACCCTGGGATCATGACCTGAGCTGAAGGCAGAGGCTTTAACCCACTGAGCTACCCAGGTGCCCCTAAAATGGTCATTTTGATAAATTATGATTATAGAATCCTTTGCCACTTTCTCTTAGTGAAGATCCAGAACAATCCTCTTGGGGCTTTGGCAGGGAGACAGTAAAAGTAATCCTTGCGAAATATGCCGAGAAAATGTTCTATTTAAAAGGCCTACTCTCAGAACAGAGACTTTATCAGAGCTTTATCCAGTTAAGGAAGGAATTTTCTCGCACCCCAGCCCCTCTGGCATTCCTTTCTTTAGGTGGGGAAAGGGTAGAAACATATGTGAAAGTCACAGCCAGAGACACAGATTCAAGAAAAGACTGAGATTTAATCTCAAGATTCTAGATTGTTTCCCCATCTCACATTTTAGCACCATACTAACAAAGTTCCACGTAATGGCCTAGATTACAGCTGACAGAGATACAAGAGGCAAACTTTCTCTAAGGAGGAGTACTCAGGGATGAACAAAGTCAAAGGAGGAGACGAAAAATAAGGACTATAGGGAAACTGAATCCCCTGGCAGCTACAGCTTCAGCCAACATTTTACATAGCCCAACTCCTAATGAGACTAGCATGAATCCTCTTAACAGTATATTTGCCTCAGCTTCTATTACTTAAGACAATGCTTCTACTTTCAAAAAACAAAACAAAATTACATGGCACGCTAAAACCAGGAAAACATTCCATCTGAAGAAACAAAGCAATCGTCAGAACCAAACTCAGACGGGACATAGCCTAGAACCCAGTCTTGTGGGCATACCACATTTTTGTTGGTTTTACCTCCTGGAACCCCACCAAATCCTCATAGCAAAGATATGAGGAAAATCCCTTCGTATTTCAGGCAAGAAAAGGACTGTAATCAATTTTATTTTTTTTATAATTATTTACTTATTTTATTTTTTTTAAGAGTCTATTTATTTGACAGAGAGACATCACAAGTAGGCATAGAGGCAAAGGGGTGAGGGGAAGTAGGCTCCCCGCTGAGCAGAGAGCTCAATGCGGGGCTCTATCCCAGGACCCTGAGATTATGACCTGAGCCAGCAGCAGAGGCTTAATCCAGTGAGCCACTCAGTCGCCCCTACTTACTTATTTTAGAGAGAAAGAGTGCGTGCCAGCATGAGCGGGGGAGGCACAGAGGAAGAGGGAGAGAGAGAATCCCAAGCCAACATCTCATGAAGTGTGGAGCCTGATGCAATATGGGGCTTGATCTTAACCCCTAAGATCATGACCTGAGCCGAAATCAGAAATCAAGAGTACATGCTTAACTGACTGAGCATATATTTTAAATGTAACCATTTAAAAATATGCCTAGTATGGGGGCACCTGGGTGGCTCAGTGGGTTAAAGTCTCTGCCTTCGGCTCAGGTCATGATCCCAGGGTCCTGGAATCGAGCCCCAGGTCGGGCTCTCTGCTCAGTGGGGAGCCTGCTTCCTCCTCTCTCTCTCTGCCTGCCTCTCTGCCTACTCGTAATCTCTGCCTGTCAAGTAAATAAATAAAATCTTTAAAAAAAAAAAATATGCCTAGTATGATCTCCATAACAAAAACCTACCTTCCCAAGGAAAAGATTTTACTAGAGCCCTATCAAATCTGAAGGAAGGACTATTGTCTAACTCTAAACCCTCCATCCAGACTTCCTTTCTCACCTGAAGGGAAGAAAAAAGTTAAGAAATACTTGTGAATGTCACAGTCTAAGGACAGAGACCCACGAAAACACTAAGGTTTAACCATAAAATTATGGAATGCTTTCCTTCTCCAACACTTTGTCATCACACCAAAAGGTCTCCAATGGAATAATTGTGGATTACAGCTGAAAAATCTACAAGGCACAGACTCTATTAAAGAAGGCTTTCTTAGAGAACACCAGAACTCATAAGAGAGACATAAACAAGGACACCAGAGAAAATTGAAGCCTCTGCCATCTACAGCTAGAGCAAACATTAAACATAACCCAAGTTTCAGCCAGTTATGACTCAATTATATACTAAAACCCTGTTTGCCTCGGTTTCTATAACCAGATGCGTAACTTCCAGCCTTTAACAAAATAACCACAAAATTACAAAAAAAAAAAAAAAAAATACATGCTGAACAGCAAGGAAATGCACAGCAGGAGAGACAACACAGACATCAGAAACTGACTCTGATATGACACTGAAATATCAGGAATGACATGTGGAATTACCAATGAATTTTAAACATCTATGGCTTAAATGTTGAATTCTAACAAAAAAAAATGAACATGTACAAACGAATAAGCAATGTAAATAGAGAAACAGAAACTCTAAGGAAGAATCTAAAGGAAATAAATAATAATTATTATAAAACCATAACAGAAATGAAGAATCCCTTTGATTGCTTTGTCTGTCACCTGGACACACTTGAAGAGAGAATCATAATCAAGGAACTTCTAGGTATGTTACGATAAAGGAAAAGAGCAAAAAAGGAATGAAAGGAACAGAACAGACCATCTAAGAATGCAGGAAAATGTAAGAGATGAAATACTCTTTTAAATGAAGCCAGAAAGAGAAGAAACGACACAGCTAAAGGAGTACTTGAAACAATGATTACTAAGAAGTATATAATATTAAAGATGAACAAGAAACCACAAACCTAGAAAACTCAGAAAACATCAAACTGGAAAAATGCTAAATATCAATAAATACCTAAAATAAGCAAACCTGGGTACATTACATCTGAGTTGCCAAAATAAAAAAATAAAAATAAAGAAAAAATCTTAAGAGAAAACAGAAGAGAAAAAAGAAAACAAACACCTTACTTACTAAGACATGAGAATGAGAATTACATTAGACTTCTCATAAGACACCATGAAAGCAAAAAGAGAGTAGAGTAACATGCAAAAATATATATATATTTAAAAATGAATTGCTTTCCCACATATCAGCAATGAAAACTTGGAGTTTGACATTAAAAATCAGGATTATTTCCAATAGAACCCAGAAATGAAATGCTTAGGTGTAAGTCTAACACAAAATGTACAGAATCTATATGTTGAAAACTGTAAAACTGATGAAAGAAATCAAAGATCCAAGAAACAAAACTGTTTTGGGTTCATTGAGTGAAAACCTGACTATTGCTAAGATGTCAGTTCTTTCCAATTCACTATATAGAGTAATACAATCCAATTAAAATCACAGCAACTTATTTTTGGATATTGACAGTTTGATTCTAAAGTTTATATAGAAAGACAAATGACTCAAGATAGCCAACAAAATGCTGGTGAACAAACTTGGAAGACAGACACTTCCTGATGTCAAGACTTTCAATAAAGCACAATAATTGAGACAGAGTATTGTTGGCCACTATGTGGTCCGTGGTCACATAGACACATAGACAAGTGGATCTGTGGAAAAAAAATGGAGATTTCAGAAGTAGATCCACACAGTCAACCACTTTGAAGATAAAGAAGCAAAAGTAATTCAATGGAGAAAGAATAGTCATTTCAATAAACAGTGCTGGAAGATTGGACATCCAAATGCAATGCACACACACATGAAATGCATCTAGACACAAACACAGATGGATGTGTTTAAAATTAAAATTAGCTCAATATGGATAAGAGATTTTAAGTTAAAATTCAGAACTATAAAAATTCTAGAAGAAAATACAGAAGAAAATCTATGTGACTGTGAGTTTGGCAATGGATTGTTAGATACAACACCAAAATAATGACATAAAAATGTTAAGTTGGAATTTATTAAAATTTAAAACTTCTGTTCTCTGTGAAAACATTGTTAAGGACATAAATAAACAAGCCACAATATAGATAGGATGCCTTCAAGCAAGCGGAGCATAATTCTCCACGCCTTAGACAGGGTCGTGCATAGGGACTTCCTTTCCCAAAATTCTCACATAGAATTCTATACTCTATCACTCAAATATTGAGACAAAAACCTTAAAGACTTTTTCAGATATGAATGGTCTCCAAAAACTGATTTCTCACTCATACTTTCTCAGAAACTACTGGAAATACTTTCTTAAAATGAAGAATTAAAACCAAAATTAAAATTAAAACTTTCTTAAAATGAAGAATTAAAACCAAAACATCATCCAGAAAACAGGGAAAGCAGAAAAAAAAGAAGCCTCACTCTAAAAGTGGGACAAGAATCACTTGTACATTAAATTTGAAGTGAGCAACCACTTAGTAATTCCATTTTTCTTAACATATTTGCAAGTATTTTCTTGCAGAGCTTTGCATAAATTAATCATCGTTACTTAGAAACTCAGCAAATGGAAAATAAAACAAAACAAACAAAAATATAGCCATTTGTTCCAAGCAAAATAACTAGTTGTATAGAAGAAAGCAAAGCTTATTTGCTACAGGACTGAGCTCTGAATAATATTTACAATATAATTACATTGGATGTTGATTTGAACCAACCTCTGTGTGTGTGTGTGTGTGTGTGTGTGTGCATTTGTGTGTGGGAATGGGGTGGGGTAGAGAGATCATAGACGGTACATAAATACTCTTCTTTCCCAATAGGAAGTCAATTTGTAAAATCCCAAACCCTACAATTAATAAATAGCACATTCCACATATTATTTAGAAATACTAAGATAACGAACGAAGCAATCAAAAACAAAAAATACCTGCCTTTGAAAAATAAGAATTGGTGGGAGCTTAGAGAGGAGCCTACTTTTTCATCATCTCCATTTTAGTAATAAAACCTAGCAATTATATATTATTACAAATAGGTACTATTAATAACCTCACTTCATACCTAAGAAAACCAAAACACAATGTTATGTGACTTCCCAAAATCACCCAAGCAGTGAATAGTAGAACTGAGATTTCAACCTAAGCACTTTGCCTTTCACGTCCATGCCCTTAAACCAGCATACAAAAGTTGTAGTATCTAGAGCTCTTTGACTAGATAAGATATACATAATGATCACTGTTAAAAATAAAAAGTAGATTTTTAAAACCTCTAGCTGACCTGAAATGTTTGAATGCTTTTATGTCGGGGTGCCTGGTTAGCTCAGTCTGTTAAGTATCTGCCTTTAGTTTAGGTCATGGGAGCCTGACCTGGGATTGAGACGGTCTCAATCCCAGGTCAGGCTCCCTGCCCAGCTGGGAGTCTGTTTCTCTTTCCATCTCCCTCTGCCCCTCCCCACCGTTTATGCTCTCTCTCTCTCAGATAAATAAATAAAATATACGAAATTAAATGTTTTTATGTCAATATTATTTCAGTGTCAAAGATAATTTAATGTGAAAGTTATACCTTGTTTGAATGTTTGTGTGAATTCAGATAATGGGGCACTAGCAAAGTTTATGAATACCCTATGTACTTGCAGTATGAGCATCACTTAAATGAGCGTCTCCTGAGAGGTGAAATTTTTTGACCCATGATTATGTGTAAATTGTTACCTTTATTAAGGAAGCTAGACATAGATAAAATACAACTTTCAGGTATCACTCAAGTTCATTGGTAATATGGTGATAAAGTTTTATTAGGCTGCTTATTTTGATTTATATATGGAAATTAAGAAACTTGAATACAAATATAAATAAGAATGCACAAATTATATGACTAGAAATTAAAATATATAATGAAAAATTTTAAATAAAAAATAAAAACAGTAACAATGAAAAACCTGTCTCTGAAGCATTCCTGAAACATCCCCTTCATATCACCAATTTACAGTTAAGAAATGGACCAAGAGACTATAGAAGTGAGTGAAAATTTAGTTTACAGTAGAAATCCTTCACACCCTACAATAATAATGTCCTGTGCAATCTTCTGCTTATGGTGCATCATTGCCCTCTCCTTGAAGTATAATCACCACTGAATGTCAACTTGGTCTCAGCCATCATAAACTTGGCCCTATGCTCAGTTTAGTTAGTCCCAATTTCAAGCAATACCTAGAGCTTAAGCCAAACCATTTACACACACATTTGCCAAATATGTGGATCTTTTATAAGGAATCTACTGGCAAATATGTCCTCTCTTTAATAGCCTTATAGACTGTAGACATTTACCAAAATAATTCTTAATCTCCAAGATTTAATTAATAATATCTTATGACAACTTGGATACTCTTTTAGCAAATTATAGCTCTACATAAAGAGTTATCTACTAATTCATGAATGCAAAAACATCCTTTAAATTTAGAATCAACCTCAACCAGAGAGGTCAAGAGTCTTGTCTACACTTACCGACATGACTCTCAACTTGGCCTGAGGTTGCTTAACAAGTGTTGAATGAAAACTATGTTGTGTAAGGTAGGTGAGACGATAAAGGGCTGTTCCAGGTCCAAAGAATTTGATAATAAACCTTTGGGCACAATTATGGGCGCTTGGCTCTACTTTAAGAACCAAACAGAAAACAAGCAGTGCAAGAGATCTACACCTGACAAGGATATATATGAGTATCCATGCATGCAAAACTCACAAGGGAAAAATATATGTTTCATTAGATAACATACTGTGACATGAAACTTCAATTGTGCCATTTTCCATAAGGTTATAACATATAATTATAACACATTATATCTTTCTTTCAGTTAAAAGG